>NW_027555514.1:24622895-25222895 GCF_003287225.1 Phascolarctos cinereus | reverse complement strand
GTGGATAGCACACTGGCCCTGGATTCAGGAGGACCTGAGTTCAAATCTGACCTCAGACACATAACACTTACTAGCTGGGCAAGTCACTTAACCCCATTGCCTCAGACATAGCACTTACTAGCTGGGCAAGTCACTTAACCCCATTGCCTAGCAAAAAGAAAAAGAAGTGAAGGACTTAAAATGCACAATGAGAGTACAAGTTTAGACATTGCCAATTTGGATTTTTTGTTTTTTGGCTGAGCTATACATCTTTGCTATAAAGATTTTATTTTATTTTATTTTTTAGTTTTTAGTTGAGTAAATGGAAGTGGGAGAACCAGTTTTTAAATGTGTAAAAATAAAATACAAAAATGGGGAGTGGGATAGATAACTAGATAACTACTTGCCTCTATTATCCCAACTTTTCAAATGAGGAAACTGTGGTAGACAGAGGTTGTGACTTGCTCAAGGTCACATGCTTGGTGATTGTCTTAGGTAATATCCGAAAGTGGGATGCATTGCCTGCAGAATAGGTGGGTTCTGCCTCATGCGAAGTCTTCAGACAAAGGCTCTATAACTATATGATACGTTTGGTAGCTTTTGGAGAGAATTGCTTTTCAGACACAGTTTCCATAGTGTCCTCTAAGTTTCCTTTTACACATGAGATTCTGGGATTCTTTGTGCTATCAAGTTCTTTTTTTTTTTTTTGAGAATGGATTTTGCCTTCTACCTGACTCTGCCTATTCCTTCAAGCTACTCTCCCTCATCCCCCTTTCCTAATTGACTCCCAGAATAAAATCTTTCTATAATCAATGTCTCTACTTCCCCACCTGCTGGTGATTTTTGAACCTTTTCCACGGTGGGTTGGGACACTACCACTGCATTGAAGTGGCTGTCTCCAAGGTTATTCGTGATCATTCATTTGCTAAACCTGAGAGTCCTTATCAGTCCTCATCCTTATTGACCTTGATGTTGATATTATTGATCACTTTCTCCTCACATCAGCTTTCATGACATTGATATCCCCTCCTACATATCTGACCACTTTTTTTCTTAGTCTCCATTGCTGGATCATTTTCTGGGACCTGTACCTTACCTCTGGGTTCTCCCCAAAACTTCATTTGGTTCAGTCATTTTTCAGTCATGTCTTACTCTTTGTGACCCCATTTGGGGTTTTCTTGGCAAAGATGCTGGGGTGGTTTGCCATTTCTTTCTCTAGCTTATTTTACAGATGAGGAAACTGGGCAAAGAAGATTAAGTGACTTGCCCTGGGTCACACAGCTACTAAGTGTGTAAGGCAGGATTTGAACTCAGGAAGATGAGTCTTCCTTATTCTGGGCCCAGCACTCTATCCACTGCACCAACTAGTTGCCCTTAAAACTCTCTACTAGGACCTATTGTCTCTGTGTATGACCTTTCTTGGTGATCACAGCTTCCATGGATTCAGTTATCATCTCTGTGAGGATGGCTCCCGATTCTGTAGATCTATCCTCTGTGTCTCTCCTTAAGTCTAATCCTCCATCAGCAACCTCTTGGGGCCATCTTTATCTGGATATCCCATAGACACTTCTAGCTCTACTTGTCCAAAATGGAACCTATTAGCTTTCTCTTTGGGCCTGTTTTTCCTCTAATCTCTCCCATTACCGTCAATGGTACCATCATATTTCCGGTAACCCAGGTTTACAGCCTTGGAGACATCCTCAACTCCACACAGTCCCTCACTCTCCATGACTCTGCCTTCCATATCCTAATAGTGTCTAAGCCTTGCCAATTCTAACTCTGCTCCAGCCCTTGTATTTACCTCTTCTCTACTCCATTTGCCACCTACCCTGGTTCAGGACCATGTCACCTCTTGTGTTGCCACCACCACAGTGGCATTCTAATTGGCATCCTTGCTTCCAGTCTCTCTCCACCATAATCTAGCCTCCTCATGACACAAACAGTCTCATTAAAGCCCAGGTTCTGACCATGTATTCTTTCTATCAAGAAACCTCAGTGGCTCCCAATTGCCTCCAGGCCACCATGTAAATTCTTTTGATTAAAATTTAAAGCCCTGAATATCTGGCTCCAAATTAAGCTTTCAGACTTATTTCACATCACTCCCTCTCAAGTGCTGTACATTCCAACCGAGCTGGCTTCTTGGTGTGCCTCACGTTTGATGTCTTTGCACAAGGCATTGTTGGACAATCGCAGTGAACTCTCTTGCCTCACGTCTTAGAATCCTCAGTGTCCTCCTCAGTTCACCTTCTACAGAAAGCTTTTTTTTTTAATGATTCCCTTAAGTTCTGGTCTTCTCAAAATATCTTGTATTAACATATCTTTTAAAGGCTTAGGCTCCCCCGTAATGTAGACTCCTTGAGGGCATGGCCTGGTTTTTGTGGATGTTGTGGTTATTCATGTCCAGAACTTATTTCAGGGATTCTTTTTTAAAAACTTTTATTAATTTATTTTGATTTCTCAACAATCACTTCCATATGCTTTTGAGTTGAAAATTTTTCTCCCCCTTCCTCCCCACCACCCTCCCTAAGACGGTGCACAATCTGATATAGGCTTTATATTTATATTCCTATCAAACATATTTTCACATTAGTGAAGTTGTAGGTAAAAATTAAAATTAATAGGAGGAACCATCAGAAAGAGGAAACAAAACTCAACAGAATAGAAAAAAATGATAGTGATTCATCTTTCGCAGTTATGATTACTACCTGTGTCTTTTTCTCCATCCTTTTTTCCCCATTTATGCTTTTCTTTCTCCTTTCTCCCTCCCTCCCCCTCACCAGTACTTTACTTTTGACCACTGCCTCCTTCAGTCTCTCCTCCCTTCTATTATCCCCCTTCCCCATCTTCCCCTTTGCCTCCACCGCTTCTTCCCTCCCTTCCATCCCCCCTCCCTTTTCTTTCCCCTTTTCCCTCCTACTGCCATAGGGCAAGTTAGATTTCATACCTAACTGATTATGTTATTCCCTTCTTGAGCCAAATCTGATGAGAGCAAGGTTCAAACAATGCTCACCCCTCCCTTCTTTCCCTCTGCTGTAATAGGATTTTCTGTTTTTCCTGTAATGTAATTTACCCTTGTCTCCCTCCTCCTTTCTTGGTACATTTTCTAAGATCAGACTAATCCACTTACTTGGATCCATTTAACCCACTTGATTAGATTTTTTTTATCATTACATCAAAGTCAACTAATATCCACCCGCTTTATGTATACTCCTTTAACATTGTGTAATAGCAATTCAGTTCAAGAGCTGCAAGTGTCATCTTCCCTTGTAGGGATGTAAACAGTCCCTTATTAACAACATTTTGTATCTTTCTGTCCCATTTACCTTTTTATGTCTTTCTTGAATCTTGTACTTGAAGATCAAATTTTTTGTTGAGCTCTGGTCTTTTTATGAGGAAGGTTTGGAAGTCCCCTATTTCATGAATATCCATCTCCTCCCTTGAAAAATCATGCTCATTTTTGCAGGGTAGTTGATCCTTGGCTGCAATCCAAGCTCCTTTGCCTTAGAATATCATGTTCCACGCCCTGCGTCTTTTAATGTAGAAGCTGCAAGGTCCTGTCTAATCCTGACTATGGTTCCATGATATTTAAATTGTTTCTTTCTGGCTGCTTGCAGCACCTTCTCTTTCATCTGGTAATTTTGGAATTTTGCTATTATATTCCTTGGCGTTGTCAATTTGGGATCTCTTTCAGGTGGTGAGGGTGTATTCTTTCTATGGTTATTTTACCTTCTGGTTCTAGGACTTCAGGGCAGTTTTCCTTTATGATTTCCTGAAAGATACTGTTCAGGCTCTTTTTTTCATCATGATTTTCAGGTAGTCCAATGATTTTTAAATTGTCTCTCCTGGATGATTTTCCAGGTGGTTGTTTTACCGATGAGGTATTTTATGTTTTCATCCATTTTTTCATTTTTTTGTTTCTGTTTGACTGATTCTTGCTCTCTCATAGAGTCATTAGTTTCCATTTGTCCAATTCTAGTTTTTAACAGATTGTTTTCTTCTGTTAGTTTTTGTACTTCCTTCTTCAATTGGCCAATTGTATTTTTAAGGGATTTGTTTTCTTCAGTGTACTTTTTTTCCAGTTTGCCAATTGTGTTTTTTAGGGACTTGTTTTCTTCAGTGTACTTTTTTTCCAATTGGCCAATTGTATTTTTTAAGGACTCTTCTACCTCTCTCATTAGACTTTTAAAATCCTTCTTGAGCTCTTCTAAGAAGGCTTTTTGGGCTTCAGACCAGTTCATATTCCCTTTTGATGTTGCAGATGTGGGTTTGTTGACAATGTTGTCCTCTTCAGAATTTCTGTCTTGATCTTCACTCTTCTCATAATATGAATCTATGGTATGTTTCTTTTTACTCATGGTTTCTTTATTCCCTGGCCTTTAAAGAGATTGAGCTCTCCTGCTGGGGAACAGAGGGCACTGACCCAAGCTTCTTGTGTTGGGAGCCTAGGTCTTGGTCACTGGCTTTGTGTGCTGGGGCCTCTTATGTTGGCAATTGGAGGCTGTAGGTTTTGGCAGCTTACCTCATGTTGGGCTGGAATCAGCAAGGCTGGAACTTTCAGGCAATTCTAGGTTGCCTGCTTTTCCTTTCCTTTAGCTTTCTTCAGCTCCTTTTAGATGGGTGCTGCAGGGTGTTTATCTGCCTGGGGCCCCTTGCAATGCTGCCTCCCTCGTTTCTGCTAATGCACTGGGAGATTCCTTTGGTAGAGTGCCGAGGCACCTGGTGGTTTTCTGAGCTGGTTTCCACCAGTTCCCCGCCCTCACTGAGGCACTTGGAGGTCCACGTGTTGGTGTTTGCCTGCTCTACCACGTGGGCTTCTGGATCTCCTCCGTGTTGACAGTTGGGCTGTAGGGTTCTGACAGCTTACCTGGTGTCAGGTTGGAATCAGCCAGGCTGGGACTTTAGGAAGACTCTAGGTTGCTTTCTTCAGCTCCTTTCAGATGAATGCTGCAGGGTGCTTATCCGCCTGGGGCCCCTTTGTAGTGCTGTTTCCCTTCTTTTTGCTGAGGCACTGGCAGACCTGTTTGCTGGGCTGCTGCACTGCTGTTCCCCATCTTTCTTCTAGTTCAGCTGTTCCAGGGTTTTTTTTTTCTTTCCCCTAGGGTGATATTTTCTGGGTTTTCAGAGGTTGATAGGGAAGGGTGAGAGCAACTACCTTTTTACTCCGCCATCTTGGCTCCTGGAGGCAGAAGTCCGCCAATTTGTTTCGGGGATTCTTAAACATTGTGTGTGTGTGTGTGTGTGTGTGTGTGTGTGTGTAATGGGACTCTTTGGCAGACCAGTAAAACTTATGAATCCCTTTTCAGAATCATTTTCTTGAAGTCATAAAATAAAATGCAGAGTATGACAAAGGAAGCCAATTATATTTGAATATAGTTATCAAATAGTTGTTGTTTTTAAATGTGCAGATGTCAGGTTAAAAACCCCTGGCAGCCTTAGCAGAGGCCTTCACGCATCACCACATTTAATAGCGGCCTTTTGGAAGTGAATTGGCTTGGATGTCCAATTCATCAGTTACCTACCATGTGTGAGGCACTAGGCTACACACTAGGACAAACCATATTATTTAAACAAAATTCCCATTTGGAAACCAGATAACCATGGTGCAGTGATAGATTCTGAATTGGGTGAATATTTGTTGGAATTCTATGGCAAAAAGTTGACTTCTCCTTCTAAACATCATGCTCTGAGATGGAAGTGTGTACATATACTGCTTTCCATCATTCCAGAATATTGACTGGATCTGTCTTATTTATTCATTAATTTTAAATGAAGCCCACTTAATAGAAGATTTCAAACGCCTCCATTTTTTAGAAAACAGATAAATTTCTCTTTTTATTCAAACAAATAATTTTGCATGTTTCAGGGATGTCACTCAAATGACTGAAGATAAAGGATTTTTCTTTCAGTAGCAATGATAGTTTTGACTTAATTCATATTCTCAGAGCAAGAACAGGAGTTGGGAGGTGGAGGGTAGGTGATATATCCATGGCAGAGAGCCAAAGGTCAGCCCTGGTCTTTTAGTCAATGACTAGTATATAGTCAAATAGAAATTATTTTTAAATTCTCAATTAAAAATATGCCTTCCCTTCTTCTTGCATAAATTGTTGAAAAATGATTGTTGTTTTAAAATCTTGCCTGAGGTATTTCATCAAATCAACTGGTTCACTGGAGAGCCAACCTGTAAGTTGGTTGGGATTTGACTTCCCTTACTTATCAGAAACTCTAATAATGTTTTTAGATAATAATGTCCAAAGAGGGGTGTTGTGGTACAGTAGAGAAAATACTGGACCTTGAATCAGTATGGCATAGGTTCAAATCCCACTTCCAATACTTGCTATGAATAACCTTGGGCAAGGAACTTAACCTCTCTGTCTCGATTTCCTCATCTGCAAATGGAAATGATAATTATTTCTGTTGTTCTGACCTCTCAGATAGATGTAAGGTTCAAATGGCAACTAGGTAGATAGAAGACCAAGCCTACAGTCAGGAAGACCAGGCCTACAGTCAGGAAGACCAGGCCTACAGTCAGGAAGACCAGGCCTACAGTCAGGAAGACTAATCTTCCTGAGTCCAAATCTGGCCTCAGACACTTACTAGCTGTCACTTGGCAAGTCACTTAACCCTGTTGGCCTCAGTTTCCTCATCTGTAAAATGAGCTGGAGAAGTAAATGGCAAACCACTTCGGTATCTCTGCCAAGAAAACCCCAAATGGAGTCACAAGGAGTTGAACACCACTAAAAAAATGACTGATCAAGAAGATACAAATGACACAATGTATTTGCCAAACTTAAGACAATGTATATCATTGTTGGAAGTTATTGTCTGATTGTTTCTTAGTGGGGTTGTACATGGTGTTGAATGACGATGATGATGCTAAAGAATGAGTTTATGTAGTGCTTTAGGGTTGGCAAAGTGTTTTCCACATGTTATTTCATTTGATTCTCAAAACCACCTTGTGAAGTTGCTACTATTATACTAGATAATTAGTTACTACTACTATTCTAATTTTTCAAATGAGGAAAGGAAGGAAGACAGAGGTTAAGTGACTTGCACAAGGCCACATGCCTTGGTGACTGTCTCAGTGATTTAATATTTGTACCAAAGTCTCCTGATTGAGAATCCAGTGCTTTGGCTACTCATCTCCCTTTTACTTCTGTTGAGCTGTGAGGCAGCTGCCAAGACACGAAGCCAGTCTCTACTTTTTATTGGTCCATTTACTGAGGAAGAAAATGAGTGTAAGTGCCTTTAGGCAGAGATGGTGGTTCCAAGCAGACACCCTTTAGTGTTATGTGTAAGCCATTAGAAGGTTTAGCTATTATATGAGTTTAATGCTGCACCTCTCTCTAGTGTTTGTGGCTAAGTATTTTGTGTGCTCAAATGAGATAATGTATGTCAGAGTACTTTGAGGCTATCACACACATACACAAAATGCAAAATGGTGTTATTGTGTTGACTGAATTTGTCTTTGGGGGAATGAAGGATATGTGAAATATCACAGAAGCCAAAGTATTTTCTTCTTAATGTCTAGATCCAAGCATAGAAAGCCTTCCCACTCAGTTCAGCACCTGAGCTTCTCTTTCCAAGATGAGAGTAGAGCGAAATCCCCAAGGGCTTTCTTCAAGTGAGGCATCAGCTTTGGGCAAGGAGAAAAATGAGTGCATAAAAATTCAAGGTTTTAGGCAAAGTGAGTTGTTTTGTGAGCCCTTGAATAAATCATGCTACTTTAAAAAGAAAAGTTGTCTTCGGGTTTATTGATGGGAACCGTACTATTTGATAAGTGAATGGCAGAAACCCCTCCTCTCCCTCCTGAGATGCACTTGTGTCTGATAACTTTCCCCCTTTATACTGATAATGGAAACTCTTGAAAATAGGATCAGTTGGGAGATAATGTCTTTGATGTCTTCAAAGAGAAGCCATAATTGGCTCAGAGGAGGCATCATTCAAGGTTCCAGTAAAGAATAGGGGAAGGAAGGGAAGGACCAGAATATTCTGGTCTGTGCTCATTTGAACCTGATTGCCCTTCAGAGTCATGAGAATTCCCTGAGTGACTCTGGCACACCCCTGCAAAATGGAGAGACCCAATTATAGCAATGCAGAAAGGCGACTTGGCAGCGTGTACTAGACCTAGTGTCCTATGAGGTAACCCTATGGAGTGGTGAACCATGGGCTCCATCTCGCGTCAGAGGACCAGGATTCAAATCCACTTACTGTCTGTGTGACCTTGGGGAAGTCACTGTACCTCTGTGGGCCTCAGTTTCCTCATTTGCAAAGTGAGGAAGTTGTATTGAGATTGTCTGCAAGTCCCTTCTAACTCCCAATCTTTGATCCTATAATTTCTCAAGACTCAACATAAGCTCTTCTCTCCCTCCGCTCCAAAAAAGTTCAGTGGTTTTTGTCTTACTGAATCATCCCAGTAAGGATTCAACATAAAGCCTGGATTAGCACCTTTCCTTCAGTTACCCCCAAACATCCCAGGCCACCTCAGGAACAAAGTATGCTTAAGAATCTCAGAGGTGTTCTTTCTAAATATCTGGATGGGGGGGGTGCATATTAGTCCTTCTGTATTATTAGTAAAGATATTAGCACTAATTACAGTCTCTTCCAAAAAGGTATCCATTTTCTCTTATAGTTCCGAGATGAAGTTAGAATAAGTGGTTGAAATTGGAACATATGACAGATTTCCAGCCTTTGACTTGGTGGCTTAAGAAGAAAAGGAGACAGAGAAACACAAAGAGCAGGGTTGGATGCATAAATGAACACATCTTTATCTTTTCACAAATATAAATTCAGAGTGATAGCATTGTTTCCCGCAATCTGAACATAAACTCCCCTAGTCACAAATTTTAATTAATTCCCTATTACCTCTAGGACAAAATACAAAATCTACAGCCTGATCAAGAACCCTTCAAGCATGTCTACCCCCTGCCAATTTTTTTTTATGTTATTAATATTCTTCCCCTCCCTGTGCTCATCATTCTGGTCAAACTGACCTGCTAGCTGTTCCCCAAACACAACATGCTATCTTAGCACAGGTGGTCCACCATGTTTGATATCCACATATTACCACTTAAACTCTCGATCTTCTTCAAAGCACAGCTTAGGGGCAACTTCATGCTACCTTTCCTTATATCGTTCCCCACTTCCTTTCTTGTATTCTTCACCTTGTACTGATATAATAATAATAATAATAATAATAATAATAATAATAATAATAATAATAAAAAGTAGTAGCAATGATGATGATGATAGCAACAGTGATAACAATGATAATAACTGTTATTATCATTTATATAAGCACTTTAAGGTTTGCAAAATACTTGCCTTAATTATCACATTTTATCCTCGTGACAACCTGGTGATATGGGTGCTATTGTTATTCCCATCTTACAGTTGAGGAAACTGAGGCAGGAAGAGGGTAAGGATAACAGGGTCATACAACTGTAAATATATGAGACTGGATTTAAAGTCATGTCTTCCTTACTCCGGGTCTAACACTCCTTCCACTGTGCCATGTCATTGCTTCAATCCGAACTTGGCCACATTCTTATAAATTCCTCTTATTTGTAGTTTAAAAAGATTGGGACCTTCAATTCTACCCATGTGAAGAGTTCTGGGTATTGAAAATCTTTCCACTGATGTGGATTAATCACTCAAGTATAATTTAAAGTTATAGTGATTTGCGTGGGAGACTCAGAAGTTAGTGACATACTCATCCTCCTCAAGTAGCTAGTATGTGAAGAGGCAGGATTCTAACCCAGATCTTCCTAGATTCAGAATCCAGTCCTATTTCTTTCCATATATGCTCAGGAAGAATTTCACTGAGTCAAAGAGTAGGACAGATTAGCCACTCCCCTCCACCCCTACTCTGTAATGTTTGCTTCAACTCACAGCATGGTCGGCAGTATATGAATGTGCTTGTCTTCCCATATTTCACTATTTCCATCCTTTATCATGTTTTCCAGTTGGAAAAAGTGAAATAAGACCTCACAGTTGTTTTCATTTTTTCACTATGGTTGTCATCAGTTTCCTTTGGTTAATTTCAAAACTGAGGAAGGATTCTAGTCTGACTTTTCCATCTGGAAATAGTACTAGGTTTGGTAGAACTGTCAGTTCTGTATAGATTTTCAGTGTCATGCTTTTGGGACAATTGTTTCTATTTCATGTTTTGCTTCTAGGTGCGTGTGTATGTGTATATGCATGAAAGCACATGTGCATGTGTCTATTTGTAGAGAAACATATATGTGTGTGTATATATACATATACATACATATATATATATATATGTATATACTGTAATACATAATATATATTTCAAGATTGGCTGTTTTGTGTTTTGCATCCTTTGTCAGATTATAAATTCCTAATTATATTTGTGGATGATGCATCTGCCATTTTTTTTAGTCATATGATTAAACATACTTAGATTGCTTAGAGGCTCTTAGTTCACACAGTAGGTAAAGCATTAGACCTGGAGTCAGAAAGACCTGAGCTGAATTCTGGCCTCAGATACATACTAGCTGTGTGACCCCCAGCTTATGCACTGTGTGTCTCTGCTTCCTCATTAGGAAAATAGCACTTATCTCTCAGGATTGTTCTGAGGATCACATGTGATAGCATTTTTAAAAGCACTTAGCACAGTGTCTGGCACATATTAGGGGCTATAGAGATGCCTATGCCCTCCCCATTATCCATTTGGAACTGATCAGGGCATATTATTTAAACTGATTTCCAGTATTTCTTGCTATTCTTTTTGAATAAGAAGCCCTTCCTCCAGTAGGTAGTATTCCTTGATTTGTTAAAAAAAAATATGTATCCTGCCCTTTCAAGACGTTTCTTATCTTGTCTGCTTCATTGACCTACTCTTTTATTCTAAATAATTTTGATGATTACTGCTTTAAAATATAACTTAATTTCTCATAATGTGAAGCCTACTTTATTCCTATTTTCCTAGTTTCCTTGAAATCCTTTAACATTTGTTTTTCTAAATTAGTATTATTATTTTGTCAAGTTCTATAAATGATCCCCTTGTTATTTTGATTGGTATGACACTAAATCTGTAGATTAAGTAGTACCTTTTTTCCCCCATACACACTAATATGAGCTACTGTGAAAAATAAATCATTCTAATTATTTCTGTGAAATAAAATTTAATTGTATTTATAGAAGTCATTTCTTTCTTGTAAAGTTGTCTTAAATGTTGTATATATTTTCAAAATTATTTTGCACGGAATTCAAAATTGAGTCAGCATGATGTAATGTACAGAAGATTTCATTTGGAGTCAGGAAGCCCTGCCTTTCTATCCTGTCCCAGGCACTGGCAAACCATCTGACCCTGTGAAGTCTCTCATCCTCCCTGGGTCTTGGTTTCTTTTTCTGAAAAATGAGGGGCTTCGACCCAATGACCTCTTACATTTCTTTTAGTTCTTCATCTATGATCCTATGAATATCACTCTTGATAACTCCCAACATGCTTTTCATTTCTCTATGAGGAAATGCTGATTTTGTGCCTCGATTTTGAATACTGCTCTTCTAGTAATACTTTGGATGATTTCATTTCATTTTTTCCCCTCATCTTTACTGAAATTTATTCCTTTACATTCTTTTCCATTCCCTATGTTTATAGCTGGTGTTTTTAATACTGTGCTAAATAACATTGGGATAGAGAAAGCAGACATCCAGGCTTCACTCCTGAATTTATCAAAATGGCTTTTGGTGTTACTGATTTGCAAACAGTGTCAGATCTTGGGTTTAGTTTAGATGTATGATCATATAAGAGAAATTCACTTCTCAACTTGTGTGGTTTTTTTCATTGTTGTCATTGTTATTTGTTATTTTATTTTTTTTTAACATAAATAGTGCATGTTATTGAGATGTTTTTCTTGCCTTCATATTATAATTATGCTTTTCCATGTACATATATATTCATACATACATACAAATGATGCTAATAAGTGTATGCTAGTTGTTTCCCTAATATTTGTGCACCTATTGATACATGTATGCATATATGTTTATGTAGTCTCTGCTAAAATTGCATTTCATATGTTTATATTAAATATTCACTTATAATATTGGCCTAGTTTTTTAATGTAACCTTTTCTGTATTGAATATCCAGACCATTTTAATCTCCATGAAGAAGGTTGGTAGGTGCTTTCTTTCCCAATTATTGATAACAATTTTAATGCACCCATATTAATTATTCTCAAACCATTTTACAGCATTATCTTCTGATTCTGTCTGACCCTGAATTCATTTGTTTTGCTTGATTAGTTTTTTTCTTATGAAATTGCATTATCATTTGTTTTCCTGATTTGGAAACTTTACATATTTTTGTAGATGAACACCCCCTCCTTTTAAATGATCAGTTTTGCTGGAATATAATTGTGCATGTTATTTTATGATGATTCTACTTATCCCCCCTCTTGTCAATGAAAATTAAACTTAATTTCTCATTTTAGCAAATTGATTTTCCCCTCTCTTTTAAAAATCGTTAGTTCGTGGTTTGGTGATCTGTTGGTTGACTGGTTTACTAATCTAATATTCTTTTCATTTTTAACTGTATCTGTTTATCAGATTGTCAAGATGTCTTGTTTTGTAGCTGTTAATTTTCTAAGTTTTTAGTTGCATGCTATAATTAAATCTTCTTTTGTAATTTATTAACATTTTTGTTATATAAGATTTTTTAATTTTACACTGATCTAGCTATATCCCATAAGTGTGGGCACATATTCCTGATGCTCTCTTTAAACATTTATTTTTCTGCTTTTTTTTTTGGCCCAAGAATTTGTAGTATGTTTTAATAAGTCTCCATTTAATCTTTTTTTTTGTTGTTTCTCTTGTTAATTTGTATTTTACTGCGTTATCGTAGGCAAAAAATACTAATATCATTGGCCTTCTTATATTTGTTATTTCCTTATCCTTTAGCTCATCGTCAGTTTTTGTAAAAGTGCAAGATGAAATTGCAAAATATGAATATTCCTCAACATTTCCTTTCAGAAACTACTATAAAAAATCAAGTTTTAAACACTTGATTCAACTCTATATTTTCCTTCTTTTGTTTTTGTGTTTGATTTATCAAGCTTCAATAAAAGGAATACTAATGTCTTCTGTAATTATTGTGCTACTGTCAATGTCATTTTGTAATTTGTTTAGCTTTTTTTTGAAGAACGTAGATGGTATCATCTTTTGTCCATGTATAATTAATAATGATACTATATCACTGCCTATTTTCTAATTAAGTATAATGTATCTCACTTTTTATGTCTGTCAGTCAATACATATTTATTAAGTGCTTACCATATGCCAGACACTAAACTACATCTTGGGGATACAAAGGAAGGCACCCTCATGGAATTCACACTCCAAAGGAGGACATTTCTTAAATAGTCAATAAACATTTATGAAATACCTGCTCCATGTTAGGGGCAGCTACATGGCAAAGTGAAGGGAGCACTGGCCTGGAGTCAGGAAGACTCATCTTCCTGAGTTCAAATCTGGCCTCAAACACTTACTAGCTGTATGACCCCAGGCACATCATTTAACCCTGTTTGCCTCAGTGTTCTCATTCAAAAAATGAGCTGGAGAAGGAAATGGAGAAAGAAAACCACTCCAGTATCGTTGCCAAGAAGACCCCAAATGGGCTCACAGAGTTGGACATGACTCAAACCATGATTAAACAAGAATAACATATGTCAGGCACTGTACTAAACACTGAGGCTACAGGAAAAAAAAAAGTCCCTACCCTCGAGGAATTTATAATCTAATGAAGGTACCCAGGGTGGGGGCATGATATTCCTGGAGTCAAAACCAAGGAGAGCAGATGGTAGAAAATGAAGAGTTAGTGGGAAATTCTGATCCCTGAGACTGTGAGAGAAGGGTTTTTAAAATTTTCTTAAATTTTTTTGCTACACCCTAGAGTCCTCCAATTCAAGGGAAGGGAGGCAACTGAGGGTACTGAGGAGGTTTTAATACATTTTATATTCCCAACTCTTAGTATACTTCATGACCCATAATAGATGCTTAGTGATTGTTTCTTGACTGATTGATCCATGATGAGATTTCACGTGATAAATTTATCGTGGAGGAAAGCATAATGTTCATGTTCACATTATTATTGTTTATTGGGCTTTTTTTAATCTGAAATCATAAATCACAACCTTTACTTGTATTAGAGTCATAAGTCAATGAAATTTATTTCATTTTCACATGTTTATTCTGTATTTGTTCTGTATTCACATGTGTACATTTCACATGTATTTGTATAAAATGTGTGTATGTATATGTATATATGTGTATATATATGTGTATATATATAGATATAGATATAGATATATATTTCTTGTATGCAGCAAATTATTGGGTTTTATTTTCTTATCCATTTTGCCGTTCTATTTCTTTTTATTGGGGAGGTTAACATATTTATTTGATTTTTTAAAGTTGGATATTTTCTCATTAAATTCCATTATATTATTTAGCTATTTTCTTTCTCTTTTAAATCACAAGTAAAACCTTTCTTCCTTATATTTACAACAATCTGATCCCTTTCTTCCATTTTCCCATTCCTTTACCAATTTATTGAGTTTGTTTTGTTGTTATTTACTCTTTCCTCTTTTTTTCCCAATATCAAATGAGATAAAAACTGTAAAGCTCTTAGAGCAGTGCCTGACTCACAGTAAGCACTCTGTAAGTGTTAGTTGTTATTTTCAGGATTGTCCCTAAAACTACCTTTATCTAGTATCTTCCCATAAATAACATCCATTTGTGGCACCTTCCTTGGAATCCCCAGTAGATTAAGAAATTCAGTCTGGTACCTGTGACTCCAAATCCAGCCTTCTTTCTAATAAACTATTGATTTCATTAAAGAGTAATTAAAAAGGGGGAGACATGTAGGACCATCCTTTAAGCATCTTTTCCTGGTGGAAAATTATAGGAATTTCCCTTCTCTGGCCTGCTTGAAAAAGTAGCCCAGCCCTCACTAGATGGCTTGTCACAAAAGACAAATCTACATAATTACCAAATCAGTTATTTTAGACATCCTGCAAATACCATTTAGCCAACAGCAACGGCAGCCGTATTTGTCTTATTAAAGACCCTACAGTTACGTCAGCTTGCAAGCTTTTTTCCTTGAAGGCCAACTGGTTAGTTAGAGGCAAGTGAACAATTGACTGGAGTCTTATCGTTTATCTGGATTGTCTTTATTATTTTAAATGCTCCTAGGAGATAATAGTCTGCAATTTGCATTTTTGTGTTCAATGGATTCTATCTGGCAGCTCTGTCTATAGTCTTCTTTGAGACAAGAAAAGCAACGTTAGGGATGAATGGAAAGTGAACTATGACTAGGGCTTTATTATCTTCTTGAGTCCCGGAGATGCTGGGGATTTGGAATTGTTTGAATAAGACAGATTTAACAGTGGATAATCCCAAATTGTAACTATTCCAGCAGAAGGAATAACAGAAGGAACATTAGAAATATGATTTCTCTCTCCTCTCTTTTGGTCTTTGTTTCTGTCTCTCTCTTTTTTCTTTCCTTCCCTTTCCTTGAATTTGATATCCTCTCCCAACCTTTCCCCTCTTTCCTCCATTCCACCCCCCCCCGTTGCTTTTCATAAGAATTCCATGGAAAGGAATAAGATGGTTTTCTTTAAAGGCATCACTGTTGAGAGATGTGGTTCTTTTCAGCATTTGCTTTCTCTGTCTTTGTCTCTGTCTGGCTGTCTCTCTCCATGCACAGACATATATACATATATACATATATGTATACACACATATAAAAATATATGAGTGTATATATCCACATACATGTGTATGTATACACATAAGCACACATATGCACATATGTGTCTGTTTTCCTTGTGTGAGTATAAAACTTCAGTCTTTTTGACGTGTTCTAACACTGATAGCCTGGTCAAAATACATTTTCTCAAAACTGCAAAAGGAGATGTCTTGTGATATGGTTTTATTTTGTGTGTGTGTGTGTGTGTGTGTGTGTGTGTGTGTGTGTGTGTGTGTGTTTAAGGACAGGTCTGAAAATACATGGCTGAAAGGGCTCGTTAAGAAAACAGGTTTGATTGAAGCCCCAATGCACATGTTGACAGCATAATTAAAATGATTAATTTGAAGTGAGAAAAATGTTCCAAACTGATTAGAAAAAAAAATGCTGTGGCCACATCCCTATCATACTTTTACCAGTGGGAGCTATTTCCTGATGAGACCAAGCAGAAAAAGGAAAGAAGATAAGTTGCTTATATGACTATTTTTTTTTAAATGTACTAAACTTTCTTAGAGATGTCACTGAGGATACCATGGATGTGAATTCAGAGATCCAATGTTCAAATCCAAGTTCGGTCACATACTATCTATGAAGCATGTTCACTTCTGTGGGCATCAATTTTTCTTATCCACAAAATCTTTTCTAATCATTGACATTAGCATAGTCACATACCCAGGTACATGCTTGTGTGCCTCTCTCTGTGTATGTATACACAATCATATATAAATTATAGACATGTGCATTTAGGCACACATGTATTCATGTGTATATACACATATGTATGTGTATGCATATGTGAGGTCATGTATATGTTGGCTGTTTCTGTGTGTGTATATATGTATGTGTTCTCCAAACTTATCTTTGTAGATAAAATTATCTGAAGACTTATAGATAAACTTTAAGCCATGCCAAGGTTTAATATCATAACATGGTAGATATGAGCAGGAAATGGGACTTATACCAAAAATAAGTCCTTTGATCAAGGCACATTAACATCTAAAAAGCAACTGACTAGAAGTTTCTTATCAAAAGCAATATGGACAACTAGAGCTGGACTATTTCCAAATTTCTTCTTTGTTTTTGTTTTAGTCTTGGTGGGAATTTCAGTTAATGCCTTAGGCTAAGTTTAAGGGGGAAAAAAAACTAGGAGGTTCACCAAGAATGCCTGGAATTCCTTTGGTTCCCAAAAGGAAATCTGAGGACTGTGGAGGCTGATGAGAAAGAAGAGAAATGGGAGGCCATAAATATCAGGTTCACTCTGACAATTGATTTCAGTTTCTTTTTAAATAAGCAAATATTCCTTGAAATTGGTTGAAGGTATTTGGAAACAAGATGTAGAGTATATCTTATTACTCTTTAATGCTTTAAAGTTGCATTTGTATATCAGCATCCTTCATTTATAAGTTCTATTGGTACTTAAACTGAAGCTTCAAGGGATTGAAAGAAACTATTTTAAAATGCTTAGGGTCTGATCTTTGAACTTAAAAATTGAATTACAGAATAAAAATTAACAAGTTAATGTTTTTTTTCTTTTAATCAAATGCATGGAGAGCTGCATTTTGCAAATCATTCTAAAGTGATTCAATCTTTTTTTTTTACTTGTATTTTTGGTGAATTGTTTAAGTTAATGTTCCTGTGTATGTATCTCTGTGTGTATTTATATAAATAAGGCCAATTACTCCTTGGAAGGAGGACATTTTGATAAATCACAGGAAATAGTAAATTATGTGGATTCCACATAACTCACAAGCTTACAGCTTTTGGTCCCCTGAAATTCATGAAAAATGACCCTAAGCATATTTTGGTCGTATTAGAATAAAAATTGAGTTTACTTTGGAGGGAATAGCAGGATAAGGATAGAGTTAAGATTTCTTTAAACAACTGTAAACTATTTGTCATTGTTTTTGTTGTTATTCTCCTTCCTGGAAAGGAAGGCATCACTTCCCTTTGGTCCAAAACATTTCAAGCAATTTGTGCTATGGATAATGATTAAAAAAAAAAAAAAGACCAAAACAAAAATTCTATTATCATGGGAAAAAAAATAACCTGCCCTAGAACTTTTAAAGAACTATCATTATCAATGATTAAGTTTTACGATGTCCACAAAATGGATATGAAATAAACATCTAGGATGGTCTTATTTAAGGCTTGTGGATTTTTCTCAATAGTGGGCTAAATTTAACGGGTTTTGTGTGGAATTGAGAAATCCTCCATCTTCCTCCATAGCTTTGGTTGTCTGCCTTGTCACTTAAGTCAATTAAAGCTGAAGAGATTTCCTTAAAGATGATAACATATTCAAGCATTTTGGGCAAATCATTTCCAGGACTTTTAATCTAGTTTGGGATATATTAATAGTACGCAAGGGCTTTTTGTGCATAAAAGGAATGCTATAAAATGCTCCATTGTTCATGGTCCATATATCCAGACAAAACACAGCATTCACTGTCTCCAGAAAATGGAAGTTAATTTATGCAGTTCATCAACCAACTTTATTATAGTGCTACATATTTGTGGTCTAGTTAGGGCTTGGGAACTTTCTACTGTTTACTGAAACAGAGAGAGAGAGAGAGAGAGAGAGAGAGAGAGAGAGAGAGAGAGTGACAGAGACAGAGAGAGACAGAGAGAAAGACAGAGACAGAGAGAGAGAGAGACAGAGAGAGATGCGTGGGTGGCGAAGGATTGAGAAATAGAAGAGATGGGAAAGAAAGAGACTGAGTGGGGCAAGATAATAGACACACAATTATTTCATAAACAATACAGCAATAGATTCTAATTCTTGTTCTGCTGTGTGGCCTGGGGCGAAAGGCTCAGCCCAACCAGACCTCAGTATCTTCATATGTAGAACAATTACCTATAATCACAGAATTTCCAGTCCAAGGGACCACAGAGGTCACCTAATCCAATTTATAATTAAATATGAATCTCGTCTCCTCTTTAACATACCCAATAAGTATTCCAAATTGGTTTCCCTGTTTCATCTGTCCTTTCTCTGGTTTATTCTCCATGCTGCTGTCAGAGAGGTTTTTTCTAAAGCCTAGATCAGACCATCTCACTCTCCAACTGCAACAACTCCAGTGGATTCCTGCTGCATCCAGTATAGAATAGAAATTCCTCTGTTTATCTTCTAAATCCCTACATAACCTAGCACATCATCACATCTTCACTGGATAGCATTCTTTCTCCCATACTCTATGATCCATCCAAAATGGCCTTCATACTCTCGCTTGCTCGTGATGCTTCATCTCCCTTCTCCCATCTCCGTGACTTTACACTGACTATACCACCTGCCTGGGATGTACTCCATTCCTGTCCTCTCCTTCATAGGGTATCTCTCTCTTTTTTTTATGTAGAAATTAATTTATTTTTAGTTTTCAACATTCACTTCCACAAGTTTTTGAGTTCCAAATTTTCACCCCGTCTCACCCTCCCCCCACCTCAAGATGGCATGCATTCTGAATATCCCTTCCCCTAGTCTGTCCTCTATTATATCTCTCCCCACTTCTCTTATCCCCTTCCCCTTCTATTTTCCTGTAGAGTGAGATAGACTTCTGTACCCCGTTTCCTGTATTTCTTATTTCCCAGTAGCATGTGAAAACATTTTTTTAAACATATGTTTTCAAAACTTTAGGTTTCAAATTTTCTCTCTTCCTCCCTCCCCACCCACCCTCATTGAAAAGGCAAGCAACTCAATATAGATTATACATGTGCACTTCCATAGTAGACATGTTGTGAAAAACTAACTCTATTTCCCTTAATCCTGACCTGCCCTCCCATTTATTCTATTCTTTCTTTTGAACCTGTCCCTCCTCAGAAGTATTTACTCCCAATCTTCCCTCCTCTCTATCATCCCCCTGCTCTCTTGTCCCCTTCTCCCCCTATTTTCCTGTAGGGTGAGACAGATTTCCATACCCAATTGAATGTGTATGTTATTCCCTCCTTAAGCCAAATCCTATGAGAATAAGATTCACTCATTCCCTCTCACCTTCCCCATTTCCCCTCCACTGTAAGAGACTTTTCTGTTTTTTTTTGTGAGATAATTTACCCCATTCTACCTCTCCCTTTCTTCTTCTCCGAGTATAATCCTCTCTCATCCCTTAATTTTATTCTCCAGATATGACCCCTTAATCTTCAACTCACCCTGTGCCCTCTATCTATCTATCTATATATACATACATATAATTTTTTTCCTCCAACTACCCAAATACTGACAAAGGTCTCATGAGTTAAATATCATCTTTCCATGCAGGAATGTAAACAGTTCAATCTTAATAAGTCTCTTATGATTTCTCTTTCCTGTTTACCTCTTCACGTTCCACTTGAGTCCTGTATTTGAAAGTCAAATTTTCTATTCAGCTCTGGTCTTTTCATCAGGAATGCTTGAAAGTCCTCTATTTCACTGAATGACCATTTTTTCCCCTGAAGGATTATACTCAGTTTTGCTGGGTAGGTGATTCTTGGTTGTAATCCTATCTCCTTTGCCCTCCGGAATATTATATTCCATGCCCTGCGGTCCTTTAATGTAGAAGCTGCTAAATCTTGTGTTATCCTGATTGTGTTTCCACAGTACTTGAATTGTTTCCTTCTGGCAGCTTGTAATATTTTCTCCTTGACCTGGGAACTCTGGAATTTGGCTACAATATTCCTAGGAGTTTTCCTTTGGGGATCTCTTTCAGGAGGAGATCTGTGGATTCTTTCAATTTCTATTTTGCCCTCTGGTTCTAATATATCAGGGCAGTTTTCCTTGATAATTTCTTGAAAGATGATGTCTAGGCTCTTTTTTTGATCATGGCTTTCAGATAGTCCAATAATTTTTAAATTCTCTCTCCTGGATCTATTTTCCAGGTCAGTTGTTTTTCCAATGAGATATTTCACATTGTTTTCTAATTTTTCATTCTTTTGGATTTGTTTTACAGTGTCTTGATTTCTCATAAAGTCACTGTCTTCCAATTGCTCTATTCTAATTTTTAAGGAAGTATTTTCTTCAGTAATCTTTTGGACTTCCTTTTCCATTTGGCCAATTTTTCTTTTTAGGGCATTTTTCTCCTCATTGGCTTTTTGGACCTCTTTTGCCATTTGGGTTAGGCTATTTTTTAAGGTGTTATTTTCTTCAGTATTTTTTTGGGTCTCCTTTAGCAAGCTGTTGACTTGTTTTTCATGATTTTCTTGCATCACTCTCATTTCTCTTCCCAGTTTTTCCTCTACTTCCTTACTTGCTTCTCAAAATCCCTTTTGAGCTCTTCCAAGGCCTGGGACTGATTCATATTTTTCTTGGAGGCTTTGGATGTAGGAGCTTTGACTTTGTTGTCTTCTTCTGGTTGTATATTTTGATCTTCTTTTTCACCAAAGTAAGATAATATAGTCTGACTCTTTTTGCACTGCTTGCTCATGATCCCAGCCAATTACTTGAGTTTTAAACTCTTTGTTAAGGTAAGAGTCTGCTTCCAATGTGGAGAATGTACTGTCCCAAGCTTCAGGGGTTTGTACAGCTGTTTTCAGAGATACTTGTAGGGACCTGTAAATTTTCAGTTCTTCCTAGGTGGTATGATAAGGGGCGAGGTGTTTACTCCTTTCCTGGCCTGTGAGCACAAGTACTCCTTTCTGTCCTGTAACTGTGAGGAGGGGTTCCTCTCTACAGCCACTACAAGCTCCCCCACGCCAGCACTCCTCCTCTCCCAGCACTGCCGCCCACAACTGTGACCCAGATCCAACACGGGCAAAGCAAGAGATCCTTGCAACCCGTCTCTGATCAGCCACTGGATTCCCCCTCAGTCTATGGGCCAGAAGCTCTGGAAGCGGCTGCCCCGCCCCCCTGCAGGGCCATGCTTTTGGGGAATGGAGCTGAGACCCCATCTTCCTGTCTCAGCACCGCAGAAACAGACTTTTCCCACTGATCTTCTAAGTTGTCTTTGGCATTTTTGGATTGAGGAGTCTGGAAACCTCCACAGCTGCTGCTGATTCAGTCCTCTGAGGCCTGCTCCAGGTTTGCTGTGGCCTGTGCACCCACACCCCACTGTACTGCACTCTCAGCCTGACGCGATTTGCCTTTCCGATCAACCATCCAGGTTGTCTTGGGCTGGAAATTTGTTTCACTGTCTCTTTTTGTAGGTTCTGCTGCTTTAGAATATGTTTAGAGCCATTTTTTATGATTTTTTGGAGGGGTTTGGGAGAGAGCTCAAGGAAGTCACTGCTTTCACTCTGCCATCCTGGCTCTGCCCCTGGTATCTCTTTTTTCAATATGCAACTCCAGCATCACCTTCTGAATGAAGCTTTTACTAATCCCCCAAACTGCAAATATTCCCCCACATTACTGGATCTTGAATTATTTTGTGTAGGATGTGTGTACCCATAAATATATATGCATGCAGGTGTATTGTATTTATTATCTTTATATTTAATCTGAATATGTTTTTATAAACATTGTTGCCTCCCCCATCAAAATGTGAGCTGTTTCATTCTTTCATTCTTTGTATGTACATGTTTGCAGAGTATCTAGCACAGTTCCTAGTATACATCAGGCACTTAATGAATGCTACTAGATTGGTTGAATTTATGACTGAATGAATATGTTTTTTATACAAACAGTTCCCAGAAGAGACAATTCACTGTTCTTTCCTGTCCTGGTCCCCACCTTCTTTGCCTTTTAGATTACCTTTAATAATTAGGAAGTTGTTCCTTACATCAAACTTAAATCTTCATATTTACAACTTCCAGGCACTGTTCCCTGCTCTACCCCATTGTATTAAACTGAACGAGTTCATTTGAGGTTCTGCTCTCAAGTAGTGCTTGATAACAGCTATCGTGACCACCACCCCGCCTCCTCTCTCAGTCACCTCCTTTTTCAAGCTAAACGCTACAATTTCCTTCCAGGGCTTGTGATCCTTAACCATCTTTTAGATGTTTTCTAGTTTGTGAAAATTATTCTAAAATATGGCATTCAGAAGTAAATGGCAATACTGTGGATTTGGTCTAAGGAGGGCAGAGTATAAGAGGATGGTCATCTCCCTGGTCTTGAATACAAAATCTCTGACATAACTTTGAGATATCTTAATTAGCTCTGGGGCTTTTCCTTCTCTCTGTTTTTAGAGGCTGTAGGGTGGACACTGGCAATCTTCAACTAGATACTCTACCATTTAAGAAAGAAATTCTTGGCATTTGGCTTACTCATTTCCCACATGGATGCACTCCTATACTTGGTGATTTCCAGAAACTCAAGATGAAATCAACTCCGAAACCTTTACCTTCTTGGATCACTTCCTACCCCAGCTACAGGGCTTTGTCATAAACCTGCATGTGTCCAATACCCTTTCCATTTTCCAGCTTATTTTTTTTTAATTTTCCTTTATTTTTATATGTTATCCTCCCCTGTTAGATTGTAAGGTCCTCAAGATCACAGACTGTCTTATGCCTTTCTTTATATCCCAAGCAGTTCTTGGCACTTAGTAGATGCTAAAAAAGTTCTATTTGACCATCTTTGTATTCTGTGGGGTGTATTTCAGTGTCTTGGACATTGTAAGAGCATGTATAGATACAGATAATCATTGAATCCATCTTGTTGATGGTTGATACCCTTTTTGAAGTACTGATAAAATTATTTAAGTAATAGTAAACTGAGGTTTGATTACTTAATTTTTGAAGCTGATTTTATCACTTTTCCTTTTGGCAGCAGAACGATAATCTCTACACTTGTATCTTTTTTTTAAACATCTGCAATGAGAGTATGAGTTAAAATGTTGATCATATTTCTATTTGTATGCAGACATTAGTTAGACCTGGATTGTCTAAGTGTGATGTCGTTTGATGTCTTTATACCGGGATTGCTGCCTTTCAGTGGCTTCTGACAGTTCTGTGGAACTCATTATCATTCTTGCTCACCAGGACACACTTCTAGTTCCACAAAGAGATGAAACAATAATAAATAAATGATTTAAGATCTCTCGTAAAAGGACAATGGATGTTGAAATCACTAGGGGTGACAGTAAAATTTTTGTCATTTGAATATACTATAAGTTTACATTACTGTTCACCATTTCAAATGTTCCAAGTCTCACTGTATATAGCAAGTGAAGGGGTGGAGCTCAATGATCTATCATGTTCCACCACAATTGGATTACAACTTAAACATAGCTATGGATTTTCATTTCTGTGGATGGTTAATGGTTCTGATACAGAAGTGCCGGTAGTCATGAACTAGGAAACGAGAAGAAGATCGCTCTAGATACCTACAAAGTAATAGAATTTATTAGTCTTTTTTTGTTACTCTTTTTTAAAATTTGATTTTTTTATTCTGAACTTAAGCAGAAAACACAGCATTTCCATAACATAGTAGGATAAGAAACAAAAAAGATGATTGCAAATGAAAGCGCAAATCTATTATGTACAACTTGCTATTCCTTTTAAATATGTAATACCACTGCTATTCTAAAGAATGCCACTGAAGTCGGCTAAGTTTACTATGCTAGGGTAGGGGTGTGTATACCTGAACCTAGTGGTGTTTTGCCTCATGAAGCACTTTTGAGGTGCCTGCACACCGTGGGAAAGCATAGGAGAACCAAACTCATGATATTTATTTTGCAATATTTTCCAAATTTCTTAGTGTAGTATCATTGGAACTCTTCAAGGGATAGTTGGATGACTGTTTACCAGGGATGCATTGAAAGGATTGCTTTTCATGAGTGAGTGGGGAAAAATGGCTTCTAAAGGCCCTTCCATTTCAAATATTCTGTATTTGTGTGATTCATTAAACCAACTGCCTTCTTGCAAAGATATAAAATAGTAAGACCCAAGTTCAAGTCTTATCTCTGTATACTAGCTATATAACTCTGGGTTTGTTACTCATTTTTTTCAACATCTCAGATAACTATCTAAGATAATCAATTAGAGTAGGTTCTAATATAATAGCAATGATAATAATAACAGCTAACATTTATACGGTAGTTCAGGGTTTACAAAGCAACAGCCATATTATTTCATTTCATCCTCACAACAGAGGTAGCTTCAGGCAGGATTAGAATTCAGGTCTTCCTGATAGAAAATGCAGCCCTTTGCTGTGCTGCCTATATTGATCTACCCCAGGGGTTGGGAATCTGCAGCCTTGGGGCCACATGTGGCCCTCGAGGTCCTTAAGTGTGGCCTTTTGATTGAGTCTAAGTTTTACAGAGCAAATCCTTTTATTAAATTGATTTGTTCTGTGAAGTTTGGATTCAGCCAAAGGGCCACACTTAAGGACCCAGAGGGCCACATGTGGCCTCAAGGCTGCAGGTTCTCCACCCTGATCTACCCTGTTTGTGTGAGTTTCCTCACCCCTTACACCTCTGTTTATATGTGTGTGTGTGTTTACTATATATGTGTAATTCAAATCAATTCGATAAACATTTATTGAGTTTCTCCTGTGTGCTAGGCACTGTGCTAAGTGCTAGGAATATAAATAAGAAAAAGAAAGACAGTCTTTCTCCTCAAGGAGCTTACAGTCTAAAAGACAACACACAAAAGGAGGCTGGAAAGTTGTGTTTTGGGGGAGGGAGATACCAGAGATTATCTTGTTCTGTGGAGTTGAAACCAGGCAGAAATGCAGATGCAAAGCTGAGGGAGCTCAAAGGCCAATTCCTGCCCTCTATAAAGGAAAGCTTTGGGAGGCATTTAGTACTTTATTCTCTGGCCTTCTAATGAGAAGGGAGAGAAGGCTGAGGGAAGTGCTATCCTGGCTTAAATTAGCAGGAATAACTCTGTGTGTGTGTGTGTGTGTGTGTGTGTGTGTGTGTGCGCGTGCACATGCACTTGCACACGCATGCGTACACTTGCATGTATATGTACAGACATATACACATGTATATAGATGTATATATACATATATGTACCCACATGATTTATATGTGCATATACTTGTATGTGTGTACCTGCTTGTATTTGTATATGCACATTTATGTTTGTGCATATTCATGTATAAATATATGCACATATACCCTGCATATATAGTTTATGCATATATAAATATGTATATATTTGGGTACTTTAAAAACTTGAAGCCTCAAATCAGTTTTCAACAGTGTAAGCCTTTATCATGCCTTAAGTTGATATAGTTCTTTGTGGTCACTTATTATTTGAGTTCAATGGAACATTGACTTCCTAATTACGTGAAGATTTCCTCAAAAGAAAATGTGTATTGTAAGGTACATTAGATCAGTACACTCTGTCAGCAAGTCTTCCATTCAGAGTGTGTGTGTGTGTGTGTGTGTGTGTGTGTGTGCGCGCGTGTGTGTGTGTTTCTGTTTCTCAGTCATTTTTTCTTTCTTTACTAAATATAGATCTTTCTCCTTGAAATCTTTTATTTAAAACCATTACCTATCAGCTACTGGTAATTTTCTTTATTGCATTATATCCATGTGTGTGGGAGTGGGATGCAGCCTGAATATATGCATGTCCCTGAATTAAAACTGAAGATATGGGGCTTGCTTGAGGAAAAATGATGCAAAATAACAGCCTACATTCATCTTCTTGCTGCCAGTGAAATATACCACTAGTTGTGTTCAATTAATTTAGAATGCTAGACCCTTTGTACCTTGGCTACTTATATTTTGAAGCTTGCCTTCTTGTGTATATTCCAAGTGCCATGAATCTAATTGCTACCAGGACTCCTCCGTTCTGATGTGATCCCTTCAGTGCTCTATTGGAATGGTGAACAAGATATCTTGCCGTATTCTCCATAAGAACAAATCCTGTAAACTAACTTGCTGTCTTATTTTAGCCATAGGGCCACACCATTTAAAACTGGATAGGGCCACACCATTTAAAACTGGAAGAAGCCCCAAAGATCATCTCTTTTTTTTTTTTTGTATGGAAAAGATTGAGATATATAGGCTAGTTAATAGCACACTTAGGTGTATTTCTAACATTGAATGACCAAACCCAAAGTATAGTCATTAATGATTCAGTGTTAGCTTGGAAAGTGATTTCAACTGGAAAGTGCCATCTGCCGATGGCCTTGTGCTATCTCATATTTTTATCAATGTCTTAGAATAAGTATCAATATTGCAGGCAACACAAAGCTGGTAATATAAGCTAGCATGCTAGAGGAGAGAAACACAAAAGTGATCTTGGCACCCTCTAGAACATTAGACTGAATGAAATAGAATGAAATGCAGTAATCAATGTAAAGTTGTATACTTGGGTTCAAAAAGTCAATTTCACAAAGTACAAGATAAGAGAGTTATAACTAAGCAGCAGACCACCTGAAAAAAGAGAAAAAAGAAGGATTTTGGGATCTTAGTGGACTTCAAGGTCATTATGATTCAACGTTGTGATATGACTGTAAGAAGCACTACTTCTCCACTCTAACCATATTGTTAAATACTCAATCATATATTCCTCATTCTCCTCACCTGTCTTCTCATATCCAGCACAAGATCATAACGTTATAGATTTAAAGCTGAAAGGAACCTCGGAAATCATCTAGTCCAACTCCCTCATTTTCTATATGAGGAAACTGAGGCATAGAAGTGTTCATTGACTTGCCCAAGATCATATAAGTAGAAAGTGGCAAAGCTGGGATTCAAACACCAGTACTATGACTCCAAGTCCTGATGTCTTTCCACCGCCTCTTCGTTCTATCACCTGTTAAAACATTGAACTATCCCAAGCTTCAGAAGAAGACTAGAAATTCTTTCTGTCTTGTTGAAGTCATTTCACCAAGATCACACAGATGATAGGTGGCAGAGCCAAAATGAGAAACTAAGTCCTCCACTCTAAATCCAATATTATTTCTTGTTGCCAAAAAGGAAAGGAAAATATTTAAATATGTCATTATTTCTCAAATACAAGATTTTTTTCACATAACTTTTTGAACAGTCTAGTGTATGATGGCTAAATGAAAAACTATTCAGTGTAGAGAATTGTTGATAAAGTTTAACTATAGGGTCAGTAATTTTGGACAAGTGAAGCAGTACATGAGAGTGTGTAATTAAGGCTTGTTCAGGATTACTCTGCAAGAATAGATTTTCCTTACATTCCCTCCCTCCCTCCCCTGCCCCCAATACTGCATTGTCTCCTGATGATTGATAGTTTCACAATCTTCTCTATAAAATTGTAGTGGAGAAAGGTGCTTTCACTCAATGTTTTGTTGTCCTGGTGGTAAAATACACAGTACCTAGCAGCAAATTTGGGATGCCAAGTAATTGAAGCAGGATGATACTCATCTTAAATCTTTCTCAAGATGGCTTTTTGGGCCAACAAAACTCTTGAAGGAATACAAATGTACTTTGGTTTTCATAGGAGGTTGATGTCTTTGCCTTGGAAAGCTTGGCAGAAGGATGACCTTGGAGGCCTTGGTGTGCAATAAATGTTCATAAATGCCATACCCCTTAGTGCTCAACAGACACATTTCATGTTTAGAGAATTAACGTTTTCAAAAAAAACCCCAAATATTTTACTTGTCACTTTAAAAACAATAATACAGGGTCATATTGTTTCATTTTTGACCCTAGCTTGAGTCCTTGACTCTCCCAAGAATTGAAGTTAAGGATCAATCAAGGAGAAAAGAGAAGAATGTGAGAGGGGACATGAATGAGATCACACTGAAAACAAGAAATTACAAGAAGTATATATAAAGGGTTTAATCAAAGAAATATATGAAGAAAAAAACAAAGATGAGCTGGTCATCTGGTGAGAAGAAGGTATAACCAATTAAAAGTCTGGATGACCCATTGGTTTGCTCATGAAGAGAAAGTCATGGGGGTCCCCAGCATGTTAGAAAGATCATTGTTGTTAAAATTATGGGAGAATATAGACAAGTCACACAAGATGGGCAGGCATGCATGGGCAGCAATCTGCATCATAGGAGGAATTCTTCATATCCATGAGATAACAAGTACATTGGAGAATATAGGCTAAATAAAGAACCTATGATTTCACTGGCAGAGGGAACTCCCAGTAGAGGAACATCTAGTTTAGGATAACAATTCCTTTATGGCTTAGTAGGTAAGTCCTAGAAAGTTGTAGAAAGGATAGACAGACAGACAGACAGACAGACAGACAGACAGACAGACAGACAGATAGATAGATAGATAGATAGATAGATAGATAGATAGATAGATAGATAGATAGATAGACAGACAGAGAGATAGACAGACAGATAGATAGATAGACAGACAGACAGACAGACAGGCAGACAGAACATTTATTAAGCACTTTCTAAATGCCAGGGACTGTGCTAAGTGCTAGGAACAGAAATAAAACAAACTAATCCCTACCCTTAAGGAGCTTACTTTCTAATGGGGAAGCAAGGGAGAAGGGGAGGATATCTCACAAGGACCGTCCAGGAGACAGAAAAGTGCAGAGACTGATATGAGTGGAGGTCTATGCTAGAGTATCATCTATGAAAGATATCTGTTGTTTGTTAAGGGTCACACAGGCAGTAAGTAGCAGAAGCAGAGTTTGAGTATATATCTTATTGTCTCTAAATCCTGTTCTGGATTTGCCCTTACACAGTCTTACAGAAAGAGCAGAAGTAATAATTCAGAGGAAAGACATGGCTATGTATTTATAGCAAAGCCTTGACATGTGACTTATAGGGAGGCTGTATACAAGCTTGAAAGTTCATCCAATCATCCAGGAGGAGAAACAGCTGAGAGAGAGGAAATGAAGGAGGCATGTTTGATTTCTTGAAAAATTTTTTTTTCAATCTGGACAAAAAGATGGAGATCTAGCACATATTCTAAGGGCAAGTCACTGGAATTATGATGAGAACTAAATCTAGCTAACCACCAAACAAAAGAATCCACTGTCCTCTAGGAACTTACATCCTACTGTGGGAGCTCTGTATACCACATGAGCAGATAAGCATAGTCTTGCTTATTCAAGGAAAATGGGGAAAGGGGAAAAGCCTTTATTAAGTGCCTACTATGTGACAGGCACTGTGCTAAGTGTCCTTATATGGAGAAAACTAATGCCTAAGTAGATCAGGAAAGGTTTCATCTAGGAGTTAACAAATGAACTCTGAGCCTTGAAGATCTTCAGGGATTTTAAGGGATGCAGAGAAGAAACAGATAGGGTACATTCCATAAATCCAGAGCAAGGGCTAAGACATAAAAGCAAAGAAAAAATGTGTGTGTATGTGTGTGTGCCTGTATGTATGTATGTGTATGTAGGTACCTGTGTATGTACTGAGTGGCTGTTAATTAGCAATATTCACATCTGGGAATATACAGTGTGCTTTGGGAAAATGGCAAAAAAAGAAAAAAAAAGAAAAAAGAAATGTTAGGAAAAGCCCCAACCAATCTACTTCACTCCATCATCTCTCAGGAGTCTTCTCTCTCTTTGCCAGGTGTCTTCCCCTTCTTGTTCTTCTGTCCATTCCTGTAATGGTAAACCTCAATCAAATCACCTCTGTCTTTGTTCCAGAATGTGATGTGTCAATTTACTCCCTAATGCCAACTCTACATCTCTATAGCTTACAGAGCCAAAATCCTTTCCTAAGCTATCACTTACCTATGTGAATATCTCTCCCATAAAAATATTAAGGAATGTCTTTGGGGTGTGTGTGTGTGTGGTATCTTGCATACTTAGATGGTTCTTGATAACTTAATAACTTGGTTCTTGAAACTTAATAAATGCTTAACCAGGGTTTTATTTGTTTGTTTGTTTGTTTGTTTTCTTTAAGTCACTGATTGAAAGTCCCTTCCAACCTGGGCTTGATCATCTGGTTTCTTAATCTTATTTTTGACTTGGTGGACTGAAAATTAACTCACAAACCCTTCTTTGCCTTTGTGTAAAGCTGGTTTTGCAAGGTTTGCTGGTCAACCCTTCCTGAAAATAAAGGTGGGGCTCCCCAGGGCCTTGTTATTATCCATAGCATTGACCTGATTCCTGACTCTTGAAACTCTTGCTCAGATTAGCCTTTGTTTTGCATCAATAAGAAAAGGAATGTTGTATATTTGTATAGCACACTCAAAGTTTATGAGTACTTTTTGCATCTGCTTTGTTTCCTCAATATCACAAAAGCCTCATAACTATTTGAGAAAGTCAGGACTTGTTATAGCCCATCCCTCTTTGACAAAGGAAGGAATTAGGTCAAAGAGAAGTTAACTGAATCATCCAAGGAGACTTGTTTAGTGATTGATTGAGTGGAGACTGGAAATCGATTCTACTGATTTTTATCTCTATATTCTTTATATAATGAAATGATAAGGATGATAAATAACTAACATATATATAGCACTTGACGGTTTGCAAAGCACTTTACATCATCTTATTTTATCCTCAAAGTAGCCTTGGGAATGAAGCTTCTATTATTATCTTAATTTTTATAGATGAGAAAAGTGAGGCACAGAGGTTAAGGGATTTTCCTAAAATAACACAGTTAGTAAGTATCTAATCACAGATTTGAATACAGGTCTAATACTCTCTCTATTGAGCCATCTTACTGTAATTCCTGGAGAGGAGGAAGTATTTCATTTTTGTCTTTGAGTGTCCAATGCCTGGTGCAGACCGGATATGTAATAAACACTTGTTGAAATGAATCCTTGAACTGACTCTTGAACTATGGTTTGAGTAATTTTGTGTCTCTTAGTGTAACTCCTAGCTTTGGGTTTCCAGCTGTTTCTTTCTCTGTCCTACTTATTCCAGGCGGTCATTCTCACGATCCCTGGCCTGACCTTGACTTTACTTTGGGGCACCACACCATAGCTTCTAGTCTGTTTTTTCTCTCTGCTCTTAGCCCCAGGCCTTAGGTTAAGATGGAGAAGTTCAATCTTAGCCTTTGACCCTGGCTCTATCACCTACATGGAGAACTCCTTCTTATGGCCTTTGTAATAATACTCTGGAGAGTTTCAGCATCTGGGTGGGGAGGCAGGGCACCCAGAAACAAGCAGATGACTTAAAAACCTTTGCAAGGAAGAAGATGCCCTAGTGTAAGTGGAGAGGTTATAAACTGAGAACAGAGAGGCTGCAGGAATGCAGAGTATAAAAAAAAAAAGTAATCCTTCACCCCATTAGTCCTGACACTGAAGATAGGAGATTTCAGCTTGTCTGCAGAGTATGAAGAATGGTGCTGCCCCCTATCCCACCTCCCCTGCTTCTTCTCTCCCTCTCTTTCCCTCCCTCTCTTTATCCCTCCCTCCCTCTGCTTTCTGTCTCCCCCTCTCTCCCTTCATATATATATATATATATATATATATGTATATATATATATATATATATATATATATATATATATATATACATATATATATACACATACACATATATGCATATATGTATATATATATATATACATATATATATATACACATACACATATATGCATATATGTATATACACCCCAAAATATTTCTGATTGTGCTAATATATTGGTTAGTTTGTCTGAGTTGTTTTAAAATGTTTAATTATTAACTTAATTTTTTTAAAAAATTCTATATTGAAAGGAATGACTTGCTCTTAAGAGAGGCAGAGATGCACTTGAAAACAAGAATGAAATTTATATATATGTGTATGTGTGTGTGAGTATATGTATATGTATATATATATATATATATATATATATATATATATTTCACACATATACACATACATACATACATCTATACAGACATATATACATGTATAGTTCTTGGTTCTGCTGTCTTGCCTCGGCATTAGTTCACATAAGTCTTTGCTGAGCACATTTTTAATGACCATAGGTGCCATAGCATCGTCTCATGTTCATGCTATCTTCTCTGTCTCCAGTTCTGGGAACTGGAGTTCTGGAGTTTGTCTCGAAATCATGAAGAGTTGGGCATGACTAAGAATTTCCTGAACAACAGTGATATGGTGCAGTTGAGGAATCCCCAGCCTTTTGGAGGGGGGAAAAAAACTCTTTTCTGAAAGCCTTGATTTCATTGAAAATGGAAATGCTGGTTATGAATTTCCTAAGCACAGGAAAGTATAAAGGGGGTAAATGAGACCCAATAGTTGCTTTCCTCTTGACACCGAGAATGTCAACCAATAGTGCTGAGTAGGGAATGATAAAGATGGTTGTCTTAGCAGGTGTAATTGACTTGATGATCAACCCGTTGAAGCTTCAGGAGCTATGTGTAAATTCTGATTTTTTTAAATTAGGTGCGCTTGTCTAGAGCAGGGATTCTAAACATCAGGTTATGAACTTGCTTTATTTTTTTTTTACTTTAAATAGTATTTTTCCTCAATTACATGTAAAGACCATTTTAACATTTACTTAAAAAAACTGAGTTCCAAATTTTCTATCTCCTTCCTTCACCTCTCCCTTCCTTGAGACAGTAAACAATTTGTTCTAGTTATATATGTGCAATCATGTAAACATATTTCCATTTTAATCATGTTGTGAAAGAAGAAACAAATCAAAAGAAAAAAACATAAAAAAGAAAGTGAAAAACAGTATGCTTCAATTTGTGCTCAGATAACATCAGTTCTTTCTCTGGAGGTAGATAGCATTTTTTATCATGAGTCCTTTTTGAATTTTCTTGGATCATGGTATTACTGAAAATAGCCAAGTCATTCACAGCTGGTCAATGTGTAGTGTTGCTATTACTGTGTACAGTATCCTGGTTCTGTTCACTTCTCTTTGCATCAGTTTGTGTAAGTCTTTCCAGGTTTTTCTGAAATCAGCCTGCTTGTCATTTCTTATAGCATAATAGTATTTCATTACAGTCATTGACTACAACTTGTTCAGCCATTCCCCACTTGATGAGCATCCCCTCGATTTCTGAGGGTTTTTTGCCATCACAAAAAGAGCAGCTATAAATATTTGTATACAAATAAATCCTTTTCCCTTTGCTTTTAAAAATATTTTGATAACTATATTTCAATTAAATTGGCTTCTTTTGAAATTCTTTTTTTTATTTTATGCATTTAAAAACATTATTGTGAAGATGGAGTCTGTGGGTTTCAAAAGACTGCCAAAATGGTACATGGGGTTCATGAAACAAAAATGGTTTAGGAACCCTGTTCAGAGTCTAGAGCATTCCAAAGCGACAATTTATCAAAAAGGATTTCCTCCTTCCTTCCTTCCTTCCTTCCTTCCTTCCTTCCTTCCTTCCTTCCTTCCTTCCTTCCTTCCTTCCTTCCTTCCTTCCTTCCTTCCTTCCTTCCTTCCCTTCTTTTCCTTTCCTTCCTCCCTCCCTCCTTCCTCCTTCTCTTTTGTCTCTCTGTCTTTGTCTGTCTGTCTACCTCTCCCTTTCCATCTCCTTCCTTCCCCACCTCCTCCACCCAAAATCTGAATAGTACAAAGTGGGTACTGCTCAATATTTTACTGTGGGTTTGATATCCTTCAAAGCATTGGAGAGGGCGGCTTCTTTTTCACATTATTATAGCTTTACTTGGTTAACAGCAAGGTAGCTTAGAAAACTTTAATTTTTTTGTTGCATGTCATACTTTTCTAGCTATAAAAAGAAGCTTTGGAAATGATCCCCAAAGTCCTGCAGGAATAGCCCCAATCTCTGTAGCCCTTATTAAATTCATAAAAGCATGTCTCCTGGCGAGAGTCTGCTAAAGTGAAAGTCATTAGAATAATAAATTAAACTTCCCTGTATACAGACACTTGAAACTTCAGGTGAATACCACTTTTACGCCAAGTTCCATTTTTCAGCTTGGGGCTTGAAAAATCCAGATTGTTGAATTGTTCCTTTCTCCAAAGTTTTACCATTATAATGAGTGCTTTGAGGCACCAATGCCTAAAATAAATTATAGAGACTGTGTGGCAGGAACTAGTGAAGTTCTCCCCTTTTCTTGGTTTTTAACAGCTCAGGAAATGATGAAGCCTAATTAATGGGAATGGTCTTTACAATGGTTTGCACGGAAGAGCTCATCGAGCATTTTTGAGGTTCCCTGTTGGTACCTGACCTGTGCTTCTATTAATACCATCGCCACTTGTTTGCATATTTGAAAATGATTGCTATGCAGTGAGACTTGGAAGCACAGTTATTTAAGGCCATGGCGTTAAGCTCACCAAATGTAAAAGGCTTCTAAAGGTTTCTGCATGGAAAAACATACGGGCAGAGGATACTTCCAAAAACCAATAGCTGTCTTAAATGAATAGATGTCTATTTTAAGCAAACTATTAAAGGAAAGACAGAGACAGAAGCAGAGATGGACAGAGACAGACAGAGACCGAGAAAAAGCTTGGCTGCACAATTATTTGCATGCTGTCTCCCCCATTAGACTGTGAGCTGCTTGAGAGCAGGGATCATGTTTTTGTTTTTGTTTCTTTTTTGCTTTTTTCCATCTAGCCAATGCTTAGCACAATGCCTGGTACATAGCAGGTGCATAATAAATGCTTGTTGACTGACTGCATTGATTGAATCATGGGTAGGGACTCCTCAAAATGAAGAAATGTAAAATTTTGGCAAATGTTTTAATTTAAAAAAAACTTTAGGAAGTGTCTACATGTGGAAGACACAGGACTAGATACTAAGGATAAAAAAAATGAAATCCAAACAATCTCTGCCCTTCTGGAGCTTGCACTATTTTAAGGGATACGTAGAAAGTACATGCAAAATAATTTCAATAGGAAAAGAAGATCAGCAGTTGGGGGTGGGCAAGAGCAATTCCAGCAGGAAGAAGGAACAGAGCTATGCTTTGGATGAAGCTAGTGATTCTTAGTGATGCAGAGGAGGAGGGGGCTTATTCCAGACATAGGAGGAATGGAGATGGAAGATATCATGTATAAGAAAGTTTAGTGGGGCAGCTAGGTGGTTCAGTGGATAAAGCACTGGCCCTGGAGCTAAGAGGACCTGGGTTCAAATCCTGCCTCAGACGCATAATTCTCACTAGCTGTGTGACCCTGGGCAAGTCATTTAACCCCATTGCCTAGCCAAAAACAACAACAACAACAAAAACGATTAGGTATAAGGGAGAGAGCCCAAAGCTTGATAAGGGAGCCATATTGCCTGAAGTTTTAAATGTTAGGCTGATAATTTTTGCCTAATTCTGAAGAAAACAAGAAGCCATTGAAGATTTTGTCAGGTTCACAAAACTACCTTGTCTAATATTTTCTTAAAAGTTAGTTTCAAGTCCTTTAAGTGTCAATTCATGTCTTCATAATGTCTTTGTTATTATATAAAATATTCACCTGATTCTGGCCTCCTCCCTCTGGATCAGTTCATTCAAGTTTTCTCAGGTTTCTCTGAAACCATCCACTTTGTCATTTCTCACAGCACAACAGAATTCCATGACATTCGTGCACATTCAAAAGCTCTGATCACTGCACTGACCAACCATGATTCTAGAGGAGTGATGATGGACTAGTCCAGCCTCCTCCTGGTAGAGAGATGATGGATTCAAGATGCAGAATCAGGCATATGTTTTTGGATGTGACCAATGAGGATTTGTATGGCTTTACTCTGCATAGTTTATGATTGTTTTTAATATGGGGAGAGAAATTAAATGTTTGTTAATTGAAAAAGAAAAGAATGTCAGTTACTTACTTGAATTGATCGTAATAATTACTGGCCACGCTCCTTGTTGTTTAATATATGATAGTTTTCTACCTCTACCTCTCCCCCTTAAGTTGAGTAGGACATACACAACCACAACAACACGACAAAAACACCAGTGGGGTAAATAAAGCTATTATTCATCATGTTGCTTTCTTTTTCTTATTTTGACTGAATTATGCATGTTTTTGTGTTGTTTTTCTTTTATGTTGTCTTTGAAGCAAAAGCCGAGACTCTAATCTTGGGAAAGATTACAGGGCTGCAATTCAGAAAGGAGATTGGGAACGTAGAAAATGTAGCTAGTGTCTCCAGGAAGTGCACGGGTCTATCTACTGTTTTGGAGTTGTCCACAGCCAGCACATATAAGCAGGAAGAATCAGGGCTTCCATTGTTGGTATCTAGAAGAGGAAGGAGCTGGTCTGAATGAGACATTTAGGCTGCAAGGGTTAAGCACTCATCGGTGTCTGCCCCTTTTTGCCTTGTGGTGTGCCTCCTTTTTCCCTCTGAGTGATCCCCTTGACAGGTTTTATGCTCTGGGCCAAGCTGTCCTAGATCTTGGTCATGGAAAACAACAAGGGGATTTGACTGGGACGAATCTGTGTCAGTGGGTCAGCTGAACCTGTGTCTTTGACAGAATCATCTGAGCTATTCCATTCTATTAGTTGAGGTCAAGGAACTCTGGAAGAAGTTATTACAGGAATCTATTAATGTGTTGTATTGTGGACTTCCACTTGGCCTATGATATCAAAATTTTGTGTCCTGTGTTTTTGAGATTATGCTTTTAAAAATATTTATTGTGAAATTTTAAAAAATGTGATAAATTCAGCTTATATTTTTTATTAAATTTCTTATCTATTTTAGCATTATTTTGATTTTGAGTTCCAAATTCTCTTCTTCCCTCCATCCCCTTCCCCGCCCTTGAGAAGGCAAGCAATATGATGCAATTATGCGTATGAAATCATGCAAAACATATTTCCCTACTAGCTATGTCACAAAAAAAAACCAAGAAAAATAAAGTGAAAAAAATTTATACTTCCATTTGCACTCAGAGTTTGTTAGTTCTCTCTCTGGAGGTGAATGGTATTTTTCATCATGAGATCTTGGGAAATTAGTCCTTGTGGAGTTAGAGATAGAGAAGAAAGACTTGGTATGAGTGAGATATTTAGGCTGCAAGGAGTTGAACGTACTCATCAATGTCTGTCCCTTTTTGCCTTGTGGTGTGCCAGGGTTATTGTGAGGATCAGAGTTGCTAAGTCTTTCACAGTTATTCATCATTACAACATTTTTGTTACTGTGTACCATGTTCTCCTGGTTCTGGTCATTTCACTCTGTTCAGCTTATATTTATATAGAGAGAGATTCTTGACACCTTCTCTGATTCCCCCACTGCCAGTGCCAATCCTCTCAAACTACCTTATTGTTAACTACTTGTATTTATCTTCTTTTTTACTGATTGTGTGCATTCTGGACTTCCCTATGGATCAGTTGGCTTCCCCATTAAAGCATAAGCCCCTTGTGAGTAGGAATGGTTCCATTCTTTGTATGTGTATTTCTAGCACCTGGTGCAGTACTCAAAGAATTGTAGGCATTTAATAAATGTTTGTTAATTGATTCAACCTATGTGGTAATTCCTTGGTTACTCCCTCTGTGTCCACTTATGTCATCATTATGAATTCACCCTCATATTTGTGTCTATCTTTTCCTCTTTGTCTATATGAATTGTACATCTCTAACAAGAAAGGAATTGACAGTGAATTCACATACAGATTAAATTGCAGAGGTGGTCTACTTCTTCCTCTCCTAAAAGTGATAGTCCATGTATATGCTGATTTTTTCCCTGCTATATTTTGCCTTATTTCAATTGCCTTTCCATATTTCTGTAGATTTCTCTTAGTTGCCATTCCCGACTGCGCTGCTGCCATCTACAACACTGTGGTCACATGATCTGTCCAGCCATTATCAAACTGTTAGGCAGAGTGGGCTGTTTTCAGTGTTTCACACTTACAAATACTGCCATTCTAAAGGTCTCCAAACAGATAGTTCACTTCGTTTTGGCTAACATTCTTTGGGTATGGCCTGAATAATGGTGCTATTGGGGTGGGTGGGAATGATTATGTTTCTAACTCTTGTATTTGCTTTATAATACTTTCTTCATGGAACAAAGAAAGGAAAGAAAGGAGGAAGGGGGGAAAAAAGAGGAGAAATCACCTATGGAAAAACATTCTGACACTGACATACAGAAGTAACAGGGTTATAAAATATAATGGAAACAGGTTTTCTTTCATGATTAAGACATACCCTAGGTATAAGGTAAGTGCTATTCAGAACAGAGTATACAATAGAAACAAAATAACATGCTCGTTTGGTATGATGAATTTTGGCAGTCTTCAGGCCTAGAAATCTCAGCAATGATGACCATTAGGGCCATGGCCAAAAGGGGCCGTGAAATACCATGCCTTTAAAAATGAGATAGAAGCTCAAACAGTACCTGTTAATTTGATGAAGTTTCCTAATATGGCTGAATTTTTTTTTTCTCTGGATTCAAAGAGAAGGCAGAAAGGGTACAACCGGGAGACTGCTCAGGAAATTGTTCTGATTTTCCCTGAAAAAAGAAGGCTCCGAAGGGAAAAAAAAAACAAAAACAAAGCCAAGTCCTGACCTCTCCTGAATCTTAAATATAAAGCCTATTGGGTTTTGAGGAACTTCACAAGGGGACTCATTATGATCATATTCATTTCAGGGAGCTGCAATTATCCTTTGGCCTCTCTTATTTCACTGGAATTTCAGATGTAAAATTGTTTTTTCTTCCAAAATTTTCATTAATTTAAAATTAATATATAGCATAGAAACAGATGAGATCTCTATTAAGTGACAAGAAAATTCAGACATCAGTCTGCCCCTTTGTTTCTATTCTGTACATGCAAGTCTGACAGACAGACGGGCCTGCTGAAAAAAACAGGAGTAAGAGAAGGTATGAGGAGACATAAAGAACTCCTGCAAGTCACTGTTTCTTCCTCCTCACTCCTTCCTAGTATAACATTTTTCTTTTAGGGGGACAAGTAAAGTATGACTCATTTCCTCCAACTGATGTCTATCATCCTCGGCAATCATCTCACCTCTGAAATGGGAGAACGGGCTCTGAAGAAATCTTGGCCCTGCTTCCTCTTCCTGTCCACCTTGTCTCTCCCTGCCGACCTCTTCCAGAACATTATTTCAGGAAAGCCCCAGCCAGGTTTCTCTTCACTCCCTTTTCTCCAGTCTCATTCTCCATAGCTTCTTAGCCGAGGACCTGGATGGAATGCATCAATCTAATCCTCCATAATCCCTCTAATCATCCCTATAACTGCAGCCTGAAGTGTCTCTCTCCCTGGCTACCATTCCCCTAGTGGAAATATTTCCCTGATTGGAATATAAGTTCCCTGAGGGTAGTGACCATTTTTTCACTTGCGTTTATATCCCTAACTTGGCTCATTAAGCAAGTGCTTAATATATACTCTTTCATTTCATTCATTTTTATTCTGTTTAGTACTAGCATCTATGTAGAAAACAGTTCTAATCACACAATTCCCACCTACCTTCTCTCTCTCTCTCCCCTTTCCCTCCCTCTCTCTCTCTTTCTCCATCTCTCTCCCCCCCTCCCTCTCCCTCTCCTCTCAACTCTAGAATTTATCTGTGTGTGCATCCATCCATCCATCTATCTATCTATCTATCTATCTATCTATCTATCTATCTATCTATCTACCCATACATCTGCTTATTCATTTGTTTATCTACTTATTCGTTTATCTATTTCCACCTTAAATTCATGTTTTACAGAAATTACCTGACATCACAAGTTTCTTTTTTTCACCCTTAGGGACATTCCCTCATTACCAATTATCTTTCCAGTGTTCCTGAGTTTCTCCATTGGTATTAGTTAGCTATAGTGGCTCATACTTTGGAGTTGAATGTAAAATCCTTGAGAGAAGGAGCCCTCTCATTTTCTTCTATCCTCAGCTCCTCATGCAACGTTTTGCTAACACAGAGCAGAAGCATATCAACTGTTTATTGAAATTATTTGAGTTACCACTGGCCCATGAAGCCATATGTTCACCAAGCACTGCCATTTTGTAAACAATAATATGCCTCATATTTACCAAATGTGTATGACAGGGTCACAATTTAGTCTCTGGCTCTGACTACCTATGTGACCAGGGGTAATTCTTCTCACCCCTAAAGGGGCTCAGTTTCCTTACCTGTAAAGTGAGAGGGTTACGAGAGAGTCTCTAAGGCCACTTCTAGCTCTAAATCCTTGATGTTATGAATGATTGGAAAGGCATTTATGAAATTTTTACTGTGTATCAGACATAGGTGATTAAAATAGAAAAGCAAGGGAGCCCCTATTCTCTAGAAACTCGCCTTTTAACAGAGAGAGACAATACACATGGGAAGATCCATACAAAAAGCTGATAGAATGGTAGGTCCCATGGACTTCAGAGGACAGCAGTAAGGCAGATGACATGACTGTTTTTTTTTCAAACATATGCAGACACAGTTGTGATTAATATAAAAATGTCCTTAAAAGCCTTTCTGAATTCATAGTAAATTGTCATCATGGATTTTTCTCAATCAGTGGACACTCAGTGCAGTTGCTCTCATGTAGAGGATTTGATGAGTTTTTTGCTGTGAAAAAAAGGGTGTGCCATACTGGAAAAGGTGATAACCATGAGTGTATTGCATTATAATTGATGTTATCCAGGGCACTTAAAAAAAATTCCCATAGTCCTTAAAAAGAAAAGAATCTGAATTGCATGTCTCATGTAACTTAGCATTTGGCTTTTATGATGTGTTCAGACTGAAATCTTAATTGTTGGTTAACTGGGAGATAAATGTGGTTCCTCCTCTCATGTGACGACCAGATGGAGAGTGGCCAATAAATCATTCCAGGGAGAATAATTAAAAGCTTCATTCAGACATATTAGTAAATCACCAGGAAAGGCTGGAACCTTGCTTCTGGATGTGTTGTAATTTATACTATTAATGTGGATTGTTTTGGTTTTCTAAAAATAATAAATGACCCACCCACTCACACTTGGCCAGAGGCGTACAAGAAGTAATCCATAGGATATAGATTTGTTCAATGGCATTTAAAGGACCTTGATTAAAATTCCATCCAGGCTGGAGTGATGAGAAGGCTGTTTACTGAAGGCTGTTTGAAGTTGTAAGTTGTGATTCGGTCAGAGACCAGAGGGACCCAAATTGAAACATTCCTCAGCTCATATGTATGGATCTGACTGTCGGTCACAGCTGACATTTTAAAAGAAGGGTATAAAAACTGTCGGAAAGTCGTGCTGGCTGTTGCCACTTGTGCTCATGAAGTCGTTTTTAAAGTGTTTTTGTTTACCAGATGCAAAGGACTAGCTTGGTTTGGGAATGAAAGAACCTAAAGTCTGAGATTCTTATAGGTTCTTTCTAAAGAAGCAAAACATTTAGAATAGTCTAACAAAACACATTAAAAAAAATGCTTCTGTCTAAATTGGTAACCTGAAGTATTTAAGCAAATCACATAGCCTATTATAGGTACATGACTAAGAGCTCAGGGAAGGTGATTCTCATCTTTGAAATTTCAACAGCATCATCATTAAGACATTTAATTAAAATTAAGAAATTTCAACAGCGTCATCATTAAGTATCCTGAATGAGGAAAGGAATGATTCTATTATACTCTGTCCTGGTGAGACACACCTGGAGTATTGTGGGTTGTTTTTCTTTGTTATGTTTTAGGAAAGAGAGACAAATTAGAGTGTATTGAGAAACTACCAGAATAGTAAGAAGACTGGAGAGCATACCATAAGAGAAAATTGGCCGAAGGAAATGAGATTGTGTAAGCATGGACAAGAGGACAATATCACTGTCTTCAAATATTTGGAGGCTGTCATGTGGAAGAGGCATCGAATCTACTCTGCAAGGCCCTAGAGGGCAGAACTATAACTAACGGGCAAAAGGTGCAAAGAAGCAATTCAAGCCGGACATAAGGGAAATCAACAACAACAAAACGGGCAACTACCCCCCCCAATAGCATCAAACTTCCTAACGATTAGTTCTGCTCTACAGTGGAATGGGTTATCCCTCATCTAACTGGAGGTCTGTGAAGGGAATTCGGAAGAGCTATTGTTGGGGATATCAGAGAGTATTCACGCTCAGATCTAGGTAAGACTAGACTACCTCTGGGGTCCCTTGGAGAGCTTCAGTTCCGGTATTCCATGATATTGCTCTGGCGAGGCCACCCACAGAAAATGGAGCGACTCTGTGGAAGGTGCGCTCAATGTGATCTTTCTACCAAGCATCCCAGCTTTCTTCTTGCTCTCCCTGGAACTGGGTCTTTCGTTTCATTAGAAGAGGGAGATATTAATAAAGTTGAAACTCCCTTCCTCTGCCAATGCAAATCGACAACAGTGATGAAACTTAGTTTAGCAAATCACACAGCGAACAGGGAGGAGAAGTGATTTATTTGCCCAAGGTCACACAGGCAGGATGTGTCAGAAACAGGACTTTCTTATTCCAAGGTTAATTCGCCATCGCCCTCTTCCAACCTTCGTGATTCTTCTATCTTCTTGGTTTTTCTTAGCCTCCTCTAAATGTAATATATGTGCAATAGAGCAAAACATACATTCTGATATTTCTTCAAAGAATTTTGATATCTTTGTGTGCTGGGGAAGCTATAAAGACATCTTTGATCAGCCCAAAATAGAAAGTGAAGTGTACATATAATTTTTGCATAATTTTTAATAATTGTACAAATATTAGTAGAAGTAGGAATAGCAGTCAAATTAACTTGGTAAACTTTGCCAAAATATTTCCAGAAAAAGGTGAAATAAATTCTTATTTAAAAAAAATACAGTGAATTCTAATTTGTTCATAGACTTTGTAAATTGGGTGAGTGGTTAAGGGCTCTCTGACCCCACCCCTTTCTTTTGGGAAGGAAAAGGGCCTAGTAAGTAAATGATGCAATAACTTTTAAGAAGTTCAAGTTGGAAGGTCTTGCTTAGGGGAGAACAAATAAACAAACAAAAAACATCGTTCTCTGAGGCAAGAAGACTTTATCTTCTCCAGAAAAATGATTGAAGCAAATCTAGAACAATATTTAAAAATAGAATGCATTTCCAGATAATATTGGAAGACAAACCAAATACACTGATTTATGTAGTCAAACTATATTACCCTCTGTCTCCAAAACACAGACTTTACTTTCTTACCTCTTGATCTTTCCTCACAGTTTTCTCTGGTTAGAATGCTTTTCCTTCCCCTCTTTTTATCTTTTAAATCCCTTCTCATCTCTTACAAAGCCTCCTCTTCCAGGAAGTCCTCCTAATCCCCCTCTGTTGTGTACAAGCTTTTTCTTTGCATCTCTGTAGGATGGAATCTTGTGTGTCTCTGCTGCCTTCATCCTGTTTTGTTATCAATACATCTTATCCTGCTGCTCTACCATAAGCACCAGAAGGACAAAAATTGTGACTTAGCCAAAAAAAAAAATTAACTACCCCAACAGCTAATAGTTAGCTGCTGACTAAGAAAAGGCTTAATGAATGTGTGTTTGAAATGAGAGTGGTGAACTACCTGTAGAGGGGCTGCTGGCTTTGGAATTCAAAGAGCTGGCTTTGACATGGAGCTCCGTTCTTCACAACCTTCATCATTTCTCCTCTTGGGCCTCACTTTCCTAATCCTTGAAATGAGTAGGCTAGACCAGGATATCCCATGGTCCTGTTTTATAAAGATGAAAATAAGAAAGATATTTGCCATGGTAGAACATTGAAAATGGAAGTGTTATGTGTTTAACCTCTGCTGGGTGGGGAGGTTATGGTCTCAAAAAACGGAGGGCAAATAAGTGAACAAGGTCCAGAAACAAATTAGACACACCCAAATCCTTCCTTTTTATAACCTGGCTATTTCAGTCCTTTGAAAAGGCTGTGATTTCATTTTAATTTACATTTTTCTGCCATCACTGGGTTTTAAATGAGTAATAGCCTGATATGTTTCCACTGTAAGTTCGACTGTAACAAAGAAAGACAGTTGAGCAAAAGCCACCAGCACAATGGCATTGCCAAGCAGTGCGTGCACCATTCTGCATCTGGGCACCCCACATTTCTTCCAAAAAGAGGGGAGTATGTTTCATCTTCTGACCTCTGTGAACCAGATTCATCATGTCCTTATATGAATTCAGCACCCTTTTTCTTCTGTTTTCATTTTGTGTGAAGCATTTTTAATTTATAAAATTAAGATGGTAAATATGTATGTGTGGTGATAGTAGTGTATATATACATACATATGTATAAACATATACATATAAAGAAAATATACCCTGTGTGTGCATATATATATATTATATATATATTATATATATACATATATGTGTGTGTGTGTGTGTGTGTGTATGTATCTATATGGTGGTAGTATGTGTATATATATATATATATATATATATATTACATATATATACACACACATTCATACAAACAGTGGTAGTCTATACACACATAAACATATATACACTATGTGTGATACATATGATATGTATCATATATATGATGGTATATATATGTATGTGTGCATGTGTGTGTGATGACAGCCTTCATCCAATTAGGAAATCTTACCCTTTGTAGAGTCCTGAAAGGTACTTCCTTCCTTTCTCTGCTATTTAAAAAACAAACAACAACATGACCTTTAAGATTTGAGATTTAAGCTATTTATTCAATTGGAGCTTACTTTGGTATGTGGTATAAGATCCTGATCTACGCCTTCTTTGTTGTTGTTCCAACTCCTTTCCAGCTTTCCCAGTGGTCTATGTTGGTCAGTGTTCTTCCCCAGCTAGTTTATGGTTTCGCATTTATCAAACACTATTTGATGAGTTTATTTGCTCCTGAGTTTGTTTGCCTCTGGGTCATGTTTATGTAGTCTGTTCCACCTGTGATTTTTCAGTTTAGATTCTCCTGTCAGTCCAGGTCATGTTCCCACTTCCTCTCCACCCCAGTCCCCCAGCCAACAGTGTCATGGGCTGGCCTAGCCTGGCCAAAAGAACGTCTTAACTAATGGCCATTTTTTTCTAGCGAGGAGCTTCTCCACCCTCGACATGGCTGGCGCGCTGAGGGGTGTCTTTCGGCTGGCAGCTGGGCTCGCCCTCTGGATTTATAGGCACATACTTGGAATTTTGTTAAAGGTCTGAGCTAGGCAGGCTCCTTTCCTGAGGCCCACATTTAGAACAGTGATGTCATGGTTTCTTCCATTTCTTAGTCTCTCTGTTGGCTATTCATTCGGTTTTCCCGAAAGTCGCACACCCTGACCGGGCATCCTCGGTGGAGTTCTCTGCGGATGATTTGGAATTCAGCACAGTCACTGAGAATGAAGGCTCTTCCTGAAGCTGGGGATTGGGGTGGTTCAGTGGGGGGGAGGAGAACAACATGGGGTCATGCCAAAAAAAATTGGTTTCCCCCTTAAAGAAATCCTGGCAGCCCCTCAGTAGCAGCTGGGTGTTCTCCCATAGGTGATGAATAATTGAGATTTAGTAACAGCAAGTGAATGAAAATGGGACGAATTGAAATAACGAAGCAAGAGGATACAAAAGACAAACTCAGAATTGGTCCCGGTCCCCGCGGAGGGGAATCCTTGGGGCGGGTTGAAGAAACAGCGAAGGATCATTTTCCTCATTTGCAAACTGTTATCAGTCGCTGTGCTTCTTACGCTTTGAGCTGCAGATGGAGAAAGAGTGCTAACAGAGGGTAGGAACTGAGCACAAAAGTGGCGAATGATGGAGCCTTGAGGGACCTCTTTGGAAGGCCTCCTGTCATTTGGAGGAATGCAATTTTAAGACTCCTCTGGCTGTTTGTGAGCGCCTATTTGAAGGAAATGGAATCCCTGGGCGCGCGCGTGCGTGCGTGCGTGTGTGTGTGTGTGTGTGTGTGTGTGTGTGTGTGTGTGTGTGTGTAAGGGTGGGGTAGGTATGGGAGGAAGGAATGTATTTCCAAAACAGTCGAAAGCCATCGAACATTAAAGAGGCCTGTGGAATATGGGGAAGAAGATGGTTTCATTATGCAAATCCAGTTGTGGACACAAGCTGTGTGCTGTAGCCATAGAAGCAATTAAAAAAGAAGAAGAAGAAAGTCACATGTGGGTGGTCAGAGTCAGGGATGATTCATAAAGCATCCAAGTAGAAAAAGAAAAAGAAAATGATGGTGCCAATAACAACTTGGTATGGCCCAATGCAGACACCGAGTGGACATTTCAAGATGTCTGAGTTCAGTGAAAGGGGACTTACTTTCAAAGTGCTTAATTTCTTGGATTGTGCACTGTTGTTTATGTACTTTTACTATACTGGTCCCTGGGCAGAGGTTCACTCACTCACTCTATTTCTCCCTCTTCTGATTGCGGTCTGTGTCTTTGGAGGGATTACCTGCCTTACGTTTTCCTTCTAATCACTTTTGAGGGGGAAATGCAAGCTCTTTTGGCCCCAGTTCTCAATTCCCATCCATTCCCTCTGTCCAGCTGCCATGATGAACCTCTCAAGAGTCAGTAGGAGCATGTGGAGATCTGTGAACTGTTTCATTAAAACCAATTTTCTGAAAGTAAATGGATGAGGTCATAAAATTTAGAGAAATGAGATCATTCAATTTCGGGTTTATGGATTATTCTAATCCAGTTCCTTTACATATGTAGAAACTGGGGACTAGAGTGTTTGAGTGACTTGCCCAGAATCTCACAGGTGGCTAGGTGGCTCCATAGTGTATAGAGCTCTGGACCCAAAGTCAGGAAGACTCCTCTTCTCGAATTCAAATTTGGCCACAGATGCTTACTAGCTGGGTGACCCTGGGCAAGTCACTTCACCCTGTTTGCCTCAGCTTCCTCAACTGTAAAATGAGCTGGAGAAGGAAATGGCAAATGGCTTCAGTAACTGTGCCAAGCAATCCCCAAATGGGGTCGCTAGGGGTTGAACATGACCGAAATAACTGAACAACAACCAGAATCTCACAGATAGTAAATAACGAAGCTGGGATTAGAACCGAGTTCTCCTGACTCTAAATTCAGTACTCTTTATAAATACCTCATGGCCTCCCTTAGCCTTCGTCTCTGTTAAACCCGCATTCTTCTCAATCCTCCACTGTTGCTGCTGATGGCAATGTAGATTTGTACAATGCTTATTTCTTCCTTGACTTTCCACTTGGAAACCCCTTGCTTCATTTAAGGCTTAGCCCAGGTACCACCTCCTGCAGGAAGCCTTCCTTGATCCATGTAGCTGGAGGGACTTCCTCCCTCCAGAAATTACATGGTAAACATTTTGAATTTGCTCATCTATAGGTACACGTTGTAGCCACCCAGAAGAATATAAACTCCTGGAAGGCCAGAAGCTCCAACTGCCTCCCTGCCCTCACCCCACCCCCAACCTCTTTTGTCTCAATGTCTCCAGTGCCTAGCACATAGTAGATGCTTCATTAAATTTGTCAAGTTTGACCTCTTAATTTGTAAAATTAGGGTACTGGGCCATACTGTTTGCTTATCACAAAGGCCTATTGTAAGGGAAATGAAAGGACCTGTAAAGAGTAAAAGTCGCTATTTGTATGTGAGCCTTTGTTAGAGTAGCTGCAAACCAAATGATCTTGGCTGTTAGATGTAAATATGAGTTCTGCGTCAATGACGTCAATGACGGGAAGACTTTCAGAATCTTACAGAACTGGGATGTGCTTTTTCCCAAGGTATTCATTAGTCTGGTGGTAGGCCTGGTTTCTGCGGCCTTGGGTAATGCTCTGTTTTATGGAAAGCCTTTTAAATTATCCCCCATCATTCTTAACCATTAGGTATAGCAGAGAATATGTTAAAAGAAAGTGTGGGGGTGTGTGGGAGGAGGGAGGGCAGAAAGGACTGGAATATAGAGCTCAAAGTAAACCCCTGTTACGCCAGGTGTTCCTGGAACCCTCACTGGGCCTTCCTTCCTCTGCCCCTTTGCCCACTTTGTTTTTTACAGTGAAATGCCCTTTCTACATCTCTAGCCAGCATCTAAAGCCACCTCTATAGCCACCTCCTACAGCATCTCCTCTGGTCTCACCCTGCCCACCTTCACACACAGACACAGACATAGACACACACACACAGACACAGACGCACGCGCATGTGCACACACACACACACACACACACACACACACACTTTGTGTTACTTTAACATGAACAGCTGCCCAATGAGATTATAACCTTACTGATCCCCAAGGACGGTACCTGACACTCAGCTGGTGCTCAGTAAACATTTGTTGAGTTAAATTATATTTTGCCATATAATTAAGCAAGACTAGGTAGGGGAGGAAAGCCATTTACCTACTCATGCCAAAGGATTCGCACACTACACGTTGTTTACTTAGAGAAAAGCTAAATAAATTCCTGATTCTAGTTCTCTGGGAAAAAGGCAAAAGGATGAATGGAACCATGGGATCATGCATCTTGAGATGAATAGGGCCTTACTTACAGATGGGGAAACTGAGACCAGAGAGAAGAAATGACTTTATCAATAGGATCTTAGATCTTGAGCAAAAAGGATCTCGGAGGCCGGCCAATCACGTATCATTGTTGTTGTTATTGTTCAGTCATTTCAGTCATGTCTGACTCTCCGTGACCCCATCTGGGATTTTCTTGGCAAGGATAGTGGAGTGATTTGTCATTTCCTTCGTCAGCTCATTTTACAGATGAAGAAACTGAGGCAAAGAGGGTGAAGCGACTTGTCCAGGGTCATACAACTGGTAAATGTCTGAGACTCGTTTTGAGCTCAGAAAGATGAGTCTTCCTAACTTCAGGTCTCACCCTCTATCCAGTCGGTCAGCCAACTGCCCCCTCATTTTACAGATGAGGAAACTGAGGCCTAGTGTAGTTATAGGATTTGTCGAAGGGAAAGGAACAGGGAAGCAGAGTTGAGGGAAATGGAAATGAAGAAAGCTGCTGGGGCATGAGGACTTAGTAAAGTTATCACACAATTTCCACTCAATATTAGACCTCTCATTTCCTGACCAGAGGAATAAGCCCATTAGCTAAACTGTTGTGTAAATATGGAATACATTTTTAATAACATTTCACCCTCCAGTTTTCTTGATCACTGTCATTCCGTCACCTAAGGAGAATAATGATTTCTTGTGAAAAGTGGCAAGGGGGCTGTACTGGATGGTTGTATTATTGAGAACAGTGGAAAAACCACTGTGCTGAGGGTGGGAATAGTTCATCTCTCTGAGCCTTGGTCTGTCATAACTACGATGGTGATTATAGCAATAATAATATAATGGTAATATAAAGGCAGTTAAAAGGAGCTCTGAATAGAGTAAGACAGGAAGACCCGAGTTCAAATGCTGCCTCAGTGACCCCAAGGAAGTCACTTAACCTTTCTCTGTCTCAGCAGCCTCATCAATCAGATGAAGGGGTTGGATTTAATGACCTTTAAGGCCCCTAAATCTATGATCCTATAAGGATAATAATAGCGTCTACCTCACAGCATTGTTGTGAGAATCCAATGAGATCACGTGTGGAAAGCACTTTCCGAACCTTAAATCGTCATGTAAATGCTATTGTTATTCCTGTCATTGTCATTATCATTATCATCATGACCATCTTCATCAGCATCAGCGTCAGCATCACTTCCAGTTCTCTTGTGATATGCTTTCTGTAGAGGACATCCATGGTTATTTGTTTACTGTTCCTCCTTTAAATAAAAGGGGCACGTGGCAGAAATATCACCTCTGCCTCCATCTCTCTTATACTTTCAGGGAGAGAGAATAAAGTCTCTAAATGATATATTTTTTCAGTCTGTGATATCTGGGATTTCTAGTGGATTAAAAATTCAATATCATGTTTGTTGTATGTTCTGCAGAAAAGCTCATGGAATTGGCATAATCATGTACCCCATTAACTAAGGAATAGCTTACAGGGCTAAGGGAGGTGCCTGTTCCCTGACTGCCCTGAACCAGATCAGATCTCCAATATTGTGTTTATTAGTTCTGGCACTCCAACTTTGAAGAATGTCCGAAGGTGGGTCAATAGAATGGTGATTGTTTCCAAAGCACAATAATATTTTCATTGCATACTGTACCACAAAACTTTACACATTCCCCATTTTAGTTGAGGAGGGAGGAGCTAGATGGGTCAGTGGTGAGATTATTGGGCCTGGAGTCAGGAAGACCTGAGTTCAAATTTGACCTCAGCTACTTACTAGCTGTGTGACCCTGGGCAAATGGATTAACCTTCTTTGCCTCAGTTTCCTCAACTGTAAAATGAGCTGGAGAAGGAAATGGCAAATCACTCCAGTACCTGTGCCAAGCAATCCCCTAATGGGGTCACAAAGAGTTAGACACAACTGAAAGAGGACTGAACAACACCACAATTCAATAGGCACCTACTTTGTTTCTGTGACTTTGTTCCCACAAAATGCACTTTTCCAAAATGTCACTGGTGTAAGAAGCACTTGTCTTTTTTTCACTGACTTCCTTAGGCCGTATCTGCCCCTCCTATTTCCTACCTGTGTGATCTCAGACAATTCACAGAACCTCTTTGGCTTTGGTTTCCTCATCAGTAAATGAAGGGGTTGTACCAGAAGACTCCTCAGATCCTCATGACTCAAAATCTATGATCCACTGAACTTTGATTTGGCTGAATTCAGGGAGTCCAACCTTCTCATCTTGCAGAGCACACAGAAACCAGTAGAGGTTATATGAAAGTCAATGTTTGGGGAACTCTTGCTTTGTAAGATGGTCAAGTTTTGGAAATATGATTTGGGGGTACTTTGGAAGGGTGGGCAGAGAATGAGGTGGGTACTGGAAGAGGGAAATCTTAGCAAGAATTTTCTATCTAATGTCAATTTTCTCAAGTAAGAGTTACAAAAGGCCATTTCTTCTTCCTGCAAGAATCTCTGGCAGACTAGTTATCTGCTTCCCTTCAGTACAGACACATCATTAAGCCATTCCCCGCAGTGTGGGTTCTGAGCACTTGAGAAGCAATGGGAAGAGGGAAATTGCACTTAAATAAAATTGAATTTACTCTTTTTTTAGTGTCATTTAATTGAATCCTTTTTGGAGAATTTCCATACCTGAAGAAATATGTAAAAAAAAAAAAATGATGGCTGAATCAGATTGACTTTTCTTGCAGTAAAGAGAACCTTTGAAAGCTGTTAAAAAAATCATATTGAATGGGTGTTGTACCTTTTGGACCTCTTGTCCTAGGTCTAAGACCCAACCACGCTCCCATTTTTCTTCTTTGTGGTCATCTGCACATTCCCCCCCCCCCGTATTTGCAATTTCTCACCCTTAGGATGGCAGTGACCTTGATCACATTTAAAAATAAGAAATGATATAAGAAAGATTATCTTAAGTTAAAGAAGGAAGAATTGCCAAAGACAAGTCCATCTTAAGCAAAAAGGATTAAATCTTCTGGCTGGGAGCTAGCTTCTGGTAGATCCTTTCTCAAAATGATGCATCATTAACCCTACGTATCCTTCCATTCACTAGCCCTATGACTTCTTAGAACAGAAAGCCGATTCCTGTCCACTGGTCCTCTAAATGCCTTACGTCAGAATGTAAGCTACTTGAAGACAGGGGCAGTCTTGCCTTTTATATCTGTATACCTTGTGCTTGGTACATACTAAGCACTTGATTTGTTTTTCATTCATTAAATTCCTTCTTTCTTCCTTCCTTTGCTCCTTCCCCCTCCCTCCCTTTCTTCCTGTTTTCCTTCTTTTTTTCCTTCTTCCTTTGCCTCTTCGTTTTAATCCTCCCTCCAACTGTTCCTCACTTCCTGCCTTCCTTCTTGCCCACCTGCTTTCCTTCATTCTTTTCCTTTGTTCCTCCCTTCCTTTATCCCTCCCTCCCTCCCTTTTTTTAATCCTCTCTCCTTCTCTTCTTTCCTCTATCCCTTCCTCCCTTCACCTCACTTAAGCCTCCTAACTTCCATGTAAAATACATAATTATTGTATTTTGTGCTATTATGATGCCCATTTTACAGGTGAGGACACCTGAAGCTCAGAAATAAAATGATTCGTCTGTGATCAGAGTTAGTAAGTGTTAGCAGCAGGATTTTGAGAAAGGATCTTGCTGACTCCAAGCCAAGCACTCTCCACCAAGCCAGGCTGCCTCTTATTATGTAAATTGCTGACAACTACATGAAGTGTGTAAACATGAAAGATAATTGGCATGGCAGATGGGTTACAACTAGGATAAATGGAAGCAAATTCGGAGAACAATAGACTGGTAGAGGAAACCCAAATATCTTGATTACAGTATGATTAGAATATGTCGGTAGTTATCTACAAATGCATCCCACTACCAATATTGCTATTGTTGTCATGACTGGCTATACTTCCTTCAAGATCCGTGATATCATTGGGTCCTGCTGCATTAGTGAATATTTATGGAAATATCTTTCTGTGGCATCTGATTGAAAATTCTGCTCTGAAAGCATTTTAAGCCAAAAGAATATCAGAAAGCCTAGTTTAAAGGCCAATTCCAGGCAACAGAATAAGGGGAAGCATTGCATTTTTGTTTTAATTTCATGCCCCACCTCAAATTTTGTTTTAATAATATAGTAGAGAGAGTGCTAGTCTTGGAGGTAGGAAAACTCATATTCAAATTTGCCATTTGAAATGCACTAGCATATGTGCCTATAGGCTTGTCATCTAATTGTATGGGTTTAGTCATAAAGGTGTTGCTGATATGAATCATCCCCCCACCCCACCTCTTCAGCCTCCTTCCCAGAATCCTCTGCCCTGGAGTCCTCCCTTTCTCATTGGTGACTTCCTCCCTGGAGCCATCACATCACCATTTTAGGAACAACCCCAGCCAATCTTCCTGCTCCTTTTGCCTTGACCCTCTCCAGACCCCATCTCCTTCTTCACATCTTCTCTGGCTTGCCATATTCCTTTATGCTGCTTCTCATTCCTGCACTCCTATGTGTTATTTTCCCCCATCAGAATATAAACTCCCTAAGGGGAGGAGGGTAAGTTCATTTATATTTGTATCTCCAGCATTAGCAACAACACTAGCACATAATAAGTGCCTTAAAAATACTTTATCTATTTAAGGGAGCTTCTATACCCTTGGAGTTTGCAAAGCTGAAGAATCACAGAATTTTAAAGTTAGCAAAATAAATAAAATTTAAAAAAAAAACAAATATCTTTTATAATATAGTTCACAAGTAGCCATGACCTTTCCTTTAGGATTCCAGTGAGAACTGTCAGTTCAATTTTGGAATAGCAATGATGGTTAGGAAGTTTTTTTTTTTTCCTTTATGTCAAATCTAAATTTGCCTCTTTAAATTTTGTCCCTTTTTCCTAACTCTGCCCGCCAGGACTGAAGGAAATCATAAACTCTTCTCATTCAAATTCGTTAGTTTAAGCATTGATCATCCCAGCACTGTGCCATCAAGAGTGATAGAGACAGGGTATCTATTTGACCTTCCCTAAGCATGAAGGAAGGAGGTCATTCGAGAGCATTATTTTGCTGCTGCCGTTTTTTTTTTTTGCAACCTATTGAAAAAGAGCAAGTTTTTCACTAAAGATACAAGGGGTGGTAGTGGAGAAGAGGATCCTTTTTTTCTCCATTTAATATATTTCCAGAGCTCAGAGCCAAATCCATCCTGCTGACTTCATTACTTTGTGTAAGCGAGCCCACAATCCCACTGGCTTCTTTCACAATGAGTTGTCTTCTGTCCATTTGTTGGTGAAAACTACGCGACAAAGGCAGGCGATAGCTTTGTAAGTCAATACTGAGATGTGGATGAGACGATTGCTTGGTATCCTAAGGATAGGAGGGAAGGTTTTCTTTTTCAAGGCTTTGAATTCTGACTTCCAAACTATCTTTATAGGTAGAGACAGCTGGGGGAGGGTGGCAGGGCAGTTAAGGTGTTTTTATCTGTCACATTGAATGCTCCTGCCTAATTTTAAAAATGGTGATCCTTTTAAAGCATTTTAGTAGGGACATAGTTCTTTTTTCTTTCTATAACATTAAATTTTGAACGAGCCTTCAGGTTTTTTCAGGCAGCCCTATCTATTTTCTGGTAAACTCGATCTATAGATGCTTAGCTCTTGCCAAAAGTTAGTGCCACTAACACATGAAGTACAATCTGACAGGCATTTATTAGAAGTCTACCATTGGGGTTCCCAACCTTTTTTCAGTCCCTGTACTCACTTGGCTTTCAGTAAGCCTTCCTGTACTCCCTATTAATTATGGAAGGAAATCAATTGTAGACTTTCATTTGCATATACTCATAAGAAGTAGAATGGAAATATTAATTAATTTCAATGGGTTAATATTTACCAACATTATATGATATACAATTATTATAAAGTAATAGTTTCCCATACCAACTTGAGGTACTCATACCCCAGGTTGAAAATTCTGGTCTATTATGTGCTTAGGACATATTCTATATATTCTATGTTTGGAACAGACTCACCTACTAGCATTTTCTTGAACTTAACATTCCTTCTCTGTTCTCCATTCCTTCCTAGAAGCTGTCCCCCATCCCTGGAATACAATCTCTCCTCCTCTCTACCTCTTAAAATCTTCAGCTTGTCAAGGCTCAGTCTGGATACCACCTCCTTTATGACACCTTCCTCCACCTAGGCCCCACTCAGTGCTGTCTCCCTCATCCACCTGCTTATCCGAATGCAAATAATCTCCCTCAATAGAATGTAAGCCCAAGGGAGGGACAGCTTTCTTAGTGTGTTTTTATCCCCAGGGATACCAATTTCTTTTTAAAATTAGATTTAGTTTAATTTTAGTCATTTTTATTTTGTATTTAATGAACACCAAAAAAAATTAACATTTCTATGTACAAAGAAGAATAGAAAAGAGAGATTGTACATGGAACTGGGAATCTATATCACAGACATCTCTACATGTTGCAGATATATAATAAATGTCTGCCTTATTAAAATATACTACCAGAGTTTCTTAACCTGGGGTCCATTAACTTGGTTTGAAAAAGAAATATTTTGATGACTGTATTTTACTATATTTGGTTTCCTTGATAATGCTATGGGTTTTATTTTATGCATTTAAAAAAAACGTTATTCTGTAAAGGGAACCACAGATAGACTTCAACAAATCGCCCAAGGCAGGCCCAAGACATTAAAAAATCTAAGACCCCCAGGATTGGATGGCCTCTCAATTCCCTTTTAGTTCTGAAATTCTCTAATTTAGATATGAAGTGAATGTATATTTGTTGTTCAGTTGTTTCAATTGTATCTGACTCTCCATGGCCCCATTTGGGGTTTTCTTGGCAAAGATATTGGAGTGGTTTGCCATTTCCTTCACATATGTGTGTGTGTGTGTGTGTGAAACAGAGAGACAGAGAGACAGAGAGAGAGAGAGACAGAGAGAGAGAGACAGAGAGAGAGAGAGAGAGAGAGAGAGAGAGAGAGAGAGAGAGAGAGAGAGAGAAGAGATTGTTGTCCTTTCTCAAAGAGGACCAAAATGACATCAGTATGCTAGAGTAAAGTTTCAGTGAGTCGACACTTTGGTTGATCAGACCTATAAGAGCTTGGAATGTTCTATCACAAGTTGGGCACAAATAGTCCAGGTGAACATTTGGGGTGGATTCTCTAAATTTGTGCATCTTGAGTTTCTTTTGAGCTATTTCAATTCTGCTTTGCTCGTAGAGCAAATATATATATATACACACATACACACACACGTACACGTATATACATACACATATATGCATAATATATACATACATATATATACACCATATATGTATATATATATATATATGCATATATACATATATATACACACCTAGCTATAACAACAACAATAATACTTTGTATTTATATAATTCCATAGTTTTTCAATGACTTTTTATAAATATTTTTTCACTTGATATGGACAATCACTGGCATGTATTTAGCAGTTTAAGAATTTATAGCAATGTCTATACATTATCTCATGTGACCCTTAAATTTTTGTGAAGTCATTAGTACAGGTGCTATTGTCTCCATTTTACAAATGAGGAAAATAAAGATCAGAGAAATTAAGTGACTCATTCCTGGTCACAAAGTAAGTATCAGAGGCAGTGTTCAAACTCAGTTTCTTATTGATTCCAAGTCTACTGTTTTCCCCATCTCGTTATGCTTTCTCTTTGAAAGTCTTGTAAAGACAGACAGAATAGATAACTTTATCACTATTTTACACATGAGGAAATTGAGGCTGGTGGAAGATGAAGGATTCTTCCAAGGAGATGTCAAGATTTCACAGCCAATAGTGGCACAGTGAGAATTCAAACCCAGATTTTCTGAATCAAACCTAGCTTGCTTTCCATTATCCAATAGCTTTGGAGTATTGTTGAGTGTTTGAATAAGATCTCCTTGTCCGAGGAAAGGGTTAATTTGTTCTGCTAAATGCCTAATGTACTTGGAGGGAACTGTCATCCACGAGGGAAGAAAACCAGGGCTCATAGTATATATAAATGGCAGTACAGAGGTGTTTGCTATGTTAATGTTATACTGAGTTTTCATTTTTTATTATTTATTATTAATGAATCACAATTGTCTTTGAAGCTGCCTGAGTGTTTTATAATGAAATTGTGTGTCATTTTCAAATGCCTGGGCCCCATATGTGTCATGGGAATAAACTCAATATTTGCCTCAAGTAATTGCACATGGAGCTAAAACATCGACATGATTAACCTGTTCAAGGTCTTCCTATGCTTGTTGGCACACACACACACACACACACACACACACACACACACACACACATACACACACACACACATCTCTGGCCAATTAGGCTATATAGGAGTGAATGTGTGTGCAGGCATATATGTGCCCACACACGCATGTGCACTTCTAAACCTAATTCAACCCGTAAATATCAATTTCCACAGAATTCATTCTGCACAGTTTAATTTCATCATATTTTAAATGAAATCTCCACTTCACTTTTTCTTCCTTGTCCCATGTCTTCCTCCTAACAACCTTTTGGTCAAACCTGGGTTTATTCCCTCCCTCTGAAGCCTCTCCCTTCTCAGGGTTGCTATATCAGTGTGGTCATATCTGGGGATTTGCACAGGTATCACCATTGTGATGTTAGCCTTGGTCTTGAAAAACCCCTGTGCCACACATTTTCCTTAACTATCTAAATATTCTAAACGCCATTGTCACCAATGAACACCTAGAGAGCATCAATTTACCAAGGGGGGGATATTGAGGTCATTTAGCCCAACCCCTCATTTTACAGTTGAGGAAACTGAGGCCAAGAAAGGTGAAGTGACTTGTTCAAAGTCTCAAAGGTAGTGAGTGTCAGAATCAGAATTTGAACCCAGGTCTTCTGATTCTAAATCAAGCATCCTTTCCACAATCAGGCTGGGTATTAATAACAATATTAATATTAATAATAACAGATATAACTCAATCTGTTTATTGTTAATACTTTATATACATTATTTTACTTGACTCTCACAGCATCAGAATAAAGTAGGTGGCTTAAGATTATCCTTATTTTATATATAAAGAAACTAATTCTCAGAGGAGTTTGAATGAGTTCTTTGTGGGAGCCCAAAGGTTCCTGACTCACCTTCTGCACTAGACCAAGGCTGGTTGTCCTTTAACAAGAATATTGAGTTTCACCTCTTTCTGGTCAACTCTTCTTCTGGGTCCTTAAGAGCAGTCATAGAACTTAGAGGGAGTGGAGTTTACAATAGAATCTAGTGGCCTAACAATCGGGTAAAAATAGTCCCCCCCCCTCCACTTATGGCAAATTTTAATGAGCACAAGAGAAGAGTCAAGGCCTACAATGAAATATGCTTGTGGTTCTTTGGAAAGTCTGCCAAATCCATTGGCATTCCCAGCAATGCCAAGCTCTCCATCACTGCCCCTAGTCAATGTAATGGCTATTACCTGAATGGAAATCATTTTCAGACCAGTGCAGTTAAAAGTCCTGTCCTTTTTAGAGAGGGTCATTTCTCATTCAGTTGTGTATACTTGTCTTCTTAGGTAGGGGGCTACTGGGTATGGAACAAGCTAGGAAGGGAGACCTGGTTGAACCAATAGAATCTAAACGCTTCGAGGATACGTCCGGTTTCACTTTTGTCTCTGAATCATTGGGAATTCCTGTCCTGTCTTTGGCTGGGCTAGTGGCTGAACCTCTGCCTCGGTTTTCTCATCTTAAATGAGGTGGTAATAATGCCTACCTCCCGGAGTTTTTCTGAGAATAAAATGAGATCATATTTGTAATGCTTTTTGCAAATCTGAAAGGACTGTATAAAATACTAGCTATTGCTGTTATTATTATTATATGGATATTTCAAGAAAAAGACAGGAAAAGAAAGTTTGCCTAGAGCTCAGAGTAGAAGCGTCTGCCTCAAGGCAAGGCCGGCAAAATAGGCTCTGGTTTTGTTTTTGTATTGTTTTCTTTTGTCTTTTTGGACCGTAAGTTTTTTATCTCGTCTCATCTGTCTTGACCTTGTTTTAGCTTTTAAAAATTTTCTTCTTCCTTCTTTTTTCTTTTTCAATTCCTTGGTCCCACTCCCCTCACTACCCCACAAAACCCATCCCCCAGCCCTTTTTCTTCCAACTTCCTTTGATTTCTAGTCACAAGGGAGCTGACTGCAGGCAGGCCCATAACCACAGGGTCTTACTCCTGGACCAGTGGCAAAATAAATAAGAGAAATCCTTCCTTGATGACCAAGTGTTTCTAGTATGGCGAGGAAGGAAGGATGTGGGATAGACCACTTTTAAATCTCATCATTGTGTTTGGGTGTTTCCGTAAACGCTAGCTGCTAATGGTATTCAGAGAGCTGCTCCCCTGGGGATTCACAGTTCCTTGGGTGGTTCAGCTGGAGATGGTTGAGGCTTCGCAGGAGGAAGTGATGGGGAATAGAAGGTCACTGGTAGGGGAAGCAAATGGAGCTTCTTCCAGGAGGTCCTTCTTGAGAGGTGGCCTAGCAGGCCTCATGTTTCCAGTGTCTCACAGGCTATGTTTGCTCACGGTTAAGTGCCAGGCATCAAGACTGGTCGAAAAAAAAAAAAGATATTGTTTCATGACAATAGCCAGACCTCAGAATTCCAGAAAGTCAGAATTAGTTTCATGATTTACATATTCCTCTAAATCAGAGCCGGCAGGGCCTTCTTCAGACCTCTCCCTTTGTAGGATCCCAGCCAGCATACATTTCATGGCATGTCATGATAGTGGGGGATTAGGAGACCTAGAAATACTGTCAAAATGGCTAAGCTCTGAAAGTAGTGTTAGCACTGCTTTTAAAAGGCCTCCCCGCTCCTGCACCCCCATCTTCCAAATATTTCCTGTGTTAGAAATGTCAAGTGACCTGAGAAATATTTACATGACAATGAATTTTTAAAAAAAATCAAGAGTTCTAAATCCCAGGCAGCCTATTTTTCACTGAGTGTGGACATGTAGAAGGACATTTACAAAGAGGAGTGTGTGATTTAGTCTCTCAGAATCTGGCTTTGAAGGTGGAGTGGGGGGGATGTTCTGGTGTTTCCTTTCAATGCCCCACTGTATGACTGGAAAATGATCACTAAGAGGGTGTAGGGCAGTCTGTAAAGTCACCTCCAAGAGGAGTTTCTGTTTCCCATGAGTCTTAGGTGAGTGTGCATGGCTGCATGCCAGTTGAGGAAAATTACAGTCTTCTTTTGTGAAGCCACCTATCCTTCTCTGAGGCTTCCCTGGGCCATGCAGTTTCTGTTGGGTTCTTTTTTCTTGAATTCCTGCCCTAAAATATTACATACATTTGCACTTATAAACAAACAGACCCAAACAAAATCTGAGGTAACTGTGCTGCATGCAGTACAGCCTTTCCACCCCTACCCCCCCCCCAGGCATTGGGCATCTATGGAATTAGCCCTTCATTTAGGATACCTTCTTTAGATCCTTACTGGGTTGGAAAGCCCTTGGACACGAAAAGAGCTGTTGTCAATCAAGTCTGCGTCCTGCCTTGGGGAGTTGAGTTTCAGATTAAGCCCAGGACCCAGGAGAATGCAGCAGAGGCAATGCTGGGCCCAGACAAGTTGCATAATGGACTGGGTAATGGAGGTAGTAAGTTTCAAGTCCAGACTCAGGCATATGAAACCATTGATTGCCATTATAGGATGGCAGTGACTTTTCAAAAGGAGGTTCTAACTTGTCAAAAGGCTGGTCTGAAAACCAGTAAGAGTAAAGTAAAAATAGGAGAGCTTAAGAGTAGTGGTTAAAGAGCTGACCTCAGAGTCTAGAAGAGTTGGGTTACGACCTGCCTCAAGACACATAGTGTTATTTCAATTATATGGGCCCAGACAAAGTTTTTGGACAATAAGTTGCATATTAGAAAGGAAGAAACCCTCATACCTATAAAGTCACAGATCCAGTTCAAAACAAAATTATTATAATAATAACAACAAAAACTGAGATTTCCTTAGCACTGTAATTTTTTTTAAACACTTAAGATGGAATATTGTGTTTGAACCTCACAATTATCCTGTGAGGTAGATAGTGGAGGTATGATTGTTTTCATTGTAAAGATGAATACATTGGAGATTAAGGAAAGACTTTCACAAGGTCATGCAAATAATAACAGGGGCCAGATTTGACCCAGGTCTACCTGACCCTTAGTCCAGTATTCTATCCAGAAGTAAGAGGGGGAACAGACTATTAGGAAGGAGAATCTGGTCTTTGTTTTCAGAATAAGAGTGCCTAGCACTCTTAGTAAATGGTGACCTGCCCCCTGCTCTGTGTCTCTAAAAACAGATGCTGAACAATAGCTAAAAAGACATCAGTTTCCATCTTGGTTTTTGTTTTCCTCTGGGAGGTTATTATACAAAGCACCCACTTCCCACTCCCACCAACCACTATGGACATGGATAAGACGTATGGCAAGGGTAAAATGGGGCCAAGCAAGGTAATAAGCATTGGTTTCATGAGTCAGCCTTTCACCTCCTGTTCCTGAGGCTTTCTTGCTTCTGTTTAAAGGCAAGTAAAGGTACACGCACTTTAGCAGCTGCAGGACAGTATTAATGCTGGGTAAGAAAAAAAAAATTTAGGCACAAAGGTTCTGACAATTAGGAAGAATACATGGCAGGCCAGGACCCGTATGATGAGCAGTGATTTGCTGTTGCTGTTGTAGCTTCTGATTTTCCAAAGAAATTGCATTTCTGGAAATCTAGACAACGTATCTTCTTGTATCAGTCAGAAATTAGATTTTTAGAAAACATCTGGTAACACGGTGTTAAATATGGTAGCCATGGCAGACTGATGCTCTGTGTCGTCATGCATAGCTGGAAAAAGATGGTAAAATCTGGTGCTCTTCTGCTTTGGGTCATTGGCCTTTTTGCTTTATAATAGCTACCCACAAAAGAATTTAGAGTAGTCCATTTCTCTGTGGTATAAAGTGGCACATGCATGCCCCTGTTTAGGGCTGGATCTCATGGAATATCATGAATGATTACCACTGTTTATTGAAACTTGGGGAATGTTTGAATGAGATAAGCTACAGCTAGATTAGCTTGTCTTTTAATTTAAACATTGGTAATCATGTTAGGGTCAGAAACCATACAGATGTGGAAAATGACATCAATGGGTACTTCTACAAGAAGATTAAGGGTACAAATCAGCATTCCTTTCATATCCTGCTTATAAAAAAAGACACAATTTGAGTTTAATTTCATCTAAACTCTGATTAAACAAAAGGACCTCCCTTCTGACAACAGTGAAGTTTTGTTGGGCATGTGTACTTTCCCTCTTTTTTTTTTTTGTTTAAACTAGCCAGTCTTTTCTCCTAAGCTTATTTCCGTGGTGACAGTGGTTAATTTTTAAAAAGAGGAATTAACTAGAATTCAAGAAAGACGCCTTTGTAAAAGGTAACAGGCAGTCCAGCGTTTGAAACATCAGGTGTTCACAGCAATGCCAACACTGTAATTTAGATAACAATCCAGACAATGAGTTGGCTTGTTAATTGTCAGGGTTTGCAAGGGCAGCAATTTGTAATTGTATCTCTTTTAGTACACATAGCTACTTTCTTTCCATGGTACATGAAATGACATTCAAGCTTTATTATATGCTCTGTCTTGGCTATTTTCATGGAAAATATTCTGTGTGGTACGTATGTTTTTTTCATCACAACATGCCTGTGTTAAGGGAATATCCTACCAATATTGAAAGATATCGTTTGTGTAGATTTTTAGTCAAGGGAGGTTGTGTTCTGAGGACCTCAATAACATCTTTTTTTTAATTTCTTTTAAGCCAAACGTTCAAACAGCCAACTTTTCTGTTTTCTAAATTAATCTAAACATTGTGGAGATGATGTTGACTTTATTAACTCTGAAAGCATCAGGAAAACAAACGTTGAATCTGAGCATTAACTGTCAAGGTTGTGCCCGCCTTTCTCAACTGATGTGACATGGTTTTTTCCTAAGTGATTATTAACTGGTTTCTAAGAAAGGTTTGTTTAGAAAATGAGATCGACATCAATTGATGCCCCTCTCCCCACCTTGATACCTTGTACTTGACCCTTCACATAGAGTAGGTACTTTGGAAAGGGTGAGCTGGCCATGACTTTGAGTCCCTCACAGACAGGAATGGTGTTGTCTATTTCCTTTGCAATTTCCCACTCTATCCCAACAAATTCTACATCTACTGAGCTTATAGATGTTGAAAATAGAGAATTCAAACCCAAAGCAAGTTTTCTGCATTTTGCTATTATATTAAAACATTAAAGGTTTAGTATTTACAAAGCGAGTGACTCAAAAATCATTCTGTTGAATCCCCCATGCTGTTCCCAAAACAACACAGTCAACAAAAGATGCCCATTAGGCTATACCTTGCAGAAGGCATTGTGCTAAGTATTATAGATACAGAAATAAATGTGTGATGAATCGTTTGCTACTTGGAAAGAAGAATAGGGATATGTTTTGAATCATAAATTCATGCATGATCTGATCTTACTCAATGATTCCACAAAAATAAACATTTTAAATAACCGCAGGCATGGACTGAAGATAACATTGTGATGTTCCTTAACAGGGAAGGGACTTTGGGAAGAAAGGATCCAGGGTGCTTGTTAACTTCACTTTCTCCTTGCTTTCATTTTTCTGGCTTTTTACGAATGCCAAGGTATCTATTTGACACCAATATTAGAATCAAAGCGATAATACTCCTGTGATAATAAATTGGACAAAGGTGAATACCATTATTTTGATAATATTTCATCTTTCCTACTTCTGTAACATTCATGAAATGTAATCTCTGTGATACAATGTTACTATTTTGGGCTCCACTTGCGGAAATGGGAATGAGTTTAGTTCAGTTAGTTGTAATGCTGTGGTCTTCATTCCATCTCATGTTAACATTTTCTTTTCCTTTTAAGAAATTTTTCATTTTATCTTTATTTTTTAAAATATCACCTTTATTTTAAATTTTTCCCCATCCTGCATCCTCTGACAAGGCAGCATCTCTTTTAACAAAAGAAAAAAAAAACAGAAGAAAGTAACAAACACATTAAGTGAGTCTGACAGATTATACAGTATTGGGTGACCATAGCCCTCCTCATTTGTTGAGAAGGGAGAGAGTCACATTTACCCAACAAGTGATATTTTCATTAGCATGTCCTCCTCACTGATTTCTTTCCATGGGAACTCAGCCTTCCCTCTTGGTCCAGTCTTGCGCCTGTTCTACCACCTAAGTATTTAAGATGACGTAGTGCTGATAATGTCACAACCTAACTGCCCAATAAAACTCAATTTACCTTACATAATCACTGTGAACTTGAAATTAGAAGTGGACCCTGCAAAAGCCTGTGTTGTTCAAGAGCTGTCCTACTGTCAGAATTAACCTGATCTCAAATGAGTGAGCTTAGATTTGTTCACATATGTTCAATTCTATTAAAAATAAAATGTGCTGAAGAATTTCATCTTGATATATCTGCTACATGGAAAGATCACGTCATTTTAAGTCAGAGGGCTTGTGTTCACATCCCATCTCTGGCATCTCATTCCCTGACATTGGGCAAGTCAGTAAATTGCTCTGTGCCTGTATTTCTATATGTGTAAAATGATGAGAATTAAGGCAATAACCTCTCAGGCCCCTTCTGGCTCAAATCTGTGACCTTTAAGGTCTTTAATTTCTGTGGAATTCCTGAGCTAGCTACCCTCAATTGTGACCCCTCTTCTAATCTTCTAATCATCATGAAACAGGGGTGCAGTTAAAACAATAAGCCGTTATCACTGTAAAGCACCTTAGGGCACATCTTCTTCAACCATCTGTAGGATGCCAATTCTCACAGAGTGGAAGGTCATACAGCTAGTTAGTGGGAGAGCCCGGGGGACCATCTTAGGCTGTAGCCTGAGGCCATGCTCTTCCTATTGGATCATCTCCTCTTTGAAGTATCCTTTCAAATATCATTTGAAGGCAGGAGTCGTAAAGGAAGCATATAAACACCTGTGTCTCACCAGTCAAGGTATCTTAGCCCCTTTGAAAAATGCAAAATAAGTCACTATGTGAACATCAGTGAAAGAGCCAGACTCTCCAGGGGAAAACCAAAGAGGGAAACTCAACTCATTAGAGGCAATAACAGTTTATTTTACTTTTTTTTTCCTGACAAATTTCCAATTAGTTTTGTGTCTAGGTGGAGTTTTGGTATCTAGGAATTTCCACAGGAAAACTGTTTTTTGCTAGGCATAAGGTCTTGTCAGAATCAGATGGACATCCCCAAGTATGCTTCAACCAATAAGCAACCAGGAGGGGAAGAAAGAAAAAAGAATCTGTATCTATTAATCACTTATGATGTGCCCAGTACTGTGCTTCACACTTCAAAAACAAATTATCTCAAGCTATAGAAAACTCCAACTCCTGGAATCCAAGTGAATTGGTCACTTTATTTCCGTTTCCAAGGCTCAATACCATACCTTCTCCTTTTGCAGTGAGCAGATCTTCTTCAGGAGAAACCGAGGGTGGCACACATGTGTGAATGCGGATTCCTTAATAACAAATTTATCCTTAAGTGTTTATAACATGCTGCGTTTGCATTTTATTAAGTAGAAAGTAGGCTCCTTGAGGGCAGGGACAGTTTCCATTTTTGTGTTTGTATCTCAAGCATCTAGTGGAGTACTTGACACAAAGCAAGATCTTAATAAACTGAATTGAGTCTGTTCTCTAGAGAGAAGAGTCTATAAATAAAATTATTATATAAACCAAATATTTAAAAAACACTATTTATACAAATAAAATCAGATTTTAATAATTGGAGAAATATTTTGTTCATGAGTAGGCAAGGCCAATATAAAAAAAATCACGATGGTCTTGCCCAAATGAAGGGCTTGATCAGTAGTAAGGTTAATTGGAGTTCATGGTCTTAAATGTTCCATATTACAAAATAAAGTCATGTGGGTAGGCAGGGACCCCAAAGGCCAGTTAATATAAAACCATACAATAACTATGAAAGATGCCCTATCATGTTTTCAGAAATTCATCTTCTCACCAGATTGTAAGTTCCCTGAGGACAGGGACATTTGTTTTATCTAAACTTTTGTACAATGCCTAATGTGTGGCACTTGCTTAAGAAATGATTGTTGAGTTGCCTTGACATTATATCTTTTCCAGGGAAGGGGAAAAGAATAAGACTTTAGGCAGTGTCTACTATTGGCACGGTGTTGAGCATTTTTATAAATATTATCTCATTTGATCCTCACAACAAACCTGGCAGGTAGGCCCTACCATCATCTCCATTTTACAGTTGGGGAAACTGAGGCAAACAGAGATTAAGTGATTTGCCCACAGTCACACAGCTAGTATGTGTGTGAGGTCAGATTTGGTGTTGTTCAGATCTTTTCCGTCATATCTGACTCTTGCCAAAGATACTGAAGTGGTTTGCCATTTTGAGCTCAGGTCTGGGCACTCTGGGCACTGTGGCACCCCTTACCAGCCTTTCCAGGATAAGCATAGAGTTCTATAGACAGTAGATGAATACTTTGTATTTGTTAGGTTGGAAAGAAAACCCTACTTTCGTTTCATCATGTCAATACTCATAACAATTTGAACTATTCATCTAGCTGGCTTTGAAGTAAAGCACCCAACTTCATTTTTAAAAGGAAGGTTATGTGAGCATTGAATTATGTGTCTGCCAGTATAGGTTATAGAGACACCTTAAGTCTTGGAGAGACTTAATTGGATGAATGAGTCTTTTTTCTCACAACCATGTATAATTACAATTTTAGAGTTGCTGAACTGAATTTGTAAATTGGGTGGTTGGTGGCTAATTACCCGATATATGGCTGATGACTTCTTGGGGATGGAATTCAACCTTTGGAGTCGCAGTTGTGCCTTGAGATCTGGAGGCCAATTTGGGGATTTTTGTGCCTTTGTCTCAGTGACTCTTTGACCAGTTGTTCAGAATAACAAAATGTTAAGTACTAGTGCCATTTTGCATTATAATGAGTCTTCTTTTTCAAATCAAATGAAACTAGACTTGAATCTTATCAGAAAAAAAATCCCAATGAATCTACATGTGAATTCTCCCAAGACAGTTTGCAAAAGAAAGCCTTGTTTTACAGGTATAATATTTTAATTTTTATAGAGTTGTGCTCAATGTTTTTGGTTGGTTTGTTGCTCAATGTTGTTTGGTTTTCCCCTTATAGAAGCAGCAGGGCCTAGAGAACAGAGAGCTAACCTTGGAGTGAGAAAACCCCTGTCCACATTCAACCTTTGATATATACTAGCATTGTGGTCATGGCTTTTCCCCTAAGTCCTTACAAGAGAAATCTCAGTGACTATGAGATGTGGATGAGAGGCCGAGATATGCATTGATGGAAGACGTTCACCATCAGGTGTTCCTCACACCAATGACAGGTCTGGGTTCTACCCCCTAAAATTAAAAAAAAAAAGAATGAATAGTTTCCCCAAATTTAGAACTGAAAATAAATGTTAACTAATAGTACTTCAAGGTTGGCCAACTGCTTTTTTCAAAACCTTCTCAGTATCCCAGTGTTATAGACAATGAGATGAGTTCAGAGAGGTTGGAAGCTTTTTCTAGACTCACATAGATAGATGACATCAGAGCTGGGATAGAACCCGGTTTTCCTGCATCTAGCTCTTTTTCTTCTACCTTTTTTTCACACAAAAGGGACTGAGAAAAGCATTCAATGAGAATTATGATTGCCTCACCCTTGGGATATTAGCCCCATATTAAGTGTAGGTACCTTCAATGAATTTTTTTTTTCAGCTGCTGTTTTTGAGAAAACATTTCTGTAGCACCATGAGCCAGGTTTGACATTCTGCTGTTAAGCTGTTGTTCTCTTTTATACAATCTTTGAATTCATTATATTGCAACTGACCCTGAGATCAAGTCAAAAAGCAATTAGTTTGAAATAACCAGAGAGCTATCAATGGGAAAGAAACAAACTGCATAGTCGTTGTGAAATTCTTAATGATTGGAAAATTATAAAAGGGAAATCTGCAATAAACACCATGATTTCTAATCTTCACAACTGATCCTGAAATCATTTCCACCAGACAGGTGTTATAATGAAAACCCCTGAATAATTAACTAAGTGCTTCTCTGCTTATTAATAAAGACTTGCAGAAGAACTCATCGCTCCTTCGTCCAAACAGTAAACATCCATTTAAGAGGCCTTTCCAGGGGTAGATCTATGATTCTATGAGCAGGTAAAGATACTTTGAAGAAGGAAGATAAGTCTATTGGAGGGGAGGCAAGAAAGACATTCACTTAGAGGTGGCACATGAACCAGTGTTTGAATGAAACTTGGGGCTTGAAGAGGTGGAGATAATCAGGATGTGTGTTTGAGGTGTGAGAGTTAAATCAAAAAAGGCAGAAATAGTGAGGAGGCCAGTTGGACCAAGCCATTTAAACTCCTACCCACCCACTCCCAACCCCATGGAAGTTCATGTTATTTAACATTGCTTCTTGTTCATCATTTTGCTCTATGCTGTTGAGGGACCAGGGAAAATCATGTGACCTCTGTGTGATCAGGGTAACTCGTTTAGTCATTTTTCAGTCATGTCTGACTCTTCATGACTTCATTTGGGGTTTTCTTGGCCAAGAAACTGGAGTGGCTTGTTGTTTCCTTCTCCAGTTTGTTTTACAGATGAAGAAACTGAGGCAAACAGAGTTATATGATTTGTTCATGTCTGAGGCCAGATTTGAACTCAGGAAGACAAGTCTTCCTGACTCCAGGTCTGGCACTCTATCCACTGTGCCACCTAGCTAACTCTTATCTACCATGTCCTAGAGGGGTTGCAATCTGTATCAGTGGATTGAGTTTTCCCATACTGCAAGTTCCCCATGCTATGTTATTAGATGCAGTTATTTAATATTTCAAGTAACCAAGATTTCATCTATGTGAATAGACCCTTCTCTGACACAAACCACAAATCCTCTAAGACTAGGGAGATGGTCTTTGAGAGGTTCTGTGGCCCAAAATCCAATACGCCTACCCTCTGCAGGAAACACAGGTAAGAAACTCTCCAGACTTTTCTGAGCTAGTTCTCATACAGTAGGCAAGTAAGCCATTGCTGGAGCATACACACAGTCATTTTAATTTGGTCAGTCTCTCAGAGTTTGTGATCCAGTGACATAGAGCCTTTGAGAACACATGATCCCCTTGAAACCTTTAGGGAAGTCCATTTCACTGCTCCCCAGCACCTCCCTTATAGACTTCCTTACTTCCTTCTAATTGGAAGGAAATCAATCAAATATCCTTTCTTAGGTGCCTACTATGAGCCAAGTCCTACATAATGAGCATTGAGGAAACAAAGAAGAAACAAAACAGGCAGTCCCTTCCCTCGAAAAGCTTACATTCTACTTCGAGATAGGAGTTAGAAAATGTCTGAGTTAATGAATATCTTTAATGAATTGAAATTAAACTTTTTTTGAGTACATACAGAGACTCCTAGTGATATTCTGATGTTACACTTATTTCATGGGGTATTTTTTCCCCTTGGAGGAGTAATGCTATTGTTTACATGAAGCTAACTCCAGGTATGTACTTATCATGTAATCAATATGCCACTTTTTAAAATCGCATTTTGCCCCTTTCCCAGGATATGCACAGTACAGAGCTGTGGAGCCTATGGCACAATCTTCAGTGATGATTAGACTGAGCTTCAAGGTGTATTTTTCAGAAGAATGCTTTATCATCACATGGATTTAATTCAGACCATTGCGGCCAACTTAAAATCCTTTTCCTTTCCGGGTACAGCATGCACTAATTAGATCACTGATGCAGGAGTGTTGCTCAGGGATGGATAACTGTGCCCTCGAATCTTTTATTGGAATCGTCGTTGTCAGAGTAAAGGTTTTAGGGGATACAAGTTGAGTTTAGTCAGTGATTGACTCATTTAAGCATCTAGGTAAGGCAAAAAAAAATGTCAATGTGTCTACTTCAAAGTACAGACTAGTAGTGGTCGGGGTGAGGAATAAGCCCTTTCTTACTTTCCTGTATGGCCTCCTCCCTGCATTTGAGCCATCTCCCTCTTAAAATTATTTTTGAAATCTTTGTAACAGTTGGTGAAATTAATATGTATACATGTGTGTATGCACACATGCACAATACATATATGTATACATTTATATATACATGTGTACATATATAGACACACATACACATATGATCTGTACATGGGCTATTCTTCCAGTATGACATAATATCCTTTAATGCAGGGATTGTTTTTCTTTTGTCTCTGGATTCCTTGTGCCTACACAGTGCCTGGCAGACACTGAGTACTTAATAAATGGGTTTTGATTTGATTCAGATCAAATTGAATATGTGGGACCAGGTAGAGAAGATATGGTAAATTACATAATTGCAATGATGTCAATTTGTTGTCCAGCTTTAGCATTTTATTCATGCAACTCTAATGTAGCAGTTATAGGATGCTGAAGCTTTCTGGATTGTGGGCATTGGAAATTACAAAATGTATATTGGTAAAAATATCAATTGCTATTTTAATGTGGACAACTGGAGTCACAAGTCTCTTGTCTCCCTATACTTCTAAATGCACCTGCATTTTTAATAAGTTAAGTAGTTAGATTTTATAAAAGTGTATGTATGTGTTGTGATCTATGCATGATATATTCTTATACAGAAATCTAAAGGAAGGTGCTCATGCATATGTAAGGATGCAGCAGATTGCCTGAATCTGCTGTGGAATGATGTCACACATAAGGCCATTGCCCCTTCCACCTAGCCTCCTCCGAGCCTTTGACACCAACCCATTTCACTCTATGACAGCCAATATGCAAATGAGCTAAAAGCTCCATTAGTCTGTTGTAGGCTAGGGAAGCCCATCTGTCAGTGTCTAGGACACCTCCTCTCCCAGAGTCTCACATGGGAATCTGTCCTTGAGACACCCAGATGGATGAGGTTCTTTGAGTCTGTGCTGCAATCAGGCTCTCAGGACATTGTCACTTCTGCTTATTTACTTTATTCATTTTGGGACTGGAATCCCTCCTCCCAAAACAACCTCCATGCATCTGAGAAGAAGAATTTACAAATAAATAGTAAATATTTTGGAGGAAAAATAAATATTATTTATCATTAACAGAAAGAAAAGATTGGAGTTTTTTCTATCTTTCCCACCCCCTTAAACTCAGCTTAAGTTCCATCTTCTCCATGAAGCCATGCCTAATTTTCCTACTAGTGCCTCCCCCACTCACCAAAAGGGAAAAAAAAACTTTTAAAAATATGTTAGCCTTTATATGTATTATCTTCCCTAATAGGATCCAAGCTTCTTGAAAGAATGAATTGCATCTTTTTTGTCTTTGTATCCTGGGTGTTTGGCATTTACCACCTTAGGCACTTAATAAATGGTTATTAATTGTCTGATGATGTTGTCCTCTTAAGGAAATTCTAGAAACTGAAGTATTTTTTTCCTGAACTATATCAGTGGCCTAGATTTTTCAAGAGAGTATATACAATTAGTAATGAGCTGCTGCGTGTCAGCTGGGACCCAGAAGTCATGGAGAAGTATTGGAGTGAGATAGCTGGGACTACTTGTATTAACTGATGTAGAATAAAGTGGGCAGAACCAGGAGAATGAGTCATACAATAATAATATTTCAAAGATAACTTTTAAGGCCTTAAGAACTCTAGTCAATGCAGTAACCAAGGAGGATTCCAATGAACCCATAAAGAAGCATTCTGTGTACTTCCTGAGAAATATGGTGGACTCAAGGTGCAAAATGAGACACACATTTTTGGACATAGCCAATGTGGGAATTTTTTTAATCTGCGTTTGTTACAAAGGTTTTCTTTGTCTTTGTCTTTTTTTCTTTTTCCAGTGGGGGTGAGAGAGAATAAGCATATGCCTATTGAGAGAGAGAGAAAGAGAGAAATAGAAAGGGAGAGACAGAGAGAGACAGAGACATAAAGACAGAGAGAGAGAGACAGACAGAGACAGAAAGAGAGAGACAGATAGAGATGGAGAGAGACAGAGACAGAGACAGAAACAGAGAGAGAGAGAGAGAGAGAGAGAGAGAGAGAGAGAGAGAGAAGAGAGAGAGAGAGAGAGGTAAGAAAACAAATTTAGACAAACCTGCATGTAAAAGATATCCATTGGGCACAGTTTGAGCATTCAAATCTCACTTCCCTCAAATCCCTACCCCCACCCCAAAGATAAATCTAGGCAACCAGCCCTCTGATATGCAAAGTGCTGCAAGGTGAGGACCTAGGCTTTAGCAACATCTTCCAAAAGATTCTTGCCCTTGAAGTCCCATTCATTGATGATTTGTAGCTATTTATCCAGGAGAAGGTAAGGTCCTCCATTCAACTATCCGGGCCAGGAAGGGAATCACTTGGTTATTCTTTCTACACGGAGATAACGTTTAAAGCTAGAAGAGATCTGAGTGTGCATGTGGCCAGACCACCTCCTTTTTACAAATGAGGAAGATGAGGCCCACAGAGGGAAAGTGACTTGGCCTGGAGCTTAATTTACTAAACTTAATTGTTAAATTCATACTCTGTGCCTGTCACTGTGCTAAGTGTTGGGACAAAAGAGGGACAACAAAAGGTTCCTGTACTCTAGGACCTTGCATTCTATTGGAGATTATAACACCTACACCAGTGCCTGCCTGCAGGAGATATCACACACACACACGTGTGTATGGATGTATGGATGTATATGTACATACATACATATATATCCATATATCTATATCTATATACATATATTCATATATATCCCAGAAAGCAAAATTATATAAGTGTGTATATATATACATATTATGCACATGTACACATGCATATAAAACATATATACTATTATGTATATCCCTGGGATATATATACGCACATATACATACACATATACATATACACATATATATCCCAGAAATCAAATACATAGTATACATATACATGTGCATGTGCATACACATACACACATATATCACTTTGATTTCTGGGATTTCCTTCTTTAGATTGCATGGTGGGGGGAGGGAAGTGTAAAGGAAACCACCAGTGGAGGACAGCACAGTGATGACTGGGTGGGGGGACGAAAGGACTTTTAAAGATGGTGGCTGATGGAAGAGCTTTAATGCAAAGAAGCCAGGAATTCTAAAAGGTGGAGTTGAGGAAGGAGAACGTTCTAGGCTAAACAGTACAATAAATCCTTGGGCTGAAAGAAAACATTAAGCAGGAGGGATTGTGTTGTAGTAGGATGAGAACCGAATTGGAAGTCAGAGGATGCAGGTTCAAATCCCAACTCTGGGCTTATTACTGTGCAACCTGTGCTCTGGGACTTTTTTGTTTTTCATCTGTAAAATGGGCCAAATGGCCTCCTAGGTGTCTTTTAGTTTCAAAGCTACATTCTTATGAGTGGAAGCTTGGCCTGTGGGCAATAGGTTGTAAATGCCCATCTAGAACCAGAGATTCCAATTGTTTTGTTTAGCAGCAACATCGCTCACAATGGTTGATCTCCTTGCTATGCCGATAGTAGGACATGTGACAACGTGGCTACAACTCTGTAATAGGAGAATTTGACGGCTAAATGGTGCCAATTTTCATCAGATTGAGCCAGAGAGTATAGTTACTCCGCTGTCAAGAAAACTGTCCAAAGTGTGCAATGTGGTTATTGACAGGACTTTCAAACTACTTATTATGTTCTAATAAAGTGTTAAAAAGAAAAGTCTGAGCACACTGTCTGGTGGAATGGCAAGAGACTTGAATGCCCGGTGGTGTTCCGATGTGTGAGATAATTATAGCTGTGTCCACAACAGACGCTCTATTCTCCTGGGTCCTTTCCCTGGTTAGTTGGCAAAGAATTTTCAGTACCTAAGTTACCATGTGAGACAAATATCTTTCTTTCCCATCCGAGGAGGAGCGTGTGTTTGTGTGTTTTTAATCAGCACTTAAGTAGATGAAGTCAGTCACGTCCGACTCTTCATGATGCCATTTGGGGCTTTCTTGGCAAAGATACTGGAATGCTTTGCCATTTACTTCTCCAGCTTATTTTACAGATGAGGAAACTGGGGTAAACAGGGTGAAGTGATTTGCCGAGGGTCATAAAACTAGTAAGTATCTGAGGCCAGATTTGAACTCAGGTCTTCCTGCTTCCAGGCCTGGCACTGCTGCCATATGCATTCAAATACATATCCATATGTACATGAGAAAAGCAGCATAGTTTATTTTATGGATAACCATAAGATTCTGTCCCCACTTGGGAAGACCCCAGTTCAAGTCCTACCAATGACAAACACATCGTGGCTGTGTGATCCTGGAAAATTAATCACTTAACCTCAAATCTTAGGAGGAAGCTTTCTCAGACTCATCACAGATGAGTTGCAAGTCTGCATCAGTGGGAGAGAGTTACATACTAGAAGTTTCCTACCCTGATGAAATCACAGATTCAAACCAAAAGTATACACCTACAAATATAGATAAATAGAAATATCTCTCTGTCCATCTATAGTCATATACATGCTAAACAATTTTTAAAAAATTTCTTCCTCCAGAAATGAAGTGTTATGGATCTTGCCTCTTGATATGTTGTCTCAGAACAAACCCTCCTTGACTTCCGAACAAATGGCTGAAGGTGTGTTTCCTGGGTGTGTCTTATGGTGTTCAGCCCTGGTGTTAGAGGTACTAGTTCCAGCTTTATTGGACTGTACTGAGGCCCTGATGATTGTGGATAACATTGCTTCTATACAGAAATGCTCCGGGTTCCAAACAAATGACTTGTCAGTCAACTAATCGGCCTGCCAATATTTATTCAGCATTTGTTATATGCCAAGTCCTGTGTTAATGAGTAAGGATACAAAGCCAGGAAAAAAAAAAACAAACAAACACTCCTTGCCCCTAATAAGTGCACATTCTTGTTGAGGAGGGACTATGAAGCTCACTGGATGCATATGAGAGATGTAAGGTTTAAATAGCAGAGCAGGGGTTCATAACCTTGAGCCCATAGGAAGAAGTCTGTCTCTAAATTTCAGGGGGTCCCTGAATTTTTTTGTTATGACTTTATTTCAGTATAATTGGCCTCTTTTATAAACCTATATATTTGATTTTATGCCTTTAAAAACATGATTCTGAGAAGGGGTCCTTAGGTTTCCCCAGACTTCCAAAGGGGGCCATGACACCAAAAGGTTAAGAGCCTCTGTATTTGGTGGAAATATATCAATGAACTTTCGGATTACGATTCCTTTTCAAGTGCCTAAGCTTGCCTGCGGAAATGATTTTACTGTCATCTTCTTCTTAATCCTTCCTTTCACCTCCACACTCTAACCCACTTCCCTTATTAGAGTCCTCTTGTATTGACTTTGTAAAGTAGGCCTGTCTATATATACACTTCTATGCACACACACACACACACACACACACACACACACACACACACACACACACACATCCTTTTTTTGTTTTGTTTTGTTTTGTTTTTAATCGATGGGAAACCACACGTGCATTATCAGGGCTATCATGCTTCATAATGTTTTCATCTGAAACAAACTCCTTTTGTGGTCTGAGGATGAAGGGCCGTGGGCAGCTGAGCCAGTTCCAATTCTAGTCACCTTTGGGCCATTTCTATGTTTCAAGGGTTTATCTGGAGTGATTTCATAACATAGTGAGCAGAAATTCAACCCAGAAAATTCCGCAAATTGTCTGATAATGAAGTAAGATGGAACAATTTCATAGATACGCTGGATACACACATTTTATGAAATATTGATTGCTCTTTTCTAGATTGGTCACTCTATCTTCCACTTGCGTGCCTTGGCACATGCCTGGAGACGACTCTTTCATCACCTCTGACCTCCCAGAATCCTAAGCTCATGTGTCATCTCCTGTTGTTATTATTGTTTGGTCATTTCACTTGTGTCTGACTCTTCATGATCCCATTTTGGGGTTTTCCTGGCAAGATACTGGAGTGGATTTTGTGTTTCCTTCTTCTGTTCATTTTACAGATGAGGGAACTGAGGCAAACAGTTAAGTGACTTGGCCAGGTCACACAGCTAGTAAGTGTCTGAGGCCAGATTTGAACTCGTGAACATGAGTCTTCCTAGTTCTAAGCCCAGTGCTCTATCTACTGTGGTACCTGGTGGGTCTGTCATCTCTATTATTATTATTGTTATTATTATTATTATTATTATTACTATTACTATTATTGTTACTATTGTTATTAATCATCAGGAAGCTTTTCCTAATGTCCACAGTTGTTAGCATTCTTTCCCTCAAGTTACCATATGGATCTATATTAATGTCGAAATTGAAAGCAGTATGATACTAATACCTAGTTGTACCTATCTATCTACCTATTTATCCTGTCTGTCTGTCTGTCTGTCTATCTATCTATCTATCTATCTATCTATCTATCTATCATCTATCTATCTATCTATCTATCTATCTATCTATCTATCTATCTATCTATCTTACTAGTCCTCTGGTTTCATATGTCGTTTCCAGTGACAAACCTCTCTGCCAATGTAGAAAGGCACCTCTCTGCAACTCATATTCTCAGAGAATTTGGGGAGGGTGAAGAGAACAGATGGTAAAATGTTTTGCCTACAATCATTTGGCCTGTGCCAGAGATAGAAATGGTTTCCAGGCCTTCCTGAATTTAAGACCAGCTCTATCTCTGATGCTCCATACCACTTCTTTCATCACCAATATATGTATCTATTCATATGTTTTATTCTATAAGAATAGCAATATGACAATAACAAAAATAATAGCTAGATAGAACTGCAAGGTTTACAAAGCTCTTTACAAATATTTTCTCATTTTATGTTCACAACAACCCTGGGATTTGGATGTTATTGTTATTGCCATTTTACAGATGGAGATGAGGAAACAGGTAGACAGAAGTTATGTGACTTGCCCAGGGTCACTCAAGTCTTCCAGAGTAGCAGATCACATATTCTCTCCACTGTGCCACCAGTTGTCAGAATGTAAGCACTTTAAGGGCAGGGACTATCTCACCTGAGTAACCTCGATGCCCACCTAGCCCAGGGCCTGGAAAGTACAGTGTTAGGTTGCCTGAGTTGGCTCTGTGGGCAAAGTCAACCCTTCTCATTTCTTCCTGTGAGCTCCCATCTTCATTGATCTGAGCCTAATTGAGTCCTTATTTCTCTGCTTTTTGACAGAACTCAATGTTTTAGTCTTTGGAGGCTTTCGCTAGTTAGTGCCATGACTGAAAAATGATTTATTTTGTAGAAAAACATGCATAGAATCTGAAGCCCATATATGCATAGTACTGAAAATATTCCATTTCTCATAAATGTGATATGATAGTGATAGAACTGTGACCTCAGCAGTGATGTGATCTCCTGCCAACATATATATGTGTGTGAGTGTCTGTGAGTGTGTGTGTGTGTGTGTGTGTGTGTGTGTGTGTATGCCAATTAGGTGTAAAATATTTTTTGACAATTGTATGGTGCACTGAGAGGTTAAATGTACTTGTCCAGAGTCACACACCTAGTATGGGTAAGAAACAGGATTTGAACTCAGATCTTCTATCTCCAGGGTTATCATTTTGAGCTCAATAAGGGAATAAAAGCTCAGCTTTCACAAGGTAGGCAATATATCAAAAAAGCAAAATTGGCTATAGGATCATAGATCTATGGCTTGAAGTAACCTCGGTTACCACCTATGTTTATGTTTCAAAGATGTGGAAAATGAGACCCACAAAGGTTAAGTTATTTGCCCAAGGTCACTCAGGTGAAAAGCATCAGAACCAGGATTTGAACCCAGTTCCTTGGGATCCAAAGGCATGGTCTTTCCACCATCCCACATGACCTTCATCAGCTGCCCAAGAATATTCTACATTTGGCAGATTCTTTTTCTACAAAGAGTCATTCTCTAGTGAAGAATAAAAGTGTGTTTCCTTGCGTCCAATGATTTTTGTATTGGTAGTTCATCCTAAAATGTGTCTGGAAGACGAGATAGCCCATTGATGAGACTGGAAATGCTTGTTTCTTCTTTGCTTCAAGTATCAAAGGAGGATATGACCAGTGAAGGAGAAGGAAGATGATCTCTGGTCTGTTTTAATGGCAACATCTCATTTGGTCCCATTGGAGGATGGAGCATACTCTGAGCTTGATGGAGATTTACATAAACTCTAATTGTTGTAAATATGAATTATGCAAAGAAATCCCTGTTCTTTAAGACTCTATTTTACCACAGGGCCCTTGTAAGTGCACAGTTTGTGTTAGATTCTTGAGAGGAAAAAAGGCAAACTGTAGCAACTGGCAATCCACAATTAAACCCTCTATGAGTAATAGGCACTGAAACGTGTGTCTTGAAAACATTGTTTTTCTCTCTTGGAACTCTTGTTTTAGAAAGGTCACAAAAGTAAATAAGAATGATTTGTAGACTAAAGACTATGCCTTATGAACTCTTGGCAAGGGGAGAACTCACAGCAAAGGAGCCCTAGCCAAAATGATTGCATGTAGGAATCAGGTTCTTTGTAATCCTTTCTCACATAGTTAAGTGTTTTACAAAGGTCGCTATCATAGCTGTAGAGATAGAAGACACTAAAGGCTTTCTACTACAAACTTCTCATTTTATGGTGGAGGAAATGAACACCCTGGCAAGTTCAGTGACTTCACCATCCCACAAGTAGGAAATATAGAGGCAGGATCTGAACCCATGCCATCTGACTCCAGAAGTGGTGTGCTTTCTATTCTACCATTTTAATTAATTGTCCAGAAAATCTTGGTGATTTTGAAGCACTTTTATCTTCTCATGTGGCTGTGATCTCCTTGAAAGGGGGGACCGTCTTTTGCCTCTCTTTGTATTGTGGGTACTTAGCACGGTGCCTGGCACATAGTGGGTTCTTAATGAATGCTTGTTGACTTGGCTCCTATACATGCCTTCTAATGCTGCTGGTTGTCAAATGCACATTCTAAAGTAGAACACTACATGCTAACTACTTATACAACTACTACCTTAGTTAACTGTTATTACCTCTAGCCTGGACTATTGCTGTTGTTCAGTCATTTTCAGTAGTGTCTGACCCTTTGCGACTCCATTTGGGTTTTCTTGGCAAAGATACTGCAGTGGTTTGCCATTTCCTCCTCCGGTTCATTTTACAGATGAGGAAACTGAGGCAAATAGGGTTAAGTGACTTGACCAGGGTCACACAGCTGGTATGTATCTGAAGTCAAATTTGAACTCAGGAAGATGAGTCTACCTGACTCCAGGTCCGGCTCCCTATCCAACTGTGCCGCCTAACTGGACTATTGTAACGATCTCCTAATTCTTCTTCCTTCCTCAGATCAGTCAGTCAGTGAACATTTATTAAGCTCTTACCCTATGCTAGGCATCATGCTAAGCACTGAGGATCTGTCCTATACACTTAGTGATGCCAAAATAATGGCAAATATCAAAGTAATTACCTTTGAGCACAAGTCTGACCATGTTATTCCCTGACTTGATCAACTCCAGTGGCTTTCTATTGTATCTAGGATAAATATACATAATCCTCCATTGAGCCTTTAAAGCCCTACACAAGCCTGGCTCCCACCTCACATTCAAGCCTCATTAGACAGTCCCACACTCTGAGATCCAAGCAAACTGGATCCTCACACTCTGTTTCTCACACTCAGGACACCATTTCTCATCTCCATGCCTTTGCACTTTCCATCTCCCATGCCTAGAGAGCGTTCCTTCCTTTCTTGCCCCCTACAGAGTCTTTCTCTTCCTTTAGGATTAAGACCAAGCCCTATCTTCTGCATAAAACCTTTCTTGAGCCTCCCCCAAGGGTCAGCGCCCTCCCTCCTTAATTGTCTTGTATTGAACTACTTCATATGGATTTGTATTTATGAGCTTTACTGTGTACATTTTTAGAAATGTACCTGTCTCTCACACTAGATAAGCTTCTTACAGGTGCTTGTACTTGCATCCCTAGCACTTAGTAATGTCTCACCCGTGGTAGGGACTTGATAAATACTTGTTGATTGATTAATTAGTTACATTGATAGTCCTGTGGTTTCTTGGGGTGGTAGCCCTTCACTGATGCAGATTACGATACTTTCACACTTCCTCACTTTTTATGATTATTCCATTTGAAATTCCCAAGAATTCTCCATAGAACATCCATGTAATTGCTTAGAATCCTTTTCATTCAGTTAAGAACATCTGGCATGGAGGTGCTGAAAGCATAGGCCATTGGCCCTCCTTTTCCCCTCGGGGGAAGGTGTTGGAGTTGGCTCATTCTACTAGGTGTGTCAGCATATTCTCTGGTTACACCTGAGAACTATAGGGATGCCAGACATGCTGCAAGTGCCCCACTTAAGTGTCTAGCTTCTGATTCCCATTAATAGTGTACCAGAAACATGGTAATAGACTAATAGTCTAATAGAACCTAACCAACTTGGATAATAATACCTCTTAAGGGGAAAAATGCTTTAAAAATTACAGTTAAAAATTATCAAGAATGTATATGTCTTTCCTGAGCCCAGCAATGGAGTTATGTACAAATTGTTTATTTATTGAAGTAGGTAATTAATATGGAGACACTCTTGTTTTCAGGGAACTAATTCTGAGAATTGTGTATAAAATTGACTGGGGAGAGGAGGGGACTCTTATTTGAAGACTATTGAAATTGTCCAAGTGTGAGGTGATATTCTAGAATCAAACTGAAGAAAGTAAATAGAGATGATGAGGAAGGGGCAGATGTGACAAATATTGGCAAAGCGTAGACTTGGTGATAGACTTGATAAGTTGTATTTCCTACGTGGCTGCACTCCTTTTGACTTCTCTGTCATGGCCTTGTCCTAGGTACCTCCTTTCTCCTCTTTTCAGCTTTCGTTTGTGTGTTGTCTTGCCCCATTAGAATGTAAGCTCCTTGAAAGCAGGGACTTTCTTTTTTTGTATTGTATCGTCATCAGTTATCACAGTACCTAGGCTATAGTGGGTGTTTACTACATGTTTATTGACTGATGCACCAAGGCTTTCAGAATTTTAGTGACCCGAGTTTAGTTCTTTTATAAAACAAAGACTTTGAGGATTTAACTGACCTGCCCAATGACACAAACAATAATCAGACTAAGAACCAAGATTTGAACTCAGGTCCTCAGACCCCATGACTGACATTCACCTCTATACTACTTTTTTTTTTCAGTTGCCTCTAATGGCAGTTTATCACACTAATTCAACAAAGTAAATGCCTACCTGCCCTAATCATGGAAAATAGACTGACGCTGATCCCCCTTTGGCTTGGCTCTTTTGTGTTCTCATCACTCAAGCTTGGATTAGTTTTTCATTGATCTCAGAAGGAACCCAAAGTAGGGATCCTGAATTACTCCATCTTCAATCTTTCAGCTCTGTGAAAATTAATTTTCAAATCTGCCTAGTAATTTTAATGTCAACTTTTAGTAGAAAGTCCACTTTGAAATGGAAAAGTTTGGCAGCAGTGTCCCATTATTTCTATGTCATTCTCCCTCCCCCTACCAGTAAAGGAAGACTTCTGTTACCAAACAGATAAAGCGTAATTTCAAGGTGCCAATTTGGTTGGCATCCCAGTCCATGAATGTGACTTTAATTATCATGTTTTCAGGTGTGATGAATTTAGGTTTAGGAACTTAGCCCTCAAAATGTACTTTGTTTCCTTCCAGGTACTTTGACCGCAATTAAGACTTTTGCTGTTTGATTACCTCATGGTCCCAAAAGTAAGGCTTTCCATAGGTATGATTAAAAAGATCTCTCTATTAAAGCAGCTAAGCTGAGATATTGAGGAGAAAAATAAATAGTCACCAAAAACCAAGACTTTAAAGAAAATTTTATCTCTACTGCCATTTTTACTAGCCAACAACAATTTAAACTCCAATATATTAAGTTACTAGTGGTGGCAGAACACCGTGCAAGGCATGGATGCAAGGGGATTTAAAAAGATTAAAGAAAACCTGGTTCCTTCCTCCATGGAGCTCCAGGAGGATACATTAACAAATATTGAAAATGTATCATAAAAACTGAGTGCTTTGAAGGGTTTAGAGGGGAAATCCTTACTGATCAGGACTCATGGAGGAGATAGATATTATTGTTGTTCAGTTATTTCAGTTGTGTCTGGCTTTTATGACTCCATTTGGGGTTTTCTTGGCAAAGATACTGGAATGGTTTGCCGTTTCCTTCTCCAGTTCATTTTACAGATGAGGAAACTGAGGCAAATGGTTAAGTGACTTGCCCAAGGTCATACAGCTAGTAAATGTCTGAGGCCAGATTTAAATGCAGGTCTTCCTGACTCTAGTCTGGGAACTCTATGCACAACACAACCTAGCTGCCCCCAAGATACTTAGCTGGACCTTAAATCTGAATGGTTGAAAATTGGGCACAGAATTTTGGAATATCTATAGCATTCCAGATGTAAAAGCAATTTGAGTAAAGGCAAAGAGGCAAGATTATGGAGGTGTATATGCCAGATGTCCAGAAATCCAGTTTGAGTAACAAGTAACACACTTTGAAGGACGATTGTGTGAAACTGGACTGGAGAGGAAGGGTAGTGCCCAAGTGTGAAAGATTTTGTATGCCCAGACTAAGACTGGGGAGGTAATAGGGAGCCACTGATGGTTTTTGAGGAAGTTAGTGATGAGATTGGAATGGTGCAGAATGAATAATAATAATAATAATATTATTATTATTAAATGAATGAATATGTTAATAAGCATTTATTCAGAGCTAACTGTGTGCCTGGCATTGTCTTAAGCACAAAGATAGAAATACAAAAAGCAAACCAGTCCCTGTTCTTGGGGAGGTTCGCTATACCAGTGCATCCAGTAATCGTTTCATGTATATTTGTTGAAGTTTAAGTTTCAGTAGTGAAAATGGCACCAAAGAACAAAGTTTTCTTAAGACTTTTGTAACTTTATCCTTTTCCTTTTGATGTCTAAGCTTAGCATTTTGTCAGGCTTATCTTTTTAATCACACCTGTGGGGAAGCTGGGCTATTTACATTGCATTCTAATGAGGGAGACAATACATCTCCAGGAGTGATAGCCAGGGAGAGGGTTGATCCTGAGAGTAGTGGAGGCAGTGAACTGGCCCATACACATGAGGGGGTGCTTTGGGATAGAAAGACACACAGCCTGGGTGTTTAGTTAGATAGAAGGTAAAATGAAGCGCAGACTGGGGCCAGCTTGATAGAGCGACAAAGTATATTTGCCCACACCCCAGTCAAGGCAGTTCAGCACCACAGGTGGATTTCCAAAGTTATATTAATTATACCTAGTTAGATTAGTAACTAATAAGTACATATCCATATTAACACAGAGTATTACTCACATAGTTATATGATCAGGATAGAGGTTCTTAATCTTGTTACTCACAAACTTTTAAAAAATATTTTTTCCTATAATTGCATTTTAATATATCTCATTTCCTTTATAATCCTACGACTTCTTTTACACATTTAAAACATAATTTTGACAATAAGCTTCTTACCTGGCCCCAAACGGGACCATGATACAAAAAAAAAAAGTTAAGAAACTTTAAGAATTTTGCTGTCCTTCTAGTTTTGCCACCTTATGTGGTTCTATAATTGCTATATTTATATAGTCCTTTAAGGTTTACAGAGAACTTCCCTCATTCTAACACTACAAGTAGGATTACACCTTTTCTACAGATAAAGAAATTAGGGAAGATATGTGACTTACACAGCTACCAAGGGTTAAAGCCAGAACTCAAAGAAGATTGTCTGATCCTGTGAAATTAAGTGGCTGCAGTATGAAGGTTTGGGTGGACATCAATCAGCAGTCAGTTGACAAGTAATTATTAAGTACCTAATATACACCAGGCACTTTGTTAGATGCTAGAGCAGGGGTGGAGAACCTGCGGCCTTGAGGCCACATAATGGCCTTCTAGGTCCTCGAGTGTGCCTTTTGACTGAGTCCAAGTTTTATAGAACAAATCCTTTTATTAAGAGGATTTCTTCTGTGAAGTTTAGATTCAGTCAAATGGCTGCACTTGAGGGCCTAGAGGGCCACATGTGGCCTCAAGGTTACTGGTTCCCCACCCCTCTAGAGACCCAAAGACAACGATAATAGATTAATCAGTCCCTACTCACAGTTTAACTCACTTAGAATCTCTTGTCTCAAAACCAGCCTCTTAGAGCTGCTCCAGGACAACAGAGTCAGGTGGGCATCAAATACCCATCACCATCAACTTTCTCAGGCCTTGATGCCAGCGAGTTATTCCCTTTGTCTATTAGTTCTTAGCTCCCAATCTTCCTTCCAACAAACAACTTTCTGTTCAACTGGTCAATTTCTATCAGTAATTGCATTTAACAAATGCATTTAAGGAGAAATTAAAGGGTTTGGGGCAGATGTCTGAAGTTGTATTTTTGTTCAGTGAAACTTAGACCAGACATTAGGAGCTCTGAGGTCTAGGCTCAGCTCTGATTATTCTTTGGGGAATTTGTCAGAATTGTAAATAGCTTTATAAAATAAAATAAAAGGTTTAGCCCATAGGGGAGTATATCAAAGGAGCTTGAGTTGGCAACATAATTACTAGGCTATAGTAGGAAAGTCATCTAAATGTTAACTGCAACCTCCCCCCGAAATATCTTATTATTATTTCTTATTTATTTCTATTATTTCTTAACACCTAATCTGCTAACCAATAATGATAAGATGTTCCCTCCATCTCTTGAAAGGAAGTATGGTACAGGCAGGGCATACAGGGTAGACTTTTGATGCACAGATGAAAAGGCTAACAAGATAGATCAATAGAGCATCAACTGATTACGCTTACCAACACAGCACTAGTGGGTATATAAATGCACCCCAAAAGAAAGGCTTGCCTTCAAGGACCTTACTTTACAGTTGGGGAAGACACCATAGAAAAGGAAGCTGGAGGAAGGCCAGGGTCAGAACTGTCTCTGAATCGGCATATTGGGGCTCAGGGCTCAGATGTAAAACTTTGGAAATTGAGTGGAGCCCTATTAAAAGTGAGCATGGATAACTTGGGCATTTCTTGGAATTGAGTCTGTGAGAGGAACTCATCCATGGGGGGAAGGGGCCTCAGGGCCTGAAATGTCAAAGTCTGGATTAGAGACCTTGGAAATGTTTGAGACCTGCCTGTGAGACACAGAAGCTGTGTATCCATGGGAAAACTATAGAGCTCTTAGTTAGAAAGAACACTGGGTTAGGAATCAATAAGATACAGATTCGAATCGTTCCTCTGCCATTACTTATTGGTCAAGGCCATTAATCACTTCTCTCCCATTTTCACATTTGTAAAATGAGACACTTGGGTTGGATTTGCCAGATTCCTTCCAGCTCTGATTCTATAGTCCTGTATGTGAGCCCCAGGCAATTGTCTAAGCCTATAAATCATGAATGAGCTGTGATCTGCTTCAGTGAAGGGGGTTTCCATGTTGGAGACTCTCCCAGAATAATAAAATCACAGACCTGTATAAGGGAAAAAACAAATCTGTGTCTGGAAAGAAAGGTAGATATTCAACTCTTTCTCCTCATGTAGAGTCTGTCCATTTACAATTCTAGTTCATGAAATGGACACATTTGCCATGTAATGATGCTAATGATTCTATTTTTTTCCCCTGATGATTATTTTCAAAGAAGTTTTTATCATATTCAATTAGAAAACTTATGCAGAACACACAGCAGTGAAAGGTTCCTGGGTTCTTGGCTTCTTTCCAAACCAGCATATCATCTCTGGACATAACTTCCTGAGTTTTTCTGCTTTCATTTTCATTCCATTTCTAAGCAAGGCCGCGTCTTCATTTGAGCTGACAGAGTTTTTGATAAGTAGTTCAGAGCAAAAAAAATAATAAGGCATACAATGGTTTTTCTCATTCTCCAGCCCCTCCCCCACCCTTCTACCCCCTGGAAAGAAAGCTCCCTCAAAATGGAGTTGGTATTTGTTATAACGGTTTCCACGAAATGCTAAAGGTTTGGGGCTCATTTGCCCAACCGGAATAAGAGAGGAAGACAGATTCTGCATCTTATTTTTTTTTTCGAGATTGCTAATATGCGAATCTAACTGATCTTGTCAGAGGCATTATCACTGATTGAAATTAATGACTAGGAGCCTCAGAATAAGTAAAAAGTGATGCTTCTTCAGCTGATGAAAGTCAAGCTGTGGATTCTCTATAGCAGGGTGATATGGATACATTTAAGAGTGCAGGGAGATGTCAGTCTCCTGAAAAATGCCTAGCGGTCAACATGGGCTCAGACCAAATCTCATGCCTGGGTGGGTCTCAAGTAGTAGTGTCAGGTATAAAGCAAGAACCCTATCCCAGCATGCAACTGCCTAACTACCCTATGTAAAATAATCACTTTCCTCCAAAGAAGCAAAGCACAGTCTCTTCTCACATTATCTAAAGCATTAAAGTTTCTGAAGATATATGAGGCTATTCAGGTAAATGCTCTGATTGGATAAGACAGAATCCTCAGTGGATCAGTGTCTTAAATATGGGTCAATTAACAATAGGTAGTTTGGTAAAGGTAATTCTTTCTTTCATTTTTGTTCTATTTTGAAATCCAAGTAATTCTCTTCTATTCAGCTATATAGTGGGAAAATTTGGATGAGTACTAGAGCTAAGCAAGACATAAATTCTTGGTATTTAATGCCCGCCATGATCTGGCTCCCATCTCTAACCTATGTAATCTTTGTCAAGTTATTAACCTCCCTGGGCCTCATCTGGAAAATGATGGGGTAAGAGTAGATGATCTCTGATGGCCCTTTTAGGTCTACATTTAGGATGTTATGTTTCTGTCTTTCCAGTGTTAGTTCATACATTTGATTAAACGATCAGGTATATATTCAGTGTTTACTCTGTGCCAGATACTGTGAAAAGATGCTGGGGACAGAAAGAGGAAAGAAGGTCATTCCTGCTTGAGGAACTTACAGTCTAAGGGGCAAGGGTGGCGGGGGAGAGGGGGAGAAGATATGTGTGTAAATAATAATAAAAATAAAAATAACAACAACAACAATAATAATGGCTAACATTCCTATAGTGCTTACTGTGTGCCAAGCATTGTTGCTAAGCACTTTACAATTAGTATTTCATTTGATCCTCACAATAATCCTGGGTGACAGATGCTGTTGTTTTCCTAATTTTACTGATGAGGTAACTGAAGCAAAGAGGTTAAGTGATTTGCCCATGGTCATAATCAATGTCTCAGGCCACATTTGAACTCAAGTCCTCCTGACTCTGCGCTGAGCACTCCATCCACTGAGCCATACACACAAAGCACTTTGGGAATTATACCAGTACCTCCTGCTGAGGGTGATTGGGATGATCAGATGAAATAATGCTTGTACAGGATGTAGCATAGTCCCTGGCACGCAGTAGTCACCATATAAATGCTCATTCTCTCCCCTCACCCCTCCAGGTTTACAGGAAAGGAGAAGGCATTAGCTATTGGCACATTCCAGACACTTCCAGAACTTCATTCTTCGTCTCTCACTACTTTCCTTTTGCCCAAGCCTCACGCAAACTCTGCCCTAACCTCTACGTCTTAGAAGTCTAATCTTCCTGCCTCTCTTGCCCAATTCAAATGTCATTCCTAGCCACCACCTCTGTCCAGCCCAAAGTTGGGTTCTTTGACTCCTTAATTTCACTCACACTATTCATATGTGTAAGCACACTAGATTCCTCTTATAGAATGTAAGCTCCCTGAGGGCAGGAACTGTTTTGTCTTCTTTCTTACACTAGGCTTTGCATATAGAAGCTACCTGAAAAATATTTGTTAGCTTGAATTGTTAAGTGGAAAGGAATGGAGTATTAACTGAGCTGACGCAATTCAGAGAGACCAGACTGGTTCTAATGTCACCATTCCCTCACCTGCTGTGAAGCCTGCTCCATGCTGTGCGTGTGGGCTCTGTAGCAACAAGAACCATGGCCTGGCCTGCCACCAACACCAACACCTGGAAGGACTCCCACACACCGCCGTGACGACACCGGGAAGGATACCCGAGACCGGCTCCACAAGAGACACTCTGAGTCTTCCACTGTCTTGGCCTCTTCCCCCAAAACACAGACCCACTGAGTCCTCCTCTGGCTTGGCTCGCACATGTGTTCTACATTAAATAGCCCATTCTCTTCTTGGTTCAACCCTTCTACCTCCCAAGTAATAACAAGTTGACGTCCAATGCTCATCATAGGCTGGTGGCTTCCCTCCTTCCTGGGGCTCTTGAGTGTCTCTTTGGCAGCTCTGGAGCTATCGGCCACTCCTACCACTTCCCCCTCTATGGTGTGGAGAGCTGTACCCTTTGTGCCCGTCCGCCTTCCAGGGCCTCAGCATCCGTATCTTTGGATTCACTCTAGATGCATGCCATCAGTCAGTAGCTGCAGGCAGGTGAGCCCCTCACCTGGCAGAATTGTGGGAGTTCGGGGCAGCTAGGTGGCGCAGTGGATAGAGGACTGGCCCTAAAGTCAGGAGGACCTCTGTTCAAATCCGGCCTCAGACCAAACACTTGACACTAGCTGTGTGACCCTGGGCAAGTCACTTAACCCCAATTGCCTTTAAAAAAAAAAAAGAAAAAAGAAAAAAAAAGAATTGTGTGAGTTCACTGAATCTGAGAGCCAGAACTTTCAAATATGCCAGATCCTTTCCAATTATGTGAACACTGATTTTTTTTATTTCACCATTATTATTTTTACTGATCTCCCTAGCTTGATATAACCTTTAATTAGCAAACTATGAATTTAAATCAAGGCAGGAGCTATCTCAAGCCTAATTGTAGAATAAGTCCATATTCTCTATGCTGTGTGGCATAGAGGAATCTTTTAGTTTTGTGTTTTAAGTTCATTTTCTAGTGCCAAGTTTGGCTAGAAGAAGGAATAAAATATTCCCTTCATAATTCTTTTGTGGCTATTTGCCCTATCAAAATATTTCCAATTTTTAACCAATAACAAATAATTTTGACGATTACTATTTGCTAGTGTAGTTTGAGATCTGGTCTGTGAAGATTATATGAGATAATATTTGTAAACCATTTAGCATAGTACCTGACACATAGTAGGTGTTTAATAAATGCTTATTTCCTTCCTTCTCTCCCTCCCTTCCTTCCTTCATCTCTTCCTTCCTACTTTCCTTCTCTCCCTCCCTCCCTTCCTTCTTTCCTTCCATAGCAACAGTGACTCTAGAGTCCAAGGACATCAGTAGACCCTTACATTTTAAATTTCTCACTTGCCCTCAGTCAAGTTCCTTTTATGTTTGGCCTAAGAAAGCCATGGATCAGGCCCTGTGCTAATTGGTTAGGCCATTTACCATTATATCTTTCTTTGTTGAGGGCTTTATTTGACTTCTAGAGAGAGGAGAAAGGTCCATGTTGGCTCTAGTAAGAGATACTGCCCTCATTAAGAATTGGCTTTATGTTAGTGTTACTATTTAAGCGTATACTGATTTGCATTCAGTGGTATGTTTATAAATGGAAAACTAAAAATAGTAAGCCTGATTGGGAACTATGTATGATGGAATTTTTTTTTTAAAAGCATCTTGCGAGGTCATAAGGTACCATGGAAACAATGGTGGGTTTGCAGTCGATGGGTGATGGCTTAGTTCTTGCCTTTGCAACCTGCAACCCAGGTGACCTAGAGCAAGTCTCTCCAACTTCCTGGACCTTGGTTTTCTTGTCTATTCAAAGTGGGCATTGGATCAGATGATTGCTGAGGTCACTTCTAGCTCTCAGCCTGTGATCCTATAATCTTGACCATAGCCTAAATGTTATATAAATTAATATTAAGATTGATATTATCATCAAGATAATAATAGTAGCTTACACACACACACACACACACACACACACACACACACACACACATACACACACACACTGTACAAATAATCACTTTCCAGACATCATCGTATTTGATCTTGACAGTAACCTTAGGAAATTGGTGCTATTATTATCCTCATTTTAAAGTTCAGAAAATTTAGGCTCAGAGAGGTAAGTTAAGTGATTTGGCCAGGGTCACACAGCTAGTTTGTAGGTGAGGCAGAATTCCAGCTTAGGTCATCCTGATTCCCAAGTTGTTGTTCAATCATTTTGGTTGTATCTGACTCTTCATGACTTTATTTGGGGTTTTCTTGGCAGAGATACTGGAGTGGTTTGCCATTTCCTTCTCTAGCTCATTTTACAGATGAGGAAACTGAGGCAAACAGGGTTAATGACTTGCATAGGGTGACATAGTGAATAAGTGTCTGAGGCCCCATTTAAACTCACATATTCCTGCCTCCGGATGAGGCACTCTATGAACTATGGCACCACCTAACTGCTTCAAGAGAACAATCTTATTCTCTATATTGCATTACCTCTCTATGCTAACCTACAGCATAAATTGTTTTTTAAATGAAAATTTAAGGCAGAATGAAAATTTGGGCAGAAAGCCATAATCAAGGAATTTTTAAAGCAAAACAGGGTGATAGTTATTTCTTGTTCATTGAATTTTCATGACCAAGGTAGTGAAGTTAATATCAAACAATAAAATTTTAATAAGCTGTTTTGTATAAAAGAAAACTGGGCACTCCTTAATCGCTTGTTTATTAAAATGTTTCCCTTTCCAAGGGACGTTAAAGATTTCAGCATAAAATAGTGAAAAGACTACTGGGTTTGGAGTCAGAGAATCTGGGTTCAAATCTAGGTTCTTCCTCTTATATAACTGACTTGGGGCAAATCATCTAACCCCTTCGGCCCTTGGGTTTTTGCTAGGTAAAATAGGCAGAGGAGGAGGGGAGGTTGGATTGGATGACCTCTGAGGTAACTTCTAGCTCAAAATTCAAACCAATCCCCTATCCCTGTGAAGAAAACCTCAAATTGAGTCATGAAGAGTTGGACACAATGGGAAACGAGTGACCCACAAGTCCTGATCTCTTCAGGCTACAGGTCACAAAGTTGTAAACTGACTATCTCTCCCACCCCAATTTGCTCCTTTTGACCCCAATCACTTCCCCCTAAAAGGAAAAGAGATGAGAGTAGTCTGATACCAGAGCACTTTGGTCAGGGCCTGACCACTCACTGTAATGCTTCGGAGAAGTATTTGGAACCAAATTCTTGCTTCTGGACACCAAGAGCTATCCTGGTTTTCAGAAGAAAAAAAAAGCGTACAAAATAACCAACAGAAAGTTGAGTATTCCAATGCCATTTTTCATGAAATTCTCTTAGAAACAATGGTAAACAGCCCAAAGCCTTAAGGAAAGTTGAGAAATATCAGCATTAAGCATTTAAAAGTGCAAGCTTCATGTCTTGCAACTGCTTTTGTTTTTACCAAACTCACTGACAATTGCAAATGATAAAATGCCCACCTGGTCCTTCTGTTATCGGATCAGAGCGTCTTCAGCTTGGGTGTTAATTCATTCTTATGGTGAGTGTCTAGTGGTCAAAAGCACAATAAACACTGAAAATATATTCGGGGGAATTCTCTGAGTGAATTTCTGCTTCCATTTTTCATGACAAAGTGATGGCTTTGCATGTATTAATTGTTGTCACATTTTTATATCCACTCTAAAGTTTTCTTTTTAAGGAAATTATTGTGTTTTATGGTCCAAGTTGCATAGATTTAGGACCTTAAAAAATCCAGGTTCTGTTTCCATTTAATTTGGGAGCAGCAATAAAATATGAATGAATTGGCTAATGAAGTAATAACACCAATTTATGTCATGGAATATAGGTTACTGTTTATGAATTTGCTGAATTGCCTGAGTGCTTTGCTATGAGATAGCTGTCTCCTTCCCCTGCCCTTTTCTGGTTCACAGATAAATAAGATTAGCAGAATAACATGTCACTGAGATCTCCTGTCGTGAGATAAATTGGCAGAATGAAGATGAGATATTATTGAAAATAAATGGTGGGCGAAAACAAGAAGTTTGTCTTACAAAGTGGGAGACATCTTTTTTCAATCCTACAGCACTATTTTTATCTCAATCCATGCTTTCCCTTTGTATTTAGTGATTTTGAAATGTGTATAAAGTTGAAAAATGGCCTCAGAGAGCACAGATGAAAAACAACTCACAGGGCATACCCTATGGCTGGTTGGTCATCTCATCTACAAAGACCAGAATGGAATCAACCCCTAAGCATTGATTGTCTACTCTGCTCTCAGTACTATACGAGTACATATGATATAAGATCCCTGTCCTCCAAAAGTTTGCAATCTAAGTATTAGATCTTATGAGAGACTGGTGATCTCTCTGGTTGGGATAGTACCCTCAGCAGCACAGATTCACAAGCCTTCAAATGTTTCCTCATTCTGCATGTTTCTTGCTCATCATCTCCCATAAATCCTCTATTAAGGCTGTATGCAGCACAGTGTAGACCTTCCTCTGGGCCATTTAGTATTGTGTACATCTCTGATAGGAGGAGGGATAGAAGAAGGAGGCTCGTTGAGAACAAGGACTGTTTCCTTTTTTGTCTCTGTAACAATCCTAATAGAGGGACTAGCTTATAGTTGACATTTAAAAAAAAACTCCTGTTGATCGACCAGTTGATAGGATTCTTCATCTGTTACCTTAGACTTGATAGATGATCAGCCCATGTGATGGGGTTTTTTTGGGGTGAGGCAATTGGGGTTAAGTGACTTGCCCAGGGTCACACAGCTAGTGAGGGTTACGTGTCTAAGGCTGGATTTGAACTCAAGACCTCCTGACCCCAGGGCCAGTTCTCTATCCACTGTGCCACCTAGCTGGCCCAGATGCCACTTTTTTATAGTTGGCTATCTGACACTGTCTACTGACAGCCATTATGGATCTCCCCATTGCCCTTTAGATTACTAACAATGCAGTTAGGGGAAAAGATGATGTGTATGCACATAAGCAGCGAATGAAATAAATATTAGATTGTGGCACAGATGTTATGTGTGGTAGTTTAGAGGAGAGTGAAATCAATGAAAACCGTATAGACTTCACATTCAAGAGATGGAACTGGGGTTGGACCTTGAAGGATGGATATAATTTGGATAATGTCAGAAAGAAGAGATTGTCCCAGGAGAGGTAAGGATGAGCATGAAGCATTTGTGAAAAGAGGAGACTGGCTTGGCAATGGGAAAGACAAGTGGAGGAAAGTGACTAGTGAGAATCAAGTAGAGATGAGAAAGTGAGGCCTTGTTATGCAGAGCTTTGCAAACCTGGCGAAGGCTTGGATCTGTTGTGTTATTCTATTATTATTTTTAATGAACTATTGTTACACTAGGTTGACGTTTTTGGTTTTGCCTTTCTTTATCTCCTCAATATTTAGCACAATGCCTGGTGCATAATCAGTGTTTAATAAATGATTGTTGATTGATTAACTCTTGACTTTGCATTGATTTATTATTCTTCCTATGCCAAGTTCATAATGCACTGAGAGAAAATCTTCAAAGTATCACAAAAGCCCCCCCAAAAAAACCAACCACAGTGCTGTTTGGTGTTTACTTTCTGTTATTGACAGTGTTTTTGATTTGACTTGGCTGGGACATGAGGCTTTATTTCTTAATGTGTATTAGAAATCAGGAACCTGATTTCTAGCCCCCCCCAAAAAAAAATCACTTACTAAGTGGAGTGTGAAAATGGTTCGTTATATCTGAGCTTTCATAACTATGGAAGAAAACCCATCATGAAGCAATGAATTTTGTTGTGATAAAGCATCACTTTACTATATCCCATTCTGATTTCCTCTTAATGCTTTCAACTTTCAAATACTTATGCTGTGTTTGTTCTTCTTGGCAGGGAGGGCAAATACTACCATAAATGTCAAGTTAGAAATAAAAGCATGTGTTGACAATATCACAGGTTGCAATTTAGGCTGGAAAACAGTCTTTCTGGATAAAATCCAGACCATACTTTTGCTTTTATTATTCAGTGTGTGTTGAGTACCTTTAGGGAATTTGGCATCATATAAGGCCCATACTTGGGCCAAGTAAAAGAACTTAAGGGAGGGAAAACCATACACACATGCGCATGTGAGCACACACACACACAGACACACACCTTAAATAGAAGATAATTAGAACCCATTTGGCTTAATATCTTGTCCAAGATTCAATAGATTTCTATAAACCAACTTTCCAAAGTATCTACTACAGGAAAGTCAGGAAGTCCTGTGTTCAAGGCCTTCCTTCGACCTCTGATACAGCCTGGTTGTGTGATCATAGGCAAGGTAGTTGATCTCTCGAGTGTCCCAGGCAAGTTACTGAGATTATAAATTGTATAACTTATTATATACCTTCGTTGGGTAAGTTTCTTCACTGGGTAGTGATGAAATCAGTAGTCAGGACTCCACTGAGTGAACAACACTGAGCCAGAAGTGGGAGAGTTCTGTATGGTAGAACAAACTCACAATTCCCTAGGGCCATGGAGGATACCAGGATATTGATCCTACATTATGAATTTTATTATTATGGTTTCAAAACTATCTCAGTGAGTCAGCATGAGGAAGCTCCTCTAAATTAGAGGATACTGACAAGCTCTAGATTTATTTCAGAAAAGAACTTTACAACAGAGAGATCCCAAACTGAACTGGACTGTTTGGGAATGTAGGTAGATAGTGGGTTCCTTCTCAATGACAGCCTTCTTCTGGTATATCATTGAAAGCGTCCTTGTATGTATTAGACTAGAAGATCAGTAAGATGTCTTCGAACTTTGAGATCCTATGATTCAGTGAATTCAGATAGGTCTACCATTTTAGCATTCAACTTGATAGTTGAATCATCAACTAACATTTGTGATGTGCCTACTATCTATCAGACGTGTGCTAAGACCTGGGGATACAAAGAAAGGCAAAAAACCAACCAAACAAGAACTAATGCCCACTCTCAAGAATCTTACAGTCCAGTGGATGATACTGAAGGATAAAATTCCCCGAGGTCCATGATGTGGACAGGATCAGGGACATAAGACAAGCCAGGTGTGTCTTTAACAAACCCTGGTGGGGTGATTTCTGAGGCTATTATTCTATGTTTTCCTGAGGATATTTCTCAGCTTAGAAAAGCTCTAGTTAAAGATTGTATTACAGTCAATGTTTATGAAACAGTGAGGAAAACTGCCTGCCAGCCTTCATATTACTATTTATCCAGTTGTTATTGCGTAGATGGGAAATCATCGCATCGATCCTTGTTTTTCACATGCATTCGATGCGCCTGTAGCTGTAGTTGTGGTGTTCCAGCTCCGATTTTCTGTCCACATTGAAGTTGGGATCTGAAGAAACAAGGTTAAGTGAAATTATGCTACAGCGAGATGAATCCAATAGCCTGCAGCGACCTTATCCACAGAGCAATGGATTACATGTGTATCCTGTAAGTTAAATAATGTAGGATTTAAGGCAGGAATGTGGTTTGTATTCACTTTTCTATCGTAAGAAAGTAGTAGGCATATCCATCCCGTGGGAGACTTTATCCGAGGTTTCACCCTTGAGTGGATTAAAAGGTACAAATACCACTGAGCTGAAAAATGAATCAGGAAGACCAGCAGTCAGGAGGCCTGGATGTTTGATAGGCTTCTAGGCCATTCGAAAACCACCAGCCCAACTGCCTTGAGTGGCTTGCCAAAGAGCCAGATGCTGCTAATAAAACTGACTGCATTCTACTTGGCATCTGGACCTTGTGACTCCCATCCAAGGGGAATTGTTGGAGGGGAAAATGTTTAAAATTCTCTTTGTAAAAAAAAAAAAGTTATGTTTTGAATCAGGGGTAGAAATATGTTTCAGGCCTAACCCGCTACAAATGAAATGGAGGACAATAACATCTTGGTGACAGCAGTTAGAGAGGTCAGTTTTAAGTGGGGAGGATATGGAATGGTTGGTGGTTTTTAAAGACAGCTGATGGATATAGATCAGTCATTCAATGCCATTTTCCAGTAGAGGCTTCCCAGTCAGTTGTCAAATGACTTAATGATATAGGTGGGCCAAGAACATAAATTCCCTGGAGTTGGACTCTATGACCTACCCAGAGCTTAGGGAGCTCCCTCTGTATGAGGGCTAAGATCAGTTTCAGAAGAAAGAATAGGGGACAGAGAGAGAGAGAGAGAGAGAGAGAGAGAGAGAGAGAGAGAGAGAGAGAGAGGAGAGAGAGAGAGAGAGAGAGAGAGAGAGAGAGAGAAAGAGAAAAGGGGGAAAGGAAGGGAAAGAAAGAGGAAGGAAGGAAGGAAGGAAGGAAGGAAGGAAGGAAGGAAGAAAATTCAAGATGCTTAAAGTTCTAATTGAAATTAGAGCTCATTTCACAGCCTTTGAATATTCCTACTGGCTTAGTAATTAAATTGTAAACTCCTTGACGGCAGGGGCTGTCTTTTGCCTCTTTTTATATACACAGAACTTAGCCCAGTGCCTAGCACATAGCAGGTGCTTACTAAATATTGATTGATTGATAAGCTCCACTATTTACCAGGTTCACTAATACTCAGACCAAATTTTAGGCTCAACACAATTGAATCCATGTGTATCTAATTCTTGCTCTGCCACTTTCTCCCTGTGGCCTGGGCCCTACAGTTTCCTATACTCGATGACCTCTTGGGCTTCTTCCAACCTTAGGTCTATGATCCTAATATCTACAGCAAAGAATAGATAGGTAACATTTATATAATGCCTTGAGGTTATTATATGATTATATCCTTACAATATCCCTATGAGGTAGATGCCATTATCATCCCCATTTTACTGATGAGGAAACTGAGGGAAAGTAAGTCAAAGATTCCTAGTGTTTGGATTTTTTTTTTACTGACAGTTCAAACTGATTTAAAGTAAAAAAGTTAATAATAAGCTACGCCTATTTTAAAGGAAACAACAGATCTACCAAGAAAGATGAGCAGCTTTAGTCTAGAAGCCAGCACTGCTGTGACCCATTAACTCTACAAGGTTATTTATGTTCCATTTTGAGGGAGATGCTTTCGTGTGGTCATCTTTTCTTTTTTTGGCAGGAATGACACACGAAAATTTAATTTCTTATTTTTTCCTAATTAAATCATCATGGGTCTATATACTTGCAGGCATTCTGGGAATCTTCTGACAACTGCTTTGTTGCCTAAAAGTTATGGAATAGGGGAGTTGTTTGTAAGTGGAGGAGACTGTGTAAGTCATAAAACTAGGTGAGGATACAAAGTGCTACTGGAATCATTCAGACCATCAGTGCTAGCCCTTCTTTTGTTATTTGAGACCTTCGATGCCACAGAGGACTATATGATAGCAGTAATGTGGGATCCTGGAATGAATGATAGTCCTAGAGTCAGGAGATCAGATCCTAGTTCTGAGACTGGAAGTGTCCCCATAGCAAATGCCATCTCCTCTCTGGGCCCCAGTTTTCTAATCTATGAGATCATGCATTGGATCAGATGATCTCTTGTGTGAGGACTCTAGCAGAGTATTTAACATAGTGTGTGAAATACAGTAAGTGCTTGTTAAATTAATGTGACTTGTTAACTAGGAAGAGATAGTATTATATGAAAGGTTAAGGGTCCCTATAAAGAAAGAAGGGAGTTATAGGTACAGGGTACCTATAACCTATACAAGATGGAAAGAAATAAGACCTGAAAAGTTTATAAACCATAGCAATGCAATGGAGATGAGAACAGTGGGATGGAAGAATTAAGGAATATTGTAAGTCAGAGCAAACAATGGGATTGCAAAAAGTGTAACATGTAGAATCAAGACTGTGGGAAACCATCACAGAAGGAAAATTGGGAGAGGGAACTGAAAAAGAAAAATGTCAGTTTTTCAAAGGGTGATAGAAGGTCGATGTTTCATTTTACAAAATCTGGTGATGTCAGAACTGATCATTTTGGTTCATTTTACTAAGTTAAGGTAACATTTTTAAAGGGTTTTTTAAAGAGAAAATACTAGGATTTATATATGCAAACTTTTAAAATGATGAAAATATGTGGTCATTTTATAGTAATTTTTAAAAATCAAATATGTATCCCAACATATATTTATTCGTACATGTGTGTGTTTGTGTGTGTACATGCAAGCACACGTGGATGTGAGTAAAGATTACAAGAACTGATGTAGGAACTTGGGGTAGCTAGTATGCAGAAAAGAAGATGTGGAGGTGGGGAGGGGACAGGAGCATCTTGAAGTATGTGGAGGGCTGTCAGTTAGGAGTTGAATTGTTCTGTTTGACCCCACAGGACAGAGCTATGCATGCACAAATATATACACCTATTTCTTTTCCTAAGGAAAAAAATCCATGATTTTGAATAGTCCTGCCAAAAAAAACCCAAACACTTTGAACTGTAAAGAAATGTAAATAATATGTTTTAGCAACAATTATAATTTCTTTTTATGGGAAAATAAACACCCATGAAGTCCTGAAGGCTTTGGTTGCATTATGGACTGAATCTACAATTACACAGGTCTACTTTGCTGACTCTGTGTGTGTGTGTGTGTGTGTGTGTGTGCATGCGTGTATTCTTCCAGAGCTCTGTCACTGGCACCACTCACAAAATCCCAGACTCTCTGAACTCAAAGGCCAACAGGCCATGTGGTCCAACTTGTGTCAAGTCATGATATGCACAGTGTGTCAGAGCATAGTGTTATAGTAGGCATATTGGTTCAATCAAAAAGCATTTTATTAAGTGCCAAACACTAGGAATACAAAGTCAAAATTGAAACCATCCCTGCCCTCAGGGAGTTTACATTTTCCTGGGGAAAGGATAGTGATACATATGATGTATACATAATATGACCTAAAATGAAAAGATAATTATGGGAAGAAGGGGGTTTCAGAGGGCATTTCATGTAAAAGTGTATCCTTGAGCTGAGTTTCAATGAATATAACAGCTGTCAATCAAATAAGTTAATTGGTGAGTTAACCAATTAATCATTCATTTCTTCCTTAGCTCCCTTCAAAACTCAGCTCAAATCTTGCATGAGATTCTTTCAGCTGCTGGTGACTTATCTTCTGAGATCACATTTAATTTATCCCCATGTACCTTCTGTGTATCTAGTTGTTTCACATTATCTCCTGTATTAGAGTGGAATTTCATTGAGGTCAGGTGCTATCTATGTCTTTCTTTGAATCCCCAGGGCTTAGCATTGTGGCGTCTTACACATCGTAGTCACTTCATAAGTTCTTATTGACTGACTGGATATAAAATTTTACTAAGAACTATGTTAAATCTGAGAAGGATAAGATATTGTCCAAGCTAGCAAAGAGTATATAGCCTATTTGGAAACTAAAAACAAACAAATAAAATACGCGCACACACACACACATCAAAAATAGATAACAACCACAAATATAGGAACCAATGAAGAAACAAGCTCACCTCGCTTCTAAAGTGAACAGATGGGAATGGATGACCTCTGTCTCTTGACTCTGAAATTCTATGATGCCATGACCCTGACTGTTAAAATGTGGTTTTGATTTTACTAGAACTTCAAAATTGAAGATTCAGTGTGGTCTTGAAGGTAAGGACAGATTTTAGAAGATCTTATGTTATAGAAGCCAGTCAAATGTGCTTGGATTTGACTTTGCAGACAATGAGTAGTCATTGTAGATTATCGAGAAGAGCAATGCCTTAATGTCAGTATTGTTATCAAGGAGTTAATCTTGTAGCAGTATGTAGGCTGGTTTGGAATACAGAGTGACTGGATATAGGGAGATCAGTTTGGTCAGAGATGTCAGATTCATGGCACATCCACATGCCCACAAAAGTCCTGGCTGAATCCGATTAAAATGTAATTAGGAACTGTTTAACAAAATAAATAAAAATTCATTGCAACATAGATAATGCTCATTTGCAGTTTTCAAAGACAGTGTGTAGCTGGTAAGGCTTGATTTCTGTTTGAGTTTGATATCATTATATTAGGGCATTGGATCCAGAAAGTTGGCTCTGAGGTGCTGAGACTCTGGATTGATGTAGCAAAGGGAATAAAGAGGAAGGTGGGGTTCCAAGTGGAATTTTGATGGAAGAAATGATAGCACTTGGACTTGGATTCCAAGAAATGTCTAACCACAAAGAATGAAAGAGGAAGATGATGACCCTCATGTATCAAGCTTGACATGATAGAAGCTTGTTGACTGGCATAAGTGGGGCTATGGCCTTAGAATCAGAAGATTCAAGCTTGAGTCCTGGCATTGACATTGCTTGTGTGATTCTGAACAAATAAGCCTCTTAGTGTCTCAGTTTCCTCACTTGTAAAATAGTGACCTACCTCAAAGGGATGTTGTAGGAAGTGGGCTTTGTTAACATTAAAGTTGACAAGATAATAATTCCCTGCCCTTAGGGAGACATAGATAACTAGATATATACAAGATATATGCGTGGTGTCCCAAAAGTCTTAAAGAAGTTTTAAGCTTTAATAGCTTAATAAGACTTTTGGAACACCCCATACAGAGAAGACAGATGGTAATCTCAGAGGAAAAGGCATTTTCAGCTGGGGGACCTAGTAAATACCTGAGGCCATCTTTGAACTCAGCTGTCCTGCCTCCAAGTCTAGGGAACTGTGACATAGAGAAAGCTTGAAGGAAAAGAGTGTTTGGAGACATCCTGCGTTATAATTTGGCAAATCCTAAAGAGACAGAACACCATTCAAAGGAAGTCATCTTATGGGCAGAGCTAACTGTGGTGGAGTGACTGGGTGCTGATAGCACTTGGAAATCTTCAGACTGGATAGAACAGAGCTTAGCATCTAGTTAGTCTGAATAAACCCTTTGATCGGATCCCAGATGGTGCACTTGGGTGACCTGTCTCCCATCTCACCTATCCTAGAAGGGACTTTTCCCTAATGTCTCTGTCTCTCTACCATAGGACTATGTCTTCCCCTCTCTTAAGAACTGAGGGTATTTTTTTTCCCTTTGTGCTGTTTTCCTTCCCTGGGAACAAATATTTCTACTTAAGGCTCTGCTTGTGGGCAGTTGGAAATCAAAGTCTGGGTCATGCCTGAGGGCTCAGAACTGGTGATCCTGAGATTTTGAGGAAATCAGATGAAACATCACCATGTGCCTTATGATCACAGCATAACACTGATCGTGATGCCCAAGAGGTTCAGCCTGTTGATATAAAGGAAGCAGAGTCACCTGTAGACAATAGCTAACAACTTTCTGCAACCTGTGGTGTACCCCCATGCTCTCCCCACACAACTTTGGATATTTACATGTTGTCCTGGTTACAACTTTTGAATAAGGCAATTGTAGGCACTTGAGACTCATCCCTCCAAGCTCTCTCCAGTACCTGTATCAGCAAGGCAGTTATCCTTAGAGAGTTTCCATTAAGACTTCACTAGGAGTGTAGAGCAGTGAAGATGTTTTGATTGGAGTATAGTAGGTGGGAACATTTACAAAATTATGACCTTGTGTACCTGTAGGTTAGAGACAGGAAAGCAGTTGAAGTGCCTAGCAAACCTTAAAACACTCTTTAAATGTTATTTCTTATTATTTAGTCATTTGCTCAATCAACAATCAATATGTATTAAGTACCCACTTTATGCCAGGGCATGCTAAGGCAGAGGTTCTTAATCTTTGTTGTGTTGTGGACCCCCTTGGCAGTCTGGGGAAACCTAGAGAGCCTTCCTCAGAATCATAGTTTTAAGTAAATAAAATGAGAGCAAATGATTATAAAGGAAACCAATTATATTGACAAAATTATCAATGTATCAATATCTGTCTGTATCTTTACATGTCTATATATAAAATTATGTCAACATATATCCATATCTATATTTTACAGTTCAATGATTCCCAGTTAAGTATCCGGGGCATAGTTAAAGATCTATGTTGGTACAGTTATATATTTGAGGTAGAGGGGCTAGAGCTGACATTTCATTAATATAACAATCTTACAGAAAAAGAAATCCTCTCTATGAAAGCAGCTTAACACTTTCTTGGTAACATACAGTCTGATAAGCTTTGCCTATAGCACTGAGAGTCTGTGACTTGCACAAGGTCCTACAGTGATATGTATGACGAAGGAGATTTGAACCCTGCTCTTCCTGACCGTGAGGTCACTTTTCTCTCCATGATGCTACGCTGTCTTTATACTTTTTGTTGTCCTTCAGCTGAATTCAACAAACAGTTTTTAAATGCCAAGCTTGTACCACAAACTGTGCTGGGCTTCAGGAGCACAAAGACCAAAGCCTTCAAACAGTTTATGTTCTGTTGAGGGGAACACATGGCATTTATATATTTCCACCTGAACACTTTTAAGTGGGAGAGACCTCTAACCACTGGAAGCTGGAGAGGATTATGTGGCCAATGATGCCTCAGTTGGGCTTGGAAAGAAGCTAGTACACACATTCTATGTGTTGTCTTTAAACATATCTAAATATATGTATCTTTATTAAATATCCTGAGAGACAGCCATGGCAGAAAGCTGGGTTTGGAGTCAGGAAGACCTGGGTTCAAGTGCAGCCTCAGATACATACCAATAATGTACCTTAGGCAAGTTACTTAACTGATCTGTGCCCCAGGCAACTTCTAAAATGGTTATTTCCGGAGAAGCTGCCAATCTGCTTTGGTAAAAGGAGCTCTGTCACTGATTTCCCTAGACCAAAGAAATCAAGAATCTAATTAAAAAGCGGAAATAACAACAGGTCATCATGGAATCATAGGGTCCTAGAAGGGTCCTAGAACTAAAGTCGAAATGGACCCTAGAGGCCATTCAGTCCAATTTTTCATTTTCCATATTAAAAAAAAAAAAAAACAAAACTGAGGACCAGAGTAAGTAAGCAACTTGTCCAGGATGGTTGGTCAAGTAGAAAGTGGTACAAATGGGATGCGAACCTAGATGGTGAAGTACAAATGTATCATTCTTTCCGCTGTGCAATGCCACTCTGTACAGAGATGTTTCATGATCTTTGGATCCATCCCACTCATTTCCAATAAAAGGGCTCTTTTTTTTTTGGAGGAGATGGATTCAAAGAGGTTGGTGATCCAAGAAAGGCATGGAATGGAGTTGAAATTAGAGAGAGGGGAAAATAAACAACTGGATTGAGGAAGAAGCCAGCATGAGAAAATGGGGAAAAGGAAGACGGGGGAAAAAAAGAGATTCTAGAAGTCATTGAAGAGGACTGAAAGAACCACTGAAATACTAACAGTAGGATGACCTCAGACATTATGGGCTAACTCCAATAAACATAATATTCCCAACTTGAGCCTTTCTGTTTTTCCCATTATGACTACATCATAGTTTTCCAGTTTCATTGCCAAGGGCAAGACAATCATATTTAGAAGGAATAGATGCTGGGTACTCAGATGTTTGTGTTTGTGTGTGTGTGTGTGTGTGTGTGTGTGTGTGTGTGTGTGTGTGTGCGCACGCGCTTGCATACAGATGCGTATGTTGGCCAGTTGGCTTTCACCTTGCTCTGTATCTGACCTGATGAGCTGGGAGCTGGCGGTGGCCTTGTCTGTCCATTAATGACTCTTTCTGTTTGCAGCAGTCCTATGCACCAGCTCCCCACCCCATGGCTCCTCCCAGCCCCAGCACAAACAGCAGCAGCAACAACAGCAGCAGTAACAACAACAGTGGAGAACAGTTGAGTAAAACCAACCTGTACATTCGAGGCCTTCCGCCCGGCACCACGGACCAGGACCTAATCAAGCTGTGTCAGCCGTAAGTGCCTTTAACAATACTCAGTAAGCCTTGATGTCCCCCCGAGCATGCTTTTCTGATGGTTAATCCTCCAACACGCTCATGTGTTTCTGGTGGCAGCAGCAGTTTGGCAGGCCCCGTGGGCTCTGAGCTCACTGGTATGAGTGAATGATATAACAGCAACGAAAACTAATGGATTTTAGGATGAAGGAAAAGAGACCCAGTGTCCAGAATCAGCGAAGTGATGGATGCTCTCACTGTAGTCTGCCCAGGACAGACTACACCTGTAGGAATTCTGGGCACTAAGTTTTAGAGAAGATATTTATAATTTGGAGAAATGATTGAGATGGCCAGCCGGGATGGTGAAGGGCCTCAAGAGGGTGCTATAGAAGGATCAGTAGAGGTGGCTCAGTGGATAGAGCATGGGGCCTGCAGTCAGAAAGACCCATCTTCCTTAGTTCAAATCTGGCCTCAGACAGTTGCTAGCTGTGTGACCCTGGGTGAGTCACTTAACCTGCTTGCCTCAGCTTCCTCATCTGTAAAATGAGCTGGAGAAGGAATCAACAAACTACTCCAGGTTTTTGCCAAGAAAACCCCAAATGGGGTCTCAAAGAGTTGGACACAACTGAAAAATGACTAACAACACTCTCTAATTATTTGAAGGGGTGTCTCTTGGAAGACCCATTAGCCCCAGAGGGCAGTGGGAGAAACAATGGGTAAAAGGAAAAAAAGAGGGAGATTTTGGTTTTATGTAAGAGGAAGAGGGAGGAACACCTTGTTAACAACTAGAATCTCCCAATGTTGAATGGGCTACTTTGGTGGACAGTCCCACTGGAGGTCTTCAAGTGGCTGACACACTGTTGGGTTTATTGGAAGGAAGATTTTCTTGTGTGTAGTCTGTGTACCAAGAGTTCTTGGAGATCCCTCCACCTGAGAGACTTTTGAGCTTCTTTGCATAGGAAACACCTAGCCTTAGGAGCATTCATTCTTTTGGTACAGTCTTCCCCAAGGAAGATGATGCACTCTTACATGGCACAAGAATATGTGCTGAGCTAACTCAGGATAGGCAATACTCAGACAGTCAACAGTCAGTTTAATGATAAGCAGTCATTTAAAAACAAGCATTTATTAAGCACCTACTGTGTGCCAGTCACTGTGCTAAGCGCTGGAGAGAAAAAGAAAGGCACAAAGATAATAGCTGCCCTCAAGAAGTTTGAAGTCTCATCAATAGATGTGGGTTAAGACCAACACCACCCAAAATGAACCTCGTACAGGGTTGATTTCAGGACTGGGACCTGCTTGATGTTGGTGGTCTGGTTAGTTGTGTGTATATTTGTTGGTGTTGAATTGTTTTAGCTGTGTCCAACTCTCTGTGACCCTATTTGGGGTTTTCTTGGAAAAGATGCTAGAGTGGTTTGCTATATTCCTCTCCAACTCATTTTACAGATGAGGAAACTGAGGCAAGCAAGATCAAGTGATTTGCCCAGGGTCACACAGCTAGTAAGTGTCTGAGGCTGGATTTGAACTCAGGACCTCCTGATTCCAGGGCCAGTACTCTATCCACTGGGCCACCTGCTTGTCTGTACACATATTCATCTATATACAGGTTTTTTTTTTATCACTATGTACTAAAAGAATGTGAAACAAGCTCTTTCTTGTAGCCAAATATCTCATATGAAGGCTAGTTCTTAGAAATGGATATGGCATAAAAATGTCAGAAAATATTAACTTCATAATAATAACTGACATTTGCATAATACTGTCTGGTTTTCAAAGCTCTTTCCTTACAACAGCCCTGAAAGGCAAGTTTTGAAAGCAACATTTCCCCCAGTTTGCAGTTAAGCCTTAAAGATTAATAAACTTGTCCAGGGTCACACAGTTAAACCAATGGCTGAGCTTGAAATGAGCCTAGGTCTTTTCTGAATCCCAGGATCTTTCCACTAATGACTCTTTCCCTCTCATGCTCTTCATAGCATTTGCCTTAATTAACCTCTGTCCCCTTGTCCAAAAGCATCCCGTTCCAGAAACACTGGGCCATGTAGACTCAGACAGAACCATGTGAACAAGTAATTGCTATGTTGCTTAACTAATTCCCTTTGAATCTATACCCTAGCAGGACCAGTACTCACTAATACAATTTACTTATGCCTGCGGAATCTAGCTAAGATTTTAGTTTCATCGAATATGGTTTCATTAACCTTACACAAATATGCAAATAACCTTATTGTTTCATCTTATGGTAATGTGGAAAGAATATTAGAAGGCCTAGGTTCAAATTCCACTTCTGATGCTTCCCGTTTTTGTGACCTTGAGGAGGTCACTGAATATCTCTAGGCCTCAGTTTTCTCATGTGTAAAATAACACAGTTGGAGTCCGAGGTCGATTGAGTTCTAGATCTAAATCTGTGATCAATCATGATGGAGGAGTCCTGGAATAGAAATTTGCTTCATCAATAGATCCCTGTCTGTGACTTTGTAGATCTGACTTAGGGAGTTGCCTGAGCCCCAGAGAGGGGAGTTGTAACCATGGCCTACAAATCAGTAAGAGTAAAGTAGGCTGAGGCTAGCAATAGTCTGAGTTTGTCCTTTGCTTCAAAGTGCTGAGTTACTAAACCAGTTGTCTATATAATTCCAAATCCTAACATATTTACAATTGGAAACCGTTGATTTCAAAAATAATTAAATCATGTATTAATTGAAATGAATGCAGTTTACCTTACCTTTGGCGCCAGATTTCCTGCTAATATTTTAGCCAGTTAGGTTTAAAATGCTATTTCTGAGAAGAAAAATAAGGCTTAAAAGCTACCCCTCCCCCAAATTCCCAATAATTTGGAGTATTGAATGACCTGCCCAGAGTCATAGAGCTGGTAAGCGTCATAGATAGGATTGGAATTCAGTACTTCGTGCCTCCAAGCAAGTGCTGTCCCCATAAGGGTAAGCTGCCTCCCTTTATGACCTGACAAAATGTTCCTATGGAGGATATTTTTGTTTGTTTGTTTTGTTTTTGTGAGTTGTGTGTGTGTGTGTGTGTGTGTGTGTGTGTGTGTGTGTGTGTGTGTTTTGTTTCGGTAAAGGCATCTGAAATAGCTTGTCATCAAAAGTATGGAATCGTTGTAAATCTGGGGATCACTTCTCATAGGATTCTCAATCAGAAGCAATACTGATGCAATTATTTGTCATTTAATTGGCACTCAGAAATATTATTTTTGTAGATTTGGCAGGATGTTGCTAAATTGTTCTAGTTCATTTTGGCAAATCCTTAAAAAAACCCAGAGAATATTTATTTTGTTAATTTTCCAAAGGATTGGAAGAGGAAAACCAAGCAGAAAGTATTTATGTGTCTTTTTTCTGGATTTTTGAGAATGGGAGTAAATATCCAAACAGGAAGTAGGAGATAAACGAAGCTACAAATACGGAATCACAGCATCTGTGGCCAGTGCGGTGTGGAGATTGGGGCCCTTCCCACTGGTCTGGAAACTACTTGAGTTTTTAAAAAGCAGAAGGCTTATATAAATGTGAAGTATAAATCCATATTCTGAACCAAACTTTTTTTTCAGAATTAAAGCAATAAGCTAAAACAAAATAAAAGGGAAAAATAAAGTTTCAGGAAAATGGGGCCTCTTAAAAGAGCTTAAAGATTTTATCTTGTTTCTATGAATCTCTGGCTGAATTATTCATCTGATTTAAGAGATCTTGTCATGCAATGCAGAACAAATACTCTTGCTTCCCATGGATGTCTCTTTTAAAAAAATTGATTTATATGTGTGTCAGGACCCTGTCTGTTTCTCTATCCTGGAAAATTTCAGACCTCTGACTGTTTTTCCTATTGTGTAATAGTCTCCTTGATAAGAAAAGTTGATGCGCTGGAAAGAACTTTGGGTCACAGGGGACCTGGGTTCTAATCTTAATGCTGACACTTAATGAGCTGTTTGACCCTCACCAAGTTGCTTTACATCTCCAGGACTCAGTTTCTTCATCTGTAAAATATGTATAGGCTCCATGATTAAGAGAGTGTCATCTGGCTTCAACATTTGCAGAATGACTGTCTCTTTTTCTATGAATACAATCACAGAAAACCAATACCCTTGAAATCATATTTAGGAGTCATTCTGCCTCAGCTCTCCCAAACTTCTTGTTGTTACATTGGTTCAGTTGTGTCTCATTCTTCATGGCCCCATTTGGGGTTTTCTTGGTGAAGGTACTGGTGTGATTTGCTGTGTCCTTCTCCAGCTCATTTTACAGATGAGGAAACTGAGGCAAACAGGATGAAGTGACTTGCTGTCTCTTAGTAGCTGTCCGGACCATGGCATGAGGTCAATGTGTGTCTTCCTCCCAGTGTTTGGAGACTGGTCATAAGTCCTTTCCCTTTTTATAGAATACTCGTCCTACAATGAATATCTGGCCTCTTGTGAATTTAAAGGGGGCCTCTGGATGTGTTCATTGTGGTCCCAACACCAGTTTAGCTCAGTTCAGAAAGGCTTACTGCCTGAAGATTTGTTAACTCAGTGGAAACCTTTTTTGCTAAGGTATAGCAGAATCATGACTTGTGACAGTAGAAGGAAGCAGGCATACTGATGCAATTGAAGAAGCAAGAATAAAACTTCAAATAATTATGGCATTCTGATTTATCCCCACTCACTTTCCCAATCATTTCTCACTAAAAAAACAAGCTTCTATTTGTACCTTTTAAATAACTCCCTCCATTAGCATCCATTTCCCATAATGTTTTGTTGCAAAATTACAAGTCCATTCTGACTTCACTTTTTTCTTATTTTATAGGAAATGTAATATTTGCTAATATCCATGATAATGAGATAACAGAAAACACAGAAGTACGAAGAAGGCAGCGACATATTGAATTATCCTGCATTTAGTATACAGTGTTCATATTAATACTAATGAACAGCAAGAAAATTATATTAAAGAAAAAGAAATTAAATTATTTCTCAATGTATAATCCAAGAGCAAAGGGATGTCATCTGGATTTGTAGCATCCCTTTGCTATTCTTATTAAATAGTCCTATTAACATTTATCACCAAAGATCTTGAGATAGAATTACGAGCAAGATAAAAGTGAAAAAGAAAATATAGTGAAATAACATCCATGAAGAATGCTTGGCCTCATGGGATCCCTGGGAAATGTCTTTAGATAATTAAATATACCATAGCTTGGATAAAATAATCTATCACAACTTGGTTATTTCTTGAAGGATATGGTACACTTCTATATTCTTTAGGTTTTATACCCCACAGACGACCTTTCCACTAAGAATACAAAGCTCCATGACTTATGTCTCCATCATCCAGAGTCAATTTAAAATAAGAGCACTTGTCCCTGTTTGAACAAGTGACAAATGTGGGTTGAAGAAGACTGTTTTATAAGTTCAGGAAAGGCCAGATGATCTTGTCTGGTTTGAAAATCCCCTATGTCACCTAGAGGATGGAAAAGCCACAAATGGATGCTAGTATAATGTGAATTCTAGTGCATCATCTGTAGGATAATAGGACATAAAATCATACTTGGAACTAGAACTGGATGGAGCCTCAGAAGTGATCTAGTCCAACTCTCTAATTTTACAGGGGAGGAAACTGAGGCCAGAGAGGGAGTTTCAGTGACATACCAAAGGCCACCAATGGAATTTCAGTTAGAATCTTCTAATTCCATAGCTCTCAATGCTCTACTAACATTCCACATTGCCCTCTACGTGGCTATGAAAATAAGCAACTGTCATAGGCCTAGATTATTTTGGAAAGGGAGAGAATTCAGAGCAAGAGAAAGAAAGTTGAAAAGTTCTAAAATAAATTCAATCCATAGACATCCTTTTGGGTTGGGTTTTCAATCAGAAGCTATCTTCACAGGAGGTTTCTGAAAGGTGCCCATTTAACAATTCAAATATTATCGATTAGATGCCTATTATTTTCAAGGTACTGAGAATAAAAAGATACAAACTAAACAGCCTCTATGCTGAGGGGGAACCATGAGTTCTCATGGTAGGGTAATGAACCAAGTAATGTCATTAAGAAACTACAAGGAGAAATGTAAGAGTAATTCAGTGGCATTGAACTTGACATCATGGGACCCGAGTTTAAGTCCAGCCTCTGCCACTTGATTCTTGTGAACCTTAGGCAAGTGATTTTGCTACCCTCCAGCCTCAGTTTCCTCATCTTTAAAATGAGAGATGACTTCTGAGATCCTTTGTAGCTCAAGATCTATAATTTCAGAGGTGGCAGTTACAATTACTCGAGAATAAGGTAAATCCTTTCATCAGGAGTATCTGAGCTGAATCTCAAGGAAATTAAGAATCTTAAGGGGAAGAGCTGAGAAGGAAGTTCAAGTCAGGTGAGGGGAATAGATCATACAAAGGCGGGAAATGGACTGTTGTATTAGGAACAGTGAGTTTAGTGGGAAAAAAAAAAAGATGCTCATGTTTTTCTCTTAGCTTTGGCCTATGGGGAAGGTGGAAGGAAACAGAGGGAGAGCAGAGTTTAATGAGAAGATGGACCAGCACAAGCTTTATAAGCCTAATATAACCTTTGTGGGTTAATGACTTTTGGAAACTCTACAGCTGCCCCTATCTGTTGGACTATACCTCCTCCTAGAAAAAGTTTCTAAGTTTATCTATTAGATGCTTCAAAATACATCCTTGGGGTAAAGTGAAAATGTTCTTTTAAAAAACACCTAAGTAGTTTCCATAATGAGCATAATTGGATACAACAATGAAATTCCTATTTGAAATGCCCATGATACCTTTTATCACCGGATCCCCAGTGTCTTACAAAGTTTAACGAATCCTCAAAAAAGCCTTAAGAATCCCCCATCCACCACTTATGCACTACTTTGTGAGGTTGTGTGGGCTTGGAAAAAAAAGCGTGGTATAGTGAAGAGAGGGGACAGCCTTAGGGTAGTTTCAAGCCTTGTCTCTGACATAGACTTTACGTCAAGGTCATCTCTTGACGCTATATCCATGAAGCCTTCCTGTCTCTCTGCCTGTCTGTTTGTCTGTCTCCTTTTTCTCTGTCTACCTGTCTCTTTCTCTCTGTATCTCTTTTTTCTTTAGCTATCTCTGTATCTGTCTCTCTCCTTCCATCCTTTGCATATATGTTTATATGTGTGTGTATAGAAATATATAAAATGTGTATGTATATGTATATATACATATAGAATTATATACATAAATGCTTAATTGCATCTTTGCTGTGGTTCCTTTGTGCTATAAATTTAGAGCTGATTCCATAGCTACCTGAAGCTAAACAAAGACAAGAGATCAGGGAACCCCTGTCTAAGTGCCTTTGTTTTTTTCTTCTAGTCCTAGACAAAGGAGCAGGTGAAGCATCTCCCCTGTCTATATCCATTCTATGCAAATTTCCTCCTTGATCAGTTACTTCCCTTTCTAGCTGCCCTTTTAAAGCCACAATGAGCGTTCCTCTTTTATAGGAGGTGAAGGAGACAGACACTCCTGCAATGCAAAACAAAGGGACTAAAGTGCTGATATTTGGACTTGATATTGAAACTCTCTGCCTGGGCTAATCTCCCAGACTTTCCCCAATCCATTTGCACCAGCATTTTCATGCCAAGCACGGAATGCTGAAGCCAGATTAGGTAGGGAGTGAACTGGTGTACTCTGGAGTCCATTATAAATAGTGTCGGACAGTTCTGACAAATGCCCCGACACATCAAACCTTTTATCAATTTAAAAGTAACCTTGTCACAGTAATCTGTCAAACGGTTCATATACAACTAAAAGAAAACAAGTCATCATGTACCCAGAGTCACTGAGTAAACAAGAAATATGTGACTGGGAAATTGCTGTGCTCTTTCTTCTAACGTCTTTCTAATAAGAACATGAGAAAGAATTAGAAGCTTCCCACTACAAATGAGCCTTCATTCATCCAGTAGCTTGGCCAGTTCTCTAATCTGTTTGGGAATAGATGAAATCAAATAGAGAATCTAAATATTGGTAATCAGAAGACCCTTGTCATGGTCCCAGCAAGGAGAGGTTTAATTACTGATGCACTTAAAGAAGAGAGTTATAAATATGCACCACCATAATTGTTCAATGAAAACAAAATTCATTGGCTTTCCCCACACAGTGTCCCCTCTTGCATCTTTCCCATTTCTATGAGGATGCTTCTGATTTGTGGATTCCAGGTCTGGAATGAGACTTTAGGATGAAGAGTTAGGGAATAGGAGAACAAATCTTGAGTACAGTTTGGAGAGAAATGGCCAAACTGAGGAATTGGGATCTTCTCCTAGGGGAAATAGGAAGTCATCAAATAATTTTAGGTAGTGGTGTGATATGGAAAGACTTGAGCTTTAGAAGATTATTTTAGCAGACTGTGGAAGATCCACTAAAGAAGGGGGAGGCTGGAAATAGGGTTGGAGGCTATTGTAATAGACTGAGTAAGAGGTGATGGAATTAGGAGGAGAGGGAACAGATATGAAATGTGTAGAGGTAGAATTAGCCACAAGTCATAATACTTGACAAACAATTGAGTATTCAGAGTGAATTTCATGTCAGAGTATTTAATAATAATAATAATAATAATAATTTATTATTACTATTATCATTATTTGTATATCATTATTTAAGAGTATTTAATAATGCTCAGAGTATTTTATCATAATAAATAATGATAATGATAATTTATTGTTACTATTATCATTGTTTATATATCATTATTTATAATACTAATAACACGACCTTGCTTTTATTATCCCCATAATTCAAATAAGTTGATTGAAACAGAGGAAGACTAAGTGACTCACAGGAGGTCAGATCAAATAGATGTCTAAGGCATGATGTGAAGGATTTGAACCCCAAATCTTTGCTACTCTAGCATTCTAACCACTAACCACAGCCTCTCTGAAATAATTTCAACTTCTATTATGTGAATCCTTCTGTAAAGCATGAAATCTTTCTCTCAAATAAAGAAGAGCACCCTGATTTTCCTTCATGTAAATCACAACCCTGATATTCCATAAATTCACATTTTCACATATCAGGTTTACAGAGAGAGAGAGACAGAGAGAGAGAGAGAGAGAGAGAGAGAGAGAGAGAGAGAGAGAGAGAGAGAGAAGAATGATGATGATTCTTTCTAGAAGATTTGTCAACATACCAACTTGTTGGTCTCTTCCTTTTTGCTCTTCATTTTTTTTTGAGTTGAGATCTATGATTGTATTAGTATGAGAAATTCCAATATAGAAACTCTCCATTTTTATGGGTTGACAATTTCTCTTTTCCAGTCTTACAGTCAGTGTATAGAGTATTGGATTTAGAGACAGGAATACTAGAGTTCAAATCTGGCCTCAGATATTTACTGGCTGTGTGACCCTGGGTAAGTCATTCAACTTTTATCTGCCTCCATTTCCATAAAATGGGATCAAAAGAGCACCGTCTTCCTAGGGGTGATGTAAAGATAAAATGAGTTTATATTGGTAAAACTCTTTGCAAACCTTAAAGCATTATATAATTGCTAGCTCTTATTATCAGAGAGATTCCAAGGGGCAACTGAGAAGTTAAGCAATGTACTTGGGGTCACATAGACACTATAAGTCACAAGCAGTATTTAAACCCACCTCTTCCTGACTCCAAGGCCAATTCTCTATCTACCATCCTCTGCTAATTCACCCTTAGCAAATAGAAATATGGCAAAGGATGCTCCTTACCAAGTGTGTCACCCAAATCCTTGCACGCATCGTGTTGTAATGGTACATCACATACTCTAAAAATCCAGTCCTGGCCTGCCTCAGACTATAACATGCTTTGGTATTGTCTTAGATCTGTGATCTCATCCATATGGTCACATCTTCTCACCAACTACAACAATTCATAACTCTTCTTCCTAAGTGATTTGTTTCTAAATTCGCCCATAAATCCTCCACCAGGAGTCTACCCTGCGTAGTAGGGCCTTCCTCTAGATTTGTTGAAGGTGGGCATCAAATGTACATCGCTTCTCCCACTACATTACCGGCCCACCTCCTAATCCACTCGTACATCTCTCCAAAGTCATCTTTTGCACTGCTCAAAGACATATAAATTCAATATAAGACACATTTTGAAAGCCTTTATATTTAGAATGTCTGGGAATATCACAATTCTTTTTAAAAATCAAATAGAATTCTGTAGGCGAAAGTGAAACCCACAATGCCAGCTTTGATTCAGTGAATTGGATAATGTAGTTTAAAACTTCTGTGTTGTCTGAGGTAATTGGTGTGTGTTACCATTTTTATGTTGTAGTGACTAGATTTTATTGATGAGTCAATAGCTTGGGAGTGATTTTTTTTTTAGGTTCAGTCATTTTTGCAAGCTAATTGTGTACTTTACGGTGGCTATATTTTCATTTAGTGATTTTCCCCTCCTCTGTGATTCTAACAAAGTATCGTTTTATTTCTCTCCCTTCTTCTTTGCCACCTCTCCCTTTCTATGTTACATGATTATATTGTCTTTGAAATCAGAGAGTAAGAGACACAGGTTATAGAAATATTGATTAAAGAAATGATGAATGCTAATACACAACAGGTTTAGTAAAGCTAGTTCATATTGGGGGATAGAAAAGGTCATGGATTTGGAGTTAATGGATCTAGGTTCAAATCCTGCTTCTGCCACTTACTGCTATGTGGCCATTGGTAAGTCATTCAACAGTTCTCTGGGTCTCAGTTCCCTTCATTTTAAAATTAAGAAGTTGGACTAAATGGTTTGTAAGGTCCCTTTGCACTTCAATTTCAAGACTGAGGGGCAGCATGGGATGGTGGATACAATGCTGGACATCTAATCAGGAAGGCCTGGGTTCATATTCTTCTGACAATTACTTGCTATGTGATAACAGGTTAATAATCCCTTCATCTAAGTGTCAGATTCTTCATGCGTAAAGTAGGGGAAAATATCGGTGTCCCCCTGCAGTTTTAAGCTTCAATAACTTAAAACAAAGACTTCGGGGACAGTCAGTAAAATCTACTAATAGGACTCTCATGACACTCAAGTGACATAATGGATAGCAAAGTTTTAAGTGCTCTGTTAAATGCTGTGTGCCAATTAACATTAAAGATCTATGAATTTAAATGTCCAGAAGTGATTGCAATTCTAAAACAAATGCATTTCTACAATTTATATAATTAAAGAGTAACCCCAAATACTTCTTTTTTTTTTTAATACAGTAGCCTAGCATTTGAGATTTTGAACAGGAAGGGACCTTAGAAGCCATGTACTCAAAACTGTCTGTCTGAAGATGAAGAATGAGGGTCCAGAGAGAGGTTGACTTGCCCAAAGCCACATCGGTGGTTAGACTGGGACTTGAACCCCTGCCCCCACCTGAGGAGGCAATATCCTCTCTACTTTACCACACTGTGATTGAGGAATAGTGTGAGGTTCTCTTTCCCATGGTAAAGCTTCTTTGTCATTGTTTCCTGGAAGATTTTCTTATATGAGCAAGAAATTCCATGGACACAGTGCCCAGCAAATAGTGGGCACTTAATAAATGTTTATTGACTGATTGACTGAATGAGCGACATTGAGGTATCAAAGAAGGAGCACTGGACTGTGGACCAACAGAACTGGGTTTTATGACCTAGTTCTGCAGTGTCATCTTGGAAAAGTCACTTCCCATTCCTGGGCCTCAGTTTCACCATTTGTAAAGTTAAAGCAATGGATTAGATGAGCTACAAGATCACTTACAGGTCTGACATTCTAACTTAATGCCTTCCTTGTACATAGTAGGCTTTTAGTAAACATTATTATTATTATTATTATTTGCATTGAATCATTTTCTCCCTTATCATTCATTGAATCTTTATACTTCTCTAATCAAAGGGAGTTTATTTTAGAGATGCCACTTTAATCAGCTAAGCGGCTGCTAGATGGGTCCATGGAGAGAGTGCTGGACCTAAAGTCAGAAGACCAAAATTCAAATCTAGCCTCAGACACTTACTAGCTGTATGACCTTGGGCAAGCCACTTAACTCCTGTTTGCCTTAATACACTGGGGAAGGAAATGGCAAACCACTCTAGTATCTTTGTCAAGAAAACCCCATGGACCATACTTTCTATGAAAAGTTGGACATGACTGAACAATAATAATTCCATTCAGATTATTGTAGAAGCAGCTAGGTCATAAAGTGCTTAGAATTCTGCACTTGGTGTCAAGGAGAAATGAATTCAAATCTTACCTTTGTCATTAGCTGTGTGGGCAAGTCACTTAAACTCTCTCAGCCTCAGTGTCCTCATCTATGAAATGCTTATAAGAATAACAGTAAGCTTACAGGTTTGTAATATGTTGGTAGGGGGAGCAAGAATGCCTTCCCACAAGAACGAAGCCCTGAGGGAAGCTGAGGATTCTAAGCATCAGTGGTGAGGGAATAGTGTCTAGAGAACACCAATAGGAAGTAATACTGTATTGGATAACATGGAATAGGTGCAATTACTCAAAGTATAGATTACATGAATAAAGAAATAAGCCTGGAAATGTAGGCTGAAGCCAGATTATGAAGGAATTTACACATTCAGTGAATGATTCTATATTTTATAAAGGAAATTGGGAGCCATTAAAGGTCCTTGACCTGGGGTGGAATCATGCCTCTGATTCACATTAGCTCCGTGTTGATGGGCAAATCATTGAATTTCTTGGAGCCTTTATTTCCTCTTCTATAAAATGGGAAGGGGGATAACACTTTCGCTACTCACCTATGTGACTGTTGTAAGGAAGGCACTTTGCAACCAAAGACCACTGTATCTGTAGGAGTTTTTATGCATTATTGAATAGAATTTTGCCAATTTCTCTAACATGACTTGAAGGAGACAAGTAGGCTAAAGAAAAAGGATTGGTCTTATTAACCTAATTTTACATGGGTGTTCCAGCAGAGTATAGTGGATAGAGTAGTCTTCTAGTCAGAAAGACTTGGGTTCAAGTATTGACTGACTCTAAGACATACCAGCTGTGGGACCATGGATAAGTCATTCCACTTCTTGGTGCCCCAGGCAACTGTCTGAATATAAATTACAGGCAGGTCACCAAACTGCATTAATGGATAATGTTGCCATAATGGAAGTTGCCTATTCTGATGAAATTATAGGCCTTGACCAAAAGAAGGAAAAAAATGGCAGATAATATAGCTAGCATGATTTATTCAACTTGTATATACATATTGTATTCATGTATCTACTCATGTGTGCATGTATCTTGGGGCTATTGTCATTTACTAAGAACTCTATTTTTGGACTTCACAAAATGTTTTTATACATCTCTTATAACCTCTTCCATCCTTCTGATTGTGACTTAACACCCATTATGCAATACTCTCTTATAACCATATAGCTGTTGATTGACCTTGTAAGGTTCTCTTAAATACATTGCTTTGCTCATTTTTTCTCATCCACTATTATTTCCACCAGCTGCTTCAAGTCTTCTCCTACTCTCTCTTAACCTGTGCTTGGGGATCTGCTGCTATGTATTCTCTTCTTGACATCTTGTGTGTGCATATGTGTGTGTGTTGTCTCCCTATTCAACTGTCTACTTCTTAGGGGTAGGAACCTTGTCTTCAGCTTCTTAGGTACTCAGCCATGGTTCTCAGGACAATGTATATCACATGATGGCCATTCCTGACATGGTCACTGAAGAAATAAATGATAACCGCTATGGTTGCTTTGGGACAAACCATTTCCTGCAATTGAAAATACATCTTCTTCCTGCTTCCCAATACAGGTTTCCCATATGAAGAAACACATTTCAACTTGATACTAGGAAAAACTTCTGAAAAAATTCAAACATAAAAACAAATGCTGATTTTTTAATTTAAGTTCTTCTCTGTGTATTTCACTGTATTGCTATGACACCCAAATGGTACCTGTGTACCAGTACAGACATCATTGATCTGATGTAACTTTCATTATACTACTGCTAAAATATTTAGTTTGTTAAAGGTGACATAAGTGTATAAGATGGCCATATCAAATAATCTTATGAGTTTTCCTTTTGACAAAATTCTTAGTTATTTTGTCCAATAAATATCTTATCAACTTTTAATAGCCTGCAAATTATTGGAATGAGCTACCTCAAGACAGTGCGAGTTCCATCACACTGGAGGTTCTCAAGTGGTGGTTAGATGACCACTTGTCAGTAATCATATTGACAAAATTATAGTCCAGGGGTTGGTGGGGCTGGACATATCATCATAGGTACATTCCACCTCTGGATTCTAGGATTCTGAGATGAACTGATCATGTGGTCCTGCTATATAATAGCTTGGATTTTAAGAAGCTTCTAGGAGCAAATAGAATAGTTTTAACTTGTGTCTTGCCATGATATTAAAATCCTATTTCTCCTTTTTGGTATGAAGATGGACATAGGAAGAGTTTAAGAAATACTGCATCTTTTTTGAGTGTGTGCATTGATGGGAAATAGTGATATGCTGGGTGTTTCCCTAATATTAGGATCTGATAAGGATTCATGAAGGTGATGACTTGGCTATGAAAGAGCTGCATGTATACCTATAGTCACTGGAAGCTCTTAGCTTCTGAGCAGCAACTGGTAACCATTTAGCTTCCCAGGAGTCCATCGTTGGTTGCTTGGATTCTGCCTTACCTGAACACCTGACCCAGCAAAGAGGATAGAAGGACTCCATAAGTGATTGTCAATATGCATTGACACACTGCTCTCAGGTTTTCTGAGCCATTAGAAGAAGAGTGTTCAAAGGCGTCCACCCAGCTTAATTGTCATTTCTACTCTGTGATCTAATGACGATAGTTTCCATGAAATGCATATCCAACCAAAGATATTATTGAGAATTGTGGAAGAGTGATGTGTAGAGTAACGTGCCATGAAAAGGACAAGCACGGTGTCTGGTTATGTTCTCATAACCAATTCAATCAAATCCAATCCACATTTATTAAACACTTATGAGGATTTCAGTTACAAGCCTGCCTCTAGTGTTTGCTGCCTGTGTGACCTTGGACAAGTCACAGACTCCCTGGGTGTGAAATCCCTCATTTGTAAAAGGAGAGGGTTGGACTAGAAGACCACTGAGATCTCTTCTAACTTTTAGATCAATGTGCAAGCCCATGGGCTAGTGCTAGAGCACAAAGAAAGGCAACAATGAAAAAAGACCGGACCCTCAAGGACTTGATATTCTACTAGAGGGAGGTGGTGCTGTTCACACAGCGTGTATTTACATGAGAATTTAAGGAGCGCAGAGAGAGATTACTAATGGGGTTGAGAGGAGGGAAGTACTGCTGCAGTGGGTGATCCATGAGCTAAGCTTTGTCCATCATTTAGGATATATGAACCAATGTGGTATAGAGAGTGTGTACTTGAAGTCAGCGAGACCTGGATTCAAATCCCGCCTCAGATATTTACTAGCTGTGGGACTCGTGGCAAGTCTTCTCTGGGCCTGTTTTCTCATCTGAAAAATGAAGAAGTCAGGCTTGATAATGTCCAAGATCCCTGCTCTAAATCTATGACCCTACATTTCTCATATGGAGTCAAAGCTTGTAACTGTTCCTTTTCTGAATGATGAGGAAAGAGAAGAAGGAGGAAGAGGAGGAGGAGGAGGAGGAAGAAGGGGAGGCGGAGTTTCTGATGGTGTCTTTAAATGGGCCAAGATGCAGAGAACGTCACTGCATATCCATACAGAATGATTATTTCCCTCTGTTTCCTTAGTTTGGTCCCTGGTTGCCTTACCTAATGTGGGAGACCTGGGAGATGATAATTTATGATGCCCAGACACTAAAAAGAAAAAAATGGTGAAATAGTAGGAAACTCACAGATGTTCCATGTCTGTCCTCAGGCTGCCACTCCCCTTATCACAGAAAACAAGAAGCCTTCTTTATGGGCAGCTGGATGGCTCAGCCGACAGAGTGCTGGGCCTAGAATCAGGAAGATGTAAGTTCAAATTTAACCTCAGGCACTTACTAGCTGTGTGACTCTGGGCAAGCCACTTAACCTCTGTTTGCCTTAATCCAGTGGAGAAGAAAATGGCAAACCACCCTAGTATCGCTGCCAAGAAGATCCATGGATAATATTAGCATGCCATGGTCCATGGGGTCACGAAGAGTCGGACATGACTAGAGAACAATAGTTATGTTGGTAAAAGTTCTTAGGCAGACAACTAGCATGGAGAAATTTGCTAGAGCCAAGTGTATAAATCAGGGCTCTTGTCAACCTACAGCTTGTTCACACTTGTAGACTTCTGAAGGGCTGGTGCTGCTCTTCTCTAGAGTGACAGACAGCAGCAGCTGCACCGAGGTTCCTGGAATGCAAACATGTGTATCTTCCGTTGTCTTCACGTTAAATCAGTTGTAGATCATGGAATTTAATAGCTGGAAGGAAGGAAGAAGCCATCATCTAACCCAACCCCTTCATTTTATAGAAGAAACCGAACCCTGTGTCCTCTGCAGGGCAGGCAGCATGGTGCAAGGGAAATGATAGTGAATTTGGAATCAGAAGAATTCCAAAGCCTGCTCTGTTGAGATCTGAGGGACCTGCTGGGCCTTGGTTTCCATCTCTATAAAGTGAAGGGCTTGGCCCAGATAACCTTGGAGGCCTTTTCCTGCTCTAGAACTGTGATCCTAAGACCCCCAGAGGTCAAGCAATTCATCTACCGTCATAGTGTATGCTTGCAGGTCTGTGGGTATATGCAGACATTTAATATGTGTTAAAAATATGTCTGCTTACACACAGACACACATGCACTAGAGGCGGCCCAGTGGGAGAGCACTGGACCAGGAGTCACAAAGACCCGATTTCAAAACCAGGTTCAAAAATGTACTAGCTGTGTAACTCCAGCAAAGGCAACCCCAGCAAAACCTCTACCTGCCTCTATTTCTTCATCTGTTAAATGGGGATAACAGCACTTTCCTCCTGGAGTTCTTATAATGATAAAATGAGATACTATGTGTAAAGTACTTTGAAATCTTAAAAGGTGTGTATATATAATATATAATGTAATCATATGCATATATATACACACATATCCATTTACTAGCTATTATTATTGTAGTACCCATATCATATGCATCAATGCATACATGTATATGTATGGATAGTATGTGTATCTATACTACTATATGGCAATGTTTGGTCCGATTGGTATGGAGAACTCCCTGGTATATAAATTCCCTCCACCATACAGATCAGCAACTCCTTTGTAAATTGTTGATTTATCAGGGGTTCTTGATTTGGGGTCCATCAACTTTTTAAAATATTGTATATTTCAGTATAATTTGTTTTCCTTGTAATGCCATGTATTTAGTTTTGTGCATCTAAAATTATGATTCTGAGAAGGGCCCCATGAGCTTCCCCAGGCCACCAAAGGGCCCAAGACACAGAAAAGAGTAAGGATCCGTGGCTTAAAAAATCTCTAGGAAGTACAGAGAGGAGAAGGCCAGGCTTTCTACATCCAGATTCAGTCTTTTTTTTTTCTCTCTCTCTTATAACACAGTGTTCCAAAGAATTGTTAATCAGAAAATAGCTTTGGGTCCACAAACTTTATCTGCCTCTGATTGCTCAGGAATGCCTTTATTCTGTATCTCCTCACCATGTCCTGTCATGAGGACCTTCTCCTTAACCATACTTTGTTATTCCTTTTTCGCTCTCTTCCCCTATTAAAACAAAAACTTCTTGAGGACAGGGCCCTTTTTGTTTTCTTCTATTTGTATTCTCAGCATGTAGCACAGAGCCTATCACTCTTAATAAATGTTCGGTCTATCTCTTTATCTCTCTTTGTATCTAACTGTCCATCACCTATCCTTATGTGTCCATCTACATGTATCTGCTCATCTGTCGGCCTGCCTAGCTGTCTGTGTGTCTATCCATTGGTCTTTGATCTATCTATTTATCAACCTATCAATCTACTAAAGGAAACCTGTAAACTGCCTCCCTTTCCCCTGTTTCTTCTTGTTTCTCTTTTTTTTTCTACGAAAGGCGCCAGGGTTTGGCCAGTGATAAGCATTTTCCTGACTTCAGGAAGGTCACCTCTTCATCCTCTATCCTTTTTCATTTCCTTTGTAGTCAAGGACTCCCCAAAGCTGAGAGCAAGGCCCCTGGCCCTCCCTCTGGGTAGGGATGGGATCTGCATGTCCTATTGGGCCTCACGCTGGAGAAAATTGCTGATCTGCAGCCTTTCAGAGGCAGTGCTGGCTGGCTGGCAGAGCTCCAGGAATACTTTTTGGCAACAGGCTGCCAGACAAGCAGCTGGTTATTGGACCGATCTATGCAGTGCATTTGAGGCTGTGGCTGCCATGCTGGGCTCACTCCTCCAGTCAGTTACCCTCACTCTTGACTACTTTCCCAGTCTCTCCCTTTCCACCTTCCCAAGGATGCTGAATGGGCATGGGCGGCCTCCAGTGGATCGTTCTCCCTTAGTGACCCGCTGTGTCTGGCTGGAACCATACATTTTACTCCCCCCAGGCCCAAGGGCATGCTTGGCATCTGTTAGGGACTCTGCCAGGTTACTGGCCAGAGCCTGCTATTATTACAGGAGCCTGATTGAGAGGGGAATCAATATGAGAGCCTGGCATTCCATTGTCGCTGAAGGCTAGGAAGCGATAGTCACTGAATTGGCTTGATCCTGCCAGCATCGATTACATGCCTCTCTCTGTGGAAAGATCTGAGAAAGGAACCTGGCAAGGCGAGCTGTCAAGATGAAGTAAGTAGGGAAAGGTGAGAGGAGATTGCCAGTTCTCTGCCAAGTTTCTGAGCTGCTCCCTTTTCCTTCCCCCCAGCAAAAAAGTCTCTCCTTTTCAGAGCAGATTCTGATTTTCCTTTTACATCTTCTAGGATTCCTAGACCCTGAGCAGAGGGGAATGTTTGTTTTTTTAGATGGGAAATAGCACAGACTTTCCACGAGGGACTCACTCCCAGTAGGTGTATCCCTTATGCTGAAAGGGCCATCTGCACATTTGCTGATGTGGCTGGTGAATGAAAATAAAGGTAATGGGAATGAGACACAGGGTTCCTGAAAAATGGTTCATTCTCTCTCTCTCTCTGTCTCTCTCTCTCTCTCCCTCTCCCTCCCTTCTTCCCTCCTCCTCTCCCTCCTTTGTACCATTTCCTCTCTGTCCCCCTTTCTTCTTCTCCCACTCTACCTCCCTTTCTGTACCCTCTTTTCCCTTCCCTTTCTGTCTCTCCCTCGCTCCTCTCCCTCCCCACCCCCTGCAGTTTTCAGGGGAAGAAATGCAGGCAAGAATTTTTCTCATTAAATTATATGCAGACACCATAATGCCATTTCCATTTTCAGAAATGGACTCACCTGGACTCACAGGAGATCAGTTATATTCAGAATTAAGTCAACAATTTCAGTACCACCAACAGCTAGTGCCAAGATCTATAAGAATCTGTCCACGATTTCTCCCAGAGAACAGAGAAATGGATTGCAATGGCTGATCTATTGAAAATATTGGCACTACAAACAAATGAACTATTGTATTTAATTGTTCTCTTTCCCATTTTACCACCTGGGACAAGTGCTAGCAGGAGATCTCTAAAATCTGCCTTTTTTGTCAAATATTTGATAACTTTCCAAATCTTGCTACCCAACCGGCATTTCTGTCACTCTAATGTAAAGGCATGCAGCAGGATCGAAAGGTCATGTACACACCAGGCTGCAGGATGTCTTCTCCATTTGCCTTTTAATCAAGCTCACCAATGTGCTAGCTTCACTCCTTGTAGAATGGAGCAGTAGAAAGTTATTCATTATTGAAATTGTTAATATTTCACTGGAAAAAAAAATCATTTCAGGATACAGGGACTCTGAAGAGGTTTCCTCTTAAAGGAATAGACCAATGATAAATGGAAAATTTTGGTATTTCTATATAGGGTCCCCAAAATCTTAGTGCCATTTCAAGTTAGCAAAGCTTAAGACTGTTCATTTTTAAGTTGTTAAAATTTAAAAAGTCCCTAAGACTTCTTGGGACACCCTTACTTTGTTATAGTATGACAGTCCCAACCAAAGAATGACAATTTGGCATGGTGGGTAGAGTCTAGACTGGGAATCAGTAAGACCTGTAAATGGGAATAGTAATAATTCCTACCATGTAATGTTGTTGTAAGGATACCATTACATGCTCAAAACCCAAAGTGATAGCTAGATATGTTGGTTGCTAAAAGTATTTTCAGATTCAGAACTCTCTTTCCTCACTTACTAAGTCATTGCCTGGTTGAAATAGTACTCTTTACACACAGTTTTCTCTTTAGGGGATGGGGAGAACTTTAACCTTTCTGATCTCATCTGGTACTGAGCTTTGCACCTCGCTAGTTTACATACAACATATAGTGTCCTTTAGACATCTTTGTGCAATGGATCACTGTACAGAGAGCAAGGTAGCAGTGGAGAGACCACTGGACTTAGAATCAGGAAGACTTGAGTTCAAATCCTGTCTCAGATACCAGCTGTGTGAATCTGGAAAAATCATTTAACCTGTTTGCCTCAGTTCCCTCAACTGTAAAATGGAGGTTAAAATTACACCTACCTCCAAGGGTAAAGATTAAATGAATTAATATTTACTAAGCACTAAGCACTTATGTGCCTGGCACATGATAGGCACTTAATAAATGCTTTTTACTCCAGATCGGACCCAGAGACAGGAGTTCAACATAGTCACTCTCCTGGAACCTAACATAGTCCTCGGCATGTAGGATATGCTTACTATTTCTAGAATTGAATTGAAAATATCCTACATATCTATCTTCCTTCCTTCCTTCCTTCCTTCCTTCCTTCCTTCCTTCCTTCCTTCCTTCCTTCCTTCCTTCCTTCCTTCCTTCCTTCCTTCCTTCCTTCCTTCCTTCCTTCCTTCCTTCCTTTCTTTCTTTCTTTCTTTCTTTCTTTCTTTCTTTCTTTCTTTCTTTCTTTCTTTCTTTCTTTCTATTATATCTATAGGTGATAGATTTAGAGCTATAAAGGATATCACAGGGCATTGTCTCCAACTGCCTATTTTTACAAATGAGTAAACTGAGGCCAAAAGAGCAAATGACTTTCCCAGTCACACAGTAAATATCCAAGGCAGGATTTGAACAAAGGTCTTCTTGAGTCTAAGCCCAATATTCTACTGTGCTACCTAGCTGCATATACCTGTCTTCTTATTAAGATTAATTGGATGTTTCTGATAAAGTGTTTTTCCAGCTTCACAGAGATAAGAGTTATGAGTTATGTTAAGGAGATGTTGTCACCATTATGTGTTAACTTCTCTGTGAAAGTGTTTCTCTGCACTATAGGAGCTCTTGGACTAGCAGGTTACAAAGTGTGTGATCAATATCTCTTGGGGATGTGGTAAGCATTGAGAAATACTGGAGAATACTCTCTAAAACATGACACTCATAATCTGTATGTAACAGCACGAGCTTCAGAGGCAATCTGTGATCTACTAATGTCACAGTGGAGGATTGTAACATTATGACTGAGTAGAAACAGTTTTTTTAAATGTGTTAAGGATGACATTTCCTGGTTCTCTGCTTTTGAAGAAAGTGTGGGTATGGTGTAATGGGAGTCACGGGATCCAGAGTGCAAATCTTTCATCTCCTACCTATTTCCTAAATGTCCTTGTACAAATTATTCAAATTTTGAGGGAACTCATTTTCCTCATCTGGAAATGAAGGGGTTGATCTAAGTCAGTCTTTCTCAACCTTTCTAAATAGGAGGACATATTTCAGGAATCAGCCAAACCAGTACCTTGCCACACCATAGTAGTATGATCAGAATACATGAAATGAATGGTCTCTTTACTGTCCTTATACACACTTAGGGGTCCATGTGTTCATTTCTAGACTGGCTGATCTCTAAAGTTCCCTCCGAACTTTATTCTGAAGCAAAAATACTCAAATGGCTCCATGATCTCAGTGTTATGATTTTGACCTCCCAAATGCAGATTGTCAACCAAATATTCTAGCCCATGCTGTGGGGGGCTCTTTTCTAGGTTTTCCAGCAAATGAGATGGAGACCCTTACTTAGTCTTTCTTAACATGACAAGGATACCAAGGAAGCAGCTCAGTTGTTTCCTAGATATCCTTCACTCTTGCCATGAGACCAGTTCCATCTTTTGTTCTCGTTCTTTCTCAAAGCTACATATATATGTATAATGAATATACATATATATATGTATATGCCTATACATACATACATACATACATACGTATACATATTTATGTGTATATATATATATAGAGATAGAGAGAGAGAGAGAGAGAGAGAGAGAGAGAGAGAGAGAGAGAGAGAGAGAGAGAGAGTTGTTGTTCAGTCTGACTCTTCATGACTTATTTGGAGTTGTCTTGGAAAAGATACTGAAGTGGTTTGCCATTTCCTTCAGTTCAATTTACAGAGGAGGAAACTGAGACAAACAAGGTTAAGTGACTTGTTCAAGGTCACATGGCTAGTAAATGTCTGAGGCCAGATCTGAACTCAGGAAAATGAGTCTTTCTTACTCCAGATCAGACTCTATCCACTGTACCACACAGCTTTGTGTGTATATGTATGTATGTATGTATGTATGCATGTATGCATTTATGTATATATATATATATACACATATACACACATATATTTTCATACACACACACATATATATGTATATATATACATCTATATATATATATATACACACACACACACACATATATATATACACACACACACACACACATATATTTGTGTGTGTGTGTGTGTGTGTGTGTGTGTGTGTGTGTGTGTGTCACTGCCCACTCATGTCTACTGTGGACCTTACCAATGCCCTCTGTATAATGTTCACTTTTTGGACCTGCAGCTCTAGTGTTTGATGTATTAGAGCTGTAACAGAAAGCTGGATCTCTGGTTCTAGGAGAAGCTGGGTTCTACCAAGGAGCTTTGCCATTTCCCAAAGGCGATCCACCCAGCCTACTCTTTTTTGCTGTTTAATTCTGCAGCCAGCCCATCATCTCATTTTCCATTTGTCCATGCTTCTGGTCCACACCAATAGATGAGCTCCTCAGGCTGCCCATCCAAGTGCATGCCTCAATGTCAGTGGAGGTATGAATCTTTCATCATTTAGGGGCCCACCTTCGTCTTCTGGTTTATATTTGGCAGTGGTGTAGCTCCCTAATTTCAGCCACCCCTTACCTGATGGGACTAATGATGATTTCAGCTCACAAGATTCCTTCCGCATGAGGCTCTTTTTGATCCATTACATTTTTTATGATTCTTTGGCTTTATCAGTCATGACAGAGAGAATTGATTGGGTAACTTGCCATGATCTGCAATGATGCTGGATTAGCAATTAAGAGAGAAATCCAAATAAAAATCCTATAGTTCACTCTAAGTATATCTCAAAAAAAATCATGAATCAAGCTATAAAGATGTGTGGCAGATGTCCAGGTTTACTATCACCCCTTTCTCCCCAATCCAGTATTCTGGGGCCTATTTACTGCTCACTGCAGCAGGAGCCCTTCCCTATCTGGTGACTACAAAGCAGCTAGCCCCATTGTCAGAACACTAGGACTGTCCATTTGCCTTTAGTTACAAAGCAGCCATGAGCAGAACACTCCATGCATAATGAGGGAGGCTTGGGATGCTGCTATCAGAAAGCAAGCTGCTAATACCCACTCTTACCACTGGCTATTACAACATGGGTACTGAAGGCTACTTTCATTACTTAAAAATCCACTCATATTGGCATCAAGGGTTGTGTGTAATTCGGTGTGTCTGAAGCTTCCTCTCACTTCCTGCTCTGGTCCATTTCCTCTCTACTCTCTCCCTACTCCACCATAGACACACTGCATTTAACAGAACATTCAAAGTCTAGCCATGTCAAGGAGAAAAAGCAGAGAAGAGAGTAGGGGCCTAAAGCTCTCCTAAGATCTTCCCCATTTTTTAGGTATTTGGAAGTTTCTTCCAGTCACACACTACCCTGGCAACCCACAATTGTCTCCTGAGTAACTGCTAAGTACCCACCATTGAAGCCTAGGTGGAAAATTTCTCATTTGATGTCTATTAATGTTGGTGAGCATCAGATGGACCACAGAAGGAGGCACAATTCATATGGCATCAGAGCTGAAAGGGACTTTCAAAATCACCTAGTCAAATGTAGCCTTTTCCAAGTTGAAGAAAATGAGATCTAGAGAGCTGAAATCTCTCAGCCAGGACCAGGCAGTCAGTAAGCATTTATCAAGCACTCATTATGTGAGGGGGAGGGAATAAGCATTTATTAAGCATCTCTTATGTACCAGGCACTGTGCCAAGCATTGTACAGACATTATCTCAATTGATCCTTACAACAACCCTGTGAGGTAGGTGCTCTCTATTTTAAAGTTGAGGAAACTGAGGCAGACAATGTCAAGTGTCTTGGCCAAGGTCACTTTTGTTTTTCAATCATTTTTTTTCAGTCGTTTCCAAATCTCCATGGCCTCATTTGAGGTTTTCCTGGCAGAGATGCTGAAGTGGTTTCCATTTCCTTCTCCAGCTCGTTTTGCAGGTGAAGAAACTGAGGCACACAGGGTTATGTGACTTGTCCAGGGTTACACAGTTAGTATGTGTCTCAGGCCCAATTTGAAGTCAGGTCTTCCTGATTCCAGACCCAGCACTGTTTCCCCTGAGCCACTTATTTCCACAGGCATTTGGCTGAGTGCTGGGGATACAAAAAGAAGCAAAAGACACTTTCTGCCCTCAAGGAGCTCACAATCTAATGGGGGAAGATAAGCAAATAAATATGTATAAAGGGCAACTGTATGTGTATGCATACATGTATGCATATATGTATATGTTCATAAATTCCTGTGTATGCATGTGTGTATATTTGGATAAATACAGATATATCTACATATCTCTCTATATGGGTCTGTAGATATGGAGATATAGAGATAGATACATCTATCTCTATCTCTATCCATCTATCTGTGTGTGTGTGTGCACACGTGTGTCTCAACTTATAATTTTTGTTAAGCAGATGGAGCTTTTTACTTCTGAAGATATTTATGCTATTATGATCATAGATCCCCATGTGCATATGTGTGCACAAATACACACATAACCAACATGTGTCAACATACATGTATCATTCATTAATTTACTCGTGTGTGTTTATTCACAATCTGCCTGTGATTTCATCTATGTTGACAGTTCACAAGGTGGAAATTCCCTCTTCTAATGGCAACTTGTAATCTCATTTGAAGTATGTATTAGATATTGTCTGATGGTGTTGAGTGGTCAAGAGACTTATCCATGAACACACAACTTGTATGCTTTGAAATGCTGGACTTCAGTCTTGGTCCTGCTGATTCTGAGTAACCTCTGCCATATGTGCTGTCTCTAAGCTTTGGAGGGAGAGATTAAGGTAGAAGGAAAGACAGACAAATAGAGAGACAGCTATGAAGACACATATTTTGGGAAGATGCTACAGATATCCAAATGTGGCCCAATATTAAATAATAGGATGAGAACATATTGTTTTGCCCGAGAGAAACTGTGTAGTGTGGATGGGCCCATATTGCTCCCTATTGCAGAAGTCAATTACTTTCCTCATTATGCCATATTATGGGAACTCATAAAACACTACAATCTCCAGAGTGTCGGGCTGACCAGTGGCCTAATGGAGAATGGAAGCCAATGGTAGACTTGTACCTAGCCTTTGTCCTTTTCTCCCTTATTTAGTTTGTAAGGTTTCTGAGGGTTGGGCTAAGTTGTTACCCTTCTCGGTATCACCAATGTTTGTATCCAAGTGCTTTGCCACTCTTAGGAACTTGATTTATTTAATTTGTCAATTGATTCTGTATATTCCACAGGGACACTCACCGAATGGATTTTATGGATATACAATCAGATACAAGTACTCGAATCTTAGAATTTTAGAGCAATTCAGTGTGTCCCAAATAGTGTATCCATCTGGTAAAGAATCAAAAAGTGAAAACAAGCAATTTCGAAGATATGCAGACAGAAACATGAACCCAGTCGTGTTTCTTTCCTGAGTTGTGAAAACCCATAGTAAGACTCTTCTAGAAGAAAAGAGATGAACATCTCCACGTGGATCAGTTGGTATTAATTGTGCTGGCCAATGTTTCAATATTAATGGTGAATGTTAATGGTTTCTAACATACAACTAGGTATGTAGGTGTGGTAATATGGGGAATTTAAATGCATTGTCATCATCTCTGGAGGCAGACCCAACAAAATACATAGAGGACTAGTGTTACAACTAGAAAGACCTGGATTTAGTTACTACCTCTGATGTAGACTACCTTCTTGACTCTGCAGGAAGTATAGACATGTTACTTATTTTTCAATGCTACCGAATTCTTTGATTTGACTACCTGCTTTGGTAGACAGAGTTTGTCAAATCACAAATCCAGCTCCCATCTGGAATAATGACAATAATAACAATTTTTATGAAGTGCTTTATATGTTATATCCTCTGATAATAAAATTAACAAATTCCTCTAGCTGATGACTTTGAAGCCTGTCATACAATCTCTATTTTTTTTTAATGTATTGTGATTGTGGAACAAAATAGGAATCATTTTTGATAACCAAATAGAATAGGAATTGTTCAGGACATAATTCCCTTTGCATATGTCTTTCATAGTGAAATTACAAAATTTTAACTGGTGATATTCTTTGTTATCCTCTTGAGAGGCCTTATGGTATAATGGGTAAAGAGACAGTCCTGGGGTCAGAAAGATTGAGGTTTAAGTTCTATCTCTAGGAATTACTATCTTTGTTGCTACAGATTTCTACGACTACAAATGATAGATGAATTGCCAGTCTGCATCAGTAGATGTTTAATTTCCACGTTGAGAATGCAGTGATGATGTCATGGGTCTCTGGGAAAAAAAAGAAAATCTATAGATTAAGTTCTTCACATAAAGTTCTCACTGGGTGGCATGTTTTCAGAGACAATGTCCATTGTGATTTAGCAATTTATTTTCCAAGCAGCTATTCACATTATCGACTTTCCACATGTAACTTTTTGTACCTAGTTCCCTCTTTGTTATACAACCACTAATAAGCTTTTGGGGGAAAAAAATTAAGCCATTTCCTTCCTTTCCTTTTTGTTTTCTTCTTAAAATTCCATCTCATTCTGTGCCTGGGCTTGTGTCCTGGAACTGAACAGGGACTGAAGTAGTGGGTCATTCTGTTTTGCCTTGGGCCATCTGAACAGCTGTGTAAGCAGTGGGTCCCTAGAAATACTGGTTTTGCTTCTTTGGGAGCTGTCTTAACAAGCTACAGGGAATCAGGATGACTGAATCAGAACACCTCCACCATATGAGTCTACACACACAGGCAGATTGTCTGTGAGCTGGTCCCTTTGTGCTTAGGCAATCCTGAGAAGAGGCAATGCTCCGTCCTAGATAAGGTTTTCACATTCCCAGAAATCAATGGTTAAAACCGAACATTATGTGTTGCTTATAGAAAACCATTAAAACTGTAGATGGGGTATGGGGGTAAAGGATAATCACAGTAATATAAGCAGCCGATGAGTTAATTAGAACTGATAGGCATGTACTTAGAATTTGGTCCTTTCCATTAAACAGACAGATGTGTGAAATCGGTCTCCCTCATGCCCTGGCTCAAATGTCCTCCCCATGAACCCTTCAAAATGGTTTGGTTTTAAATGATTATTCTTTCTCTGGTGATTGCTCCATTCTCCCTCTTCCTCCCCCTTCTTCTAGAAGCAAGAACTTGGGGGACCTTTTTTTTTTTAGATTATGCATTTTCACAGCCATTGAATTCTTTTGAAATCAAATGGCTCTTAATGAAACAGCTGAAAACATGCACAAACACTGACCAAGCTGAGTGGCCCTGAATAATGAAGCTATTGTTGAGAGATTGAGGACTTGGGAGATTAATATCATGGTGTGCTGGCCTGTCTCTTCATTCCACTGGTAATTTCACAGTGAAACCTACTTACGAGAATGGTATGCTGAGTGGCATGTCAGACAGAATGCACACAAGGAGCTCATAGCAGGGACATAGTAAGCACTGTTTGTATATGAGGATGGGATGTTTTGTTTTGTTTGGGTTTTTCCATTTCTTTTCAATACATGATATTGCTAGGACTTACACTATCATATTCCTTCCTGCTGTGGTCGCAATGTTGTCTTAATGGTTTAATTTCCATTACATTTACTGATTCTAATACAAGAGTGGCAAAAACAACTTGGCTTAGTGTCTGTAATACTTTATTTGCATACATTAGCAAATGATGGACTTGGGATAATCAGAATTTATTACTCTCTCAGGAAAGAAATTCTTTAAAATATCATATCAATTGATATTTTAAAGCTAAGTATTACATATTTTTAAACAGTTTTATATTTTGACATCTCTGTGTTTTCTAAGACATATACCTATTTGGACTTTTAAAAATATTTTTTCTATCTGTTTTTCATTTCTGAATATATTCCCTTACCATTCTCTGCTTAATGAGACATCCTTTCTTATAGGGCTTCTTAGCCTTGGATCTGTTAATTTTTTTAAGTTAGATAACTGTATTATAACATATTTTGTTTCCTTTACAATCCCATATATTGTATTTTATGCATTTAAATCATTATTTTGAAAGGAAATCGATAGACTTCTGTCAATCACCAGACTACCAAAGGTGTCGATGACATAAAAAAAAGGTTGAGTCCTTATAAAGAGTGAAAACAAAAAGAATCAGAAATCAAAGTTATTCAGGAAAACAATCCACATAGAAGATACACTATAATGCTTCTAGAACTGATTCAATGGAGAGATTGCTCTGGAGTCAGAAGATCTGGGATCCACTCCAATCTATAATGCTTACTATGTGACCTTGAAAAAAAATTAACTTACTCTTTCCCTGGGCTTCAGTTTCTTTCTGTGTAAAAGAATGTGGCTGCACTATTGGCCTTTGAGGCCCTATCCAGCTCAAAATCTAAAATCTTATGATTCTATGATGGCTGGTTTCTTCCCTCTACCATTCTCTCTACCAGTGCAGATCACAACTCCTCAGTGACTTAGTAGATTATCTTTGTAAGGTGCTAGAGCTCAAAAAGTCATTGTTCTGTGGCTAATTTGATGATGAAAGAGATGTGAATGTAGTCTACTGTTATGTTGGAGAGACGCGAAAAAAAAGGAAGCCCTTTGGGGAACAGCTAACTCATATCTGTCTCTGGATTGTAAACACAAAGTTTATCTTTTGAAAAGTCTTGCTGACAATCATTTCACCAGTTGGCAAGATATGCTTTGTTTCCATATAAACGTGGTCCTCATATATTTATGCCATCTCAACATATCATGGCTGTAGAAATGAGCATCAAGATAACAAAAAGATTTCATAAACCATATTGTTTTTAGTTTAATTTTTTTTATTTTTGAAGTGACAAATTAGTTGTACTACCAAATTTCCTTCTACAGAATATAATGTCCCAGAAGATTAGAAGCTCCTTGACGGCAGGTATTCTTTTGACTTTTGTAATTGAGCAAGCAGAGTCTAGAACAATTCCTGCACATGACAATTGCCTGTGTGCTATTACGTAGTGCTTAGTACTCTGCATTTTGGTCACAAAAATGAATGTTGTTTTTTTTTTAATTCTTATTCAGTTGTTTTAAGCCCTAAGCTATCTTCTACCTTTCATAGGGGATACAGAAAATGAGCTAAGCATGTCCTCTGATTTCATGATGGCACAGCCCTCAGGAGGCTTGGGATATGATGGGATATAGGGGTACCCATATGGAACTTGATGAAACTCTGCATTCTGAGGCCATTACACTGGAGAAAATTGGAGGGTAAGCAGATCTAGAAGAGGTTGAAAGAATGACTGTGTGTATTTGTGTTTCTGGTGTGTTTCTAGAACCAGATCTCTAATTTCATTGGCATAAGGATCTCCAAGTAAGGGGATTTCTTCTACCAATGTAAATAGGTATCTGTATCAAAATTTTTGATCTTAGAAAGTTTCCTGGGCTACAAAGAGATCAAGTGACTTGTCTAGTGTGTGTGTGTGTGTGTGTGTGTGTGTATGTGTGTGTATGTGTGTGTGTAAATTATATAGACATAGATTTTTGCATATAAGTTCAATTTTTAAAAAATAACTGTGTAGGAATTAGAATTCTGACTTTTCTAATATGCGGACTGGTATCATAGATTATAGATTTTAATATTTCATTTGAATATTTTGAGCTTAGATGCTTAATAGATGTGTGACACTGGACAAGTCACTGAAGCCCTTGTCTTTTCAATTACCTCATCAGTTAAATGGCTTCTGTATTCTGAGATTGTTGTGAGGATCAAAGGATATAATATTTATAAAGCATTTTGCAGACCTTAAGCCACTATACAAATGCTAGCCATGATGATGATTCTGATAATCATATGAGACATAGTTTTAATTAAACCAGTTTTCAATAACTTTCTTAAAGCAAATTCTAGAAATTAAAGGACTATTTTACTTTGTTTTAAGTGTTAATCACTTAATTTCTTTAAATCAAGAATTCTTCATCTGTGTTCCAATGACACCCAAAGGTGGAGGTTAGATTTCAGAATAGGGAAAATATATCCTTATTTCAATATAATTTGTTTCTTTCATAATCTTATATATTTTATGACCTTATAAACCTTATTCTGAGGAGTCCACAGATTTCATCAGACTGCCAAAGGGATAACGGATAAAAAAAACAGTTAAAAATTCCTACTTTAAATATTCCTTTGACAACCAATTTCTTTTATGTGGGATCAATTTTTTGAACTGCAATAGTATTTCCCCAAAAGAATGTAAATTTCCTCATGGCCACCAAAGTGCAGTGGAGCTAGTATCTCCTAGGGAACAAACATTTGGACATGCTTAACCAAATTCCAAATAATGTAGTTTTTAATTAATATTCTAGCTTGTATTGTGTCCAATAAAACAAAAAGAACAATTAAGATCCTCTTCAAAGTGTAGACTCAAAAACGTGACACACAGAGGGGTAGGAAGCAGAAATGGAGATGGGGGAGGGGAAAGAAACATCACAAAATCCAGTCACTTCCTTGGACATAGTGGGCATGAGCAGCAGCCAGTTCATGTTTGATTGCAGCTCAACACCTTTCTGAATGGCTGAAATATTTCACACAGTCTTTGCCCCATTCAGACTAATCCATAGAGTTTCATGAGAAAACAGAAATCTTTACTTGCATTAAGCTCCAGAAATCTGAATTTTAAAACTTATGACCAACCACAAAGAGCTCAACATAGTAAATGATGTTGAAATGGGATTCAGTATTCCATGTTACTGACATGACACAGAATTTTCACAATCGTTACCAGGACACTGTTAGCTTCTTGAAGACAGGAATTGTATCATTTTTATCTTTATAGCCTCAGTATCTGGCACATAGTAGGGGCTTGATAAATGCTGAGTGAATTAGACTGAAATGAACTGAATTATATTAATTTGAAAATAGGATAGTTGAATAAGTGAAGGACATGTCAATAAATTATAATAAAATATGCATTCGGGCAATGGAAATAAACAGAAATTACTAATTTTCAATACTTCATCCTCTGATAAGCTCACTGAAAGTCCTGAGATAAATGCATGTATTGATATAGTGATCTGACCCTTTCAGTATAACTGTATGCCCAGTGAAAACTTAAAACATATTATAATTTAACAGTAGTCTCTCAAATAAAGGGATTGCCTTTCTCTTGGTGATCATTTGGTTGGAATAGTTTTGCTCCCTTCTTTTTTATGTTTTATTTATTTTATTATTGTTATTATTTTTTTGTAAAGCACACACACATGTCCATTTATATCTCTTTCCCTCCCTCCTTCCATTCATCTGTGACCTCTGTCATTGTATGATATAGATGTTTCTCTATGGCTAATATTTTATAAGGAACTCATAACTTCAGTGGAATAACTTTTTTTTTTATAAATGAAAGAAATAGAAACTAGCCCCCCTGTCCTTCAGATACTCTCTCTTTTCACCTCTGCCTCTTGGAATTTCTAGCTTCCTTTGAGACTCAGCTCAAGTATGTGATCTTACATGATATATTTCTTGAGCCCCTGAATTACCAATACCCCCAGATTATATTTTATTTACTTGTCTAGCAGAAGGCAAGATCCTTCAGGGCAGAGACTATACTATTTTTGTCCTTTTATCTACAGTGCCTAGCACATAATAGGCTTTTTAAAAAGGCTTGTTGAATTTAATTGACTTTAAACCATAACTGTTCAGTATTTGAAAGTTAGTAGACACAAATATTCAGTCCTGGTCAATTGCCCAACCAAATATTTTTGAACTTTCCATTTCATTTAGCATACATGCTGAATACTAATTTACCTGAAACCAAGAGAACGGTGATGAGAAGGGATTAAATTAGCCATACCCCTTATGTCCCAGAAGTCATCTTGTCAGGCTCAATAAACATCTATAGAAAAATAGTAGAATAATATTAAAAAGTCTCCTAACACTGTGTTCATTGCCTCTTTCCAGGATGTTACATTTGGACAGTCCAATTCAGGAAGCCGTTTAATCACTCAGTGTTGTATATTGGGTTCTTAATAGTTGTAGGAATTTCAAAAGAATACAACCTTTTTGTGTGTGGAAAAAAAAAGCAACTTGTCTAAAGAGGAGAAGAGAACAAAGGAAGGGATCCTGAGGAAGAGTGTAGCCTGGCTTTCTCACCCTCTAGACCATATATACTTCTTAAAAATGCCATGTGGACCTCAAAATTATCAAAGAGAGCTGATTTTTTTAAATTCCAAATTATAAGCAAAAACAGGTACTATTCCATAGTCTGGGACATAATGTACTTTTGTGGAATGACTTTAGAGAAGAACAAGGGCAGGGTGGCAGGGCCAGGGAAACACGGGAAGGTTAATGATTGTAGAGGAAAAATAGGGGAGGGAACAGAGCAAACCTTCTTGCAAAATGCTAGCATTAGTTTTGTGTGGTGAACTGCAAGGAGCATCTCCAACTGGCTAGCTGGCAAAGACACAATTAAAATAAAGCTTTCATGTACAGGAGACAGATTCCTGGGGCTGAAGATGCTATTAGGATCAAATGAATTAGCATATGTAAAGCCATTTGCAAATTATATAAATGTTAGCTAGTATTATTGTCTAGACTCCTTTACTTGCTCATTTGAAAGCATTCACAACTTCAGAGGTGCTTGTGCCCCTGCTTTTCTGGCTGGTCCAGGTGTTCATTTTAACTTGTCATTATTATTGTTAGATTTCATGGGGAAACAACTACTCCACCTTTAAAAATTCCAGTACTTACATAAGAAGTAGACTTAAGGACAGTATGATAATTTCAGGCTTGTAAATTTAAAATGTAAGTTAAAATGTGCTGGGTCTACAAATTGACAGAATTATGTTTTTAAGATAAAAGATACATGCATATGTGTGTATACATAGAAATATGTGTATATATGCATGTGTGTATATATGTATAGAGAAGGGGGGAGAGAGAGAGGGAGAGGGAGAGAGAGAGAGAGAGAGAGAGAGAGAGAGAGAGAGAGAGAGAGAGAGAGAGAGAGAGATGGAGTGGCATAATGGAAAATGAGTCAGCCTTCAGAATTGAAGACCCATATTTAAATCTTGCATGTAACTCATATTGTCTGTATGACCCTGAGTGAGTCATTTAATATCTCATTGCCTCAGGCAACTCTCCAAGACAGTTATAGAGAAAGTACTGACAATGCAGAGATAGAGGGAATTTGCTTTGACTAATGAAATCACAGACCTAATGCCTCTGTCTCTGTCTCTGTCTCTCCCTCTCTTCACATATATGTGTGTGTGTATACACACACACACACACACACACACACACACACACCACACACACACACACACATATATATATAATGACACAAGTCTCTTAATGCACACATTTGTATTCCACTTCTTTTACGTAAGGAGCCAATGAAATTCTAATATCATGTTTCTAAGTATATTCTCATTGTATAATATGATAACTAGGTTCCAAAACAACAAATCCAAAGGTCACAGCCCAGGAAATCAAAGGACACAAATGATATATCCAAGATCCATTCAAAGAAGAATTCTGGACCACTCCAGACCTAGACTGAAAGGAGAACCTTAGAGAACATATATTCTTTAGTCCCCCATTCTCCAGAGACAGAAACTGAGGCCCAGAAAAGTGAGGTGACGTGCATGCAATCATATGACCAGTTATGGCAGAGCTAAGCCCAGAACTTTGGGTTTTCTGATCTCCATGTCTTGACTCTTTTCATTACATTATACTAGGAACGGACCAGGTTGTGCTGAACCACTTGGGAAAATCAAGAAATACCGATGGGTAGTTTTATAATTTAACTGGAAATAAAAGTATATTTATTTATGTGTACTAAAACTGTGTAGTCTCTGCTTGCAGGATAAAATTTCCCAGGATTACTGTTTTCATCACTATAGTTAATTACTGGCATAGTTTTCAAATCATTATATCTTATTTTGTTTTTTCTGATCTACCATCCTATGATGGGGCACAATGGCCCCATATAATAATGTTCAAATGTCCCTGGAGAGAAGCCAGCATATTGTCTGATAGCTGGTTCTCTTGCCTGCTTTACACATTTTTACAAGCTATCTCTGTACAATCATTTCCCTTTTGTCTTCACAGTGTCATTGCTACTGTTTTTAAAGTAAGCTTAAAATTTACGCCCTAAAAATACCCAAAGAACACAAATACTCCCCATTCTTTTTCTGCTCCTCTTTTTGTAATGTCTTTTATTGTGTCTTTAGATCCCTCAGCGTCCAACACAGTGACTTGTGTGTGGCAAGAGCCTAATCATGGCTTATTGAATTAAAAAAACAACAACAACACACATGCAGGGTACTAAAATGGAGAAGATCAGGGCTCAAATACCATCTCTAACACTTATGCTGCTCTGGATCTCGGTTTCCTCACATGAAACATGATGGGGTTATACTAGATGGCCTCTGAGTTCCTTCCAGCTCATGATCCATAATCTTGAAATCTGTGACATAATTGGCTTTGACAGGGTGAACCCATGGATATGGTTCCTCCTTCTATTGGTGTAGACCTCATGCCATCCACACCTTTTCATTCTGTGTGATTATTATCCATGCCCTAAAAGTGGTCCATAAATGGTCTACCCAGCATGCTAGGTGTCTGGGTCTCTTAACATTTTGGAGGCATCAGTGGAACTCTTAGGTTGCCCTCTTTTATCTCTCACTGTGACTCAACTATCTCTTTTTCTGACCATGTATTCCCTAGATGACATCTTCGTGTTGCTTCTTGTAGGCAAATCACTGCTGACAATACAGAAAAGACTACTTGTGCTCATTTTTAGGGTCTCTGTTTTGCTTGGGTCGTCCATAACTTTTATTCTTTGGATGCTGTGGTGTTCCAGGATTCACTGCCATTAATCATCAGCAAGAGAATCCTGGTCTTATAAAGATTGCCTTCTTTGTCAGTGATTAGCCTGATGATCATTAAAAGCACTATTCATTTGTCCAGATTCTATCCTGCCCAGTCTCTCCCATGTATTCAATTCTAATTGAATCCACTCATTAGTCAATTGAACATACATGTGTCTACTTATGACCTGAGTCTTATGAAAATAATTGTTTTGGAAAGAAATGGCAAGCATCCCTGATTGATACTCTGTGGCTAATGTCTACCAGAAAGAACAACTGAAAAGAATTACATAAGGAATTGTCTGGAGAATTGCACAAATTGGTCCAAAGAATGATAAGGAAATGGTCTTTCTTTGCCTTAGCAATGAAATAATGATGCTATCCAGTGGAGCAAAATAATACTTGTAATGAGAAGACCACATTATAATGTTCATCATTTCTGTAATAATGAAATATCAGTAGAATAGACCATAGGTACATAAAAACAATTGTGAGAGTGGCAGGCATGGTGTTTATGCATGTGCCCAGGGAAGTCTCTCCTTTTTTCACAAGTGTTGGTTATAGTCAAGACCAATAGTGTCAAACAAATAAAAACAGATCTCCAAGAGCCACATATTGAATTAGAAAAACCACAAATTAACATGATCTATTCTCTATTGTATTTTGATTCATTTTGTTAAACATTTCTCAATTCTATTTTAATCCGGTCTGAGCTGTACTTGGCAGTTTTGCTAGCAAGCAGCCTGAGTTTGGCACCTCTGGTCAAGGCCATGAGTCTATTCCTATCCTCTTGCAGAATGACTTCTAGTGGGAAAACCTACATATAAAAGGATCTGCATTTTTATTTTCAGCAAAGGTGACTTTTAAGTGTGGGAACTCCCTCCACCAAAACAATTCACAGCCAGTCTATGACATATTAGCTAAGTGCTGCCTTAAAGAGTTGTGAAGCAGAGAGCATATAAAAGAGATCTCATAGTCAGTAACTTTGGGGATCAGATTTCCAAATCAGGTATTCCTGAACTGTCAATTATATGTACATAAATTGTATGTTGACATCCCTATGTCTCCACTAAACATGGACTAATAGCCTTGAAAATGAAAACAATAAACAACAACTAGGAGTGTCCTGAATCATCCTTAAGTTAATTTTTGGATGTCAAGAATCATCTTGTTTTGAATAATAGGTTCTGCCTTGATTAGAGCTATTAATGACAATAAGATTTTTAAAAAATGCTTTCTGGAAGTCATACATTTCACATTAAGGTTCTAGACTGAGCTAAAATTTTCATGTGTGAACATTGATACATTGAATTAAAGTGCAAAGTTTTACTTAAATAAAAAATGAACTTCAGTAATAGCAATGTTAACTGAAAGGAAATTATTAAATTTTCTCTACGGCTGCAGACATCAGACACTCTTCTATAGCCCTGTGCATATACACGTGTGCACATCAGTGTATATGAACCTGCATAAATTCATCACTTAACAAAGAGGATTCTTTCCTAGAAATTATTCATTAGAGTGAAAACACATTAAGTGAAGAATTATGGTTCTCATGTGGGTTTTATTGTGTGTAGAGTATCATTTTAGTTTGCAAGAAGCGAAACCAGGAAGGGGGAGAAAGAAATCAGAGGTGACAAGGGGGAAGGAAAGAGATTCCAGAATGGTTTACTGTATGGTATAAAGAGAGTAAATTCTAAATAGAAACATGACTTTCAAAATTTTACTTCTGGGAAGGTAAATTAGCTTCTGTCATAGTTGCTTCCCTCTCCCTACTTCCGCCAGAGGAAAAAAGACTAGGCATCTGCTGTAGCCCCAGTTCACTGCCTTAGTGCCTCCCCACAGAGCTGAAGTGCCCTGGAAATTGAAACAAATACCCAAAGGGGCCACCATACACCCTACCTCTTTCCTAGCCAAGTATCCTCCTTGGCAGTTAACCACATCTGAATGCAGTCAAGCTTAGTCATGACAGCTGGAACCTCCTGCTTTACTTAGCTGCCGGGGCCATGAAACTTCAGTCCAAGGGACACCGAAACAAGAAGGAAATGGGGGAACTCAGTAGCTGGTTTGGGGTGGTTGTGGGAAAGCCCGAGTGCTGACTGGCTTTTCTCTTGATCCATTCAAATAAGTGGCCAACAGCTGGGAGCTGCTGGCTATTGTTTTAATTGATCCTTTTATCTATCTTTAAAGCCACATTCAGAAACCACCTAACAGGTGTGTTTTGCTTTGTGAACAAAGGTTTAAGTAATGGAGTGCTCTCACTATAATAGAAATATGTCTCACTGAATGTGAGGAATTTTCTCAAGACGTTTCTGTGTACCTCTGTAGAGAATTATCATTTATTTGACAGCCCAAGTTAATGGGAAGGATGAGAAGCAAAGTTCAATCAAAAGTCACAAAATGTCGGCAATGGAATCCACTGTATGATTTTTTATCTTGCCATGTCTTGCCTCATGCATTAAAGTCCCTGTATAGTGCCTCCTTGTAGTGTCGAAGTTTTCAAAGGCTATGTCAGCTGAGTTTAAACTCTGACAGGTCCAATAAAGATGGAAAGATTGTCAGAACAAGATAGTAATATGCATGAAACCATCTGAATGAAGTACAGGCCAGCTAGGTTTGGAAAAAAAGCATCGGTAGTTTAGTAAAAGACTGGGTGCTCCATTGTAGAGGCCTTGCTGTTTACATGAGAAAAGGGAGAACGTACACTGATGAAACAGTGAATCTTTGCAATATAAAAGTGAGATATTCACTGTATCAGTCGTGGTTCACTGAGCCCACTGCTAATGTTCAGTGACTTGCGGTGGGAGAGAGTAGTGAACTGAGGCTGAGAGAAGTTAAAGAAGTGGCTCAATGCTAAAGAAATTTGAACCCAAGCTCTCCTAAATTCACCTCTAACATTAAGTAAGCACTTAAAAGAAGGGGAGGAAACTGAGCATGCTCAGTAGCAGGGAGACACCGTTCAAGCACGATCAGTCAACCAGCAGTCATCTGTTAAGCCATTCCAATATTTGTACTAAGTAGAATCTTGTACTAGGCAGAAAAAACAAAATTACGATAAAAGAAACACACTTGACATGCAGGGAGCTTAATTTAAACAAGGGAGACAACACACACACGTGTGTTATATATATGTGTGTGTGTGTACATATATATATATATATACACATGCACACATACATACATACATACATACATACATACATACATACATACATACATAATAAAGAAGTGAAACATTGCCAATAGGTGTAAAGTAGATAAGCTCGAGGGAGATGGTACTAGCATTGGGGAGAATGAGGAAGGGCTTTAGGTCAAAAGTGGTGCTTATGCTATGTCTTGAAGAAAGATAAGGATTCTACAAGGTGGAAAAAGGAACTGATTATGTTCATTATTATTATTGTTATTATCACCATTAATATTATGATAATCATGACATTGGGCAATATATTTTATTGAGTGATCATATTTTATTATTAGTATTAGTATTTTTTAGGTATTTATCTTTTTTGTTGATAATGATGATGATAATATAATGAATCATTTGTTGTTGTTCATTTGGGTAGTGATTGATTCTTTGTGACTTTATCTGGGGTATTCTTTTTTTGTTCGTTTTTTTGATTTGTTTTTGCTTTTTTGGTGAGGCAGTTGGGGTTCAGTGACTTGCTCAGGGTCGCACACTCTGTCAAGTGTCTGAAGCCAGATTTAAACTCAGGTCCTCCTGACTCCAAGACCAGAGGTCTATCCACTGTACCACCTAGTTGCCCCAATTTTAGGGCATTCTTGACAGAGACACTGTAGTATTTCCTTCCCTAGATCATTTTACAGATCAGGAAACTGAGGCAAGCAGGGTTGAATGTCTTGACCAAGGTCACACAGCTAATAAGTCTGTGAGGCCAGATTTGAACTCTGGAAGATAAGCCTTCCTGACTGCAGGACTAAAGCTTTATTCACTGTACTACCTAACTGCCGTGGATAATTTCTAAGTGCATAAAAATAACTAAGAGGGGACAATTTGGCAGAGAAATGCCTTCTGGGAGTTTGAATTCAGCAAGGTGCTCTCGCTGTCCTTGTCCTTGTCCCAGCAAAGAGAGATGAAGGGCCTGTTGAAGGAAATGATGAGCTCTGTCTCTACAGTGGCCACACAAGTGCTCTGTGGCCTGGAATGGAAAGCTGTCTAAATTGGTATGCAGTAAACTTCCATCTCTTTGCCTCCTTCTGGTTGTTTCCATTTCAGCTGATGTATTTTGTGCCCACAAAAAAAAAATGAATTCTGCCAAGTGGAGGTGATGGTTTTGAGTACCTGGTGGCTTTTTGTATTCCTTGCCATCTTGTGGCTGTTATTTTAAAAGGAGTAAAGGAGAGCTTATACTCCTTAATAGCAAAAGCGACTTTGAAAATGCCATAAAAGTCCTAAGCTATAGTGGGTTGCACCATACTGCAATTTTTGAAGAGACCATATTTACAGAGAAATCAATAAAGTCTTCACCCAAGGATGGTCTATGGCTTGAAGCCCATAGTTAAAATCTTGTTGTCCATCAAAAGGCCTAAAGTGGCTACCATCCACACCTCATTTTTCATTTTTTTTCTCCAAAATTTCCCTCAATTTCCTCCCCTTCATCTAAGGACCTCTACTTAGTGCTAGAGAAGGAGAGAAGAGTATCTGGGTTCAAATACTACCTCTATTATTCCCCACCTCTATAATCTTGAGCTGCTTATTTAACCTCTTTCAGCCTCAATTTGCTCTTCTGTAAAATGGGGATAATAATAACACCTCACCTTATAGGATCGTTGTGAAGACTGAATAAGAGTATGTATGTCAAGCATTTTGCAAACCTCAAAGCACATGCAAAAAAATGTAAACTGTTAATTATCACAAAATATTTCTATCTGCCAAGCTCAGGTCATAAGGTCACTTATTGCTTTCTGATTTCTGATTGACTTTGTGGTATGGCAACTCTCCCCAGCCTTGAGTGACATGGGGCACGTACTTTATGACAGAGATCACGTGCCCCAATCAGTCAGCAAGCATTTATTAAGCTCCTACTATGTACCACGTACTAGCAATGCAAAAACAAAAACAAATTCCCACCCTCAAGGAGCTTATATTTTAATATCAGAAGTAAATAATGTGTAAAATGGATAACATATATCAATATGGAATAAGAATATAAACCCATTCCAAATGAAATATTGAGGGATCTGAATTACACTGAAGTATATTGGGGTCCTTGTAGCAGAGGGCCTCTATTGGAGAATATATTTGGGTATGAAAACCTCTTTTGCATGTCTTCCCAGTGGAGAGCAAAACCTAATATCTCCAGACCTGAAGTATTTTATCATGCTAGGCTTAGACCCAAATATTTTTAAATGCCAGTAGGAGGAGGAGAAATAAGAGGAGGAGGAGTCACAATGATAATGTCAGTGGTATGATGGTGGTAGTTATTATTATCATCATCACCATCATCATCATCACTATTATTATTATTTTATTTCTAGCTGCAGAGATGCCCTTGTACTTCCCTTTCTGCTCTCTCACCCAGATCCTTTCTTGACCAGCAGCAGATATCAGGGATAAGGTCATTTGGATGAGGGCTATAATTTGTGACTTTGGAAATAAGCTGAGGCCTCTTGACTCAACACATATGTTACTCAGCCCCTGCAACCATTTTAGCTTTTACTTTCTTGGCCTCAGTTTCTTCATCTGAAAAATGAGGAGGTTGGAGTAGATGATTTCTGAAGTTCTTCACTGCCCTTAAAACTCTGATCTCATCTGCTATATTGAGCTGAGTTAGCCTGCCCCAGGGTCATAACAGTGGAAATCATTATAAATGCTAATGTTTTCCTTCTTGAGTGTAGGGAGATGTTTGGGAGTCTGGAGTGAAGACTTGAACCAAGGAATCAACAAAGGTGTTTTTAAGAAGGGCTGGCGATCAGCACAAAGGGTCCCCAGCACATAGCTAAAGTAGGTGACACCTTAATGTGATGGGACTGTCTCTCATCTTTCTTTGTATCTCTAGTGATTAGCACATTCCCTGGAAACAGCAGATGCTTAATAAATGCATGCTGACTGACTTTTAGAATCAAAAGGAGCATTGGAGATAAATTAGTCCCATCCTTGCTAGAGAACATGCCAAGGGGGGCAGTGGCAAAGTGTCAAAGCCATGAAATGGGACAGCCAACATACTAGGGGAGGAAAAGGGGTGGGGGACAGATCTTGGAGCTGCATGTGAGCTTCTCTTCATGAAGTATGAGCTCAGTAGGGGTCAAGTTTCACTAGAAGGAAGTTTATGAACTGAAGGGATTGAAATGACCTTAGAACACTGTATGTAGGGCCTGCGGTAAAGATATAGCATTTGTCAAGGGATTTGTGTGTGTCTCATATACACACAGAGATAAGGAACGCATTAAAAACATTTACCTCCCACAACTTCAGATGGATCAAAAGAATGTAGTAAATCCTCTTTTTCAGGTACTGTCCTAGGTCCTAGGAGTGCTAGTACACACACACACATACACACACACACACACACACACACACACACACACAAATACCAAATGGGACTTCCTCACAAGGGCCTTAGATGATCTTTGTAGCCATCTATATTTACATCTGCCTCTATTTCTTTTTCCTTCTGTAGCATGTGCCAGACTACATTAGAGCCATATCTCACTGGGGAATTCTGGTCCTCCAGAGTCATGCATATATTACAAATAAATCATTTTTAGCCACCAGTGTAAAATGATTACTGAGACCAAGATTTCAGAAGCCACTCTGTCCAAAGTATTGAGGGACTTTAATTAAACTGAAGTATATATGTGTGTATATGCATATGCATATGTATGTATATATACATATGTGTGTGCATGTATGCATATATACACATATACACATATAATACAGGTATGGATATGTACATGTGCATTAAGGCATATTGTATTTATATACATATATGTAGCATATATACACACTACAGGCATGCATATGCACTAAACCATGTCTCTATAAGTAGATAGATAGATAGATAGATAGATAGATAGATAGATAGATAGATAGATAGACAGATAGACAGATAGATTGTTGTTGTTCAGTCATTCAGTTGTGTGCAATTCTTTGTGATCCCATGGACCATATCATCCATGGGGTTTCCTTGGCAAACAAACTGATGTGTTGGATACACACGTATTTTTGGCCTGGACCTGTGATTTCACAGGTGTAGGGAATTCCTGGTGGGAAAATGCTATGTCCCTATGCAGATTGGCACCTTATCTATAAGTTATGGCTTTAGAAAGTTGCCCAAGGCAAGGATGTTACTGTATCCTAACTAAATATGGTATGGTATTTCACCAAAAAAGAAAACAAACAAACAAAAACAGCTCCTGCTATGCTAATGCAGTGTATTATTCGCTAAAAAGCATCAACCTTTATGTATGAAAAATGAACGAAAGTGTTCACCCTTCCTTTCACTGGAGCTTTGCAAATTAAACAGCATGTTTTTTTTGAATTTCCAGTATTCTCTTTGATTAGTATCACTAATAATCTGGCACTTAATAAATGTGAAATATAATCGAATGAGGCTCAAATAAAAGAAAAAACTTTATTTTTGTAAACATCATTTATACATTTTGTTTTCATATTAGCATCTATCAATCAACAAACGTTTCCTAATTTAATTTCTGAATGTTTCCCTTCCCCTTCCCCTACCCAGTGAGTGTCCCCTGTAGCAAAGGATAATTAAACAAAGAAACAAAAAAATTGGAACACCAGCCAAGTGTCCTGGTGTATATGATATTTCACAACCATATATCCCCACCTCTGCTTCCCAAGAAGGGAGGGACATACAAATTCTCCAGCCTCCTCCAGGGCTAGCATTGTTTTGTTTGTCCCTCCCATTTACATGGATATTCATTAAATATATTGTTTTCTTATTTCTAAAGCTAATCCTTTTTTTATTTTTTTTAAGGCAATTGGGGTTAAGTGACTTGCCCAGAGTCACACAGCTAGTAAGTGTCAAGTGTTTGGTCTGAGTCCGGATTTGAACTCAGGTCCTTCTGACTTCAGGGCTGGTGCTCTATCCACTGCACCACCTAGCTGCCCCTTCTAAAGCTAATCCTTTTGAAATCTGGGAGGACCAGTTGGAGGTCCCAATGCAGTAAATAGTATCACACTGGCCTAAAAGAGACAACCCAGCTTGGCAAACTGTCTACATGAGTGCCTCAATTCTTTCCAGGGAGGAGATTAATCATTGGGTTTGGCTGCTTATATTTGACTTTGCCAGTTCAGAAGCAGATGGTGTCTCAAATGGGTGTGGCTCTAACTTTTGATCAAACTTCTCAGCACAGTTTATTCATTAGGGGAGGGGCTGTCAAAGTGGCGTTGCTGTGAACCTCAGTCTACGCAACCCTTTCTTCTCTAGGTTGAGATGTTCATGTGTATTGGGGTCATATGTGTGTCAAAACTTAATTTCCTCTACATCTTCACATGGCTAGATGTGGATTAAATGGAAAAAAATGAAGGGCTTTGTAGGAGTTCCTAAGCACAATAAGGTAGAGAACATCAAGACGTTGCTGCTGGCTTTACTTCCCTGCCCAATGTGAAATAATCCTAAACCTAATTGTGCCCCTGGTTCAATTGTTTCTAAAAAAGGAGGAAGGACTGTGAAAATCCAGCTGGAGCCTTCCAAAGGAAGACTTTTCATATCACCAGGAGGCCCAGGTCTCTTTCTGGAATGGTTACATCACAACCACTCTGTGGCCAGGGATGAGTTGATGTAGAGAGTTTGCCTACCAGTGCAACTAAATTGAAAGAGCTGGATTTATCTTTGATGCCTTGTACAGAATAAGCCCTTATTCAATTGGTTGTTGCATTAAATGATCACATGTCACTGATTTCTTGGTAGTTCCTTGAACATAGTAGATGCTTGGTAGCTTATGTGATTTTTTAAAAACAACCTTTAAAAGCTGATAAAGAGCTGGGAGCAACATAAATAAATGTGAAGTGTCCATCAGTTGCTGAGCTTTGGACTTTTCCTACGGAGGAAGAAGTTTGGGATATCTAGCTGTGTTTGGAAGGAGATCTTAGATATAAAACTATGTTGGGTGAATATATGGCTAGGAGATGAAGTTGCAGTGATGAAAACAATCCACAGGCACCATTTCTCCAGAAAGGACTTTGGGAGGGAATTCTGGTGTTGCTTTGAGAAGATAGGTGAGCCCGACATGGAAAGAATTACCATTTGGTAATTAAGAGTGTTTTCAGTTTATTCATTTGCTTTCTCCAAGTAGCTCAGATCTTTGACCAATATAATTTTATTCATCCTAATGATATCCCACAAGGGAACTAGCGTCTCAGCAGTATTTTGTTGATTATAGAAACAAGAAAAAGAAGCACAAGAAGATGAGAGAGAGAGAGAGAGAGAGAGAGAGAGAGAGAGAGAGAGAGAGAGAGAGAGAGAGAGAGGGAGAGAGAGAGATTGAGAGGGAGAGAGAGGAGAATGAGAGTGAGAATGTTGGGAGTAGAACATGGGCCTCTTGACATCCAGGGTACTGTTTTATTAATTAGGTTGTAATTAAGTCTCTAATGTAACTTTAGCTCCCAGTGTATCAGGGACAAAATAATAATAATAATAATAAAATAAAAAGTAGTTGATAGAAGGCCCAAGGAGCAAAGCACAAAATATATTTGTGATGTGTTTGGTAACCTAGAGCCAAAGGAATTCAATGAAGATGGTGAAGGAGCTCAAGCTCATGCTCTATGAGAATCAGTTCGCAGAAGACATTGAGGATGTTGAGCTTAGAAAACGAAAGACTGAGGGGGTCGTGGGATCTGTATTAATATCGATGTTGATGTTCAGTGTCTAGATGTTGAACAGGTATTATACAGGGAACCTAAAATGTCTTAGTGCAGTTTTAAGGTTCAGTAGACTAAAACTTTTGAGTTACCCTGTATTTGTACTGCTTGGCCCCAGAGTTGGACTTCAAAGCTCAGGTCAGTAAAAATCTTCCAAATGAAGTTTTCCCTGACTTCTTCTCTGCTAATACACCTCCACCACACACAAGAACATACACTGTATTCATTCACTCATTGTATGTGTCCTTGTATGTGTACATGTGTGTGCTAGCTCCCCTCATAGAATATTAGCTCCTAGAGGACAGGGCCTGGCTTTACTTTTGATTTTCATCTCTTTATCTCCAGTGCAGTGGTTGGGACATTGGAGCCTCTTGATAATGCTTCCCGGTTGGTCGTTGAATTGGGAGCAAAGGCTGGAAGTAGGTAGACTTCAGATCCTTGCTGTGACAAACTTCCTAAAAATTAGGGTTACTCAAAAGTGAGATGGTCTGCCTTGGTAGCAGCAGGCTACTCAGGAGAGTTTTCAGGCTGAGATTGGGTGGTTCAGATGATAGATTCAGAGATAGATAGAGAGGTAGATACATACATACATACATACATACATACATACATACATACATACATACATAGCTACATGGATGGATATATGATAAATCAAATAAATATACATAGAAGATGGAAATAAATTTATAGCTATATTTATCAATCTATACACATGCATATATACACATATGCATGTCCGTGTACATATGCACATGTCAAATACATATGCATATATGTACATACACATAAGTATATATGTATACATATTCTCAAATGTTATATTTGTTTATGCATGTGTATATGTGTATGTGTGCATATAGCATATATATACACATAGCATGAGTGCTTTGTGGCTTCCTTCTATGTTTGGCTACCCTATACTTTTCCTCCATGTTTCGCAAACTTTCCAGAGTTCACCACCACATAGTACTTTTACTTCAGAACCTTTAAAATTGTCATTCATGTGTATATATGCTATAGGATGTGCATTTATATGTATAAATATATATATATATATATGCACAGATGTGCATATGTGTGTGCACATCTAGAAAACTATATCTATAAATAGAATAGATAGATTGATAGATAGATAGATAGATAGATAGATAGATAGATAGATAGATAGATAGATAGATAGATATTGAAAGGCAGCTTAGCATAGTAAATAGAGAGCTGTCCTTGGAGTCAGGAAGAGCTGTGATTAAGTCCATCTGAGAAATACACTGGTGTGTGACCCAGAGTAACTTTCTTAGCCTCTCGGTGCCCCGGGTGACTATCACTAAATTGTAGAGCAGGTGCTGACATACATTCGTGGAGGGAGTTCGTCACCAAGTGTTCCCCGCACCAATTAAATCATAGGTCTACTGTAGCCCCTAATCTGTGTGTGTGTGTGTGTGTGTGTGTGTGTGTGTGTGTGTGTGTGTGTGTGTACACATTTGGAGGCAAAGCAGTGAGATTTTCAAGTCTGTCAGTTCATCCATCTATTCCTTTTCTTTTCTTTCCCTCTAATGAGACATCTTTATTCACTCACCTCGGTTGCTGACTTTTTAGGGCACAGAGAATGAAATATCGGTCATGCATAAACATCCCCCCTTTTTTTCCCAGTAGAGGCCGCTCAGACGCGGCTCAATAACCCAGTGGCTGCTCAGTCCTTTCTCAGAGCATAGCCCATCTTCTCGATTTATGAAATCGGTTTGGATGCAGAAGGTTGTCACGGAACCGTGAAATGAAATCCCCCCATCCTGGGTCTAGAATGTGTAGAGACTGTGTCATCCCTTTCTTCCTGTGACAAGCCCTCGGTGGCTCAATATCACAGTGTAGGCATGTATTGTTTCTAACTTGGCTTCAGGAAATTCAGAGGATATATTGACCTGCCTGGAAACGAGGTGTGAGTAAATCTGTAACTCTGTGTGTGTGTGTGTGTGTGTGTGTGTGTGTGTGTGTGTGTGTGTGTGTGTGTGAGATGAACATGCACCTATTTTAGAGGCTTTCACCTCATACTTTTTTGCTAAATAGTCAGTATACCTGCCATTTTTAAAAGACCCTGAAAACGTACTTAAAATATTGATTGGGACAGGGGAGATCACAGTCCATGGAGTCAGAGGAGCTGGGTTCAAATGCTGCCACTGACTGTGTGACTTTGAGCAAGTCACTTAATCCAAGTCATGCAGCCTCAGTTTCTGAGAGGTTTTCCCTACATTGCCTCCAAGTTGCCTCCCAGTCTGTCCATCTACTTTGTATCTCTTTATGTATGTGTATGTGTACATATGTATGTGCATATGTATATAAGTATATGTGTATGTATACATATCCTCGGCACACAGTGATTGCTTGATAAATCCTTGACTGACTTCTGAAAACTTTTACCACCTTAAATCTACTTTGTTGTCATCCCCCAAACTCTATGAAAAACGTTTTTATGCACTTTTATCTATATTGTTTAGAGACAATAAGGCCAAATGGATAGAGAGCTGACTTCTAAGCCAGGACCACCTTTCATAGGTACTGGCTGCATGTGACCCTGGGCACCATCACGTAACCTCTTAATACCCCATGAATTACAGAAATCGTGTCAACCTGAATTGGTAGCATGAGTTCTGTCCTCCTGCTGTTTGCTATGAGGCAGCTGGTGGTACAGCAGATCTTGATCTCTGGGCCTGAGTTCACATCTGGCCCCAGATGTTTACTAGCTGTGTGACCCTGAGCAAGTCACTTCACCCTGTTTGCCTCAGTTCCTCATCTTTAAAATGAGCTGGAGAAGGTCATGGCAGACCACTCCACTATCTCTGCCAAGAAAACCCCAAAAGGTGTCGTGAAGAGTCGGACAGGATTGAAAAACGACTGAACAACAACATATAAGTATTAACTCATTCCCCTACTCCTATGCCAGTAAAATCACAGGCTTGTACATAGCAGTTGTTTTCTGTTCTGTCCAGAAATTCTGAGGGTCTTCCCCTCCCACTTCTGTCTTTGGAATGGTAAATTGGGCCAATTATGTCTCAATTTTTACTCAGCTCTTACCCATTAAATGAGTGTGGCTTCAGGCAGACTGAGACCTGGGGAAGACCTTAATTTAGAAAGGCCAAGGTCATCCACTGTAACCTGGGCCACCCCTGGTTGTCATGACCTTTGTCTTGCCACTGGACTTTGGTGACTGGAGGAAAGAATGAGCCTGACAACTCTGGGCTGCTCTGTCTCGCTCAAGTCCAATTCACACGCTAGTCACAATAACAACAAAATCATAGGCCTAGTCCCTCGCCCTGCATTCATGTTCAAGGGAGAGGCATAAGTAGGCTGAAACATGACAAACCAAGGATTCTCCAAATGAAACTAAATTACTCAATCAACAAGAATTCGTTATGCTTCTACCATGTACCAAACACTGGTCTAAGGCCTGCGGACACAAAGAAAGGCAGAAATAAGTCCTGTTCTCAAGAAGCTCACATTCTAATGGAAGAGACAGGATGGAGACAAGTACACGTGGCCAAGCCATATCTCTAGGTCTGTCTTTCTATATTCCTATCTAATTGATGTGAGTAGGCGTAGATTTTATTTCTGTTTTCAGTGAATTTTTATCTTGTGTGTAACCTGCAAAGTATAAATCCATAAATGATATAGATGATAGTAGATATAGACATTAGGAATCGTCTCAGAGGAAAGACACTAAGATTAAGGAGAAGTGAAAAAGTTAGCTGAAACTTGAGGAAGTCACTGACACTGAGGAGGAAGAAGAGAGTTGTAGGCATGGGAGACAGCTGGTGAAAATGTGCCGAGTGGAGAAATGGAGGGCTACATGTAAGAAATAGTAAGGTGGCCGGTATCTGCCAATCACAAAGTATGTGGGAATGAATAAGGTGTGAGAACCTTGAAATGTTAGCAAGGGTCTATGTTATAAAGGGCTTTAAAAGTCAAATTGCACATTTTACATTTAATTCTGGAGGCAAGAGGGGGCTAGTTTGTTTCATGGAGGCAGGGGAGAGGGGTCTAACACGGCCAGGTCCACGCTTTACGAATATCACTTTGAAAGCTGAACAGAAGATGTTCTGGGGTAGAGAGAGACTCGGGGTAGGCAGAGTTACCCTCAGACTCTTACAAGTACAGGCTGGTGACTGACTTATATGTCCGCTGCCCAGAGAAAAGCCTAGCTCAAAACAGAAAGACTCATTTCCAGATTGTCCAAAGAGCGAATTTTTCAGCACCATCAATTATCAAGGACCCTCCATTAAGTTGTAGAGGAGCTGTTATCTGTGTCAGTGGATGGAGTTACCCACAATAACTAAATCACAATTTTTTGAATTATAGAATTATCAATAAGAAATGTGAGGTTCCTGATTTTTTTTAAAGACAGTACCTATAATCCAGTTCATTGTGTCCAAAACTATACAATATTTCTTAAGCAGTTCTAGAGGATCTTGTCATAAGTGCATCTGCTTGTTAGGAGAGAGGCATAATTTTTATTTTTATTTTTACTTTTGAATTTTTGCCTTCTGTGTAACATGTCAAGTTGTTGGTGCCCTTAGGCACGAAAAAATGCTTCAGAGGGAGAGTTCCCTGCCTTCCCAGACACCCTCTTTGAGATACATGTAGCTTTGCAAATGTAGACTTGTCCCATTACCCAAGGCAAATTAGCCATTTGTACTGGTTGAATGGAAAGGCTGTAAGTAACTTGAAATCATGTGTCATGTCTTGAACTCCTATTCCGCTTATGGTGAGCACTGTGCAAGGAGTCAAGCAAACATCCACGACTGCTTTACTGTGCAGTGCTAAAAGAACTGGATTTGGAGTCAGGGGCCCAGGATCACCTGGGTGACCTTAAGGTGTCACCTGACTCCTCTGAGTCTCTGTTTCCTCGTTTGGAAGATGAGGGGGTTGGCCAGCTGGCCTCTGGGGTCCTTTCCAGCTCTAAATCTTGGATCTGATGAATATGCCGGTTGACTCATTTTGTTGTTAGGGAAATCCTAGGGATGAAAGTACCTTTTTCTTGGACTTGTGGCCAACCATTCTTGGCAATGATTTGGTTTCAAACCTGGTTGTCCCCTTGTCTACATGTGTGATCTTGGTCAGGTCAGTCTGTGCATCATGGGATTGTGGAATTTGAACTGGACACAATCAGAGATGTCATCTAGTCATAGCCCTCATTTTATAGATAAGAAAACTGAGGCCTAGGGACTCACCCAAGGATATAGAGGGATGTGAGGAGCAGAATCAGTATTCCAACCCAAGGCCTCTAATACCTCATCTATAAAATTGAAGGGTTTGGTAGAGAAAGGGAATTGGAATTGGGGTGGGGGAGGGGAGAGAATAAGCATTTAGTAGGCACTTTGAGATAATGAAAGGATTCTTAGCTTTGAGTCTGTGACCTTGATTTTTTAAAATTATATTTCAATAATGATATTTCAATATAATTGGTTCCTTTGTAATCTTGTACATTTTATTTTTTGCATTTAAAATATTATTTTGAAGACTCTATAAACTTTATCACACTTCAAAGGAATCCAGAACACCAAAAAAAGGTCTAGAAACCGTGGCTTAGATGTTCTCTAGGTTTCTTCCTTTCTATGTCCAGATCCTTGGAGTTGATGAGGGATATATCTAGATTATGAAATCTAGGAAATTAAAATATCATCTTAAGTGATCAATTTAGGTAATGTCTTCAACTCCCGACAGTAACAGTTATAAAGCCAAATTATGTGAACTTGAACTTATCCTATGTCTTGACCTTCCTCGGGCTGGCTAATGAACAATGAAATGGCTAAAATTCCAGCAGTAGATGGATGTTAAAAAAAAAAAAAAAGAACCGTATGCAGAGAAGAGGTCCCAGCATAAGGTCTCCTATATAATGTTGGCTTTATCTGGTGACTAAAGGCTTACATCTCTGGTGATGGAGGGACTGTAAGGTCCTCGAGCACAGGGACTATCTTCTCCCTTGTTTTATAGCCTCAGCCCTTAGCACGTAGTAGGTGCTCAATAAATGCTTACCAATTGATTGACTGAGTGTGCTGTTACCAGAAACTTAAGGAGGAGAAATATAAGGGCGTTACAGACATAAAAGTTCAAAATGAAAGTTATCTCGTCCAGTGCTATAATATTACAGACAGGAAAACTGAAGCCTACAGTGGTGGATTGCCTCAGTCCACATCAAACAGGAAGTAAAAGGCAGAGGCCTGGGGGCCTCTATCTCTGAATCCAACATGATTCTTACTTATTATACAGCTTCCATGAGTGGAGCAAATTCAGTCTTAGGGCATCCCTTCTTTCCTCTTTCCTGTGGTCAATAGCCATAGAGATCTCATAATGAGGTCAAAACATCTGCAGTGATGAATTTCCAGGCAGAGTTACTGCCTATAAGGTTGCAACATTTTCCTGGTGAGGGATTCCATTCATTTCAGAAAGGTGCTTCGCCAAGTTTCCTTTGGAAAATCTGGGGGAGGAGGCCAAGGAGGGAACTTATTTCCCTATGTGTTCATGCTGAATAGATTGTGTGCTTTCAGAATAAAGAAGTACATTGGATTTTAAATCAGTGGCTTAGTAATGCTAGCCAAGTGGTCTGAAAAGCTTAGCTGAGTCTCTGAACTTAATATAGACAGGCAGCTTTGGTACTGGAAGAATGTGGCTGATTAAGGCATGGATACTTCTCAGAGCTGTAATACGCTGTTGTGCCTGTTAGGCAAGTTTAAGATCACAGGTTCACAGTAACCCATAGTTAGAAGGGGCATCACAGGCCATGTAGGCCAAGTTATACCAGATAAAAGAGCTCTTCTACAGTGTTTTAGAAACTGACCCCCTTGCTTCCCTACCTCAAGCAAGAGGAACCCACTCTCTCCTAAGGAAGTTCATTCCACTTTGGGGCTACCCTAACTGTTGGCAAGTTTTTTGTTTGGTTTTTTGTTTCTGACCCCAAGCTTAAATGTGCTTCTTTTCGATATACACCCATTTGTGCCTACTTCTTATTTCTGGGATCAAACAGAATTCTACTTCATAATGTTTCTCTAAGCTGAGCATCCTCAGTCCTTTTGACTCAACTTCATCTGGCCTGAGCTCAAGCTACTTGCCCATCTTGGCTGACTTCCACTAGACAGACTCCTTCTAGCTTATCAATGTCTTTCCTAAAACCAAATGCCCAGAACTAAACATCATGCTCCTGATGGGGTCTGACTGGGGAAGAGTATAACAGGATTATCATTTATTTATTTCTGGATACATATTTTCTTGACTGCCATAAACTTGTAGCCTACTACACTCATAGATCTGAAAATTCCAGAGGTCAAACCAAACCCCAAATATCTGAAGGTTTTAGAGCCCAAAATATTAATGTAAATGTATTAAACATATTATTGTTGTTGTAACTATGGCTATTCTTAGTAACAATGGTAGTTTCTGGGCATTATCTGTATGTGGTCATTTTATTTTTATTTAAAAATTTCTCCATGCCTGTCTGCCTTATTTGTGCAAGTGTTTACAGATGAACTTGGAAGAAAAACAAACTCAGATAAATAGCTTTCTGTTTGTAGGAAAAAGCAGCCATGCTACCCCTTACTTTGCTCCCAAGGCTATGCAACTAGACCCAACCATCCCCTTCCCCCCAAAGGACCTGTAATGTTGACTTTTTAAAGACCCAGCCCAGGACAAACTTTATGAAGCACATTCTTAGGCTGTGAAAACTAGTTGAAAGAGGTCATCCAGGTGTGACAGCTTATGGCCTTGGTTGTTTCCTGGGTTATTTGTTGTCTCTGCACATGTGTTGATGGTCTGAACAAAATATTGGAAGCATCTGCATTGAATTTATTCTATGGCATGTAAAGGAAAGATGTAATGACATGTCCTTTTTCTTTCCTCCCATAGGTATGGAAAAATTGTTTCCACAAAGGCAATTCTTGACAAAAACACAAATCAATGCAAAGGTATGTGCTAGAGAGCCCCTTCCCCAAGTTGTCTGGTTTATGGAACGCTGGAGTGGACTGATTGCCATTCTGTGGCCACGGCTCCATTGCTCTGGCTCCAGATTGAGCTCTGGCTCTGGCTGTGCAACATCATGCACAGTATATTGCAAACATATTTAATAATGCCGATGCTTTGATGAGTCGTATTTCCAGTAACATTGCTCATTAATTTTTTTCATTAACAAACAAAATGAAAATCACAAATCAGAACAAGTTTCAAATTGCTTCAGCAGAAAACTAAATTACCTCCTAACCACATTGTGTCTTCTGATTTGAATGATATATTCAGTGATGCAGATTGATTTCCTATATGAAAATGAGGGGCCCTTGGGAAAACTCTCCCGTGCGAAACGTGTTTTAATTTCGGTGTTCTGGAAAGCTTTGGCTAAGTTATTGTAAGAGGGTTTTGTAGAGGATCTGTTGAGTCTGGGTTGAAAGTGTCAAACAACCCATAGGATCTGGAAGCTGGGCTCGTTTAGATTCTGTCTTTTTACTGAGTCCTGGAAAATGCTGCAGTGGTTGTTAGAATGTATGTTCCTTCATGTTTGGTATATTCCCCCTTCAAAAAAAGAACATGAAAGGATTATGTTAAATGGCTTATGAAATCACTGTGATTGATATCGAAACACTCGGTTGGGCTGTTCAATTGGAATTCCTCTTCAAACATGTGTTATTTGTTGTACTAATCCAATTGGCAATGCATTATTGGTTTCTGGGATTGGGTTTGAGCCCCAAAAGACTTTGAATGGGCCACACTCACCACTCTTTTACATTTAAATTTAGGCAAGATTAGATGTTAGTAAAGAATGGCCCCCACTTTAATCATCTGGTGCCTTTCCAGTCTTTCAGATGACAAGAACAAAGTAGGGCCAGACCTAGGGGTGGTGATATAATCCAACAAGTGGATAAGCACACACCACTCATTCCACAAGTATATATTAAGACTATTAGTTTCAAGGTACTGTCCTAGAGGCTATGGGGGCAAAGCCTTAACTACGATAGGGAAGACAAGTCTTAGCACCAGGGCTCTCCATTTAGAGGATGTGGGCAATGAGTTTAATCCTTCAAAAGCATGGAAACAACAGAGATTAGCACCTAATTAACAAAAATGATTAGTCAAAATAGGAAACTACTAGATTAGGGATCTCCCATGGGCTCCTCCTCTTCCCTTCCCCATCCCTCCCTTACCCCATGAGGCAGATCAACATCATTGTCCAAAGTATCTCTTCCTACTACCTTTCCTGGTCCCCCTCCTCCATGGAGAGAGATTGCTTATGCTGCTGCACCCATGTAAAATTTTGTAATTTTAATTCTCTGTGAGAGACAAATATGTGTGTGTGTGTATGCATGTATGTATTTATTGATACACATAAATATACACAAGAAATATATGTACACATACATATATATTATAAATATATATTTGAGAACACAATATATATGGGCACACACTTTTTTTTCTGGTTATTTTCCACTTGGCCTACTTATTCTGGCCATACAACGAGAAACAAATATTATGAATCCAAGGAATTTGCATTTTTTTTTAACACGAAGTTAAAGTGTTTTTGTTATTGTTTTTTGCACACACTCCATGGTCAAAGTGGCTGCTCCATTTTATTTAGCAGCAGTGTAGAGAGTCATTGGTGCTGATGAGATGAATGGGCTGCCCCCTTCTGAGGATACAGAGTGGACAAGAGAATTAGCTTCTTCTGCTGGAGCCTTCTCCTTTCCTAACATTTGAGTGGCTTTTGTTCTCTCTGGCGTTTGATTCCTGGGTGAGTTAAGTACAGTAGTCGGGCCCAGGCACACACTTGGATTCACTTCCTTTCAATCTGGAATAGGTCCCCTGGGAAATCTTTCAATAGAACCTCTCATTTCCAAGATTGTCTTCCTTGGGTGGTGGCAGCGACAGCTTTCATTCTCTAGAAACCGGGCAACATAAAACAACACGGTGTCTGGCCAGACAAAATGGCCAGAAATCACTGAACAAAGCCCCGCCGTGGCCACATGTGGAGAGTAATGAGAAACAGACCATGATTCATAGGGAGGTTCAAGCACCAAGTCAAGCCCAGGCTCACCCAAGAGCAGGCACAGAGATTTGCTGTTTGCGATTTCCTCCAAGGCCTGATGTCTTCGCTAATTTTAAAAGTCAGGGGAAAGTCAATGAAAGAAGCTATTGAAAGTAATGTGCAAACCTTCAATGCATCCCCTGGTCTCCCCTTCCCTCCCTCCCATTCCTTAGAATGGCTCCTTTTTGATAGGACTGTGTGTCTGGAGCCCAGGGGATGAGTAATGGATATTTCATAGTACAGTTTCCATACCTCATAGCAATGGAATACAGCATGGCTGGGCTGCCAAGCACACAGGCTTATTTCTGAGAGTCAGCAGTGCTCTCTCTTCCACCCTGGCTCACAGGCTGCCATTAATTACATTCATGGTTGCTTATGCTGCCCCGAACAGTGAGACCCTAAAAATCAGGGGTTGATTAAACACACAGACGTCTTAAAATCTGACACTAGGAATGTTGTTCACTATTTAAGAGATGAATTCATAAATTATTCTTTTCCTCGGGAAGATAAGTCTACCGTAATTTTTTTTTATGTTGTAGCAAAAGGTTAGAGGTAATGAGGAAAAGCCCACCCAGTCTTCTTGTAGGGAGGGTGTAATAATGTTCTGGAGCTGAACTGAGGTAGAAATCACACATACACACACACATACACACACACACACACACACACACACACACACACACACACACACACATGAAAAGGGGTGGGAGGCCAAAGGAAATAAGCATTCATTAAGCCCCTACTATGATAGGCATTGTGCTAAGTGCTTTGCAAATATCTCATTTAATCCTCACAACAACCTTGGGATGTAGGTGCTATTATTATCCCCATTTTACAACTGAGGAAACTGAGGTGGAGATTAAATGACTTACTCAGGGTCATATACCTAATAAGTTTCTAAGATCAGATTTGAACTCAGATCTTCCTGACTCTAGGCCCAGCATTCTATCCAGGGCATAACTTAGCTCCTTGGAAGCATAAAATCTGAGAGGGGATTCCAAAGCAGTCCCCGCCCCCCCCCACACACTCTAACCTCCTTCCTCTTGTAGGCACCTTCTTTTACAACATCTCATGAAGTCATCACCTGTCCTGTACTTGGAGACTTCTTGGACCAGACTGTATATCAAGGCAGTCCTTGACTCTTCTTCTTATTAAACCACAATTGGCTCTTGAGTAAATTCCCTCTGTCCTTTGGTCCTACTTATGTTAACTGGAGCTTCAAGAAAAGGGAGAAGGAAAGTCTAATTACTCTTCTGAACAAAAACCCATTGAACATTGACTATGACAATCATGTTTCTCCTAGTTTTTTTCTTTGATGATTTGTTCATTCTACCAGCATTTACCAAGGGCTAAACATGTGCCAGGCATGATGCCAAACATCTGAGAGAAAGGATGAAAGCCAAATACTCCCTGCCCTCAAGAAGTTCATGTTCTGTTAGGGAAAAACAAAGTTGTCTTTAGTAAAGATTGCTGGATTGAGATTAGAAGGCCAGCTTTGTCACTTGTGAGCTTTGTGACTTTCAACAAGTCGTGTTAACACATGGAGCCTCTTTTTCCTCATTGATATCATGGGGAAATTGGACTAGGTGGCCTCTCAGATCACTCCTTGGTCTAAATCTATGATGCTGAGTAAGTATAAAAATGCATGCAAAGTGATTGGAATGCTGTAGGGTCGGGTGGCAGCACTTTGGGGGAATAAGGAAATCTCATAGAGGAGATAGCTTTTGAGGTAAGCTTTGAAAATACCCTGGCAGAGACAAGGAGGCAAACACAGATTAATCATCTCTAACTCTTCCTTCATGGGATGGGATTTGGAATCCCCTTACCATCATGGCTGACTTCCTTGGCCAGCACTGTTCCTCCTAGAACTGGACACAGGTTTGAAGTTCTTGAGATAACACTTGGTGGGGCCAAGGTTCTTCACCTGTTTTGTGTTATGGACCCCTGGGGCAGCTCTGGTGAATTTGAGGAGCCCTTCTCAGTACTTTAAGTATATACAATAAAATGAGTAAGGTCACAAAAGAAACCAATTATATTGTAATCCTGTTATCAAAATATTTAATTAAAAAAAATTCATGAACCCCAGGTTAGGAACTCCTGCTATGGAGCAAGTATCCCACTGAAAGGAAAGACAACAATTCCATCTCAGTTGGGATGCTGACCTCATGTTTTATTAACCTTTTGGAGGGTGTGGGGCTCAGCCATATTATATTTTTGACTCATTGAACTCAAAATCAACTAAAACTACTAGACTTTTTTTTTTTTCAGATAAGAGCCAGCATAGCATATTGGTTAAAGGTCTGGCCTCAAAGAGAGGAAGACTCAAGTTCAGGTCTGTCTCTAACAAATACGGGCTATGACCCTGGGAGATTTTCTTAATTTCTCAGTGTTATCAAGCAACTCTCTTAAGAATATAAATTGCGTAACAATTGACGATCTGTATCTGCAAAGAGAATTCCCTTACTGCCAGTTCATTACATCAATAAAATGATAGTTGCAGACTCTCCAAAATATTGGGAGGTTAAATCAGGCCTGTACTTATGGAATTGATTTTTGTAAGACTTCAACTCAGAGTCTGATTTTACATTGTTTACATTGTTCCCTATTAAATCTCCTCTTGTTAATATTTGGGCTAATTGTTTTAGGTTGTTGAAATCTTTGAGAATTTCAATTTAGTCACCTAATCAATGATCTCATTAGTATTATGTAATAGGATGATTTGCTGATTATGCCATCTATGACTTTAGCCAAGTCAAAGCTACACATGGAGAGCAGGAAATGATAAGCTGGGGAAGCACTTAACGCTGGTCAGTTCTTATTTGAATTTGAAATTGGAGGACAGAGTCCTGTGGTAATCCACTAGAGACACCCCTCCCAAACCTCGTCACCTAGCGAAATCATCAATTTCTTCAACAATTGTCATTATACTTTTTCCACTAATTTTAATAAAATTGTCTATAGCAGAGATAACAGAAACAAAAATAATATTTGAGTTGTTCTTTCTCTGTTATTAGTAAGTCTTATTTGTATATGCTCCGTACTTTATAAAGCACCTTCTTCACAAAAGCTGTATGATGTCGTTATTCAAGGTATTATTATCTTCAATTTATAGTTAAGGAAACCAAGGTTCAAAGAAGCCATATAATTTACTCCTGGTCACATAATTAAGCAGTGTCAGAGTTGGAAATATATATAGCTAAGAAAGCCGTACATGTAGTCCTGTTCATTTTCCTCTTTCCCCCTCCTCCACCTACAAGTCTCAGCTTAGCACCTAGTTAGCAAAAATAATCCATTAAAATAGGAAACTTCCAGATGTTAGGCAGGTGTGAGCTCCTCCCTTGCCCTGGCCTCCCCCCTGCACCCCCATGAGGCAGTGCCATATCACAGGCTTTGACTTTAGTTGTATGCACACACACACACACACACACACACACACACACACACACAAATTAAACAATTTGTATTCTTTGATATTTTTGTAATTTTCCTTGGGTAGGTTTTCTTCTTTCCATCCATTCATGAGATCATATATTCAGAGCTTAAAGAGATCTTATATATCTTCAAGTCCACTTTAACCATCTCATTGTATAGTTGAGGTAGTTGAATCTCAAGGACTGGAAGTGACTTAACTAAGATCTCTAATTTTAAGCCCAGATCCTTTGATGCCAATCCTATCAATTTTTTTTCCCTAAGAGTTTCTTCTGGTGTGGTTTTTTCCCCCACTTTATAGTATTTTATTTTTTCTAAATTTATATGTAAAAATCATTTTCGACATTCAATTTATAAGATTTTGAGTTCCAATTTTTTCTTCCTCCTTCCCTCCCTCCACTCTCCCTCCTCTCCCCTCCCCAAGACAGCTATCAATATGATATAGATTATACATGTACAATCATGTTAAACGTATTTCCTAATTAGTCATGTTGTGAAAGAAGAATTAGAACAGAAGGGAAAAACCATGAGAAAGGAAAAAAAACAGCAATGAAAGTGGAAATAGCATGCTTCGATCTGCATTCAGACTGCATAGTTTTTTCTCTGGATGTGGGTAGCATTTTTCATCATGAGTCTTTTGGAATTGTCTTGGATTATTTTATTGCTAAGAAGAACTAAGTCAGTCATAGTTGATCATCGTACAATGTTGTTGTTGTGAACAATGTTCCCCTGGTTCTGCTAACTTCACTCAGCATCAATTCATGTAAGTCTTTCCACATTTTTCTGAAATCTTATAGCACAATAGCATTCCATTCCATTCACATTCCACAACTTGTTCAGTCATTCCCCAATTGGTGGGCATTCCCTCAATTTCCAACTCTTTGCCCCAAAAAGAACTGCTATAAATGTTTTTGTACGTATGGGTCCTTTTCTCTCTCTCTCTCTCTCTCTCTCTCTCTCTCTCTCTCTCTCTCTCTCTCTCTCTCTCTCTCTTCTCTCTCTCTCTCTTTTTACAATCTCATTGGGAAACAGACTCAGTAATGGTATTATTGCTGGATCAAAGGGTATGTACAGTTTTATAGTCTTTGAGGTATAGTTGCAAATTGCTCTGAAGAATGGTTGGATCGGTTCACAACTCCACCAAGAATACATTAGTGTACCAATTTTCCCACATCTTCTCCAACATTTATCATTTTCCTTTTCTGTCACATTAGCCAATTGATAGGTGTGAGGTGGTACCTCAGAGTTATTTAAAATTGCATTTCCCTAATCAATAGCAATTTAGAGCTTTTTAAAATGACTATAGATAGCTTTAATTTCTTCATCTGAGAACTGCCTGTTCATATCCTTTGACCATTTATCAATTGGGAAATGATTTGTATTCTTATAAATCTGACTCAGTTCTCTATATATTGTAGAAAGAAGGCCTTTATCAGAAACATTGTCTGTCAAAATTGTTTCCCAGCTTTCTGCTTTCCTTCTAATCTTGGTTGCATTGGCTTTGTTTGTGCAAAACCTCTTTAATTTAATGTAATCAAAACTATCCATTTTAAATCTTATAATATTCTCTACCTCTTGTTTGGTTATAAATTCTTCCCTTTTCCACAGAGCTGACAGGTAAACTGTTTTTTAATCTCTTAATGTGCTTATGGTATCACTCTTTATGTCTAAATCACATACCTATTATGACTTTAACTCGGTAAATGATGTGAGATGTTGGTCTATACTTAGTTTCTGCCATACTATTTCCCAGTTTTCACAACAGTTTTTTTGTCAAATAGTGAGGGCTTATCCCAGAAACTGGAGTCTTTAGGTCTATCAAACAATAGATTACTATAGTCATTTACTACTGTTTTGTTACCTAACCTATTACTGATCCATCACTCTATTTCTTAGCCAGTATTAAATAGTTTCGATGATTGCTGCTTTATAATATAATTTTAGATCTGGTACAGCTAGGCCACCTTCCTTTGCATTTATTTTTCATTAATTCCCATGATATTCTTGACTTTTTGTTCTTCCAGATGAATTTTGTTACTGTTTTTTCTGCTTCTATAAAGCAATTTTTGGTAGTTTGATTAGTATGGCACTAAATAAGTAAATTAATTTAGATGGAATTGTAATTTTTATTATATTAGCGTAGCCTACCCATGAGCAATTGATATTTTTCTAATTATTTAGATCTGAATTTATTTTTGTAAAAAGTATCTTGTAAAATATTCATGTAGTTTCTGGATTTGTCTTGGCAGGTAGACTACCAAATATTTTATATTATCTGCAGTTATTTTAAATGGAATTTCTCTATCTCTTGCTACTGGGCTTTGTTGGTAATATATAGAAATGCCTATGATTTATGTGGATTTATTTTATATCTGCAACTTTGCTAAAGTGGTTAATTATTTCAAGTAGTTTTTTTTAAATTTTATTCTGTAGGGTTCTCTAAGTATACCATCATATCATCTGCAAGGAGTGATAGTTTTGTTTCCTCATTGCCTATTCTAATTCTTTCAATTTCTTTTTCTTTTCTTATTGCTATAGCTAACATTTCTAGTACAATATTGCATAATAATGGGGGAAATGGGCATCTTTGGTACACCCCTGATTTTATAGGGAAAGCTTCCAGCTTATCTCCATTACAGATGTTTGCTGATGGTTTTATCATTCTTAAGGAAGACTCCATTTATTCCTATACCCTCTAGTGTTTTTAACAGGAATGGGTATTGTATTTTGTCAAACACTTTTCCTGCAAAGATAATCATATGATTTCTGTTGGTTTTGTTATTAATGTGGGCAGTTATGCTGATAGTTTTCCTAATATTGAACCAGCCCTGTATTCCTGGTATAAATCCCACCTGGTCATAGTATATTATCCTCATGATAAATTGCTGTAATCTCTTTGCTAATATTTTATTTAAATTTTTTTGCATCAATATTCATTAGGGAAATTGGTCTATAATTTTCTTTCTCTGTTTTGGCTCTTTCTGATTTAGGTAGGAGCACCATATTTTGTCATAAAAGGAATTTGGTAGGACTCCTCCTATTTTTCCAAATGGTTTATATAATATTGGAATTAATTGTTCTTTAAATGTTAATTTAAATTTTTATTAAATGTGACCGCATTAGGAAGGAATTATCAGTAGCTCTCTTATGACCAGGTAATAAGTAGTCTACCCACACTGTGAAATCAGTTCCGCTTTTCTCTCCTTTTGTTCTCTCTCAGATGCTGTCGGATGAACTTTAACCCTCAGATTCATGGATTTCCACAAATATTCTAGGGATACTGTGCTACCTTTTGTTTCCTCAGTACCTAACACAGTGTTTTGCACGCAGTTAACAGATATTTAATAAATATTTGCTGAATTGCATTAATGAAATTGAAAGAACAAAAGTAAAAAAGTCCGATTGTATACAAGAGTCCTGAGATCACTTATTTTTAGAACCGAACTGAATTTGAATACTGTCTCTGATTCTTACTAGCTCTGTGATCCTAGATAACCCACTTAAGCCACTCTGTGTGCCTCAGTTTCCTTTTCTGTACAAGTTTCCTAATAATAGCATCTAAGTCATGGGGTATTATGAGAATCAAATGATATAATATATATCAAGAACTCTGTAAACTTTCAAGGGTTATATAAATATTAGCTATTATCGTTATTATTCTGTAGATTCAAACAAAGTACCCTAGGAAATGTTTGTTCTCAACAACAACCCTGGGAGGTAGATACTATTATTAACCTCATTTTACAGTTAAGTAAACTAATGCAGATAGAAGTTAAGTGAGTTGCCCAAGACTATACAGCTAGTAAATTTCTGAGCCTGAGTTTGAACTCAGGTCTTATTCCATGTCCAGGACTCTAGCTAACAAGATTTCAAAGATAAGGAAAAGTCAAAGATGACTCTGAGGTTTTAAGGACAACATTAGAAGGTTAGTGGTGTCATCAACAGAAGAGAGAAACTGAAGAGTAGAAATAAGTTTAGGGCAGATGCTTGATGCTGTTGTGGACATGTTGAATTTGAGGTGCCATGAGATTTATTAATCAACAAACATGGATTAAATGCCCACAATGTAGCAGGCCTCATGCTGAGTGCAAGAGATACAAATTAACAAGTTCAACAGCCCCTGCCCTCCAGAAGCTTACATTCTCCAGGTAAGGTCAATATCTAATAGCTGTAAGATTCTGCAAGGCAGGTATTGGTTTGACTTTTTTTTTTTTTACTTTAAATACCTAGAGCCAGGTACGTAGTAGATATTTAATAAAGTCTCAATGAATTACCGATATGTCTGATATACAATTAGCGATGCAGGTATGTAGTTCGAAGGTGGGGGGAATTGTGGTTAAATACATAGATCTGGGAGTCTTCTCTAAAGAGATAATAATAGGAGCTATGGCTATGGATGATATTACCCCAGGGCTCAGGATGGAGAGAAGAGAAGGATGAGGACAAGACATTGTGAGATGCTCATATTTGGGAGTGACTTGGGGTAGAATGTGTCAAGTTACACCTGCTTCTCCTCAAAGTATTCAATTTAGCAGAATGTGTGTTTATCACAGGCAGTGTGGTATAGCGCAGGTACTACATTAGCGATATACTAACAAGTCACTTAACTCAGCAGTGTTCCGAGAAACTTACTATGAATGTAAGTTGTAGCAAAGGTACCCATCTGCATTGACAGAAGAGATGCCTAACCAAGAGTTCCCTATGCTTATCACAAATCTGGTTAAGAAAAATTTAAAAATCTATTCCTATGTAAAGCTATGCGTGCATAGACACATACATATATGGGTTCATACACACGTGTATATACAGATACATACAAATACTCTGTAAATTGGAATTTTTTGTATTTATCTTGTGATGTGCAAATAGGTGTGTAAATATCCATGTGGTGATTTTAGGTACAGTCAATGAATTCAGGCTTGGGTGCCTTCATTTATATATAGGTAAACAGGGTGGTGAGGTAGGGGAGGCAGCTGATTGAGGTCATAAATTGCTTGAGTATTTTGGGGAATTCTGACTCCCTCCACTTCCACTATTGAGGTAGATTTCTTCCCAAGGATATGCCACCATTTATCTTTGATTCCATCCAGGCAAGCCATAGAGATGGCTATGGAGGGGGAGAGTGACAAGGATCTACGAAGTGAAATGCTTGATTCCAAGGATCAACCCATCTGCTGTACAAGTAGTACTTGTGGAAAAATAAGCTAGCAAAGGAAGCAGCAAAACTACTTAGGAGTCCCTTTCATGAGTATATTTTATTTCCCGAGAATAGCACAAACAAAAATAAACTCTCTGTGATCTTTATGATACTCAGAAATTATATTCTGAGGGTTGAGAAAAGAAAAACTATATATATATATATATATATATATATATATATATATAATATATATATATATATATATATATATATATATATATATAGGACCAAATCTTTGCAATGAGAACCCCATAGGCCACACGGAAGACTTTCCATTTCACCCAGTGACAAGTTGAATAGAAAGCAAATAACCAGAAAGACATTGCATAATTATATTAGCTTCCCTCCCCCTCCCTCCAGACTGGCCCCAGAGTAACCATATTCCAGATAGCTGCATTTCTTTTAAGCATACCAAACTGGAGATGATTCCCTGTTTTATTTCTCTTTCATTTTCCTTTTATCCAATTCAGTACTTACTGACATTCTTCAGTGCCATGATATTACCCAGTCCCAGGCTCATATAAAAGCCCACACTTGTATATTTGCTTCTTTGGGGGTTGATTTTTGGATTCAGTTCAAGTATACTTTAGTCAACAGTCTGAGCAGGAACATTGCTTAGTTTCAGTCAAAACATTGGAGGGCTCAGTCGGCCCTGGCCTGTAGGTCTCTCTTGTACTGTTCTACTCCTGGGCCTCTTTTGAGAAAATGCCAGATTTTGCCAGTTCGTGGCCAAGCTGTCTCTGCATAGGAATTACCCAGCACTACAGAAGGATGGATTCCTTGGAGGTGAAAGGCCTCCAATGCTTGCCCGCATAGCAGCCAGACAAGCACAATCTAATTCTCTTTCCCTGATGAAAAAGACAAGCCTATTATATCTAATATTAGGAAACAGATTAGTTTATAATACTCTTTTTCCCATGTCCACATTTTGTTAACTTCAATTCATTGAACTAACTGTCCTATAATTCTGCTATATTCTCATTTACATGACTATCTGGTTGGGACCTTAGAGGCAGCAAGGTGGTACAGTGTATAGAGCACTGGTTTTGGAATCAGGAAGTTCTGAGTTCAAATCTAGCATCAGATCCTTATTAGCTATGTGACTTTGAGCAAGTCATTTAACCTTTGTCTTCCTCAGTTTCCTCATCTATAAAATGGGGACAATAACAACTCCTACATCTCCCAGGGTTTTTGTGAGGATCAGATAATAATTACAAAGCACTTAGCACTGTATCTGGCACATAGTAGGCACTTAATAAAATTCTCCCTCCCCTCTCTTCCTTCCTTCCTTCCTTCCTTCCTTCCTTCCTTTCACTTATTAGCTCATCACTGTTGGGAATTCCCATTGTGCATACTCCCTGATTCTGCCCAGCTACTTATCTGTGATTTATTGCCTGAAAGAGTTATCTGGGTTGCTGAGGGTGTTAAGTGACTTAGTCACGGTTATTCTACTGGTACATGTCAGTGACGGTACTTGGGCTTTAGTCTTCCTCACTTCAAAGCCATCCTTTCATGCTCTTTGCCATGTCCCCCTCCCACTGTATGTGTGTATGCATATATGTCTGTCTGTCTCTCTTTGTCTCCACATATGAAATTGTTAATAAAAATCAATTGTGCAACATTTTGGGTTTAATCATGGAATTATGAAATAGTTGTCACGTTTGCAGGTGACATAAACCTAGGAAGAGCAGTTAAAACAGTGCTCAATGGAATAAGGATTCAATAAGATCTTGATGGGATGGAATAATGCACTTCAAACTAATATGATGTACTTTAATAGAGATCAATGGAATGGCCTAGGCACAATGACAAAGTGTAGCTGCGTAAGCACCAGATGGAAGAAACAGCCTTGACAGCAGTTTGTGAATGAATGAATGCACCCTTTGTCCTCTGCTTCTCCAAAAAAAGGAAGGAGATACATGTTCTTTTTCTTCTCCCACAATAAACTTAGGTAATCCAATTACCCAGCATTTAATTTGGTTTTGTGGTTCTTTCCATTTATTTTGTCATCATTTGTATATATTGTTTTCTGGCTCCTACTTATTTCACCCTGCATTAGTTAATATATCTTCCTATGTTTCTCTGAATTATAAACACCATTTTTCTTAAATCATCTTTCTATACACATGATGTCACTCTCCTACGAGCAAATGAGTCAACTCATTAAGCCTGCCCTTCAGAACCCTTGCCTATTTGCTTTTTCTTATGCCATGCCCTTGATAGGAAATATTCTTCCCTCTTCCTACTACTAATTGACATCCTTTGTTTCTTTAAAAATGCAGTCCCAAATTTAGCTACTCTAAAAAGCCCTTCACTAAGGAATACTAACTGGTCACTTCTATTCTGGTCAATTCTGTCTCTCTCTCCCTCTTCCTCTTCCTTTCTCTCCTTCCCTCACATCACAGATACACACCTTTACACAACCCTCAAGATTATCTTTCTTCCCATTGGGACCATATTGCCTATATCTATTTATGAATATTATGTTCTAGGACCCTGCTGTGCTTCATGATTTTCCTGAGGAAAATATATTGCTACTTTTCTTGCTATGTCATTTCATTAAATGCCTTTGCTTTCATCTAACTGTGTCTCCTGGCTGACTATGAAAAGTAAATGTACCAGTGGGGGCTTGTATACTGTAGTTGTAGAGGTGCAAACCTGGGCAACATCCATTGAGGAGTGCAAGATGGTGGTGCCTTAAGCATTACACTCACTATCATGCTGTTACAATAGGGACATACAGACCTATATATTTTTTTCCATTTCTAATTCCTTAATATTGATCACTTGGTTCTTCTGCCCTAGGGTTTGTTGTTCCTCTCCTTCTCTGCAGGCACACTCTGTCCTGTTCTATCTAACCTCATTGTTATTTTTTTTTTAATATTTCCCCCATGCCATGAACTACTCAGGATTCCAACTCTCTCTCTCTCTCTCTCTCTCTCTCTCTCTCTCTCTCTCTCTCTCTCTCTCTCTCTCTCTCTCTCTCTCTGTATATATATATATATATATATATATATATATTTTTTTTTTCCTTATTGCAATCATCCCTACTTTCACATTCTAATCTAGAGCACCTACATATTTTGAAGGAAAGTAAGGGAAGAAATAACTTTCAAAATGATGCAAGGGTAGGTAGGAAATCTTATTGAATATGAAGTAATCTACTGAGAGCAATCTAAGTGGCCCAAAACCTTACTGTCTGCCTAAGGATCTAGTTTCCAAGCTTTCTCTTGCTTTCCATCATCATTTTCTCTATATTATGGAGATGCTCATATAACTCTAGGTTCATGCTGGTCTGAATTTCAAATGATAGTTAATTTCCCAAAATATCCCAGGCTGATTTGGGAGATCCATCCAACTTTCAATTCACTGTCAGTCTATGAGTCTATTCAAAAACTTATATCTAAATGTGACCAATTACAAGTACATCCTCCCCAACTGTTTGGGTCTTATTACTTTCTTCCACGTAAAATTGTCATTACTATTTTCCACAGCCATAGAGGAGAACCACAATCATATATGTTTTATATCTTTTTTTCATCCTTTGTCATGAATTCATCTTGTGATGTTATTTTATTCATCAAATGCTGTATTTTTAAGGGTTTGTTTTCCTTTAAAACTATATTTGAAACAATAGATTACCAAACATCCTTCACATACCAAGATGTGTGTGTGTGTGGGTGTGTATTCTCTGTGTAAATAATTGTATGCATATTGCCTTTCTCTTTCTTCCATTAGAGTGTGACAGGTGAAGGGACTAGGAGAGTCCAAGATCGGTTGGTCAGATGTTCACAAACAATATGGCAGTATATGTCTGGCCTTGAAACTTGAACCCAGGTTTGCTTGATGTAGAGGGAGGCCAATTCTCTACACACTATACTTTGCTATTTCTCACATGTGTTTGGCACACAGTGGGCACATAAGTCTTTTAAAAACTGAATTGAATTAATTGAAGTCAACTTTTGGCTAGCCTCCTGGTAGTTATTAAAAGTGTATTACTGTGGAAGAAAATCACTTTTCAGAGAAACAGAAAAATCTGAGAGTATGAAATAGACTCATATAAATGATAAACTCTAGAGAACTTGAAATGCATTCTTAAATGTGAATTTATTGGCTATGGATATGGGATTTGTTGAAATTGGGGCTCATATGGTTATTTGTATTTAAATTCTAGAGATGAGAGCAGTTTTTAAAAATCCATTTTCATGGATCATTTTCAGCAGTAGGCAGGTTTTGTTTATTCCTGTGCAATGGAATGAAAGGGCATTAGCACTGGGTCACTACTACTGACCGGTAAGATTAAACTCTACTTCATCTTGTAAGGGAGAAACAGAGAGAAACTCAGTATTGGTGCCTTGAACATACATAATGGCATCTGCTATATAAATGCTCATGGAATTGTTTAAAATGGTAGTTCATGTTGAATTATTCAAAATTTGGGAGCCATTGGCTAGTATTCAGATTGCTTAAAATCAACCTTACTGAAAATGAAGAAAACAGGAGGAAAAGAGTGAAATGGATAAATGAATTTTAAAAAAAGAATTTGAAGCATCTACCATGTTTTAGGTGCAGTTCTACATGTGATAAAGCAAAGTGAAACATTCTCTATTTTTAATGAGCTTACATTTTAATAAAGGGAGACAAAAAAATATGGAGAGTGAGGGCATCCAGGAAAGGAAATTTTGGTCTAGGGTGTCACATGATGGCTACTGAGTTGAATCAATCAAAGAACAACTGATCATTTCTCCCCCTGCCCTGTTAATTGAATTACTCTTTCCAAAGTAAGAGATGGAAAAGGAGATTGGTACAATTGGTACAATATTAGGGAAGGTAGCCCAGGAATCCTCTTGGATGGTTTGATAGAATATAAAATATCTTGGGCTGGCTAGATATGGTGGGTTAGATGACTTTAGACTCATGTCCCAATAAAGAGAGCTCAGCTTTAAGATAAGCTACCAAAGTTAAATGGATTAACTCCTGGGGAGTTGGGGAGAGACCATGATCTCTGGGGAGGTACAGAGTATATGTATACACACATACCCATATACATATATATCTGTATATACATATATATAGACACATACATATATAAGTATATGTATATACACATAACACATGCACAATACATATACACATATATACTTGTGTTTTCATGCATATATGTATGTATATAATATAAAGATGTACATATGAAAACCCATATACTATTTTTGCATGTGTGTATATATTTATAATATACATACACATGTATATGTGTGTATATGCGTATATGTGTATATGTGTGTGTGTGTGTATTTTTTTTTCTGTTTTGTTCTTCTGCTCAAGTCACTTAGAGCCCTAAGCCACTCTCTAAGGCTCTAAGTTGCCAAGAAAATGGGGCCTTCAGGGCCAGCAAATCCCCTCATCTAGGCCTTCTCTATTCCAATGATATCACTAGCCCAGACCTTTTTTCCTGTTCCTGTTCTATTCTTATAATTTGTTGGTGATCAGAGAATAATTGGAAAGGGATATTGTGGACATCATTTCTGCCTATCTCTTTCCCAGTTTGTTCAGATTTTGGAAAATGATGAAATTTTCCATATAAGAGTAAAAAAATATATAAATGTGATCCCATGAACTCAAAGTCTTACATTTGAGGGTGCTACTGAACACTTATCCTAGTTGGGAATGAGCTAGATTCTACTTAGCAGTGAGAGGGTCTTTGATTGATGTATGCTAGTAACCATTTCTGCATACACTTGCTTAGCAGAATAATGATGAGGGCAGACGGAGGGTTTTTTTATTTCTACTTTTTTCCTTAGGGCAAAGTATTGAAGATCAGAAAAGGAGGGAATTGCTCTGTTAAAGCGTTCTGTGGCATGGAGTTTAGAGCCTTGGTTTAAAATAGTACTCCAGAAATGCTCGTTTGGGTGTAGGGGAATGGAGGAAGAAGACTTTTCTACCCACCTTTTTAGAAAGGTGAAATCCAGTTAACAGATACTAATTACCACATTTCTTATGTAAGGATTTCAGGGAAATCTAAGTTATCTATTTTATGGTCTTCCTTATACAAGATATTATTGGGACCCAGATTGCACGCCATCTTATCTCAAAGGAATGCATTTCCCTCCCCTTTACTAAGGTTTAACTTACCATTTAAGATGTTAAACCTCTCACCTGCCCCCACTTTGGAGGAAAGAAATAGGGGCAGAAGAGAGAGAAAGGAGGAGAAAATGGGAGGGGAGAGAAAAGAGAGAGAGAGAGAGAGAGACAGAGAGAGAGAGAGAGAGAGAGGAGAGAGAGAGAGAGAGAGAGAGAGAGAGAGACAGAGAGAGAGAGACAGAGAGAGACAGAGAGACAGAGAGAGACAGAGAGACAGAGAGAGAGAAGGAGAAGAAGAAGAAGAAGAAGAAGAAGAAGAAGAGAAGAAGAAGAAGAAGAAGAAGAAGAAGAAGAAGAAGAAGAAGAAGAAGGAGAAGAAGAAGGAGGAGGAGGAGGAGGAGGAGGAGGGAGACAGAGACAACTTTCTAATAGCCTTGCATACAGTGGGCACTTAATAAATGCTTGTTGAACTGAAATGTTAAACAGTAATAAGGCATTTCAACTGTTGAACAGTAACATGGCTGTCACTAAAGATTCTGATTATGTCAATAAGGCTTACAGAAAGTGATAAAAGCACATTTTGAAACATTTGTTATCCTATGAGAGCTTTGAATCTTCTATTAACAATTTTCTAAGATATTAGGTTGTAGTTAAATAAATGTAATCATCTCATAAATATCCTGGTGGGAAGTTCAGGTGCTGTTTAGCACAGAAACATCTGCTCTGCTGTAGATGCCAGCACTGTCCTGGGCAACTTGTGTTGGCCTTGGGTATTAGTAGGCAATCAGTGCCATAGCCCCAGATTTTAGCTGTCATGAGAGATGTAATGCAAGTGCCTGGTGTGGTGTTGTTGAGTGTCATAATTTATATAAATAATCCAGAAAACTCTCATATTTACCTGAAGTATATTAGAAATAGTTATACCAGTGCCATGTCATAGAATGAGCTGTTCGAGAGCAAGGAAGTATTTAATCTTCATGCAGTACCCGAATGGTGTCTGATACCTATAATATATACTGGATAAATGCTTGTTAATTGAGTGTTGTTTTGAGATTTTTGATGTTTCTACTTTCATTAATTGTTCAGGTGTCACCTATTTTGAATCTACCATCCCTTTTTTTAAATTGAATTTTCTTTTCTCCAAAAAAATTAACATAATTTATTGTAGAGTCAAAAGACTAGGTTCAAACCCTAACTTGGTCACATACCACTTCTGTGACCTTGGCCAAGTCACTTCCCTGCTCTAGGTTCTTTTTGTTCTCTACAAACTCAGGGGGTTGGACTCAATGATATGTAAGGAACCTCCTAGTTTTTATCCCATGTTTATAGTTTGATGAGATGCTTAGATATTAAGTCTGAGGTTCCCTAACTTGAAATAATAGCTGATGTTTATGTAGAACTGTATGAATTATCTCATTTGAACTTCAAGGCAACCTTCTCAGGTAGATATTATTGACTCCATTTTGGAGACAGGGAAATTGAGGTATTAAGAGGTTAAAGGATTTACTCAGAGTCACACAGAGATTCAGTATCAGAGACAAGATTTAAACCTGGGTCTTCCTGACTCCAGATCTGGCACTCTAGCTACTACAGCATACTATATTTCAAGTATCAATTTAATAGATTAAAGATAGATAAAGACCTTTGGGGAAAATTTGGAGGAAAGCAAGTGATTTTGATCCCAGAAAACAAGACATGTCATGAGTCCTCATCTGTTTTCTGAATTGTACTCAATATTATTAAAAGCTTACCATGTGTCAGGCACTGGGCTAAGCCCTGGGGCTGCAGAGCAAAATTGGAAATAATCCTTGCCCTCAGGTAAAACGCATTGTAATGGAAGAAGCAACATGTACACATTCATATATATATATATATATACACACACACACACACAGATACATATATACATGTGTATATGTGTATTATACACATATACACACATATACACACTTACACACATATGTATGTATGTTTATACACACATATGTGTGTGTATGTATGAACACACAACATTTTGAAGTATTCCTGGTTTCTGTTTTCTTTTAATGAAACTCTATTTTCTCTTGTATGTACTCTCATATTTTCCATTTTATCTGGTTTCCCTTTATACCCGCTTGAAAGCGAGCAGTCAGTTGGGAAATTCCAAGTAGAGAAATCCTCATAGATCCCTGGTAGCTGCCAATGTGTCTGGCATGTGTTAGAGAAGGGAAAAGTGAAACTGAGTCTTTGTCCTTCTTGGAGATCTCTGAACAAGGCATCAGCTTCCAGAAGTGCCGCCAGTGGCCTGTTCCTTCTCAGCCCCTCACACCAAACATGTTCTTTCATCTTATTTAAGCTATGTCCTGGCTAGCCTCCCAATATTTGCTCAGCAGGGAGGAGGTCAGGGCCTCTGAAGAGATCACTCCATCCCAATTAGTTGCCCAGAAATCCCTGTTTTCTTTAAACAGCTTTGAATACTCTGTTTAAGAAAATGTTTTCTGGGTCATTATCTCCTTGATGAATGAACCCAAGGACGTACAACTGTTTTCTGTGAGGATGTAAGGAGTATGATAAACTTTAATCCAAGGAACCTTGATGTTTTCCATTTATCCAACACCAGTTCCTGGAGCAGAACACCAGAATGTCAACACAGTTCCACTTTTCATTCTTCCAGATGGTTGTTTGTGATGATAACTTCTCTCATTGAGAATAGCTACATAGCCATAACCCTCAATGCCTCATGTTGTCTTCAGGCATCTCTTGCATCACAAACCTCCAAAAGGTTATCTATCCTCTGGTACCTTCTGTGTTTTAAGGGAAGCTCCACAGTGTCCTTTTCCTTTCCCAGTCAATGAAAAGATTTGCCCAACCAGTTGCTTTGACCTTGGATCTCATTCTGGAGTTCAGGAATTCAGCATCATTGATTAAGCAACCACTGTGTGCAAAACATTGTACTTATTGCTGGGAATAATACACAGACAAAATTAGTAAACAACAGCAAAAAAAATTAAAATAAATACTAGGCAAATGAAAAGTCACTACCACCAATGAGCTTATTATTCACATTAAGTCAGCAAGAATTTCAGTATTTTTTATGCACTAGGCACTGTGCTAAGTACCTGTGCAAAGTAGTATCATTTATTTATTTGTCTGTTTGTTCGCTCATTTATTCATCTATTTGTTTGTTTGTTTATTTATTTTTTGCGATGCAATTGGGGTTAAGTGACTTGCCCAGGGTCAAACAACTAGTGAGTATCATGTGTCTAAGACTGGATTTGAGTCCTCCTGACTCCAGGGCCAGTGATCTATCCAATGTGCCACCCAGCTGCCCAAAATTAATTAATTAGTTATTATTATTTAGTTTCCAACATTCACTTCCATAAGTTTTTGAGTTTTTTCGTTTTGTTTGTTTGTTTTTTGCTTTTTGAAACCTAGTTGCCCATGTGCAAAGTATATTAAAGAGATTATTTGCCAGTCTGGGTGGCTACACTGTGCTTAGAAGGACTGATCTAGGGCAGGGCTTCTTAAACTTAAATCCATGTGAAGTCATGGCTCACAATTTAAGAAGCACTGACTTAAGGAATCAGAAATAAGGAGGACTGGAGGACGGAGCTAAGATAGCAGAGTAAAAGCTGTGACTTGCTTGAGTTCTCTCCCAAACCCCTCCAAATAACTGTAAAAAATGGCTGTAAACAAATTCTAAAGCAGCAGAACCCACAAAAAGACAGAGTGAAACAAATTTCTAGCCCAAGACAACCTGGATGGTTGATTGTAAAGGTCTGTTGAGCAGGGCTGGGAAAGGAGCATAGATCTACATGGGTGCACAGGCAAAGACTGGGCCTCAGTAAACCTGGAGCAGGCCTCAGGGGACTGAATCACAGGCAGCTGTGGAGGATTCCAGACTTCTCAACCCACAAATGCCAAAGACAACTAAGAAAGTCAGTAGGAAAAATCTGTGACCACAGTGAGAAAGAAGCTTGTCCCAGGACAGCAGCCACTTCCACAGCTCTTGGCCCATAGACAGAGGCGGAATCCAGTAACTGATCAGAGGGATTGCAGGGATCTCTTTGCTGGTGCTGAGGAAGGAAGTCTATTGCTTTGCCCATGCTTGGATCTGGGTCACAGTTCTGGATGCCAGTCCTGGGGTGAGGAGGAGTGCTGGCGTGGTAGAGCTTGTGCCTTGGTGGGGAGAAAATCCTCCTCACAATTCCAAGATAGAAAAGAGTGTTTGTGGTCACTTATACACCAGAGTACAGGCCAAGAAAGGAGTAAACACCTCACCCTTGATCATATCACCTTGAAAAACAATAAAATGTACAGGTCCCTAGAAGTATCTTTGAAAACAGCTGTACAAAACCCCCAAAGTTTGGGACAGTACATACTAGAAACAAATCCCTATCTTAACAAAGTGTTTAAAACTCAGATGATTGGCTGGGAACATGAGCAGACTGTGCAAAAAATGTCATACCATAGGATCTTTCTTTGGTGACAAAGGAGATCAAAATATGCAACCAGAAGACAATGCAGTCAAAGCTCCTACATGCAAAGCCTCCAAGAAAAATATGAATCAGTTCCAGGCCATGGAAGAGCTCAAAAAGGATTTTGAGAAGCAATTAAGAGAAGTAGAGGGAAAAACTGAGAAGAGAAATGAGAGTGATGCAAGAGAATCATGAAAAACAAGTCAACAGCTTGGTAAAGGAGACCCAAAAAAATACTGAAGAAAATAACACCTTAAAAATAGCCTGACTTAAATGGCAAAAAAGGTCCCAAGAGGCAATGAGGAGAAAAATGCCTTCAAATCAGAATTGGCCAAATGGAAAAGGAAGTCCAAAAGCTCACTGAAGAAAGTACTTCCTTAAAAATTAGAATGGAGCAAATGGAAGCTAGTAAATTTACAAGAAATCAAGATGTTGTAAAACAAAACCAAAAGAATGAAAAAAGAGAAGACAATATGAAATATCTCATTGGAAAAACAACTGACCTGGAAAATAGATCCAGGAGAGAGAATTCAGATATTATTGGACTATCTGAAACCCATGATCAAAAAAAAAAAGAGGCTAGTCATCGTCTTTCAAGAAATTATCAAGGAAAACTGCCCTGATATTTTAGAACCAGAGGGTAAAATAGAAATGGAAAGGATCCGCTGATCACCTCCTGAAAGAGATCCCCAAAGAAAAACTCCTAGGAATATTGTAGCCAAATTCCAGAGTTCCCAGGTCAAGGAGAAAATATTGCAAGTAGCCAGAAAGAAACAATTCAAGTATTGTGGAAACACAATCAGGATAACACAAGTTTCAGCAGCTTCTACATTAAGGGACCATAGGGCTTGGAATATAATATTCCAGAGGTCAGAGGAGACATGATTACAGCCAAGAATCATCTAACCAGCAAAACTGAGGGAGAGGTAGAATGGGGTAAATTATCTCACATAAAACAGACAAGAAGTCTTTTACAATGCAGAAAAAGTGGGGGAAAGTAAGAGGGACTGAGTCAATCTTATTCCCATTGATTTAGGCTTAAGGAGGGAATACACACTCAATTGGGTATGGAAATCTATCTTACCCAACAGCAAAATAGAGGAGAATGGGATAAGAGAGCAGGAGGGAGGGAAATGATGAAGGGAAGGGCAGATTGGAGGAGGGGGTAATTAGAAGCAAACACTTCTGAGGAGGGACAGGGTCAAGAGAGAGAATAGATTAAACAGAAGGCAGGATAGGGTGAAGGGAAATATAGTTAGTTTTTCATAGCATGACTACTATGGAAGTGCTGTGCACCTCTATACATATATAACCTGTATTGAGTTGCTTGCCTTCTCGATGAGGGTGGGTAGGGAGGGAGGAAGGGAGAAAATTTGGGACCCAAAGTTTTAAAAACAAATGTTAAAAATTGTTTTCACGTGCAACTAAGAAATAAGATATACAGGCAATGGGGTATAGAAATCTATCTTGTCTTATAGGAAAATAGAAGGGGAAGGGGATAAGAGAAGAGGGAAGTAGGTAGAAGGGAGGGCAGATTAGGGGAAGGGGTATTCAGAATGCATGCTGTCTTGGGGTAGGGGGAGAGACAAGATGAGGAGAAAATTTGGAACTCAAAATCTTGTAAAAGTGAATGTTGAAAATTAAAAATAAATTAATTAATTAAAAAAAAACAGAAATAAGGAGCACCTACTTCTAAATGAGGAGGAAAGCCTTACAAAGGTGTGAAGGCAGGAGATGGAATTCCAATGTTTTCAATATTTTCCCTGCTTGAATTTAAGTTGTTGCCAGATTTTAAGAGTTTTACCTTCAATTCTCTTAGTTCATGATACAGGCATTCTTATCTTTTCTATGTGTGTCCTGGACCCCTTAGGCAAGCTGGTGAATCTGATGATCCTCTTCTCAGACAAAAAAACAAAAACAAAAAAAGAAAACTTTTAAATATATAAAATACATACTGTTACAAAGAAAGCAAATTGAATCAAAATATAGTTATCAAAATAATTTTAAGTCAAGGTCTCAGACCCCAAGTTAAGAACCCCCTCCCCATTTAAAACCATTTATATTTAATTACGTTTGTTCTCCCATAGTGATTTTTTTTTTGGCTCAGAACCTGACTTGGGTGAATAGTGGAGGAAAGTTTTATTTTTTAATTGCCTCCATTTCTTGAAATTTGTGTTCATTTTACTGTCATAATTTTGTTGAAAATTTCCATAACATTAATGGGGTTATTTTCATACCTTAAATGTCATGTTGTACAACCCCTTTCATTTTCAAATAAGGAAATTGAGGACTATGGAGTTGAAAGGATATAGCCCAAGATCCCACAGATTATTTGCATGGGAATCAAGCCAGCACTCCCATCCAGGTCATCTGAATGCCAGCTCAGAGCTTTTTCTAATAACCTGCAGTGCATTCAATCCAAATGCAGTCACACCTCATGAAGAGAATTAGGCTGATGGGAGAGAACACTGATGTGAAAGGATGAGACACTTTAATCAAAAGGCCAACTTCTACAATGATGTAGCACTTGACTCTTTCAAATAGGAGGCTCTTTTATGATGTTAATCCTGTAGGCATGTTGATCATTCCTGGTCACCAGGTAGCTATGTGGGGTCTGTAGTTCATGGAACTGTTTTAAACTAAAAAACTGAAGAAACGAAAGTCTGCTTTGAATTTATTCAATCTCTGAATCCTAACAGCAGCTTCCACAGCGCGAATGGGAAGGGATCCTAAAGCCAGAGGGAAAAGATCAGGTTTCAAATCCTGGCTCTGCCACAAAATTGCCATTATGACATTGGGCAGGTAGTTTCTCTGGGCCTCAGTTTCCCCATCTGTAAAATGAAGAGGCAATAGGACTAGATGCCCTCTGAGGTAACTTCCAGCTGCACAGCCATGATTCCAGGAGATTGAGGTTATAACCTTTGGCTTCTATTGAAAAGATAGAGCTTACTCCAGTCATTAACCAGAACACTTTCTAGTTGTGTTGCCTAGATTTTACACAAATCTATACCAAATATGTCTTCATCACTTGATGAGTTGCCAGCCACAGGGAGAATAAAGCTAAATTGTAATGCCTATTTGAGAAGAAATAAAGGAAGAGAGGAAGGGAGGAAGGAAGGAAGGAAGGAAGGAAGGAAGGAAGGAAGGAAGGAAGGAAGGAAGGAAGGAAGGAAGGAAGGAAGGAAGGAAGGAAGGAAGGAAAGAGAGAAAAAGGGAGAGAGAGAGAGAGAAGGAAAGAAAGAGAAAAAAAGAAAGAAGAGAGAGAAAAGGAAAGTTTCAAATTTAGGTACATGCCCAGTGGGAAGAAAGGCTAATTTTGTTTCCCTTACCTCGTAATAGCATTTTGTATTATGATAATACTTGAAGGTTTCCAAAATTCTTTTCCCACAATGACCCCATGGGGGCTGGGGGTGGGTAGTGTTTTCATTTTTCAAATGAAGAAGCCTAGACACATTGAATTGTAATGACTAATCCATGATCCTAACTCTAAACCATATCTACAAGGTCAGTGCTAATTCTCTTGTTCCGCAATGGGATGTGAGCGCAGGGAGAACTCTGGTTTGTCTTTTCTGAAAACAAAGGTTAAAATGGAATTGGGCCCTTTTCTTTAATGCTATGGTAATAAGAAAGCTAGAGATCAATAGCTGGGGAAACCAAAAGTTGATGCAGCCAATTTGAGAATTTCTTCCAAATCTGAATGTGAATTCTTAGGTATCCATCATTTAGAATGAAAGCCAGAGGTATTGTTAGCAGTGAGGAATATGTCTTAGGTTCTTATGACATAAATATACTACCAAGTTCTAATTAATTAATTAATTAAAATGTTGTCTTTGTGTTTATGTACCCCAGCATCTAGCTTAGTGCCTGGCATTTAGTAAGGATGTTAAAGATAAACTCCTATCAGAACATTCTCTGGCCTGATAATGTGAATATATTACTAGGTACTAATTAATTAATTCATAATGTTATCTTTGTAGTCCCAGTACTTGGCATGGTGCCTGGCAATTAATACATGCTTGCTTTTGTTTTTGTTTTTTCCTTAACATAATGATATTACTAGAAATCTGTGTGGGAAAAGTCATTGTAAAGTAATGTATTAAGGGCCAGTCTCAAAATCAAAATGACCTGTGCTCTAGGTGTTCCACTGATGCATACTGGCTGTGTGACCCTGAGCAGATACCCCAGAAAATGCTCTAGGAAGATGTTATGAATCAAAAAGGAGAGCAGAGTTTCCACACTGAAAGTTACCCACAGGTTTCTGGAACCATTTCCCTTCTTTCCCCCAAATGCCAGCAAACATATTTAATGCTTTAGGAAAGAGCAATATGACAGAGTTGGAGGTAAGCTAGGTGGCTCAGTGGATGGAGTGCTGGGCCTAGAGTCAGAAAGATGAGTTCAAATCCAGCCTCAGACACTTAATAGCTATGTGACATTGGGCAAGTCATTTAACCCTGTTTGCTTCAGTTTCCTCATCTGTCAAATAAGCTGGAGAAGGAAATGGTGAACTATTCCAGTGTCTCTGCCAAGAAAACCCCAAATGCTGCCATAAGGAGTTGGGCATTACTAAAACAACTGAAAACAACAACAATGTGGCATAGTTGATAGAATTCTGGCTTGGAGTCAGGAAGCCCTGGATTCAAGGAAGTCAGGAAGAACTTGGTCACTGATGTCTAGGTTCAACACAATAATTCCAATGTTTGGCACCTATTTGTGGGACCCTGGGAAAATTACTCATTACTTAATCTTTCAAAAAGTAGAAGGAGTTTCCATCCATAGTTCCCTGTATCAACAAAATTATACACACACACACACACACACACACACACACACACACACACACACAATCTTTATATAGATGAAGATCTGAGACTTAAGGAAAAGTGATTTGCCTAGCCTCACACATGTTATAAGTAGAATGGTGAAGACTGAAACAGAAATCCTCAGACCATAAATCCAGTGTTTTTTTACAATGCACCATGCTGACTTTCATTGATAGTCCCAGATACACATGAGGGGATTGCTTTCCTCTCTGGCTCAGTCCAGCCAGTGTACTCCTTATATGTCACCTGATCCCCGTGTGCCATCACCAGCTCCCCTTAAAATCAGAGTTCACAAAGCTCCAAGAAAGAAAGCTTTATTGACAGATGGAAAGAAATAAAATAGAATTCCTAACAGAGTTGATTATAAATTATGACCCTGTCAAATGACTAACCCTCTCCCCAGACCACAGTATAGAGTGTAGAACTAAATTTGGCATGGTTCCAAGCAGGCATTGTACGTGCAAGAATCCATTTACTTAGCACATGGCATCAGTGTTGATGATTCCTGTTGAAGGTCCTCAGCAATTCTGTCTGGTTCCACCCTCAGTGACTACTAGAGAAAAATCCTCCTATTTGGACCAAAGTACTGCAGAGATTCTCAATTATGAAAGAAGACACAATAACTCTGTAACAGACAAGGGACCACTTTGTGCATTTCTTTCCTTGAACTCTGGTCCTTGCAGATCATTAGATCATAAGCTTCTTGAGGGCTTCAGTATCCCTAGCACTTAACAACAGTACCTGGCACATCATAGGTGCTTAATAAATTGACTGACTGACCTCTAGCCTCAAAGAAGTTTGCTTAGGGATCAGGATGGCAGTACTTCTTTCTTATCCAAATGGCCTTAGTCACTGTTGCCAAGTTTAGACAAGATGATTCCAGCTTGAATTCTTAGCAGTCCAGAAACTTGTAAAGCATCTCATCTTCTTCTCAACCAGTTATCAAGTCCCAAGGAATTCCCCTAAAGCAGCTAACAAAATGGGATTATTCCAATTACCCTGGACAGCTGGAAGGGGCAAGTCAGGCTTTAGTCTGAACTCTACATTTTATCAATCATTTTGCAGATTTCTGTAAGGATTTTTATCTGTGTATTTCCATTGCTTAGCACTGTGTACTGGACACAAGTGGTACTTTATAAATGCTTGTTGATTTATTTAATCATAAGCTTTCAGGGAAACTGAGGAAGGTTTGGATCAGCAAAAATCTACCAGTGCTATCAGAAAAAATATAAGAAAACCCCACAGGTTCTACTACTAGGACGATTACATGTGAAGGAAAGAGCCCTTTGTAACTTTTCATGGAGAATATTATTCAATCATTTCATGCTAATAAGAGTCATAAATAACCAAATGGGATTTTCATATTATGACTTTAAAGTTCAGTGGTCCCACTGTGTCTTAGACAAGAATGAAAACACATGTGTCATAGGCCTAACTGAAAACAGAAATTTCATTTCTGCTTATACTCTGAATCACTCTGAGTTTCTGACACCATGCTCCTGAGCTGGGCATTCCTAAGAGAGGAGTTGGAAAGTAACAGGGGAGACTTTCCAGTAACATTTGGTTTGAATTTTGCTGTGACTTCAGTCCTTACGTTATAGTCTCAATACCATTCCCCCCATGGCTGCAGAAACTCTAGACGTTTGAAACACTGAGCTGAAGCCTCCATTTCTTATCTTTCTCTAGCCTATCACAATGAAAAAAGTTGTCTCACTTGTCATTCATCAAATATTTTCTAGGGTTCCTTAAGAAGTTGAGATGCATCTGTCTGTTAGTAAATAAATGAGCCACAGTTTTATAGATTTCCAATTTAATTCCTGATTTCTCTAAAAAAGAGGAGAAATAGGAAAAGAATGAAAACTTCATGAAATCTTGGGAAGCAAAGCCTCTCCTCCGGTGTTTGCCTGTGTGTTTTCCTAAGGGCCAAGTTCAATTTGTCATTAGGTCACAGGCCCATTTGATTTTTGTCTTTGACACAAGTCATTAAAAAGTGAGTCATTTAAAACTAATTTGTTCTTCCATACAGAATGCTGGAAAGACAGCAAATGTCCGTAATGAAGATTGGATTAAAAGTGTGGCAGAGACGAAGGTTTAAATTAAATGATAATCTGTAGCCTGTTAACATGATAGGATTCTGCCTTCTGCCATTAATAATTCAAATGCCTAACATTGAACAACAAACTAGAATTCCTGGAACAAGAAATTTAGTCATAATAACCTTGAGAGGTAAAGTCAAGTCAATGTAATTTAATTTATTTATGTTTTCTATTTAATATAAATAGTGAGTCAGTTTGCTTTTTCCCTTCTTGTCTCAGAAAAAGTGACAAACTTGAGAAATGCATTCCTTCTTTAAAAGAATGTAGGGGATTCAGACCTTATTAAGTGTGTACTATTGGCAATAGATTATACTCAGTTCTGGGGTTACAAAGAAAAACAACGAAGCAGACCCTTCCCTCAAGGAGGAAACGTTTTATCCTGGGTGTAGGGGAAGGTGCCCCATGCATATGAGCGAGTAAACACAATGTTTATATAAAGTAACACGTTTTGAGAGGGAGGAAGTACTTCCTGAGGGAGGCTGTGCCAGGAGAGAGGAGCTAGTACAATCCATGCAGCTGGAATGTCATGTACAGGAACCAGTTAGAGTCTCATTGGCCTTGAAGGGAAGGTTTAGGTTTATAGAAGGGAATAATTGGAAGTCCGACTAGGGAAGTAGGTGGGAGCCAGATTGTGGAGGGAGGGCCTGAAATGCTTCCTCAGCAAATGAGTTTCCTATTTTATCCCATCAATATGGATCCTTGAAAGGTTTCCCTGTTTCTAGCTCCTCATAGAGTCAATTTAGGACAGAGGATACTCCCATCCCCAGACCCAGAACCAGGTTAACTGAACTCCCTCATTTGTAATTTTGTAGGCATGCCCAAGAGCCGTCGTGGTTCTGACAAAGGATCTTTTCTTTGTAATTCTTCCAGCAATTCAAAAAAGTCCTTAGCCTTTGCCGGAGGATATTTTTGGAAAACTCGGCTTTTCCTTTCTACCCACATCCGGGAACTATTCCCCTAAGCTCCTTAGGTCTCACTTGAAAGCTATCACTCCTTTAGGGTTTGTCTGGACTACCACCTTTTATTTCAGGAAGTCACCTTCACTGCATTTTCCAAGGAGAGGCCAGAGGATTGATGATCCTTTAATGTTTTCTCTCCTGTGTTTCCCATCTCATAGTTGGCATGTCTGTTTATTTTGGATTTTCATGTAACTTATTTTATGTTATCTACAGATCCGCCACAGCCTGAAAAGGTGACAATTATCCCTAAACACTCTTCTAGAGTCACTCATATCTATGTTTATGGTTTTACTTGAATGTTTACAGTTGAAAACTGTGGTTGTCTTATGAGAAAGGCTTTTTAGGTAATGGATTTTGTCATTTTCCCCCCCGAAGCTTTGCTATAAGAATGGAGCTAGAGATATCACTGACCAAATGATTCCGCCCCCCCCCCCCCCCCCCCCCCCCCCGGCAATGAGCTGAGAACCAAAGGAAATGACTGTAGCATTTAAAACCCTTTTATTTCCTCTGTGGCAGATATCTGTGCAGCTGAAACTGACCCGCCCAGTTGGCTCTTGCCCAGGCTTTATGAGAACTCAGATTAGGAAGTTCTATGGTTAGAATGGCCATTGTACAAATTGATTCCAGTTTAAAGTCTCAAGCCTCAAACGTCTTAATAAAGCTTGGCTTTTTTATTTTTTTGCCACATTTAAAAAAAAATCTATCTGTCATGACTGAATCGTCCAGCCATTTAGTAGCCTGCAGTCCACTGGACAACTTCTCTAATATTTTGTTTATTTTACATTTTCAAACTTTTTTTTCCTTAAGATAATTATCTTAAGATAATATTTCAGTGAAATATATTTCAGTTCAGGTTGTCTGTTGAATGACATGTTTCACTTCACCTGTTCCCATCATTTTGACATCAAATATCATCATACCATACATAAATACCTACAGATCTCTGCATTTACTTTGTGTATATGTTGCCTTTTATTTTTACAACAGTGATTTCTAATTTCCTCTGAACTGCTCCACCCATCTGAACTCTTTTCTATTACAATAAGCAAAGCAGAATAGAACATCTAAACAAAGCACAGCAATTACACACACACACACACACACACACACACACACACACACACACACACACCCCACCACATTCCATACCCATAGTCCCCCATATCTCTGCTTAGAGTTGGGAAGTATCCTTTATTATCAGCTTGTCCAGAGGAAATTCATTGCAATTCACCAGTGCTCAGTTGGTCTGTTGCTATGATTTACATTATTATAGTTATATGTACATTGATCTCTTGGTTTAGCTTGACAAGAAGTCTACAGTGGGAGGGGGCTAAGGATCCATTTATTAATGAAATTTACAAAGTCATGAGTGACATGCTTTTCAAAATAGCAGACAGCAGAAAGCTGAGGACAGGGATGTATAGTTAAAACACTGGATGATAGGATCCAAAGAGGTTTTGAGGGACTAGATCATTAGTTTAAATCTAATGATGCAAGGGATCAGGGTGGGAGGTAAAGGGAAGGAAGGCAAGATAAATGTAAAAGCTTATATTTGGGTTAAAAATCAACTTCATAAGTAAAGGATGGGGAAGGCAAAGTTAGACAGTTTGTATGAAAAAAATTGGGGGTTTTGGTAGACAGCAATGTGATGTGATAGGTTATATGAAATTGATCATTATTATCAAAGAAATAAAAGATGGTGAAAGTGCTTTCTGTGTGCTGCTCTATTCAGACAACATCTGGAATATTGTGGGTACCACCATTTAGGAGGGTTGTTGATGAAATAGAGAGCTTCCTGACGTCAGCAAATAGCTGAAGGGTACAGAGTCTGTCATATGAAGAGCAGTTGAAGGATCTGGGAAAGTATATCTTGAAAATGAGATGACATGGAGATGGGGGGAGCATGACATGATAGCTATCTTTTTTTTTTATGATAGCTATCTTAAAACACTTTAAAGTCTGTCATGTGAGACAGAGTTTAGAGTTGTTCTGTTTGGCCCCAGAAAGTAAAACTGGAAGTGATTGGGTGGAAGTTGCCAAGAGTTCATTTAAGCTTGAGGTTGAGGGGAGGGTTCTGTGCTGCCTCAGAGCGAGTACATGTCTTTAAGCAGACACCAGTTGCCAGGTATGTTACAGTGGAGATTATTTTATGGATATATGTTCTATTGGATGGTTTCTGAGATACCATCCAAATTTAAAATTCTGTACTTTTATGATTCCTCTCTCTGCATCATTTCATAAAACCCTTCTATTATTTCTTGGAATTGCTCTTGCTTTCTGTTTCTTATAGGTTAATAATATTCCATTGCCTTAATATATGACAACTTCTTTAGCCATTCCTTAATCAATGGGCACCCACCTTCTTTCCAAGTATTTTTTGCTACCACAGAGTGTTTCTATGAAGATTTTATCTAAGAGACTTTTCTTTTTATCATTGACTCCCTTTAAGTGTAGACTCAGGATTGCTATGTCCAAGACCATCCAAATGACCTTCCAATTACTCTGTTAAGAAGAAAACATCAGTTAGGGATTCTAAAAGGGTTGTGGAATTATTGATGAAGAAATGGATTCTAGTTGATTTATCTGCTCTTTTCTTTATTGGATAAATGGAATCTAGACACCAAAGCCTAGAGCTTAGTAAAATCTGCCATAAAATAGAGGCAAATAAAGGTTACTCTCACTCCCTCACTGTCCATTCTCTCTCTCTCTCTCTCTCTCTCTCTCTCTCCCCCTCTCCTCTCTCTCCCCTCCCTCCCTCCATGTACATGTGCGTGCGTGCCTGTGTGTGTGTGTGTGTGTGTGTGTGTGTGTGTGAGATAGAGAGAGAGAGAGAGAGAGAGAGAGAGAGAGAGAGAGAGAGAGAGAGAGAGAGAGAGAGAGAGAGAACTGGGATTAAGTGACTTGCCCAGAGTCACACCGCTAGTGAATGTTATGTGTCTCAGTTCAGATTTGAACTCAGGTCCTCCTGACTCCAGGACCAGTGCTCTGTCCGCTGTGCTGCTCCTCACTGTCCTTTTTCCATTGGAATTTTGAAGTGATGAGATTTCTTTTGGTCTTAGTCTCTTCCTGTCCTCAGCCCCAGGCTATACTCAACAGCTCCTTATACTTTTGAAGTTTGTTTCAGACTGACATTTTTCTGTTTTCAAGTTTTGATGGCCATGAGGATGGCAACCTATTTCTTTAGTCATTCACCCCCCACAGCAGAATGTTTCATTCTGTACAGATCATTAACAGTGACAATTAAAAAGGGAGTACTCTTTGTGACACAGCTAAGAGACAGCCAGCTCTCTAGAAAAAAGGATTTTGTCTCAATCCAGCTTCTTTCTCTGGCTGAGAAAAAATAGCTACAACTCTGAAAAGAGACTCTGGGGCATCTAGTAAACAACCCAGAGACAGGACTTCCTGCACTCAAGGAATCCTATCATAGCTAACACGGAAGGAATTCTCAATAAATCCACCTTTCCCCACCATGACTGGGCATCTATGGAGAAATAATAGTATCATAGATTTTGATTTATAAAGCAGATACGTGGCACCGTGGATAGAGCATTGGATCTGAAGTCAGAAAGATCTCAGTCTTCAAACATGTATAACTGTGTGACCCTGGGCAAGTCCCTTAACCTCTGCCTCAGTTACCTTGTGAGGATAATAATAGCACCTTCCTTCTAGGATTGCTGTGAAGATCAAATGAGATAATATTTGCAAAGCATCTTGTAGACCTTAGAATGCAATGAAAATGCCCGCTCCTATCATTACAGCTGAAAAAGAACTTAGAGTCTAACTCTCTCATTTCAAAGGTCCCTGGAGGTTGTGACACCCCTAAGTCCTCCTGGGTAGTAAGTAATAACAATGAAAATACCTACCATTTGTATAGCACTTCAGTATGCACATATGCAGATTTGCTGTTGAGTTGTGTCTGACTCTCTGTGAGACCATTTGGGGTCTTCTTGGCAAAGATACTGGAGTGGTTTGCCATTTCCTTCTCCAGCTCGTTTTACATTTGAGGACCCTGAGGCAAACAGGGTTGAGTGACTTGCCCAGGGTCACTAAGCTAGTAAGTATCTCAGGCCCTATTTGAACTCAAGAAGATGAGTCTTCCTGATTCCAAGCCTAGTGTTCTATTCACCGTACCACCTCACCTCCCTAATACACACACACACACACACACACACACACACACACACACACACACACATATCAGGTAGTACAATAATTTTTAAATTATCTCTCCTGGATCTATTTTCCAGGTTGGTTGTTTTTCGAATGAGATATTTCACATTATCTTCTATTTTTTTAAATTTTTTTGGTTTTGTTTTGTTGATTTTTGATTTCTCATAAAGTCATTAGCTTCATTTGTTCAATTCTAACTTTTAAGGAATTATTTTTTTCAGTGAGCTTTTGTACCTCTTCCCCCCCCCGCCCCCCAATTTGGCCAATTCTACTTTTTAAGAAGTTTTTTTCTTCAGTGTTTTTTTTTTGGGGGGTGCCTCTTTTTCCATTTGGCCAGTTCTGCTTTTTAAGGTAGTCTTCTCCTCATTGGCTCTTTGTACCTCTTTTACCATTTGGCCTACTCCGTTTTTTAAGGTGTTATTTTCTCTAATTTTTTTAATGCTTCTTTACTAAGCTGTTGACTTGTTTTTCATGCAAAACTTGAAATTTCATGCAAAATTTCTTGCATCACATTTCTCTTCCCAATTTTTCCTCTACCTCTCTTACTTGAACTTCAAAATCCTTTTTGAGTTCTTCCATGGCCTGAGACCAATTCATTTTTTTTTATTTCCCTTGAAAGCTTTGGATGTAGGAGCTTTGGCTTTGTTATCTTCTTCTAAGAGTGTTTTGATCTTCCTTGTCACTATAGTAACTTCCTATGGTGAGAGGTTTCATTTGTTTGTTTTTTCCCATTATTTGCTCATTTTTACCACCCTATTTCTTGATTTTTAACTCTAAAGTAGGGCTCTGTTTCCATGGTGGAGGGTGCACTGTCCCAAGCTTCAGGGGTTTTGTGCAGCTGTTTTCAGAAGTATTTCTAGGGACCTGTAAATTTTCAGTTCTTCAGTTATGATCTAAGGAAAGGTGCATTTACTCCTCTCTTGGCCTGTTCTCTGGTTTGTGAGTGACCACAAGCACTCTTTTCTGCCCTTGAACTGTGAGGAGGGTTCCTGCTTCACTGTAACTGCAAGCTCTGGTATGCAAGCGCTCCTCCTCACCCTGGGACTGCCACACAGGACTGTAACTTGGATCTGAGTATAGGCAAAGCAACAGAGTCCTTCCTCAGTGCTTCCAAAGAGGCCCCTGTAATCTCCTTCTGACAAGTTGTTTGATCCCCTTACTGTCTATGGGCAGAGAGCTCTGGAAGCAGCTGCTGCCACTGCTCATTCAGTCCCTCCCAAGACCTGCTCTTTTGCTGGGGCTGAAGCTGTGCTGGAGCTGCTTGTGCTCGACTGTGCTCCACTCTCACCCAGGTGTGAAAGACCTTTCCTGCTGACCTTCTAAGTTGTCTTTGGCTGGAAAATGATTTCACCCGATCCTTTTGTACATTCTGCTGCACTAGGAATTGTTTTATGATATTATTTAAAGGCATTTAGAAGGTTTTTGGGGAGAGCTCAGGCCAGTTGCTGCCTTTTCTCTGTCATCTTAGTTCCACCCCCCTATCAATGTCTGATTTCTTTTTTCTTACTAGGTCCTTGTCCCTGTCCCCTTTAAAAATCTTTGGAATTGTCTGCTTGGAGCTCTAACCCTAGAGAACAATTTCAAATGGAGTGCGAAGTTCCTAGAACAAACTTAAATTACACATGTAATATGTGTGTATATTAAATATGGCATATGTATATATTATATATAACATATATATATAAACATATATGTGTGTGTGTTTATATTAAATATAGAATCTGGAGGGCCCCCCATTTTCCAAAATTTAGTTCTAGTCTGTCTTCCTCCCTCCCTCCCTTCCTTCCTTCCTTCCTTCCTTCCTTCCTTCCTTCCTTCCTCCCTTCCTTTCTCTTTCCTTCTTTTTCTCCCTCTCACTCTCCCTTCCTTCCTTACTTCCTTCCTTTGTTCCTTCCCTCCTTCCTTCCTTCCTTCCTTCCTTCCTTCCTTTCTTCCTTCCTTCCTTCCTTCTTTCCTTTCTCTCTTTATTTCATTTTCTCTTTCCCTTTATTCTTTCTTTCCCACTTTTTTACTTTCCTATTTTTCTTTTCCTTTTTGTCTTCCTCTTTTTTCTCTTTCCTTATTCCTTTCTCTCTTCCCCTTTTATTCTCTTTTTTTCTTCCCTTCTTTCTGTCTCATTTCTCGTTTGTTTATTTCTCTGTCTCTCTCTTTTTCTCTTTTCTCATTTAATTTTTCTCTATTTCTCACTTCTTTCTTTTTCTTTTCTTCTTTCTCTCTTATTCATCTTTCATTCTTTCTCATTTCTCTTATCTTTTCTTTTTTTCTTTCTCTCTCTTTCCCTGTGTGATCCTTTTTTCCTTTCTCTTTCCCATTTTCTCCTTCCTTCCTCTCTTTCTTTCTTTCTTTTTCTCTCTCTTTCTTTCTTCCTTTCTTTCTTTCTTTCTTTCTTTCTTTCTTTCTTTCTTTCTTTCTTTCTTTCTTTCTTTCTTTCTTTCTTTCTTTCTTTCTTTCTTTCTTTCTTTCTTTCTTTCTTTCTTTCTTTCTTTCTTTCTTTCTTTCTTTCTTTCCATAGTTCACTTTTAATCTAAATCCCACAGTTTCCCAGAGTACATATCTTCCTCTGGCTCTTCCCCAAGAACAGAGTTTGACTAGGCTGTACATCAAAATAAAATCCAGGGAAGCATTCCTAAACTTGGACCTTTTGTCCCAGCTTACTTCCTGTTGACCGAGTAACGGCCCTTAGGCTGGCTCTCTGTCAGGCTGTTCACAGAGAATAGAGTTCAGTGTTCTCCAGGGCGGTGAGGACTTGGAGCCAATTAGAAGTCGTATGGGCAATGTGAGAGATGCCAAAGCCCTCTCTTTTGTGGGCTTGCTTGAGTAAAAAGGTCAAGAGGCAGACAGGGAAGTTCAGTGCATCCATCCGAGTGCAATTACCTTCCTGCCACAGAGAGATGTCAAGCCATGCTCTGGGCCCTGCCTCCAAGAGGCCTCGGGCAGAGCTGCCATTTTTGTCCTCTCAGCACAGGCTTGTGAGAACATGTATCAGCTGTCAGGGGCCAATTTCAATATTGCTTGTTGCCTTCAATCACTGCCTCTTGCCACTTGCTCTGATGTGTTTTAATCTGGCGTTCACGTTCCTTCTCTGGGAGGGCATTTTAGGACTATCATCTCAGTGCTTATGCTATTATCTTGGAAGGGCTGCTTCCCAGCTATTTTCTTCCTTTACAGAAGAAAGAAAGTAGAGAAAAAGGCAGGAACACCTAGTGGTTTAGTGCTTTTTATCAGTGGGAGCCGAGAGCCTGGGAACATACTTGGCAGAAAATCATTCCTACTAAGCTGGTTCCTGCTTCTTAATCTTCTTCTTGCTAAGAGATGGTTTGTCAATAAATTGAGTTCAAGTTATATCTCTGACACACATTATCTATGTGACCATGGATGGGTCATTTAACCTCTTATTGCCCTTGGCCAGAAGGCCAAATGTAGACCAAAACTCTCAAGTTCTGGAACCAAATTTAAATGTAATTGAGAAATATTTAGCAAAATAAATGAAAATACAATAAAGCATAGATAATGTTAATATGTGGTTTTCTAAGTTACAGGGGTCCTTATGTATGACTTTGTGGTCCCATTTCTATTGCAATTTTATGCCACTGTCCTCTGTAAGTTTCAAACAAGTCACTGATCTCTTCATTGCCACATATCTCTTACAGACTGGCCTAGAACAGTGAGACGGAGGTTCCCAAAGTGGCGATACAACCCACTGGGGGGTGCTGGAATGATAGCAGGGTAGTAGTAGCCTCAGGTGCAATTGAGGGGCATTGAATAAAAATAAGGGTAGAGGACGCATAAGAAAGGAAGAAAAAGGAAGAAAAATTTGAAAAAACATTTGTACCTTTAAATCTGTTGTGTAACAGAGTTAAAGTCATAGTGATTATTTTCAAAATAAACACACAAAATGCAAGTTATAACCCATCAGTGGTCAAGTCCACTGACAGGTCTTAACAAGCAAGTGTTACCAGGTAAGCTTATCACACATTGTTGAGAAGTCCAGCATGCATCAGCAAGAATAAGTGTATGTAATGACTTTTTTATAGTATGATACTGTACCGTTTCATGACGTAATATTGCATCACCCAAATTTCAGTGCAGGGAAAAAACCCACAAATTTACTATAAATTATTAAATTTAAGATGCATCATTTTAAAATGTGTGTATATATATATATATATTATATATATGTACATATATATATAATATTATATATAGTATATTTTTGAAACGACACAAATTGTTTGTTAAAAAGTGTTAGAGGGTTCAAGATTTCCAACGGGGCACTGCGTGATTTTTTAAGGGGGCGGTAGGCCAAATAAGTTTGGGAACCTCTGAGTGAGAAGCTAGGGGGCATGTCTGGCATCACAAAGCCAGGATATGTCATCGGAGAACGGACTCAGACCAAGGTCTTCCTAGCTCTGAGCCCAGTCCTCGTATTACTTTCTATTGTTTTTTTAAATTTCTGTACACGTTATATCCCTTCAGCAAAATCTGAGCTCCTTAAACTCCAGGACTATTTAGAAAAAGACTCCATCAGAGGACTTAGGATTTGGATCTCGAAGAAACCTTAGGCGTCTTCTATTCCAACCCCCTGCTTTTTTCAGGTGAAGAAACAGACAGAGGCTAAAATTGCTTGCCCAGGTCTGCACTGATTGTAAGTATCAGAGCTGGAAAGGAAATGCAGGCACTGATTCCAAATCCAGCACTCTGGCACTGTACTGATGAACTGAACACCATTTATTAAGCACATTTAATATGCCTGGGCAGCTAGGTGGCACAGTGGAAGAAGTGCTGGGCCTGGAGTCAGGAAGCCCTGAGGACAAATCCAGCCTCAGACATTTACTAGCGGTGTTACCCTGGGCAAGTCACTTCACCCCATTTGCCTCAGTTTCTTCATCTGTAAAATGAGCTACAGAAGGAAATCACTCCAGTGTCTTTGTCAAGAAAACTCCAAATAGGATCACAAAGAGTCAGACGCAACTGAAAAACAACAATGATGCCTTTGGGCTGCTGGGTGGCACAGTGCATAGAGTACCAGGCCTGCAGTTAGGAAGACTCTTCTTCCTGAATTCAAATCTGGCATCAGACACTTACTAGCTGTATTATCCTGGACAAGTCACTTCACCCTGTTTGCTTCAGTTTCCTCATCTATAAAATGAGCTGGAGTAGGAAATGGCAAGGCACTGCAATATCTTTTCCAAGAAGATGCAAAATGGTATAATGAGGAGCTGAACACGACGGAGTAATTACAACAGCTGGCACGTAGTAAGCACGATATAAAGATGAGTCATTTGATTGTTGTTGTTATTCAAGTGATTAGCCCCGTGCCTGGAACACAGTAGGCACTTAATAAATGTTTGGCTTCTTTCCTAGTATTACATTTTTTAGTCCTTTAGTCCTCCCCTACCTAATCCCACTCATCACCTGATACAGTTGAGGAATCCAGTGGAGTGGGGAGAGAGTCCCAGAAGGTTTCCTGTGTAGACCAGGCACAAGTTATATCTCGAATTCTTCACAGATTGATTTAAGTACTTCGTCTTCTCTGCCCCACCAGGAACTTGGACCTCATCCTTCAAGGTGCCTGAGTCATTCAGCGAGTGCATGTATGTTATCTGGGGGATTATCTTCATTTAAGCTTTGCTCAGTATTTAGATAATTAAAAACCCTCCATAGAACTGTTAGCTTTAAGAAGAGGTTGCCCATCTATTGTCTCTAAACTTACCACCTTTCTTAAAACACACACACACACACACACACACACACACACACACACACTCAAGGTTTATGATGTGCTAGAAAAAAGATTCCAAAGGAATGCCAGTGGATGACACCATGCTCCTGAGACTCTGCCAGAGGGGCATCTAGAGGTCTGGACAAGATTTCCTCCTTGGTCCTTTCCAATTCCACGATTTTGTACCGGATGACCCAAGTTAAGATGCCAGTATGTGATCTCACTGCTTAGGTTCAACCTCCATTATTTTATTCTCAAACATGTAAACATTTGAGGATGCCTGCCCATTGATAAGCTATGGGGCTAAGGGAAATGAGTTCTAAAAAGGTCAAGGGTAGAAATGTTTAACCCTTTTGTTTGTGGATGAATATGGAATGACTTTTCTGTGAGTGCACAGTATCCAAGAGGACTTAGGCTGTTTTGATCTAAGTATCAATTTGTCCTTATTCTTATGCCTTCCACATATCTACCTATTGAGGTCCCTTCCTTCTGTATCACCATTCTCTGCTGTCCCCATCTGACAGTACTATCTCCTGCCTTCTGATTTTCTTGGAGCCCATAAAGGGTACCATCCTGGCTTAGAGGAGCGCTTGGCCCAAGACTGGGAGGGCTGCTAAAGTGTAGGTTGCATCATGTAACTCTCCTCATAAGCTCCAGTGGCTCCCTATTACCACAAGGATTAAATACAAAATGCTCTTTTTGGCATAGAGCCTAGCCACTTCCAACATTCCTAGTTGTCTTACCTCTTATCCCCTGACATTCACTCTCCAATCCAGTGACAGTTGGCCTCCTGCCTATTCCACAAACATTTCTCAGCTCCAGAGATTTTCTCTGGCCGTCTCCTGTGCCTGGAAGGCTCTTTCTCTCTCCTCTGCCATGACTTCTGACCTCCCTGGCTTCCCTTAAGTCTCATCCAAAATTTTACCTACTATAGGAACCTTTTCTCAACCCCTTTTAATTCCAATGCCTTTTCTCTCTTAATTATTTCCTATTTATCCTGTATATAGCTTGCTTTGTACATATTTTGTCCATGTGTTGTCTCCCCAGTTAGACTGTAAGCTCCTTGGAGGCATGGGCTGTCTTTTGCCTCCTTTCGTATCCCCAGTGCATAGCGCTGTGCCTGGCACACAGCAGTTGCTTAGAAAATATTTATTGATTGATCAATCGACACAGCCTGACTCCAAAACGTCTATTTTCGATGGGATGTGCGTGAATCACTCTGCCTTTCTAAATCTCAGGTAACTCTGAGACATACCTGCCAAGCCAGAGGCGTGCATTTAGGGTTAGCGTTAGAGGGTAGTAGTCTATGATGGTGCTTAACTTAGAGAAATGTATATTTTTAATGTTTTAATTAAATTTATCAAAATACTGTTTTCTTTGCCACATTCTGCCCTGAATCATGCTCGCTTGTTTAATCACCTCATCTTCCTTATTTGATTTTAAGCCTCTTGAAGACAGATTGTTTCGGATTTTGTTTGTATACTTAATCCTAACTTGGTTCCTTGCACATAGTCAGGTCTTAATGAATGTTTATTGAATCAAATCCATTTTCCATTTTAAAAAAAGTCTCCATTTCCAGATGTGAACTGGTTTGAGGATGAGACGGTGTGTTGAAAAAGATATAAACATGTGGGAGATCCAAGTCTGGCAAGCATATGGGTGGTGCTTTTGCAAATCACTTAGTTGTATTCTTCTTTGGAGGAAAGGGGACAGATCTGCCTTTGGTTTCCCACTACTATTTCTGGGTTGGACAGGGGAGTGGCTAATTGTGAGCTGACTGGAATGCACTAGCCATTGCCAAGTTTAATTATTAGGAAGTTTCTTAGACAGTTTGTATGTATACCATTTGGAAAGGAAGTCTCAGAAAGCGTACCAGAACTGAGAACCTTTTGTATGATAAGGAAACATATCTGCTGGGAGATGTGGACTATGAGAGTTAGCAAACACCTGAGGCACCTAGATGGCTCAGTGGATAGAACAGTGGGTCTGGATTCAGAAGACCCAAGTTCAGATCCAGCCCCAGATACTCTGATACAGATACTTTATTACCTTGGGCAGATTACTTAATCTCTGATTGCCTTTATCTATTGGAGAAGGAAATGGCAAACAACTTTGCCAAGAAAACCCATATTCAGCGTTGGTGTGCTATGGTCCACAGGGTCATGAAAAGTTGGGCATGACTGAACAATGACAACAGAAGACCTGAAACACAATCGCTTTGTAAAAAGGTAGGATGATTGTGCTTTGAAAAACTAACTTGGAAGGAGTTATGAGAGAAATACCAGCTTCCACACTGTTTGGGGGTCTCACTAAACATGAATTATAAAAATAAGTATCTCCAGTAGGGAAACAGCCCTCTTCCCCCCCCCCCCACCTGGCCACAACCATTTTTAACTTTTATATTTAAATTGATTCTATAAACTGCTTTTCTGTTTTGGGATTATCATAAACAGAAAATAATGATATATTTATATAAACATATAACAACGGAGCAACTTAGACAGACCTACAGATGCACACACATACATTTGTCCTCACAGAGTGTTCTGGGTAGCTCTCTGACACTCTGTTGTAAGAAAAGTATTGACCTATATTAGTAGAAGTTTCCTTACCTGGAAGTTCTGTATAATCCAGTCACAGGTGTAATCCCTCTACATACACACACACACACATACACACACACACACACACACGCACGCACACACACACACACACACACATCCTAAAAAAAAATCAAATAAAAAAACTTTTATAGTTGTAAAAAATGTTATCCCTAACTCTGAAGACCTGGTTAAAAAAAATTACCCTGAAATCTATCCTAGCCACTCAGAACATAGTGGTTTTTTTTTTCTAAAATAGAGTTGTGCTTTTCATTGGATTTTATTTATATATAGAAAAACACATATATAAATCCATCTCATGCCCTTTTCTGGTAAAATGAAAGGACATAGTGTTTTATATCTGATCTGTTGTAAAATTATGCTTTCTTGGATACTGAGAAGCAAAGATTAGGCAGCAAAATATGATGGCTATAAGGCTAGACTTGATGTCCAGGAGACATGGGTGTGAATTCTATTGCAAATGCTAGCTATGTAATGCTGGTCAAATCGTTGACTTCTCTGAACCTCTGTTCCTCATCTGTAAAACTAGAATAATAATAGCATCTAGGGAGTGGAGAGGAGACTTCTCTTGTTCTGTTTCTCACTTCATCTATAGATAGCCATGAACAATGTCAGTTCCAGTGAAAATTCTGTGCTTGGTTTCAAAACTCGGCTTTGGAGAGAGAATGCTTATACAATCAGAGTCCTCAAGACTTTCCAGGTCCTCCGGGTTGCCAGTATCTCTGGTGTTCTTGATGAGGCAGCAAATGAGATACTCCTGAGCTTGGAGCTCTGCCCATGACTGCTGCCTCGGAACTGACTGTGACATTATACTCTAATCTCACTTGGAACCCATCAGGTTTGAACTCAGACTTTAGGATCAAGCTGGAAAATGTAGTATTAGAGTCAGAGGCAGCATAGTGTAGCAGAAAGAGCCCTGATTCTGTAGGCAGGGCCGGAGTTCAAACCCTGCCTCTGATCATACTGCCTTGTGACTGTGGGCAAGTCATTAAGTATCTTTGGACTTCAGTTTCCTCATCTATAGAATGAGTGGGTTTGACTAGAGGGTATCTAAATTCTCTTCCTTCTATAATCCTACCAGTCTGAATTGGACTTGGCAAGATGGTAAAGTGGAAGTCTGTTGGCCTTGGAATAAGTAGAACCTGAGACCTAATCCCTGTGTTTCCATTCATTGGCTGTGCGATTTGAGTATTGCCTCAATTTTTCAGATCATTGCTTGCCTCATCTATAAGATAAGAGATTTCAATGGCATCAGCTCAGAGTCCCCTCCAACTCTGATCTACTTTGTCTCTGGGAGCAAGAACATGACAATGCCACTCTCTGGGATTACTTTTAGTTTGTCTAGTGAATTTACCCTCACTTATGTTATTTAGTCATTTTTCCTTTGTTTACTAGTGGAACTCATCAGAGATTAATTTCAATGATTACGTTCCTCTTGTATTTTTGTTGACCACTAGTGATACTTAAGGATTGTTTCTAAACCTTAAGATATCACGATAGCCTGCTGCTATTATTCCTATAACCATCACTAAATATCAGCCATTATAAAAATGATTCAAGTGTCATATGTATATATATATATACATATATAATATATATATACATATATATATATATATATATATATATCCATCACTAAATATCAGCCATTATAAAAATGATTCAAGTGTCATATGTGTGTGTGTGTGTGTGTGTATATATATATATATATATATATATATATATATATATAAAAGAGGTGACATGGCAGAGTAGGGAAAGGGCCAGCCCAGCCTCAGACTGCCAGTCTTGTCTTTGACATATAACATCAATGAGATCCTGATTCTGGGAAGGTCAGTGCCCTGGGGGACTTTTGCAGAATAGCAGTTTCACATGAGTTGTATCTCTTCTTCTGATTCACAGTTCAGTGCTCCCTCCACCATGCCAGGCCCATGTGTCTTGGAGCACTTTTGAAACTCCTCGGTCCATTTTTAATGCTTCAATTATTTAAAGAACAGTAGGTCACTGTGTTATTTATAATGTCCCTTTGGGACAGTCTATTTCCTGATGGATCCTTGTTTTGGAACTTGGAAAATGCAGCTTTTTATATTCAAGCTTGGCTTACTGCTGCTAACACATGTTTTCTTAGAAATTTTGTGATTACAATACTCATGAAACAACAAAAAAGAAACTGGGAGTTGTGTAGTTTTAATGGCCAAAGCTCTGGAGAACAAGTGAGGGGTCCTTGTCTTTCCTTCTTTGTACATGTGGGAGGTTATGGGTGGGTAACATCGTACACACCAACAGACTCAGCTGATATGTTGGTCAACTTTGCTAAATTGCTTTTGACATTTTTTTTAAATTCTTTGTTATTAAGGATGCTCGTGGAGAAATCCTTTGTTATGAAAGAAGGGGGAGAGGAGAGGGAAAATTCAGAAACAAATGTCATTTAAAAACAAAATATGTTACTAAAATATTCAAAAGAAAAATGAGAATTAAGTGAGAAGTGCTTTTGGTTCTTTTTTTATGGATCATCCCTTAAACTTAAATTAAATGGGATAATAAATCAAAAGCATTTTGCAAAGTATATAAATGTGAGTTATTTTTATGTGAAGTAAGAAGGGGAGGTGAATTTTTATTCCCACTGCATTGATAGAAAAGTAAGGTCAGAACAATTAAGGGGAACAGTTCAGATCGGGAACAGGCTGGATGACCACTTGTCAGGTATGATATAAGTGAGATAACTTTCTGCTCTGTTTTGGGGAATGTGGCCACTGGGGTCCATTCCAACTCTCAGTTTCTATGATGCTGTGATGAAGTCTGCAGGCCACTCTGGAAGTGTTGAGCTCTGCAGCAGCTGTGTGGCTCTGTGGATGCAATACTGAGCCTGCAGTCAAAAAGACCTTCTCCGATCGCAATCTCAGACACTTATTAGCTGTGTGACCCTAGGCAATTCACTTAGATTCTCTGGATCTTAGTTTCCTGTCTATAAATTGGAGATAATTGTTGTTGAGTTATTTTTTTCAGTTGTGTCTGAGTCTTTGTGACTCTGTTTGGGGTTTTCTTGGCAAAGATACTGTAATGCTTTGTCATTTTCTTCTGTGGCTCATTTTACAGATGAAGAAACTGAAGCAAACAGGGGTAAGTGACTTGCCCAGGGTAACACAGCTAGTAAGTGTCTGAGACCAGATTTGAACTCAGGAAGATGAGTCTTCCTTACTCCAGGCCCATCACTCTATCCATTGTGTCAAACAGCTGTCCTTGGAGATAATAAAAGCACCTGATTCCTGGGGCTAGGCAGCTAGGTGGCACAGAGGATAGAGCACTAGACCTAGGTTCAAATCCTGCCTCAGACACTCCTTAGCTGTGTGACCCTGGGCAAGTAATTTAATCCTGTTTGCCTCAGTTTCCTCATCTGTAAAATAAGCTGAAGAAGGAAATGGCAAACCACTCCAATATCTTAGCCAAGAAAACCCCAAATGTCACAAAGACTAAGACAAAACTGAAAAAAAAAATTCAACAACAGTAATTCATGGAGTTGCTATGAAGAGCAAATGGAATAATATATATAATATATAAAATGCTTTGCAAACCATAAAATAGCATATAAATGCTAGCTGTTTTTAGTATTATTATCTTTGGCATCTTCCAGTTTACCATTTAACCTGCTGAGGAAGTTCCTGCTACAGCAACTTCAGCAGAAACAAATGTTTCCTAAATAAGATTTTCTTTCCTCTCACCAATTTTAGAAAGGAAGTATCTTAGGATATCAACCTCACTGGATGGGAAAAGGTATTTCTAGTAATGTTCTGAACTAGACCTTCCCCTATGTCAAAATGAATGAACGAATGGATGAATGAATGAATGAATGAACATAAAATCTGCTCCTAATTTGGAGCGTGATAAGACATCATTTTGATCTGTTGGAGGATTTCCTTTGAGTTAAAAAAAGTCTTCCTTTTGGGTCTACAGAACTGAATGTCTGTCGATGCATGCTGGGACCAAATTCATTGGTATTTTGGAAGCTGAGTGCTATGAACTGGTTTTCCAATTGTCTGAGTCCCTCACAATCTTGGCTTGGGTGAAATAAGGTCATAAGTTTTACTTAGGTTTTCAAAAAAGGAAGTCTCATTCTGTTGGTATAGCCAAATAAATCTATGTCCTTTGGAGGGGAATGAAACAATGCTGACATTGTCTTTTCTGTAGGCATGCCATAGGTGGGGGAAAACCCAAATTTCCTCAATGTCAGAGATTGTGTAAAGATTATTTATGCTTTTCATTAGCATTAAGAAGTTTAAGATGACTAGTTCTCAGATTCATAGGGACTTTTTTTTTTGGAATTAGATTAACCTCTTACACCACAAAGGTATCTGGCAATGGTATGTTAGATGAAATTTATTTCAGATCATCAGGGTGGTGACAAATTAATTACAATTTAAATGAGCCTTGATTACCCATCAGCCTTCAAGTATAGTTCCATGGCTTTCAGCAGCCCAGCTGACATATCCACTGACATTATGTGTCAGCGAACAAGTTTGGTGAATATAGTTATATATTCACCAAATATAATTACAGTGTGAATATATGTTAATGAAGTAGCAGAAAAATTTTTATAGTGTGGGGGGAGCAGGAAGGATTGTAAAATGGAAATCTACGAAAAAAAGAATCCTGCTCACATTGAGGAATTTCAAAAAATCACCAATAGTGTTGTATATTTTGGAAACTGTCCTTAAAGAAACTATCAAGCTAAATATGGAAGGTGTATTCCATTCACATCAATGACACTGACTGGAAACAAAAGAACAATTTAACTTGTAAGTACATGACCATTCACAGGGGCTGGCACGGGTGGGATGGTTTACTAGAGATTTTTAGAATGCTTTTCGATGTCTGAGAAATGGTTTCATATGACTTTTGCTACTTTGCTTGGAGGATTGCAGTGATTCCAAGTGGAGATAATGACCTTCATCCTGTGTGTCTGGACCCTCATTGTTCATATAAGAACCAAGGGTGGCCAGAATGTTGGGTGTTTTTATTATTATTATTTAAGCAGTTAACATGATAATAGCCTGTGGGAGATTATTATATACTAGCAAGTATGGGAATCCAGTGGCCATAAGGTTACTTGTTTGAAGGTTTTTAGATAAAGGTTCAATCTCTGACTATCACTAAGGGGGAGATAAATGTAATTCCACATACACACACACATGCACACACACACACACACACACACACGTACACATAGACATTTTCTTATTGATTCTCTCTATACACCTGTTCTTAGAGCTCTTAGAATACCCCAAATCATTTCCCTCATTTCCTTGACTTTACAAAGGATGACAAGTTGACCACCAGTGCTCCAGTGGCACCTTCAAAATGTCCATCAGTCAATAAACATTTATTAAGTGCCTACTACATACACAGGGGAAATCAAGGAAGACCTCCAGCAGATTGTGTGGAGCTCTTGTAGTGAATTTGTGGGAAGGCCTGGATGAAAGTTGAGCAAGATGAGTTTGTGATCTGTATCATGAGAGAGAAAGCCTCTGAATAGATGAAATCACAGATCCAGTGGAATGTCTGAGTATCCCTTGGCTTTAGGGGCAGGTCTGCAGCAGGAGAGATATCTGGCCTTTGCCCCAGTCTGTAATCATGAAATATCTTTAAAAAACCCAGTTTTTTGAAGACCTCTGGTAGACTAGGGTAAACAGATGTCAAACTAGTAAAGCATCGAAGTGTTGGATCAATGGGGTATGTCTTTGGCTCTTTCTTTATGGACAGTAAACAGCAGTTGAATTGCCAGGGATAAGGATATGTCTAGGATGATAGTTTCTGACTGCCTGACTTTCCTCAGAGAGGACATGCAAACTCTTCCCTCTCCCCTCCCCCACCAGACACATAAAATGAAAGATCTACCCCAGTACTACATGGAATTGATTGGCCTGACATGTCACCGTAATTTGATGCATGTATGAACAACTAAAAGCTATCCTAAACAGCTTTCCAAAATTCTAAATCAGAGCCTGCATGCATTTTCTTCCAAAAAGCATGCTGATTCTTCTCAGAATAAACTGGACGTATAGATTTCTGCCAAGTAAGGAATGTTGAACCACTTAACAAGAAGAAGGAAAAAAAATACCTGGAAAGTTGACATGGAGTGTGGTCCCAAATTTCTGTTTGATTTGTGCCACTTTCTCAAATAGAAAACATCTGGAAGATTCCCCTCACCAAAAAAAAAAAAAAATCTCCCAAGCAAGATCTCTCTCTCTCTCTCTCTCTCTCTCTCTCTCTCTCTCTCTCTCTCTCTCTCTCTCTCTCTCTCTCTCTCTCTCTCCTCTCTCTTCCTCTCCCTCTCCCTCTCCCTCTCCATATCTGTCCCTCTCTCTCCCTCTCTCCCCCTTTCTCCTCTCTCCTCTCTCCCTTCCTTTATCTTGCCTTCTCTCTTTCCTCCTCTTCCTCTTTCCCTCTCTTTTTTCTCCCTTTCTTCACCTCTTCTTTTCTCCCCTTTCTCTATCTCTCCTATTTCCTTTTTTCTGTCTCTCATTCTCTCTGTGTATCTCTATCTTTCTCTCTCTTTCTTTATCCCTCACATACTCTTACTTTCAACTCTCTCTCTGTCTCTGTCACTTTGTCTCTGTAAGTGTGTTTCTATAGCATCCACCCACCCATCCATCCATCCATCCATCCATCAATCCATCACAATGATCTCCTCTTGTTTTAATATGAAGATTAGAGTTCAAGAAGAAGGCGGGTTTATTTTCCCCCCAATTTTCTTTTTTGTTTTAAGTAATAACTACCATTGGGTATAAAATAGCTCAGTTTGTTTAATTTTTCCCCCCACGCTGGAAAAAATATTCTTTGAATTGCATTCATAAGCTCCGAACGATTGGTGAACTCATTCTATCTCCCTTCCTTGTTGTTTGCATCTCCTGCTCCATTATATTTGGTGTAGTTGTGTTTGCTGTTATAATTCTCGCTGATTTGGAACATATGATATTGCGGCTGCACCACACTTTCTGTCATCTCTCACTACTGTAACCTTGTGAGCACAAGGCACAATGCTTAGGCCTGTCAGGATGGCTTACTGAGCTCATACGTTAGAGTCCTAGCCCACGCGGCCTGAAGAACGGGCGGCACATTCCAAGCAGCATATTGATTGTGTGATTTATTTGTTCTCAGGGCAGGTCAATTAATTATTTCGCTGTGACGCAACCCTTAATTCTAAATGGAAAGAAAGGAAAAATGAACGGCCGCTTTCTCTGCCTGTCTGTGTTACCCGCTTACAATGAAAAAAAGGAAAGCATTTCTCTTCAGACTATACAGGTGCTGCAATGTGAAACCTGAGTATTGTTTGGGGCTTAAATGGTTTCTCCAGCAGGTTCCCAGAGATGGGGGCTGGGGTGCCTTTGAAGTTATTATAGCATTGCTTTTATGAATTGTAGGTTCTTAAGAAGGCATTATAAGGCAGGGAAATGAAAAATAATAATCCTTACCTCACACTTGCCACAAAATGGGACTTATTTTCTAGGGACATAGGTGAAAGGAAAAAAAATTGTAAGTTCCCAAAGTTGTAGTCTTTAAATTATGTACCGTTGAGATTGAGACCAGGTCTGTCTTCCCTAAAAATATCTTGGGAGACAAAAAAAAAGCCATATAACCTCCTAATTGCTATGGATTTAGTCTAACTTGTAAAGGAATAGAAATGTCCTCTGAATATTCCTGATCATCCAGGCTCCACTTGGTTTAGTTCAGGAACCCCACTCAAAAATAAATCTCTACAGTTTGGTATGTTGTGTGTTTGTGGTTTTATATCTCCAGACCAAAATACACAAAGGTACACATGCACACACACACACACACACACACACACACACACACACACACACACCCCACACACACATTTAAATCAACAAGAATTAAGACCTACTATGTGCCTTCCAGATGTTATGATAGGTTCTGAGGATACAAAAACATATATAAAGCATATCTTACTATAAGGAGCTTACATTCCATGTATGTATATGTATGTACACATGTGCAAGTTGGGGCTTCAACCCAGATCCTGACTATGAGGCCAGATTTCCATCCAGTGTGCCAAATCTCCCATCGAGTTGGTTTAAGTCCAAAAGTGGTAAGCAATTTGTATCAGAGAATGTCACGAGAGCAAAGGAGAGAATGAAGTAAACATCTGGTGGGAATTCAAAGTAGAGGAAACCCCTTGTGGCTAGACAGGACAGAGAAGGAGCAAGGCTTCAAAGAAGGCTTCAAGTGGGGCTTTCACTCAGGCCTTCATGAGTTTGGGCCTTGAAGGAGGGTAAAAGAAAGGGTCAGAGAGTGCATTCCAGGCACAATGTCAGGATGAGGTAATGAATAGTCCAGTTTGACTGGAAAGTAGAAGACTAAAGTGAGAATCAAATTAGATAAGACTAAAAAGGTAGGCTGAGGCCAGATGATGAGTGTGATCATGAATGTTGAGATCAGGAGTTATTTTCTTGGTCATGGAGAGTTATAAAGTTTGTTTTTTTTAAAAAAAAAGTGACAAAAATCAATATTTTTGGAAAAATGATTAATAAATGTGAGCAATGGAGGTGAGGTTGGATAGATCCCTCAGAGATTGTAATAATGAGAAAGAGGAGTTTGTGACAGTATTTTAGAAGGGCAGTTATAAGAACCTCAAGTAGGGTGGTTGCAAGGGACAGGAGCTGATCTAAGGAATACTGTGAAAGTCAATTGTATGGTATTGGACAAAGGGTTAAATGGGGTGAGAGGATTGGTGAGACAGCTGGTAGTTTGAGAGGTGATTCCCAGGTTACATCCTGGATGCCTTGGAGGAGGATGGTGCCATGGGTGGGAATAGGGAAGGCAAGAGGAAGGGCAGATTTTAGGGGAGAAGGTGAGTCCACTTTGGGAGGTGCTGAACTTGAGTTGTTGAAAGTAAAGCAGTGTACAGTGAGGTATGCCCAACAGGTAGTTGGAAATACATGGTAACGTATGATAATTGAACCACTAAAGAAAGAGTCAAATCTTGGGAGACTTGTGCTGGTATAAAAAAAATTCAAAATTTTGAAAGACCGTTGTATTTTTTATGAGAATTGCCCAAGGGCAGTAAATCTGTATGCCCCTTCCTCCCAGCATCCCACACATTTTAATAAATTCTGGCTCTTCCAAATGTGAATACCTGAGACACTTTGGGTGCACCAATACACAGATCTGTCAAAAGAGAAGAAGAAACTTCAAAAAACTCCCATTTGTGGACAATCTACCAAAGCAGCCTTTGCCAAATGAGATGGTTAAGAGAAACTTTGCCATTCCTTCATTCACTTTTGGGAACAGCAAACAGATATTTTTCATTCTGCACTGAGACTGTGATAGAGTATATTTCAAAATATCTAGGAAGGGAAAAAAGAGGCAGAGGCTGCTTGTGAATTCCAAGAGTTTCCCAAATTGATTTATAGCTCTAGAAAGGTTCAAAGCAAATTATATTTTTACATATGAGAATAGCTTCTTTCATTCAAAAAATATTTATTGAGCACCTATATGTATGTGGGAATAACAACAGCTAATAATAATGGCAAGCAGAGAATAAGCATTTTTATAGCACCTCCTATGTGCCAGGCACTGTGTTAAGCATGATTCCAAATATCATCTCATATGTATAACAACTCTGCAAAGCAGGTGCTATTACTAACATTCCAATTTTACACTTGAGGTAACAAGGTTAGGTGACTTGTCCAGGGTCACACAGCTAGTCATGTCTAAGGTTAGCTTTGAACTCTGGACTTCCTGACTCCAGATCCAGTTCTCTATCCACTGTGCCACCAGCTAGATAAGGGATAAGGACAGAGACTGGATCCATCATTTCATTGGTGTATGGAACTCCCTCATGAGGAAAATTAGTCTACTGATGCTGGTGGGCATTAGGACAGCCATCTCCGGTACCAGAACCAACCCCAGGGTTTCATAACCTCCTCCCAAGGCTCTCTTTATCTTTCAAATGTGGAGAGGGGAAAGGTCATTCCCTCTTTGCATAACTATACCTATGAGAAAGTAATCCTCAAGTAGCCTGGATGTAATGAATCATTTTGGATAGCTTTGGGGTTACCCTTTAAAATAACATTTTAAAAAATTTTATGTTTTACTTTAAACCTTATTGTTATTAATGTCTTTTGTTTTTACATCACCTTCACTTCCAAATGTATGTTTCTTCACCTCCCCCTCCTCAATGAGCCATCCCTTAAAGACTGTCAAAGACTGAAAAAGAGAAAGAAGGAAAAAATAAAGGCAGTTCATCTAACCAGCCAGCCCATCATTTGTGTCTGACAGTTACACAGTATTCCACATTCCTAGTCCCTTTATCACTGAGAGTCAGTTTGGTGTGATGGAAAAAAAAAAAGCTCTAGATTTGGAGTCAGAAGAAAAAGAGCCCACTGTGTGTCAGGCATTCTGCTAAACACTGGAGATACAAAGAAAAGGGGGGAGAAAAGCCCCTGCCCTAGAGGAGCTGCTGGTCTAATGAGGAATACAACATGCAAATGATCGTATCAACAAGCTAGATAGATGATAAGCTGGGGGGCATAATCAACACAGAAAAGCTCCTCATGCTAAGGGGGATTGGGAAAAGCTTCATATGGTAGGTGCGATTTTAACTGGGATTTGAAGAAAGTCGAGGAAACCAGGACATGGAGATGGCAAGGGAGACAATTCCAGGAATGGGGGACAGAGTCAAGAAATGGAGTGTCTTGTGTGAGGAAGAGCAGAAGAGCCCTAAGGCTATAGCCCATCTCGAACATGATCAGTCATATGACCACTGGCAAGACATAATTCCTCTTAGGCTTCAGTTTTTTTTTTATTTACAAAATGGGAGCAATGATATTTACAATATCTATCTCACAGATTTATAGTGTAAGCAAAAGAGAAAATGAGACTTTCGGTTAGCCTTAACTGTGAGCTCTCTATAAACGTCACTTATTGTACACATGTTCATCAAGGAATCATGTATGTTCTTTGTCTGAATATTTGGCTAGCTTGATGGAGATAAAAGCTTTGCCTTTATGCTTGAGTGGAACTACTCTGTCAAGGCTGGGAAGCATGATAGATAGATAGATAGATAGATAGATAGATAGATAGATAGATAGATAGATAGATAGATAGATAGATGGATGGATGAACCCTACATTCTTGACAAACTGGAGTGCTAATTCTATCATACATGATATCTGATTACCTACCTCCAGGAATAATCCTCACCTCCATCTCATAGAATCCATACTTTTCCTCAGGGCACAGCTCATGCTTTTTGTCACCTCACCCCCTACCTGTCAATGTTACTACTCTCCTCCTAATTAACGTTGTTTTTATTTCGTATGTATGTTGTATTTAAATATTTGCGCATGCTTTGGCTTCCGCCAGTCAAATGTCAGTACTTTGAGTGTGGTGCTCAGAACACAGTAGGTATTCAATAAATGTTGAATTGGACTGAAATAGAAATTCATTACCAAAAATGTTAGTGATTATTTAGCCTTCACTTAAAGAATCTTTGGATACAGGATCTCTAAGCCTCTTTCCCTGTCTCCTTGGCCAGCATTGGACAGGTTTGCTGCTGAAAGCATTCATCCTTGATCTCAATGTCTGGATGAAATTTGATCCCACTTCCTCTTCTTGTTCTCCTTGTGGATAAAAGATAAGAGCAAGTATTTGAAGATTGATGGCCACTTAAGATATCTTGAAATACCGGTTAAGTCTCCCAAGGTTTCCATTTGGGGGTTGGGGGGTAGATAATTACAGTTTCATTCATCCTTTTTTCCAGGTTTTTTTTTTAATTTTCTAGTCCTTTGTGAGAGAGGTGCTTTGGAATCTGGTTCTGTTTCTTAAATGGTAGAAAGAAAAACTAGCCACTTTTCCTGTCTTCATTTCCAGCATGTATGTCTATCCATTATTGCAAGTTGATGTTTTATGTTATTCCTCTCACACAAGGATCTGGCAGTTCATCTCCACCAGAAAGTCTGCTAGTTCTGCTACATGGACTCTTTGAAATTATTGGCATTTAGAGAAGCCAAGAAATAACAAATCCCAAGGCTTGTGGGTCCATTCTCTCTTCCTTCTACTAGGGAGTTCCTAATGCAGCATAACAAGAACTTACTGTGTTGTGTCAGTGTGGTTAGTTAAGGTAGAATTCCCCTCGAAGCACACTACCAGAAATTGTCCATGCCTAGTGTATACAAGCAAAGATGAAGCCAATGTTACTAGCCTTGTCTTTCAAAAGTCTCCCATTACTCCTCTTCAGTTCATTGATTCCAATATCCAACTGGCATTCCTCAGACAGCCATCAGTGGTTACTGTCCAGAAAACTGAAGGGCTGGGACAGGAAGGGAGTTGACAGTTTCTTCTTCTCTGCAGAACATGTCTACCCCTGGCTATTATTGATCTGCTGCTAGGAAGGAGATGTGTGACATGTAAAGGTGAAGTAATTCTCTTCCTCTTCCTTTGCCCTTCCCTGGGGGGTTCCCCGACAGGGGAAAAGCTGGGCATCTTTCTAGCATTGGATAAAATGTGGTGTGCCTTTCTATACTTGGCTCTAATGTGCTTGCCCTTTTGGTTTGGCAACAGTGAAAAATAGTCTGAAATGATTTACAGAGGGAGAAAAGATCAAAATTTGACTCATACTCTAGGGAAAAACAAACTCACTGTGATACATTTTGAACTGGGAGTACTTTAACAGAGAAGATGGAGAGGAAGAGAAGAAAGATAGGAGGGGAAAAGAAAAGACAAATTCACGAATTTTATAAGCATTAATTAATTATCCATTATCAATTAAACAAGATTTAGGTGTCTGAAGTGTAGGCTCTGGACATACAAAGACAAAAATAAAATAGTCCCTGCCCTTAGAGAGCTTACTTTTCCCTCAGAGATATAAAGTTTACACAGATAAGGATCATAGTGCAATGGATTTAGAATTGCAAAAGAACTTAGAATTATCTCATTTTCCAGTTGAGGAAATTAATTAAACCAATAGGTGCCCAAAGAGGTCAAGTGATTTGCCCTCTATCACACAGGTCCTTTGACATCAAATCCAGTAATCCAGGATGGAAAGGTTTCAACATGAAAAGAAAGAACTGTGGAACAGGAATGACACCTTGATTTCTAAGGTTTCATAATTAGAAATCAGAGCACAGTGCTGAAATTCCGTCCCAGTTTTAGCACATGGTGCTTAGCAGGGCAGTGTTTTGCCTGAGCCTCTTTCTCAGCCAGAGAAATTATGAAGCCAAGGATAATGGCATTCTCAAACACCAATCATACAAGGCTTACTGTTTACGTCCAACCCCCCTGCCCCACCCCAAAATTCTAAGACATATAGAATAATACAAGGCTCTGAATTAACTGAAAAAAAAGCCTCTCCTGCATTTCCCCTGGCTGTCCCATCATGCTTCGACTCTCCCTCCTCATCTGTCTCCTGCCTTTGCCACCTTCCATCAAGCCTCAGCTAAAATCCTCCCTTCTGGAAGAAGCCTCTACAAGTTCCCTTTAGTGTGAGTGTCTTCCCTCTGAGATTTCTTTCAGCTTATCCTATATATCTCTTGTTTGCCCATAGTTGTCTGCATGTTGTCCAGACTGTGAACTTTTTGAGAACAGGAACAGTCTCTCTGTCTCTCTCTGTCTCTCTCTCTCTGTCTCTCTCTCTCACGTTGAAGGCAGTTAGAGTTAAGTGACTAGCTCAGGGTCACACAGCTAGTAAGTGTCTGAAGCAGTATTTGAACTCAAATCCTCCTGACCCCAGGGCCGGTGCTCTATCCACTGTTCTACCTAGCTGTCTTTAAGGACTAACTTTGGCCTTTCTTTGTATCCCTAGCACTTTACCCAGTGTCTGGGTACATGGTAGGTACTTAATAAATGCTTGGTGACTTGACTTAAACAAATTTTAAAAGAATAATATTGAACTTTATTATGCAGCTTTTTAAAAGTTATTTAAAAGATCACAAGTATTTTGAAAGGAGCTATAACCTACACAATATCCAGAAATAATTACTTTTCATCCCACTGGCTTTCCATAATTTATTTTAATTGTTATGACTCTGATAGGCAGCTTTAGGGAGCAGTTTCCCAAATGTCCTTAAGCCAATGGTGTAGAAGCATCAGCAAAGTGTCCTATATTGCAGAGGAAGGGCCTTGAAGATGACTCAGATGCCATCATGAAATATCACCTAATTAGCTTGTGCTAAATCAAATAAGATGAAATTTAATAGAGATCAATGTGAAGTCTTACATTTCTGTCCAAAAATCAACATCACAAGTTCAAGACAGGGAAGATTTGTTTATTCAGTCATTTGCCTGGAAAATAGGTAAGGCTTTTAGTGATGGCAAGTTCAGCCTGAATCACTACTGTGAAATGTGTGTGTGTGTGTGTGTGTGTGTGTGTGTGTGTGTGTATCTGCCCAAAGCCCTAATGCCAAAGTATGGAAGCTGGAGCTTGATTCTTTTATGGAGTCTGGTGCTCTTCTCACTCTGCCATCTCTGAATGAAGAGACCAAGAACTTACTGGACCCAAAAGACTTCTGCTGATTGGGGCTTTCCCATTGCTATTTTTACTTAACTATCCATAAATGTGAGCTTTTTCAGTCTTTAGGAACTTGTTTCATTTTGTGTCAAGCAAGCATATGTGCCTAAATATTCCATATATCTGCTCTATATGAAGCCTGCTTTTATAATGCAGAGAAAACTGAACTCAGGATGTCTCATTGAATGATGCTATTTAGCCCAGTGATTTCTGCAAGTCTGAAGCTCTCTGGGCTCCCATTTCCTCATCTATTAGACAGATGAGTTGAACTAAATGTTTTCTAAGACCTTTTTCAACGCTCAAGTTTCATGATTGTGTTTTTTTTTATTTTCTTAGTTGAACACCAGACATCTTTTTGAGTAAAAAAAAAACCGATTGGTATTGGAGAAATAGGAAAACAAATACTACCACATCATTCTAGAATGTTTAGCTATGTTAATATGTGATATGGATTGAGGGGTGTGTCAGCTGTAAGATTTGAATCCAAGCGTCCCTGTCTACAAGTCTGGTTCTTGATTCACCACACAATGCTGAAATATGTTGGGGAAGTTAATTTATTCAAGGCTTTAAGGGAGCCCCAGATTAAGCATCCCAGGTTCTACAGGAAAACTGAAATGCTCCCCAAAATTCTCAGATATTTAGACTTAAAGTATCAGTGGTTTTCATGATGAGTTCTTCATTTCCCATGAAGATCCCAACCCCTTTAGTATATCTTTGACTATTTTCAAGATCTTACTGAAATCAAAAGATCTTTGGCCAATGTGTGCCTTTCTGTTCACCCTGAGGTACTTCTACCACCATAATGGAGACTGTCCAGGACAGAGTCCAAGTCAATATTGAATTTCCTCTAGATGACATTGTGCTGATTCTATGTGCTGACAAATCAAAAATCCTCATAAATAAAATTCTTAATCACTTTAAAGAATTTGGCCTTACCAGTCATGAAGGGAAAAAAGTGTATTTAGGAGGCCCATGAACCAGAACATGATAGACAATCTAATAGGCAGCTTATAGACTTCTATCAGTGTATATAAAACACATGCATGTATATATACACATATATATGGATATATGCATATGTATCTATATCATATATATGTCTGTAGCTATATATTTGTGTATATGTATACATAATACATATGTATACTATAGATGTGCATATGACATATACTGAAAATAAACAATAAATCTTGTTCAGAGGTGAAGAACTCTATTTCTATTTCATATCTCTTGACTGGTTTGGGACAGTGGTAAAAGGAAACTTTTTAGAGCAGGGCTTCTTAAACTCTTTCTACTCTCAACCCTTCAGTGCTTCTTAAACTGTGGGTCACAATTATGACCTGTTTTAGAGTGGAAAAAAGTTTAAGAAGCTCTGTTTTAGAGTATGATGTGCTTAGGGTCATAGAGCTAGAAAGAGTCAGCAGTAAAATTTGCACCCAGATCTTCTTGATTTAAATCAGTAAGTTGCCACTGCATCATCATCATCATCAAGAAATGAAGAAGGTGATACTCTATGAGTTCAAATGATCACACAGGCTGAGAAATGTCTTGGGGTGGAGTTGAACCCAAGCTTCCTGAGCCTCAGACCAAAGAATGGTCCATTCTGCCACTTTATGTTCAGAGAACATTGAGTCCTCAGTAAAGGAGACTGATGAGAAACTGGGTTTCAGTGCAGAATAACTGGGATACAAGGATGTATGATGTCAGGAGGAAGGGAAGGTGCTGGGCTGAAATTCATTTGAATGCATAAACATTTCTTAAGGAACTGTATGATACTGTACTAAAGCCAAACATGGACAACAAAAGAAAACAGTGCCTTCCCACAGGGAGCCTACATTCTACTTCCCAAGGTCAGGGATTCTTCTTAACCTTTTTTGTGTTGTGGACTATCTTTTCTCTAACCGTGAATCCTAGGACTCCCTCCTCAAAATAAATGTTTATTGTAATGTATAAAATAAAATGCATAAGATTATAATTAGCAAAGAAATAAATCATTTTGAAATGCAGTTATCAAAATTTATTTTTAAAACATTTGAGAGACCCCATGTTAAGAGCCCCTGCTGTCAGGAGTTTCTGGGATGGAGAGGGTAAAAAAAACAAGCAGCTGAGCCCCAGGGACTGCAAGGAGTTTCAGATACTGCCTGTTCACTGACCTTTAAGCAATCTATACACTAAAGCTGGATATTGGAGTTTGGGAGATTGGGAAACTTTCCTGGGAGCAGTGATGAAGGGAGCTGAGAGAGGAAGAAAGAGAAAGAGCCCTATACTAGCTGGAGAAAAGGTGACCTTGAGAGAACAGTAGTGGGATGACAGAGTGCATCCCTGGTGAGTGTTTCAGAGGATCTGTACGGGCAAGGGAGCTAGAATAACTCCAGGACGGGAAAGCCCGGGCATTCAAATGTGGTCTGAGATAGGCTGATGACTAGGGTAGGACCATGACCTTATTGTTTGCTTTCCCATATCTGCGAAAGCAAATACCAGCAGAGAAAGTGAGTGGTGATAAAAAAAAAGTTTAAAAATCATAGCAGCAGAGCTCTAGAGCTGGAAGGAACCTAAGAGATGATCTAGTCTTATCCCTTCATTTTACAGATGAGGAAACTAGGACACGAGAGAATTAATTGACTTGCCCAAGGTCACAGATCAATTTCTATCTTGTACAGTGTATCAGAAGCAGGGAGTTGCTAAGCTCTTTCTGGTTCTGTTTCTGGAAGAGATTACCCAAGGGGAACTGTACAGCGACTACAACAAGAATGTGAGAGAAAAGGTAGTCAGGGACTTTGAATGTCAGGCTAAGAACTTTGAACTTTAAGTAGCCAGCAGAGGGAATTACCTAAAGGATTTTGAGTAAGACAGTGAAACAATTATAGCAGTATCTTAAGATTAATCTTTGGGCTTGGAGCCAGGAAGACTTGGATCTGAACCTGCCTCTATACTTATTAGCTATGAGACCCTGAACAATCTTAACCTCTCTGAGTCTCAGTTTTCTTATCTGCAAAATGGGGTTAATAGTAGCATTTCCTACTATTGTGCTATAAGAAATGATGAACAGGTTGACTTCAGAAAAACCTGGAAAGACTTGTATGGTTTGATACTGAGTGAAGTGAGCAGAACCAGGAGACCATTGAACACAATAACAGCCACATTGTGCAATGACTAACTTTGATAGACTTAACTCTTCTCAGCAATGTAAGGATCTAAGACATCTCCAAAGGCCTCATGATGGAAAATGCTATCCATGTTCAAAGAAAGTACTATGGAGTTTGAATGCAGATTGAAGCATACTATTTGCTATTTTGTTTTCTTTTGTGTTTTGTTTCCTCTTTCTGGTGGTTCCTCCTATTGGTTCTAATTCTTACTTACAACATCACTAATGTGAAAATATGTTTAATGGGAATGTATATGTATAAAAAATAATAATAACATTCCCCTCAATGGTTTACTGTGATGATCAAAAGGGATGATGTATTCAGAAAGCTATAGTGTAAGCTTTTATATTCAGTGTGAAACAGTGGGGAATTAGAGTCAGAGGACCTGAGTTAATCATGTCTAAACCCAAGCTCTGCTACTTAAATAGCCTTGTGATCTTGGCCAAGTCATGTTCCCTCTCTAAGCCTCAATTTCCCCATGTATAAAATGAGAGAGTTGAGCTAGATGGCTAAGTCATCTATGAAATAGGATAGTCCCTTTAAATGAGACAAAAAGGACCTTGTGATCCCATCTAACTTTGAAGGCTGTCTCTTTCCCCTGTCTCCTGCTCCCATTGGTGACTCACTGTTCTTCATTGCTCTGGGTCAGGTGTGTGTTTCCACATTCATATACATACACTTCTCCATACAACCTAGAACCCTTTCATTGTTGTTTCAGTGTTCTCTTTATGGCTGACCTGTTGCCATTAATAAGAATGTTTTGTTGATGTGTGTGTGTGTGTGTGTGTGTTTGTAAATAGATATTTATCCTAATGTATATTTCTGAATTTATAAAAGAATGCTCATTTATATTGAAAGAACACTTGTTCTGGTGAAATCAAGTTAGAACAAGTTAGTAATTAAGTATTGAAAGTGGGGATAAGATATTGAAAGAAGGTGAAGCAAAACTAAAATGGAAATAATTGTTAATTGCCTAAATCTGATATTGATCAGGAGGGTTTTGGACACAAGTAAGCCCATCTGAGCAGGGAGTTCAGGTGCCATCTTGTTCCCACCTGTATTCAAAAGGCAAACCCCCCCCAACACACACACACACACACACATACACACACACACACGCGCGCGCACACACACACACACACACACACACACTCTCATGATAGCCAAGAGGTGAAGTGCTTCAGTGGCTACAGCTCTGAACACAGAGTCAAGAAAATATTGGCATTTTCAATAAAGAACAAGCCCAGCTGGGATTAAGCTGCTTTAAAAACTGATGCAAGCAAGATCATTTACTCAAATATTTAGAGCCAAAAAGGACCTTAGATGTCACCTACTTCAAGCTATTCATTTTACAGGAGTGATGAGGAAACCAAAGGTTCTCTGGAGAGGTCATGTAACTTGCTGAAGGTCACACACATGGGAAACAAGTGCAAGGGCCACGATTTGACCTTGGTTCCTCTGACTCTGACCCCCCCCCCAACTTTTCCACTGTGTCAAGTTTAAAGGATGAGAATCAGTGGGTGAAGATGCTCAGCTTAAGGGCAGTTTAGTTCAAGCTAGACTAGAATATTTCTGTACAACGATGTTGAGGGTACTTGTGTTATGATGAGGGGATGGTGACTATTTCATCTAGAAAGAAAAGAAGACTTTAGAGGAATGGGGCAGTTAGATAGCATAGTTGATGCAATGTGGTGCCTGAAGTCTGGAAGACTTGAATTAAAATCGACCTCAAATACTTACGAGCTGTGTGGCTTCAGGCAAGTCACTTAACCTCTGTTTGCCTCAGTTTCCTTACCTGTAAAATTGATGGATGGAATAAGTATTAACCACCAATTAGGTGCTAGGCACTGTACTAAGCCCTTTACAAATATTATCTCATTGGATCTTCAATAACTAGGGAGGTATTAGATCCTCCTGTTATAGCCTCCTTTCACAGTTGAGGAAACTGAATCAGACAGGTTAAGTGACATGCCCAGATTCATACAGCTTGTAAGTATCCTTGTGAGGCAGGATTTAAAGTCAGGCCTGACTCCAGGCCCGTGCTCTATCCACTGTACCACCTAGCTAGCTCTAGCACCTACCTCCCAAGGGTTTTATGAAAATAAAATGGGATAATGTCAGTAAAGCTCTCTGTAAATCTTCAAGTGCTACATAAATGCTATCTATTATTATTATTTATGTTATTGTTGTTGTTGTTGTTATGCATTTTGAAGGCCTGTGATGGGGAAAAACGTCTTAGAATTTCTTGTTATTTCTTGACAGGATTAGACCAATACCAAAGTGGTAGAGAGTAGAAAAGAAAGATGGCCACACGCATTTCAGACAACTAGAATTATCTAAAATATTCATAACAGTTATATATAGAACAGTTGGAGACTTGGAAAACAACCATAGTTGCTCCAACTAGAGAATGGCTAAATCATGATCTATCAGAATAATTGAATTATTGTACCTTAAGTGGCAAGTAGGAAGAATAGGAGGGAATATGGATATGTTTATATGAAGTGATACAGAAGGAGGAAAGCAGAATTAGAACCAAAGTTTCCCCAGTGGTTACTAAGTGAGAAAAAAAATCTAATAATATACAGAGAAGAAAAACAAGTCAGGAAGGGACATCAGTAAGCAGAATGTCCTTGTTAATGATAATGGTGACATATATATGTGTATTAATACATATATATGCTTTTAAAGTCAACTTTAAATAGTTTTGAGTTTATGATTTCATTTGAAATTTTATTTATTTAAATTTTATTTTTGTCTATGGTTAATGCAGTGAAGTGGCACAGTGGATAGAGCACTGGACTTAGAATCAGGAAGACTCCTCTTCCTGAGTTCAAATCTGGCCCCAGACACTTCCTAGTTGTGTGACCCTGAGCGAGTCACTTAAGCCTGTTGGCCTCAGTGTTCTCGTATGTAAAATGAGCTGGAGAAGGAAATAGCAAACCACTCCAGCATCTTTGCCAAGTAAATCATAAATGGAGTTACGAAGAGTCAGACCTGACTAAACAGCAACAATGAATACATTTTGAACTAAGAAAAAATAATTTGTAACAGTAAATGATGGACAATGGATTGGATTGCTTATGTAATGGAAGTTCTTGTCAAGGTCTATGTTTGAATCTTCCTTCTGTCACTTACTGTGTGATCACCAGAAATCACTTAACCTCTCTGAGGCTCATATTCTTCATCAATAAAATGGTGGATACTAACCCCTATAGACTCACTTCACAGGGTTATTGTGAGACTCAGATGAGAAGATGTATTGCATTAGGTGCTTTGCAAACCTTAAAGTACTGTGTTAATGTCAGCTAACCTCACTGTTAAGCAGAGGCTGAAGAACCCTCCCCAGAGATACTGGAGAGAATACCCCTGCTTTGACAGGGAGATTGAACAAGATAGCCTTTCTGGTCTTCTCAAGCTCCAGAATTCAGTGATTTTACTTTGAGAATCATTATCTTAACAAATCATTATCATTCTCTCCATTGTTCCTGTGTTAAAAACAACACATCTGTGCATGTATGTGCATGTGTATTTAACAAAAGGTCGTTGTCAGACAATAGTTAATCCCTTGTTGGGGGCTGCTAGGGAGAGCACCCTAAATCAAATTATAGTGTGCCTCCACCTAAGTGTGAAACGTGGAGAATCACGGAATGTGCAGCTTGAGGTGGAGGAATTGGCTTCCAATTCTGACCTTGCCTCTTTCCATCTGTGTCACCTTGGGCAAGGAACTTGACCTTTCATACCCTTCATTTCCTTCTCTGTAAAATGAGAATATTACTCCCAATGGTGACCTTGTGTGGTCACCAGCAAAGTACTCTGTAACTCTTAAAAAGTGACCTAAATGGGAGGTGTGCAGGAGGAGTAAGTGGTGGACTGAGTCATCCCCAAAGTCCATTCCGAGTCTCCATGTTAATATCCAAGGTAATTTGAAATAAGCTGGTATTACCACGTGGAATTTCAATGATATTGGTGCTTACATTTGCATGTGACTCTATTAAGTGTAAGAGCTTTTGTCACAGAATCACCAAGTGTTATTCAGCCATTTTTCAGTCATGGTTGACTCTCCATGATCCCATTCAGGGTTTTCTTGGCAAAGATACTCTAGTGGTTTGGTATTTCCTTCTCCAATTTATTTTAAGGACAAGGAAACTGAGGCAAACAGGGTTAAGTGACTGGCCCAGAGTCACATAGCTAGTAAGTATCAGAGGCTAGTAAGTATCAGATTTGAATGACCAAGTACTTGTGTTTAAATGGGCCTTGGAAGAACCTAGAGTCCGACTCCTCAAAATTCGACTGTAACCATGTGGCAAGATAAATTTTGCAACTTTTTAAGACAAAATGGCTGATGATTTGGCCTGAATCCTAAATTGGCAAATACCACCCCCCCAAAAGAGAAAGAGAAACCATCTTGATTTCACTCAAAATAGCTGACATTTTGGAGTCTGCTGCTGCCCACTTTGGGCTTTGAGAAATTCCTTTGATTCATTTTTTTTCCCCTGACTTCCCCTTCTGCATGAACAGGAAACAAATGATTACCATGCCCATTTTTCTGAGCAAGGAGGGAATCTTTGGCTTCCTGTCCTTTAGAAGGAGCAAATGACAGAGGGAAGAGACTTACTGTTTTGCCTTCAATAGCAAATCTTGGAAAAGGTTTGCCCTTTGGTCCATGATGTGATTTTATTTTGAATTCAGTACAACACAGTTCAAAAAGGATTTAATGAGCAGCTACTATGTACCAAGTATGGGATTAGGCTTTGAGGGTAGGAAGATAATAATAACAATAACAATAATAGCTAGCATTTGTAGAGCGCTTTAAGGTTTGTGGAGCACTGTACAAATCTGATCCCATTTGATCCTCACAACAATCTTGGGAGGTAAATGCTATTAGGAAACTGAGGCAGACAGAAATTAAGTGATTTGCCCAGGGTGCCAGGGCTAGCAAGTGTGTGAGGCTAGATGTGAATTCAAAACAAAAGGTCAGTGTTGTTGGTTTGTAGATTATTTGGAAAGGAGCAATATGTAAGAGAAAATGGAAAGAAGGGAGGGGGCCAGGTTGTGAAGGGCTTTACAAGGTGTAATTACTCTTGGGGGCAGCTAAGTGGCAGAGTGGATAGAGCACCAGCCCTGAAATGAGGAGGACCTGAGTTCAAATCTGGCTTCCTACCAAACACTTGACACTTACTAGTTGTGTGACCCTGGGCAAGTCATTTAACCCCAATTGCCTAAAAAAAAAAAGAAGATATAATTACTCTTAAAGAGGCCTTTATTGGATTGGACTAGGTGACCATTGATGTCCCTTCTAATGATCAGATTCTGTGATCTCATGAAACTGCTACAGAAGTGACAAGGTTAGCCCAATTCTCAGGATGGACCAGTTAAGCTTGTGTTGATTTTGCTAGATGGCAATGTGCAAATATCCTGGCTTACTTCTGTATCACTTTCTTTATTAAAAAAAAAAATGAGGCAAAATGCTTCCCCTTCCTTCTTCCTAGGTGGGCTTATTGATTTACTGAAATGATTGTAAGGTTTTCGAGCTCCTCAGCGGAAAACTGCTGTCCTGTACACGCTTCAATATTATCTCGTTAATGGCCCATTATTTCTGTTCCTTGAGACCGATGGCAGGATTTCTGTAGATAATGCCATTGAGAGGTAAAGGCGCTATGCTGATCAGAATGCATGGTATTAGGTCCCATTACTACCGCAAGTGAGAGAAAATCGAAAGAGCGCTGTTTCCTATTTCCTAATTGACGCTATAGGTTTTTTCTTGGGAAAGCTCTACAAATCAGCAGGCACGGACTCCTGCTGGGTCAGTTTTACCCATATAAATTCTCCCACAGCCATAGTTGGTGTTCTCAACTAGGGGCTGATTACCTGGACAGGCGCTTCTCAAAATAGCACACAGAGGTTCACAATGTCTTCCAACACAGAAATGCTTTCAAGTTGTGAGTCCAAATTATTCCTGTAAAAATAACTTATCTTTATTAACTCCCGGAGGATTTCTTATTTTGACCTGAAACCTATAGAAATGGTTTAGCTTTGTGAAATTGTTGGGGAAAGATGGCTTGCAGTAATTTTGTGTACTATGTCAAATCACAGCATGCTTGTGTTGGGAAGGATCTCAGGGATCATCTATTCCACCCTAACTAAGAATCCTGTCTACCACATACCCAATAATTGGTAATCTAGCCACTTCAATCTAGCAAGAGAGAACCCACTATATCCAGGATAAGTCCGTTCCACTTTGTGACAGATGTCAAGATAAAGCGTTTAGTAAACTCTTAGTATGTGCCAGGTATGCTAAGCACAAGCAATACAAATACAAGTGAGCAAAATAGCCCCTACCTTCAAGGAGTTAATGTGCAAATGGGAATACACCACAGGAAGGGTTGGAAATGTCATGGGACCTGATCTGGGCAAGATGAGGTAGAAGGACCTCTAGGAGAACCCTGAGTGATTCCAGGATTGGAGTCTAAGGTGCCCTCGGGGAGAAAGCAAAGATGACGGCTCTAATGCTTCAGTCCTGTTTCTTTCTACCAAGCCTGAATTGGCCTCTCTGCAATTCGCATTCCTTGTTCCTGGTTCTGAACCACAGGGCCAAGAATAGTTATAAAATTCCTTCAGAAATTGAAGGCCACCGTCATGTCGGCTAGAGGCTTTCTCTTCTCCAGACTAAACATCCCCAGTTCCCTCAATTGTCCATTGAAGGAAACAATCTGACGTGGTCCCTTACTCTCCCCGGCACACTCCACCAGACACATTTGGCCCTTCCTAAATGGGTTCTGTGACTTTAATCTGAACTTTTTACGCAGATTGTGTCCCAAAATTTGCTGTGATCTGCATGATACATCATTTATCATCTAGTTGCTTTGCACGTTGAGTCTCTCTTTTTTCAGATTGGCAAAACTGTTTGAAACAGTAAACGCAGGCCAAGTAACCACTCTGTAACAAACCAGAATTAGAAACGTTGCTAAAAGCCAAAAATACGAGTGAGAACAGCAGGAGGAGGGCATGTACTTATTCTGAAAATTGGTCATTTTATAAAAAGCAGCCAAAATCCAGCCATTTTCAGCTATTTGTTTTGCAAATTAGAGGGACAAAAGCCACAAACTCAACTGCTTTTAAAAACAGGACTCTATTATTGGAATCAATTTCGAATTTAGCTAACTCTAATTCAACCCAATGGGACTTTTGCACACATACTATCAGTGATAAGACATACTGGTGAATCATAACCGAGGACTACAAGACCATTATCAGCATCTTCCTGCCTCCTTCAAAAAATGTTTTAGGCCTTGAAGGGTCTCACCTGGTCCAGTTTTATATAAATCATGTGGGAAAACTGCAGATCATAAGATCTTAGATCTATATCTGGAAGGAATGAACCTCAGGGGTTATTTAGCCCAAGTCCCTCATTTTACAATTGGGGAAACTGAGGTCGAGGGAGATTGACTGACGTGCCCAAGGTGACATAAGTAATAAGCACTTAACTAACTCTAACTCTAAACCTGGTGTTCTTTCCATGATTAACAAGTTTTTGTTAAGTGCCTATTATGTGATAGGAATGGAAATACAAAAGATATAAGCAATTCTTCCTATCAATGAGCTTCCATTCTAAAGGGGAGAGAGACAATAAGGTGCGCAGAAAATTATATGCAACCTAAAAGTCTATACAGAGTAGATTGGAGATAACCTGAGAGTAGACCACATCCAGCACCATTTCCAGAGTACCAGGTCTGCTCTTGGCAAGTTTGCCCTCAGTGTGAGTGGTAAGTTGTTTGGAAAAGATGACTTTGCAATTAAGGTCCTCCCAGCTCTATAATTTCCTATAAAACCCAAGTCAAGAGGGCCAGCCGTGTTAAGTTGTCTTAAAGAGACAAGTGGACCAGCTGTCTCACGTGTTAGTGTGTGTAGGCTACCATAACCCAAGGCAGAGAAATTCTGAGGAATCTCTTCCAAAGAGAGATAGGTCATTTCATCAGGAAGTTGACACACAGTTCCTTTACTAAGAAAGTGGGCAGATGTTATACAGTATTTTGTGGATTTGATCAGCAAGCTTTTATTAAGTATCTGTTATGTGCCAGACAAGTATAGGTTCTAAAGATATAAAAAATGAAAAACAAAACAGTCCCTATTCATGTAGAGCTGATATTCTACAGGTTTGTTTGTTTGTTTTGAGGAAGGAGGAGATGTATCATGTACATAGATAGGATATCCAAAAAAAATCTTACTATAGTTCGAAGCTTAAATTTTAATAGCTCAATACTTCACTAAGACTTTTAGGATACCTTGTATGAATAAATACACAATATATGCAGAGGAGTTTTGTTGAGATTAGGGTGGCCTGAAGGGAAAAGGAGCTGGAGGAAACTGATATTCTGCAGATTTGTTTGTTTGTTTTGAGGAGGGAGGAGATATATCATATACATGGACAGGGTGTCTCAAAAAATCTTAGCTCAGTTTGAAACTTGTTTTAATAGCTCAATACTTCACTAAGACTTTTGGGCGATCTTATATGAGTAAATACCCAATATGTGCAAAGTAGTTTTGTTGAGATTAGAGTGGCCTGAAGGGATAAGGAGCTGGAGGAAGCAGGAAAGGCCAAAGGATTTTGTCTGGCCAAGTCTGGCAGAAGTTGACCAGCATCAGAGTGACCTGCTTGGCCCGGTCCAGCCCAGAGGTGGCCAATCACAGGGAGGAACTAGCTAAGTAGCCAAGTGACCTGATAGCCCAGACAGGCGGTGGAATGACAGGAACAGCGAAGCCACTTGTGCAGCAGGTATGCTTCACCCTGAGAAGAGCCCACCCCACCTGGCAGCACCTTCAACAGCACCCAAGTCCCATGCCTTGCAGGGAGTTTTATGACGAATACCCTGAGAGAAGGCTATGAAGGCTATTCCAGAGCTGTTAGTTAGTTGCCTTGGCCGCATGTACGTCCTACTACCATTGTACGCCGAGTTCATGTCCATTCCCCCTCGTAAACTACGTGTGTGAGAATGTGCCCCAGATTTGTTTGTTTGTTTGTTTCTTGGGGAAGGGGTTGGGGAATGCGGTGTAATTGTTAGACTTGCTATATCAGTTGAGGAAATACCTTTTCTAAGAAGCGAATTGAGTCTATTAGTAGATTGTTAAGAGGAAATACACTGTTTGGGTTTTGTAAATTAGGAGGAGAGCCTCCTGCAGGGCTATCTTTAGATAACTCAGAGGTAGGCTTTCTGAGGGCCCAGGCTGGCAATGGAATGACCAATGTAAATTGGGAGAGTAAGTTCAGAGGAGGTGTCACAATTATTATTAGGGTTATTAGATCTAGAATTAAAGGGGACCCCAGATGCCATTTAGTCAAAAGCCCTTATTTTTAAGATAAGGAAACTGAGACCCCAGGGACATAGTGATTTGCCCAGGGTTGTAGGGTTACTGAGCTTCAGAGATGGGATTTAAACCTAGGTCATTTCACTCAAGAGCTAGTATTCCTTCTTTGCCCAGCGAAGAGAATTCAGCTTGCCCATGTGAAAGAGAAGTCCATTTTCAATGAATAAATGCAGAGCACGTAATGAATGGTTAACTCCAGCAACTTTGCTATCCTTGGTCTTCTGTAGACCTTATAATGTTGTGTAAAGAAGGGTTGGCATGGTGCCCTGAACCATTCCCTCATGATAAGTCTGACATTATTCTGTGAGTAAAGGAACGAGTTTCCAATCTCCCCTTGCAGAAGGCTGCAAGTTTCAATGGTCTTCATTGGTCTCTGGCTGCTTGTGTTCTGGGCATTCTGGACAATTCTCTCTTTAGACCATCTGAGAAAAAATAAGGAAGAAAAAAATTCCAGCTAAGGTGCAAGAAGCCATTTGGATTTGAACCATTCCTAATTTATGAGCAATGACGAATCTCACTGTCAAATTCCTGTTAAAATGAGATGACTTTTCAAATGGAGGAAGAACTTGGGCTAAGGCATTTTGTTCTGTTCAGGACACCAGAAAAATTAGATCTACCAAGTGCCAAGGTTGATGATTTTCCAAGCCATCTGACTTTTTCCCCTTTGTTGAAAATCTTTGACTGTTTCTGGTACCCACATGAGCACCAGATGGGTGATATGTTCTAGCAAATGAGCTTGCCCCAAGTGTGCCTCGTTTCATGGAGCAGATCTATTTCTGCATAGCCAACAAGACAATGAAGCTGGAAAGCAAATTCTATTTCCCTTTCAACATCTAGGATCAGTTTTGAACTGCTTTTATCCAGAAAATTCATGTAGCCCCAAGGCAGAGCAAAACTCATAGATGACCAGCAGCAAACAGACCTTTGCAAATTGCCAAGCAATAGGGTAAACACTTGTAAAGAGTGTTTGCAAGAAAATATGGAAACAAAAAGGAATTACCATAACGTGAATAATTTGTGTAAGAAAGGCGAATACATAATAGCTACTGCCATTTCTATAGTATTTTATACTTGACAAAATTTCTTTCTTACAGCAAAGAGGTATTAAAAGCCCCATTATTTTTCAAATGAGAAAACTGAGGGGCAGAGAGAATTTGGGACTGTCTCCTAACCATGCCGTAACCCCTCAGAGTCAAGATTCTCAGTCGGGCCTCCTGACATTGTCCAACACAACCTTCTATTCCTACCTTCCTTTGGTTTCTTCTGTGGCTTTGCATGATACTATAAGATACCTTTCTGACTATTGGATCTCCATCTCCTTTGTTTGCTTATCACCTCCTTCAAAGAGCACAACCAGGTGAAATTCCTGGTTTGAATCTGAAGGCTTCTTCCCCTTTCTCTATAATCTTGGGGAGCTAACATGGGTTTCACTTATCTTTGTGCAGATGATGACCAGATCTACAGATCTAGTGTGAATATCTTTTCCTTAGCTTCAGTCCCATATCACCAACTGGAAATTTCAAACTGGACATCCCAGAGAGATCTAAAACTCACCATTTCTAAAACTGAACTGAGTATTGTTCCCCTACCCCTAAACTCTTCCTTTCTCTAGATTTCCCTTTTCTATTGAAGGCAACATGATTTTTTTCTCATGTTGGGTTCATAGTCTTGACATCACTAAAGCCTTGCTCCCCGCCCCCACCATCAGATAGATTCAATCAGTTGTCAAATCTTGCCATTTCTATCTCTAAAACACCTCTCTCATCCAACCCAGAAGGGTAGCTACTTAGTTCAGGCTGTCTTTACCTCTCCAAGGTTACTGCAACAGTTACAGGCTGCTGCTAAAATAGCATTTAACAGATCTAACCTTTTCAATCCCCCATTTGGTCAACTCCTGTGTCTCCATCTTGTCTCCAAGATTAAAACCCATTTATTTAGTTTTTAAAGCCCTTCACAACCTGATTCCAACCAATTTTTTGAGCCTCAATGACATGGGATGTTATCCCCTTTCCCACAATTCAGTCAAACTGGCTTTCTCTATTCCTTCTACATGACATTGCATCTCTTACCGTGTCCCTTTGCCCTCTCTACGTCCCATGCTTGGGATGGTCTCCTTCCTCATCTCCTGGGGACATAGATTTTTATAGGAGCTTGAGCACTAACCCTCAAAGCAGAGGACATAGGTTGAAATCTTGCCTCTGATCTAAACATACATGAATTTTGACAAATCACGGAACCTCCCTCAGCATCAGTTTCTTCATCTGTGAAATGAAGAGGTTGGACTATTCAGGAGGTAAGGTCTCTTCGTGCCTTAAATCTGTGACCCTCATTTTATAGAGGTGGTAACTGGAGCCCAAGGAAGTTAACTGACCTCCATAGTCATGTAGGTAATAATGGTAATAAACAGATAATAATAGTTGTTGCCATTTACATATGACTTCAAGGTTTGCTAAGTTTGAAATACCCACGGCAGGGGGTTTATGAGGGGAGTCTACCTTTATCTCCATTTTACAGATGATGAACCAAGGCTGAGAGAGAAAAAATAACGCAGCTAATAAGTGTCTGAGGTGGATTTGAACTCAAGTCTTCTTATGCCACATACATCACTATCCACTGTACCAGGCACCACCTGAGGACTGGTTAAAGGAACTAGGGATGTCTAGCTTGAGAAGAGAGGGTAGAACATGATTTCTGTCTTCAAGTATCCAAAGGACTGTACTTTGTGACCCCATTTCTTTATCTTTTCAGTCATATTTCAGTAACCCCATATATTCATGACTGAAGGGAAGAGTGGATCAGGGAAAGCTGGGCCATCAATCCCAGTTGTTGCTCTCCCTAGTGAGAATGAGATTCACCACAGAGGCTCTTCCTAAGAGCTGTTGGTTTCTGGAGGCATTGGCTTTCAATAGTGGATTAAAACACATCAAGTAGGCCTCTTTTCCTTTACACACACACACACACACACACACACACACACACACTCACACACACACTCACACACACACACTCACTTCCCTCTAGGTCTAGTAGGATTTATTCCCATGACCTTTAGAAGTGGAATTTCCATCCCTCCATGTATTTGTGACACCAGAAGCTGGGAGACGGAGGGAAAGGCATGGTAGGTCAGCAGGATGCAGAATGGGTGGTTAGGTTTCATACCCTAGCAAGGGCTGCTGATTGCAGCCCTCTAATTAAAGGGTTCAATTATAGCTTCTCTGCACTGTCATTCTAAACTGCGTGGCAATGTTTATTCTGCATACTGTAAGCTCCATCGTGAACCTCAGATGAAGAGACCTATAAACACATATACACATACATGTACATATATCTTTACACTCATGCACAAACATTTACACATACCTCCCACTGTAGGAGAGACAGTCAAACACTCATTAGATTTCACAGTCCAGGGTGTGCATTTTATGTTAATCACTGCAAATAGGGAATGATGGGAAATTTTTTGCTAGATGGTTTACCGAAGTTAATCTGCCCTTTTTGAGCCTGGTAGAATGTTCCCTTAATCTTTGAAATGTTCAAATGAAAGAAAGTCTCGAGTAATACAACCATGTAGCCAATCAGGGAGGTGCCATAATCTCAGGGAAAACTTAATGCCAACACTCCTCCCAGTCCCAGTTTTGACTGTATTTGGTGGGGAGAAGTAGTTTCTCTATTTTAGGAATTGATTAGAAGAGGGTGAAAAAGCAAGTGAGTTTGGGAATTTGTTTTGGTTTTAGTAATCCTTCATTTTGCAATGTAAATAGAATGGCAGTATCCCATTTTCCAAATAAAAGACAGTGGGCCCAAAGTTGTCCTGCCTTTGTAATTGGTTTGTCCTGCTGGGAAACTTCTTGGGGGAGTCTATTTTCATTCCCTTAACCTGCTGTTCTATCACTTGGAAAGAAAAGATAGAGGATCCATCCTGTCAGAATGTGGCCAGGTTGTATCTGAAGAGCTCCCATGCCTCTGGGTGGGCCAAAGCTCAAGTAACATTCATGACATTTTAATGCTGCGGCAGGTAAAGATATATGTACATGTATGTGTATATGTGTTTATAGGTCTCTTCATCTGAGGTTCACGATAGAGCTTACAGTATGCAGAATAAACATTGCCACGCAGTTTAGAATGACATTTATTAAGTGCCTACTATGTGCCAGGCACTGTGTCAAGCACTAGAACTGAGACTGCCTGATTTATTCAATGCTCTTTCCACATTGTTTTTGGTGATTGTTTTCACCTCTTGGCAAGTTCTTATCCATGGTCCTGTATACTTGCGGGATCAGATCTCATTGCGGCTGCTTTTTCTTAGAAATCTACAGCAATGCCAGTGGTGGTCATACTACTGTTCACCTTCCTTAGTGGAGCCTAGTGAAAATAGCACTGATTTTGGAGTCAAAAGACTTGGGTTCAAGTAGTGGATGTTCCTTGAAGACTGTTTTGTTTTGTTATTTGTATCCCATCACCTAACACCAAAGCCTGTCCCCTAGGCACTTAATGAATGGTTGTTGAATTAAATCTGGTCCCCTAGCATTGGTATGTGCCCACACAACCATGCTGCCAGTGGGTTGGGATTTACAACAGGATCTTTTGCTAACATGGGGCTCTAAAAATCACAAAATGTCAGGAAATGACCAGAAGTCACTCAACATATTAAGGGTTCTTCTTTGGACTCTTCTGAAGCTCACTTGCTAAAAATTCACCCAGCAACCGGGGGAGGTTGTGGCCTCCGTAAAATTTTTCCTACTATTGTTTGCATCTGGTCAGATTACAAATCTACCAAAGTGTCCTTTCTCTGTGGTATTTCAGGGCTTCCACTTCTGAGTCTGGTCAAAACCAGTCAACGATTGGCAGAACGTTGGAGTGGGAGGAGGAATACAAGGGTATTTCCTAACCTTCTCGGGCTGTTTAATTTGAGGTTTGGAGCTGAGATGTGTAAGTTCTGGACAAGGTTCACTCATTCTCTTCAGAAACCACATTTGACTCACAGTTGTACAGCCTCTGAAATAAGTTGTGTTCTAGAGCAGGCCAACTCTGCTGAGATTTGAGACAGATCAGAGAAACTAGTTCTGGAGAGGAAGAATATTACTCACTTGATTTTTCACAATCTTAATGGGAGAGGCCAGTGTTTCTGGTGGGCTCTGTCTTGAGCATTTGCGCATTTAAAATCTACTGAAGGGGAGCTGGCCATTTTGATTTTTTTTTCCAAATAGAGGAACAGTTATAATATTGCCTTCTTGATACCTTACATGTGCATTTTAAAGAAGTGCTAGGCAGTTCTTTACATGTGTATTCAGTGCCTATTGCATTCAAAGCATATTGGATAAAGTGCCAGGCACACGGAACCGAAAAAAACGGTACCCGCCTTCAGGAAATTTGCATGTTAGCCCCCTAAGCTGCTAATCATATTTAATTCAACCAATAGCTATCAAATAAATGCTATGTGGAAGACTCTCTCCAGGTACCATGAAGTCAAAGACATAAAACAAGCAAAAAACCTTTCCTTGAGGAACTTACCTGGTAATGGGGGATTGCCTCAGGTATACTGAACAGGTAAATAAGGGAGTAATACAGGGTAAGTTCAAGGCAGAGGTAACACTGACAACAGGGGAGTTGGGCAAGGTCTCATTTAGGAGGTGGTTACCTGAGCTGAATTTTAGAGAAAGCCACCGAGTCTAAGAGGCAGAGGGGAACAAGGAAGGCATTCCGGAATGACCTACAAAAATGCACAAAGGCAAATGATTGAATGTCATCTATGGGGACACTGTAAGTGTCACAGAGCTTGTGTAAAGGATTGAGATAATAAGGCTTGAAAGGTACAATAGGTGGGAGCCACAGAGAGCTTTAGATGCCAGGCTAACGAATTGCTATTTTATCTTAGAAGCAACAGGAAGATGTTGAAGATTTTTGAGTAGAGGCATAGCCGTGGGGGAAATCTTTTTGTTTTGTTTTGCTTTTTTTTTGTTTGTTTGTTTTGGTAAATCAGTTTGGCAGTTATATGGAGGACAGATTTGAGAGAGGAGAAAATGGAGAATTTACTGTAATTCTGAGGCTATTGCTGTACTTCAGGCCAGCACCTGAAATATGTTAGAGATAATAATAGCAATGATAACAACAACCACAGTAACATAGATAGAGTTTTAAGATACTTTCAGGGCTTTACATAGATAGTCTCACTGGATCCTCACAATGACCCTGGCAGGTAGGTGCTGTTAGTATCCCCTGTGTACAGAGAAGGAGACGGAGCCTTAGCAAGCCTAAGTGACTTGCCTCTACAGAGAGTCGATATTTGAAGTCATGCTCTCATGAGCCCATGTCAGCCCTCTATCCACTGCCTAGCTCCCTTTTCCCTATGAATGCAAGGAGAAGGATGTGAATTGGAGATTTATGGGGAAAGAGGAATTGGCAAGAGCTGACTACTGGTGACATACATTTTGGAGAGCAGGGTGAGCAAAAGGAAAGGCAGCGAGGTGGAGACTGATTATAAGACTGAGAACCTGGTCCACCAAAGGGATGTGGATACTGCAGCTAATGAAGGTGCTGGAGCCCACAAACACACCCATGTTCATGTTTTCTGTAAGGCAAACTGCCTGCATTGTTGTAGTGTGAACTGAGTGGTCAACGAGACAGCATATCTGCCACCTATTAGTTCCCTGGAGGGGGAAAACATACACACAATCCTCTTGGCATTAACTGTGTGCAAAGAGGGTTCATTGCCATTTACAAATGCCTTTCTCTTTATTTGTATTTTTTTTTTTTAGGCAAACAGCCCTGCGAATCACTCAGCTTCCCATCTGTGTTTAAAGCTGTAATAATAGCAAAACTTTAAATTGGCATACAAGATTTAAAGCATTTTAGGAAAACATTGATTAAATCTGCCAATGGAATGAATACATTTGGCAAGTGACCTAATTAGCACCGAGCTGGTTCTTTTTCACTGCTCTGTTTCTCGCTAATTGCTGTTCAGCTGGCCTTCTCCCGACAAGGAAGAGAAAAAACAAGGACCGGGGGGTGCTGACAAAACAGTGACATTCAGTTTTAATTCATTTGAACCTGCTGCCAAGTTTAATTATGTAATTGAGAAACTGAGACCAAGAGGCCCCCCAGCCTTTTAGGTGGTGGCAGGAGAAAGTCAGCATCTTGTTCATGCTCGATGGTGGGTCCTTTCAGTCCTGAGCGAGAAAACCCTCCTAGTGGAGGGGACTCTGCTAAGCCCTCCCTCAGCAATTCAGAGACATGGGTCCTCATTCATCCAAATTCCATTGTTGGCAGAAAGGAAATGCACAACGTGGAGTGAACAGCAGCAAGTGGCTTTATTTCTTTATGAAAGGATAAATATTCTCTGGGGGAAGCTAAGGATTTTCTTTTTTTTCCGTCTGGTTATAATGTAGTGCATGCTGTCTTGAGCAACTGGAGAATGTGTTTTTTATTTCTAGAGGTGAAGTATTTAAAGGATTGCACATGAACTGAGCCTTCCTATTTGAATTTTCCACGGTAAATATTTACGAAGGACCCTCAGCTCTATGGCATAGTTTACATCCAATGATTTCACTTTTCTTTACACATTTCCTGGTGGGCTCTTGAGGTCCCCACTGTCTATAAAGCATAAATATGGAAAATGAGCATTGTATATAAGTGGCTTTGTGTCATGTCTCCCACATGGCCCATGCTATGCTGTGACTTTAAAAAATTAAAAAAAAATAATTTCCTCTCTTATTGACTGTGGGGCATCCCATAATTCTCCTCCTGCTTCTGGGATGTTAAGAAAGCTTGGGGAATGGAAGGTCCTCATGGTGGATTTGTTCTGTTTGGATTGGATTTCAGCCCTGGAGATCAGTGTAGAGATTTTGTAATATCCTGTGTACCATGTGGGGGTGGAAGGAAAGGAAAAGAGCCAGAGGGAGAAACCTGAATTGGAGGAAAGGCAGACAGTTCTGTAAAGTGTCCAGGAAAGAAAGCCCCTGCCTGGAGGGCCCTGGTGCTAGCACTTGAAACCTTTATATACTACTGTTCTACCTATGCTAACGTGTCAATCAATTATCAACCAATCAGCATTTGGCCTCTACTATGTTCCGGAGATGAAAAAGAAAGTGAATTCTGTCCTACTCCCCTGGAGTCTATAGTCTTTTGGGGGTTGGGGAAGGAGAACAGAATATATATATAGAGAGAAAAACATGCAGAGTAAATATGGAGGGGAGTAGCATTTTATGAGGCAGTGGTTAAAAGGGAAGACATTCCAGGGAGATGACCAGTACCAGTGCACAGAGTTGGGAGATGCTATGTGTGAGAAAGAGAAGGAAAGAAGGAAATGAGCATTTTTAAGTGCCTACTATGGGCCAGGAACCATGCTAAGTACTTTACAAATATGATCTCATTTGATCTTCAGGACAACCCTGTGAGACAGGGGCTCTTTTATCCCCATTTCATAGTTGAGGAAGACAGAGATTAAGTGACTTCCCCAAGGACACAGCTGGTAAACGGCTGAGGCCAGATTTGAACTCAAGAAGTCTCCAGACCCAGTGCTCTATGTACTATACTACTTACTTGCCAGTTTGGTTGAACTGTGACATGAGGGAAGGGGACCCATGCATAATGCAATTGGAATGCTTTTTGGGGGCCAGGTTGAAAAGTTTAATCCATATAGAAATACTCCTGAGGTAATGGCAGCAACTTTGACTTTATTTAACAGATGAGGAAACTGAGTCGCATTGAAGTGAAACATCATTTGCCCAAGCCTCACCTCAATAGTATAACTGGAATTGATAGACTAAAAGTCATAATTAGATGCTAATTGAGCTAGGCAGTATCACATAGTTCTTAGAATGGGAGACCTGTATTCAGCAAAACCTGTATTCAAATCCTTCCTTAATACTGACTAGCCCTGTAACATCGGGCACTTAATTTAGCCACTTTGGGACTCGGTTTTCCCATTTATAAAATGAAAGGTTAGACTGGCTGATTGCTGAGGTCCCTTCAGGCTTCCAGTCTCTGATCCTTATAAAGCCCGCCCCTGGAATTGTTTTTGTGGTTGTTTTGTTTTTGCTGCTCAATCATTTCAGTCCTGTTTCACTTTTTGTGACCCCACTTGGTATTTTCTTGGCAGAGATACTGGAGTGGTTTGCCGTTTCCCCCTTCAGCTTATTTTACAGATAAGGAAACTGAGGCGAACAGGGTTGAGCAACTTGCCCAGTGTCACCCCACTAGTAAGTGTCTGAGGCCAGATTTGAACTCAAATCTTCCAGTCTCCAGGCCTGCTGCTCTATCCGCTGTGCCACCTAGTTTTACTCCATTCCTTTCTCACAAAACAATAATGAATTTTCTGGGATTCCTTTCTGCCCACCTGACTTTAGAAGTTACCAGAAGTAGCATGTGGTACGTTTTCCCTAGAACAGGCTCCTCTGTTTGTCCCCCTGTGCCCATTCAGGCCAATCTTCCTTTTCTTCTTACCCTTGATGTTGCTGAGCGCTCCCCGCTGGAGTAAGAGGATATATTCCCAGCATTCCTCAAAGGGCAGTCCGTCTTCTTGAGCTCAAACACAAACTTCACCACTTTTCCAGAGCCATTTCAGAGAGTATTTTACAGCCCACTGCTGTGTAAGAAATCCATTTTGGAATAACATACTAGGAGGGAAGGAATAAAAGGAGAAAGGATCCAAAGGGAGAAAATTAAGAAGTTAATTAAGAGAAACAACTTGGTAATTGAATTCCTTTGCACTTTTCCATGGTTATTTTTTGGGGGGGGAGTAGGGTAGGGAGGAGTCACAACACACAGCTATTGAAATTGCTTCTAGCGCTAGATATGCATGTGCCAAATGAGAAGAGGGATAGAACGGAGGAGGAAAGTATTTACTGACAGAAGAAAGGGGTGGTTGATGAAGGTTGTTTTCCGTGATGCTGCAGGAGTAGAATCCCTGTGGGGTTTTCCTTTTGCAATTGTCTTGGCTGTTAAGATTCCTTTAGGCTCAGCCTGGGCCTGGGACTTGAAATGTAGATGAGCATGATTGTCACTGTAAATATATGCTCAGACTCTATGGGACTGACTAGTTCTTAGAGGGGTGTGTGTGTGTGTGTGTGTGTGTGTGTGTGTGTGTGTGTGTGTGTTCGTGCTTGCATATGTGTATGTGTGTGTTGTGTGTATGTGTGTGTGTGTTGTATGTATGCATGGGCATGTGCCCATGGAGGGACAACAGGAGAATCTCCATGCCTCAGACAGCACACTAGCAGAAAAATGATGGACATGAATCAGGGGGGAAAATGATGGTCTAATGATTTCACTTGTTAACCAGTCCTAATTAGATGGCACTTGATGGGGCAGAGACACAGATGTCTTGTGTGACATCAACATGGTGGTGCTCACAGCACTAAGGGTTTTCCTCTGATAGTCATGGCCGTGGGCTCCTGAGCATTGTTCTGGCTGGGTTCATGCATCTCCCTAACCTGGCTTCCTACCTTGTTCTAGAAGCTATCATGACTCCCCCTTGCCTCTAGAGTAAAAGAACAAATTTTTCTTCTTGTCATTTAAAGACCTTAGTAATGTCTCCAGCCTCATTTGCCGTTCTTCCTGTCACATTCCAGTCCAACTGGTCTTCTTGCTTTTCCTTGCGTAAAATATCTCATTCCCAATCTCCACGCCTTTGCCCAGGTTGTCTCCCCTGCATAGAATACCCTCCTTCCTCACCCCTGCCTCCTGGAATTGCTAGCACCCTTCAAAGCTCCCCTCAAGGCATACCTTCTTCCTGAGGCACTTCTAGATCTGCGTAGATGTCAATACTCTTTTCACTAACGTTACTATGCATTGACTTTGCATATAGTTAGTGTTTCCTTGTCTGTGTATTGCAAGTTAGATCTGTGTAGGGGTCAATACTCTCTTCACCAACATTACTATGCATTGACTTTGCATATAATTAGTATTTCCTTGTCTGTGTATTGCAAGTCAGTATAGGGTAGCTGAGAGCTAGAATCAAAGCCAGGAAGACCCACCTCTGACACATAATGCCTATATTACTCTTGAGTCACTTAATATGAAGACAAGTCTCTAAGATTATGAGTTTCAGAGAAGGTGCCATCTGTATTGGTAGAGAGTTTCCTTACCTGGGAATTCCCTATACCAATGAAATCACAGACTCTAGGCTAACCATTGTTATCTTTACACACGTTGTTTTTCCCTGGAATAACACAGACTATTTCAGTTTGTCTTTGTATTTCCAATGCCTGGCATATAGAATGCATTTAACATTATTTTTTTTCCCCCTGAATTGAAGTGAATAAGCTGGCCTTCTTAACAAAGCAGATGTTGTGAAGGCTGAGGGAGAGGGCTGAAGGGATTCTGGCAAGGTCAAGTAATTTTCTGGCTTATTATTGAAATTAAAGTAGACGAGCTAGCTCATTTAGGAACTCAATCTGCTGAAAAATCCCAGGCCAAAGGGAGCAAACTCTGGAAATGAGAGATGATTTTCTTTCTGTCTAAAACCTCTGAAATGGCTTTCCTGAAGCAGGTACTTGCAATGATTGGGAAGGAGAAGGACTGTTGATGACAGAGCATTTTTGTCCTGCACTGGTTTTCCACCAGCCCAGACACATGCACAGATGACAACAGAGCAGGATGTCATTAGCTGTTACCCAAGGAGAGTTTGGCTTGAGGTGGCTTGAAAGCACCCACTAACAATGGCTTTTGTGTTCCCACAGGGTATGGCTTTGTAGATTTTGACAGTCCGGCTGCAGCACAGAAAGCGGTAGCATCTCTCAAGGCCAATGGCGTACAGGCACAGATGGCCAAGGTAAGCCAGATGCGTTTGGATCAGCGGCTTGCCTTTTGCGACGACATGGTCATGAGATGATTCCGAGTTGGATTAATGATTTCCTGATGTTACCTTCTTTTGGAGGGTGGTGGGAACGGTAATTTTTGGCTTGGGAAAGTTAGGCTTACTTCATTTGTACTTTGGGTTCATCAGCAATTTTGCAAAGCACGTCCGAAGCCTTGTTCAGTTCTGTTATGCTTGTTGAGTTGTGTCTCTTTTTTGTCTGTGTTAAGAACTTCCAACAGCAAATGGCATCTGGCTCGGGGAGCAATCAGTTAGATGTCTCAATCTGCCTGCTGGGCTTTGGGTAATAGCATTCTCCTTCACGTGCTTTGGAAAGCTCATAGCAGTGTGTTCAAGTGGGTCCATGCAGGGAAATGAGCTTCCTCTAAGTTTGCTGGTTGGGCCTGCTTTTGATTTTAGCTTTGAATTTGTGGAGGGATTCTTCCTGGGGTTACAAGCAGGGCATCACCCTCATGTACTTTGAGAGAACCTCCAGTGATGCTCTTGGGAGCTATTGGTCAGTTATTGATTTAGGAATGAGGGCATTGGACCTTTTTGCCTAAAGCTCCCTTTATTTCTGGAAAGAAAATTGCCTCTCTAAGCAGAGAACAATTTATAGCATATACAGGGTTTATGGGAAATTCTGATAACTTGTATGTAGATTCATGGACACATGTGATTTATATTTATGTCTTTGTGGGTATGGAAGTATAGTCCTTTATCTAGGACTGAGAACTTCTCAACTAAAACAAGGAATGAAAAAGGGCCATGATCTGTGTCAAACCCTCTTACTCCATATTTGGGTTTTTAAGTGTGGCTGTGTGAGTTTTTGTAAAGGCACATATGATTAGCCTTGACCTCTTTCCTGACTTTTCACTAATGATCCTCAGTAAGGAAGGGAGAGAAATTTCCTGTCATGGAGATATAAATTGCTATTTCCTCTGTCCATTTGGCTAGAACATGTAAGCAAATGGTTCCTAGTTTCAGCTAGAAGCCAGATGTTCATTTACAGCTGTTCCCCTCCCCTTTTCCCTCCTAACCCTATCAACCAGCTCTTAGCAGTCTGGTATAGCTCATGATCATTGACTTTCAGACACTGATCACCACTCATTTTTTTTTCCTTTTTTGTCCAGGTTGTCAGGATGGAAGGAGAGAGTTAGCTGCTATTTAAGGCATTTTAAATGATTTCAGACTGTTTAGTATCAATTTTAAACACCTATTTGACTGTAGCATTAAAGAATGTTGAAGTCTTGTCAGGATTAGGCCAGATGGCTTTAGGTCTTCTCACGAATTTAGTCCCAGGGAGTTAATGAGTTTGAAGAACAAGTAGGTGAAGAAAGGCTAAGGGTTAACAAGCAGGGATTCCTGAGCAACCTTATTAAGCAGATTCATCTCACATCTGAAGATGTGTGAGAGAGGGTGCTTTAAGTTGTTATACATTTAATTTAATAAATGAAAAGAATAAATGGAAGGAAATCAGGCAGTAACTAATCTCAAAGGTACAGTGAAAGTAGTTATAGAAAGGCATTTAAAAAACCATGTATACTTTTACTGAACTCTTTTTCTTGATTAAAAGAAAGGGCTCAGAGGCATGAGTGTGGAGGTTTATCAAGAAAGAACTGGATATGAAACAGAAGGTATCAGTAAAACACGATTAAAAAAGAAAGAGAGAAAACAGAAGAAAACTTTAATTCTGAGAACACCTGTGCACTTAGAGTAATATTCTGATGCCAAACATCCAAGCTTGGGCAAGGGTCAGATGTCAAAAGTTTTGGACATAAAAAGCAGAGTATCATTAATTTAAAAAAAGAAATGAGTTCTGGAGCCCTGGAGTTTCAAATCTGTCCAGTATCAGTGGTGCAGTATGAACTCCTGCCACTGTGGTGTACCTCTACACAAATCCCACTGGTAGGAAGACGTAGAGACTGCCTGTTCAATTGCATTAAATAAGCACTTATTATTAAACACCTACTAAACTCCAAGCCCTGTGCTAGGCGCTATGGATACAAAGAACAGATCAAAACTAGTCCTGCCCTCAAGAAGGTTATATTCTACTAGGTTATGCAGGTAGGTAAATGCAAAATGTATACAAAGTAATTTTGCTTGGGAAGATAAGGAGAAGTAGCAACAGCTGGGGGAAACAGAAAAGGCCCTTTGGAGAAGGTAGCTTTGGATGAGAAGAAACAGTTCCAAGTACTGATCTATAGACCACTTCCCATCACCTCTCATTCCGTGTGCCTACGTTCTGCATATTCAGAGTGCTATTAAAAAATGAAAACCTTTTAAACAGCATATGCAGTGATTAGCAATTTGAGGCAGCATTTTTGGCCCTCATCCCATGCCATATTTATACAATAAGCAAATACTCATTGGAGTGTTTCAGGACATTTTGTTTCTGGAATTGCTCTAGAGTTATTACCTTGCCCAGTGTGATATATAGAGTAGATTTGTAATCTCTTTCTTTCTTCCTAATCTTGAAGCATGCCAAGGAGTTTAAGATAGGCATCTGCCTCCTGGAATGGTTCAGTTGTTAATGACTCTGGAATTCAACAACTGAGAAGAAATATGTGTGTATACACATATGTACACATATATACATGTGCATGCATATATGTGTGTGTTTTAGATGGAATGCATATAAATATATATAACAATATGTGATAATTTTAAGTACATACAATAACTATATGTGAAGGGCAACACACATTTATTAATCACCTTCTATATATCAGGCACTGTGCTGAGAACTTTACAAATATGATCTCATTTGACCCTCACAAACACCCTGAAAGGTAGGTGCTATTATTATCCCCATTTTACATTTGAAGAAATTGAGGCAGCCAAAAAGAAGTATGTTGACTTTTCAGGGTCACATAACTAGTAAGTGGCTGAACAAGATTTGAATGTGGGTCTTCCTGACGCCAAGCCTAGGGCTCCATCCCATGTACCACCCTGCTGCCTACATCCACACACCCCCTCACACATGTGTATACACACACACACATATGTGAATACATATAGGTATATATGTGTATGTATAGATGTGCATATGTGTATCTGTGTGCATATATTTATGCAGTATTTTGCTGCATGACTTTAAAATAAATATATTTCAAAATCATAGCTGATGTGCCCCAGATGTCGTTTGAAGCATCTAACAAGTCCCTAAGGAGAGACAACATTTCGTGTAACTTTGCTCTTCCATGGCTAACAATGAAGGGGGTTGTAAACTAAGAGTAACACCCAAATGAAACCCTGGTTGGTGGTAAAAGACATCATAAATATTCGTTAGCAGAGAATAACAATTGTTCAAGGTATTTGCTGCTCTTTAAAGGGCAGGAGGGATCCCACAGATGTGGCTAATTGAGGAGTTTTCCTATGCCTCAGACGGTGCTTTCCCATCCAAGTTTGGGGCTGGATATTCTTAATCATTATTAGTGCACTAATCACCTTGTTGCCTCATAGGAAGTAGTCTTTCTTCAATGACTGCTTTGAAGTGTCATTGAAAGAACAATGGCTTTGGAGTCCAGGCACCATAGAGACACAGTCCGGGGTCCTGGGAAAAAGATCTTGTGCAAATCTTGTCTCTGTTTTCTTCTTTATAGAATGAGAAAGAGTGTCCTCTGCCTCCCCTTCACATTCTAGGAATGGTTGAGGAGGTGTTCGGTGATATCCAGGCCATTCTCTTTAGATGCTGGCCCATTAGTTTATCAAGGATCAAATATGACATCAATACCACAAGAATAGTTACAACTTTACAAAAAAGGACCTACTATGAACAAAGCTCTGTGCCAGGTGCTGGGAATAGAAGGAGCAAAATCAAACAGCCTCTGACTTCAGTAAACTTAAAAACTGGCTCAGGGGAAGAGGAGGAAAAGGATATAAGATAGATATACATAAATTAATGAAAAGTGATGTGTCCATTTTAGAAGCACTAGGGTAGCTGATGGAGAACTGGCCTTGAAACCAGGAAGAACTGGGTTTGTATCCCACTTCTGATACATACTGTGTGACCTTGGGCAGAGACTTGACTTCTTACTGCTCTGGCAAGTCGAAGAGAAGGTACTAACCCTCATTGGAAGAGGCATATTTCTCATTTGGGACTTCCTTATGCAAAGGAAATTGTAGTGCCAGTTCCCAGCACTATTCCTATTTAAAAGGAAGAGAGCAGTAACACCATTGGCCATCAGCAATGACTTCCTCTAGCAGTTGGCATTTGAGCTCCAATGACAGCTAACAAGCATTCGTTAAGTGCCTACTCTGTGTCAGGCACTGTGCTAGATGAGGGGTTACAAAGAAGGTCAAAAGATAGTCCCTGCCCTCAAGGAGCTCGTAATGAGGGAGAAAACATGCAAACAATTATGCAAAAACAAGATATATACAAGATAAATTGGACATAATCCACCAAGTGAAGGCCCTAGCATTTGAACTGTACCTGTCAGGATACTAGGGATGCTACTGTGTGGAAGTAAGGAGGGAGCATAGTCCACTGTTGGAAGGTGGGGTGGCAGGGTCTGGATTCAACAAAGGCCCAGAAGAGATGAAACCTTATCTGAGAATACTAGCTTGAAGGCTGGTTTGACTAGAACATGAAAAAGGCTATGAGTTGTTATATATAGCAGAGTTGGAAAAATTAGGTGATAGCCAGGTTGTAAAGGGTTTTAAGTGCCAGGATGAGGATTTTATATGCAACAGGGAAACACTGGTGATTTTTGAACTGACTGGCCCTAAAACTCAGATGATCTAAGAATTTCATTAGCGATTAGATAGCAAAATGGAGCTCAAGGTCATTTTGCTTATGATGAGGTGGGGATGGAGGAGAAGGCTAACATCTGGGATATCAGAAGCAAAATGTAACCTTTTAAGTTTAGGAGATGAACAAACTTCAGTGTTAGTGCTTTTCTGTTGGTGTATTTAGGAAGAAAAACTCAGCTACTCACTTTAAGAATTATTGGTTAAAAATTACTGAAAAATATCTAGGTGCCATCATGGACAAAATGATATGCCTCAGGTGAATATACATTGGAATACAAGGTGGAATGAAGCTTGGACACCCCTTTGATTTGGTGAAATATCTGCTATTGGCAAGGAAAGGTACTACAGTCCAGTGGACCATATTGTTATAACATAATCCTGTCTGTGTAGAGGCAGCTATAAAGTTTGACTGAAGACTGATAAAATCAGATGCATGATCAAGTCCAAATGGCCACGTTTTGCTTTCAATATCTGGATACAGACTAACTAGAGAACATTCTTTCCAGGACTGGAAAGAAAAGAGGGGATTCTCACTGAGGTATGGGTTCATTGGATTGCCTCTGAAGTCATTTCCAACTCTGAGATTCTGTGGGAAACCAGGGAAAATATATAGAACAAAGTTGTCCCTCCCAAAAATGGGAGCCTGCATTTTAATGCCTTCTGAATAAGCAATGACCAAGACATTGATTTACTTGTAGTAGCAGGTAATCAATACCCATTTTTTGACTCAATCAGCAAGCACTCATTAAGAACTTATATATGTGCCTGGCACTGTGTTAGACATTGGGTATAAAAGACAAAAGTTAAAAAAGCCGCTGTCCTCAATGAGCTTATTGTATGTCAAAAGAATGAATGAAAAAGGATATTTGGATAACTTCAGTAAGTGTAGTAAATAAGGACAAACCCAAAGAAGCAACGAAAAAGTAGGTTTTAATTTTAAGCTATTCACCTTTTTCTTCTACCCAAACTTGAGATAAACTGCCAAAGACATGCTTTGCAGTAATGAGTAGATACAGCTGTTGTAAACAGCATATCTCATTTTAATCTTCCAGAAATAGAGGAAAGATTCATTTCCTAAAGAAAGCAATCAGCTCTGTGTGTGTGTGTGTGTGTGTGTGTGTGTGTGTGTGTGTGTGAATGTGATTGGGAACACGTTGTTCACATTTAAACACACATATGGGCGTGGATAACTAAATGTGCTCTTCACTTGCAGACAACACAGAATTTTATCCTTCCACTTTTTTTTTTCCTGGACAAAGTATTCCCTTGGAAAAAGATCTGTATGGATCAGGTAACTGCCTAAAGACTGAATCCTGTACTGTCAAATATTTTAATTATCCATCCTGTTGATTTTTAAATGGGACTCACTTCCCCAGATTTAACCTGTTCATTTACATTGAATTATTGCCTTTGGACTGCTTTATGCCTCTCTCTTCCAAAGAGTTGTCACTGAAATATGTCAACTCGTCCCAGATCAGTGTTCAGCACAAATCTATTGATACACATCTATGAAGGACAAGCCTGGCACATAGCCTGACCCTGGGGAATTTCTGACACAACCCACCACAAAGCATCACCCATCCTGTGATTGAAATTTCTGTGATTTGCAACTAGATCAATATTTATGTATTAGGCTTTTACATCTCTTTAAAATATTTGTGAATATCAGCCTGGTTGGCTGTGTCAACTGGGCTCCTATTTTCTGATGCCAGAGTTGAATGCTGGGATTGAAAAATCCAATATTGAAATTGTCAGGGTTGATCTTAATCCCGTTCTTTAATTATTTGACTTTTTGGGAGCAGAATTTGCTAAAGTTAAATATTTGTATTAGCTTCTGCAAAATGATTTTCATAATCTGCTTCTGGTGCTGCCCAGGGCTGCTGTTAAAAACTCCATGGTTGTCTCTTAAAGTGGAAATAACTGGGATTGGGGTTGATATCCTAATGGAGTTGGCTGAATTCCACAGCATCTTCTAAAAACCTGCACAGGGTGACCTGAGTGGAGCCTCTGCCTGTGGCCAGTGTGTTTCTTCCTACAGAATGTGTGTGGAACACTGAGCAGTAGAGAGTTCTTTTTGTTTTAGGGAAAACAAACAAACAGACACACAACCCCCTGTTAACTATCTCATCAAGTACATATGTAGAGAATGTGTCCAGGGGCTGATCCAAATCAATACTTCATTTCTGCTTATACTCCTGTGAAATTAAATAGCCATCCACAAAGAAGGTGCTCTTGGCTGCAATTATTTTTTTTCTTGAATTTTAAATGAAAAGATTCACTCTGTGCTCTCTGCCTCCTTCTCCCCACCCTCCACCCCCCCATTTCACATTGCTAGTCTTTACTCTAAGGAAAATCCTTGGAAAATTGCAGGTCCAGGGTAGGTCTGTGGTCTGGGGCTGCTTAGTTGAATTGGCTCTAGAACAGGAAGCCTGGGTACCATTTGTTGATTTTTCCATTGTTTTCTTTTATGGTTCTCTGCAAATCCTGTGGCCATGGCACTGGGTGACCATCTTTCCAGTGGTCGCCAGCCTATTTTGACAGGATACTTTGAGTATTGGTTACAAATTATTCATGAGGAAGATATTACAGAGTGTGTCTCCCCGTTTGGAATGTTTTCTTGCCTCGCCTCTGATTCTTGAAATCCAATATGTCCCTGCCCTAGACTGCAGAGCAGTTCAGTGGATAGAGCACCAGACTCAGAGCTCAAAAGACTCATGTACAAGTCCTGCTTCAGACATTTACTAGCTGTGTGGCTCCGAGCAAGTCACTTAACCTTTGTTTGCCTCAATTTCCTCAACTGTGAAATGAGAATGAAAGCAGAACCTGCCTCACAAGGCTGTTATGAGGATCAGATGAAGCATGTTTTAAACCTTAAATGTTATGTGAATTATCATTAGTGTTCCCTTCAGTTACAACATCTCACTTTGTCAGCCAGTCAACAGGTGTGTATTTAGGCACTGTACTAAATTCTAAGCATACAAAGAGAGAGTCTTTGTCCTCTCTTTATACCACTATTTATGTAGTGTTGTTGTTCAGTAGTTTTTCAGTCATGTCTGACTCTTCTTGAACCTTTTGGGGCTTTCTTGGCAAAGATACTGGAGTAGTGTGCTATTTGCATCTCCAGCTCATTTTACAGATGAGGAAACTGAGGCAAACAGGATTAAGTGACTTTCCCAGGGTCACGCAGCTCGTGAGTGTCTGAGGCCAGATTTGAACACAGGAAGATGAGTCTTCCAGACTCCAGTCCTGGCACTCTATCCACTGCACCACCGAGATAACCTTTAAGTATCTATTAAACACCTTCTGTAAATCAGGCACTGTGCTTAACACTTGGGATACAAAGAAAAGCAAGAAAAAAGTAAACACAAAAAATAGAATTTGGCCCTGTATTTTCTGAATGCCTTATCTTCATCACTCAGCAGCCTGTGTATCTTGGAAGCTTGTCTGGCCCTTTTGCAAATGGAGGGTATTGGAAAAACAGGAAACTTACAGGCTGTAAATGCGCTCTGTGCCACAGTCAGACTTGATTCCTTTCTTCCCACCATGCTCAGGAAACTCAGGCCTCCTGGACTCAAGTGACCCAACCACAGCTATGCATCTTGGGAATCTGTTGGTCAGATCAAGAAGTCGGAATGGGCAAATCTGCATTCCAGCTTCTGAAAGCATATTGACGCTATGTGCACGAATCAAAAGTACTCCCCAAATAAATCAAACCTTAGATTTCAAACTTTGGGCAAAATTCCCAATGGGAACCATACCTTCCTCTTCACTGTGGATCCCCTTAAGTGCTCCATGAAGGTGACTGGCGAGAATTTGCACCCTTCCATGAAAGAGCTACAGCTGGAGGTGAGATAATGCTAGAGGCCTATTTCCTTGACTTGATGCGTGACTATTATTCCCATGGATGCTAATAAGTGTCGCGCTCATACATCAAGCAGAGAATATTCCCCTTGAGTCCACGTTCAACTTGACTGATCAGACAAGCTTCATCTACTCAATGTGAAGTGACTTTTATATCCTCAAATTCAAAGTTAACTTGCTGGGAAGGTGATAGGATTTAATGAAATCATTATCCCTCAAAAGTATAATGTACCTTCCATATGGAAAATGATACCTCCCAAAGCAAAGGCATAGGCCAAAAAAAAAAAATCATTGAAGTTGTCAGTGGAGGGAAGCCCCACGTAATGTTACACTCATCAATCTCATTTTATAATAGCATTTTATGCTTCATAACCAAATACTTCTATGAAGTGATGAAATCCTACAGTGGAATTGTCTGGCTGGGCTCCATTCATTCATTCATTCATCACTGGTCCCAGCTGTCCTGTGATTCCTCCCATCTTAGAAACTCCCAGAGTGGGAATTCTCTCACCTCATGGATGCATTTTGTCAACTCCTGCAGAACGTAGTCTTTGAGAATTGCCTGGGGCACTACCAGGTTAAGTGGCTTGCCCTAGGTTAAAAGAGTAAAATGCTAATGTTTATGGGGCATTTATGAAATGCTTTAAATGCATTACTTGTTCAGTCTGCACAACAATTCTGTAAGACAGGCGAGGCAAATATCATTCTTGAGGGGTGTGTGTGCGTGTGTGTGTGTGTATGTATGTGTGTGTATATGTAGTATAGACTTATGACTTCACTGATTTAAGAAATTTAAGGGAAGAAATGACATCTATCAATGACAATCTGTACCCTCTGCTTTGTAACTTTAGTCTCAGTTGTCTAGAGAGGTTAAGTGATTTCCCTGGGGTCATGCATCTGAGGTGTGCCTTGAAGTCAAGTCTCTGGCTCTGGGTCCATTATTTTGTGCTGCCGTACTCTCGTCTTATTGATGGAAAACCTGAGGTAAAAATGTTAACCATGCATCATGTTCCCACGTCTTTTTTAAATTTTAAGCTTTTTAAAACTTTACTAAAGACAGTTGGGACACCTTGTTTAGCTGAGGCCTCATGAACATGAAGTGATGGAGCTGCAATGTTTGGATAAGTGATGGAGCCTTAGCCAAATTCTTTCCAAGTACGTTGTTATTTCTGTTCTTTCACATTCTTATGGAACTAATTACCTGCTGTAATAACATTTTACCTATCATTAATTTGATTCTTGGACTCCGTTAACATTAAACATATATGCCTGCCTCTAGATAGATGTTCCTTAGATATCCATCTATACTAGGGGCAGCTAGGTGGTGCAGTGGATAGATCACAGGCCTTGGAGTCAGGAAGACCAGAGTTCAAATCCAGCCTCAGACACTTACTAGCTGAATGACCCTGGGCAAGTCACTTGACCCCAATTGCTGAGGAAGAGAGAGAGACAGAGAGAGAGAGAGAGAGAGAGAGAGAGAGAGAGAGAGATGTTAGACATTCCAAAAATGCAGATAACAACTTGTAACTATAATTATTCACAAACAATTCCATTTCTCTTTCTATCCCTCCTCTATATAGCATCTTTAAATGCTTTATAACCAAATCCAACTGTAAAGTCACAAACCCCCATTGCAACATTGCCTGTTCTCCAATTTATGATGACAATATCTAACAGTCAAAAAGCCCTTTAAGGTTTGCCAAGTGCTTTACATACAGTATCTCCTTCAATCCTCACAACAATTCTGTAGAGCAGGCATTGTGACCCCGGTTTTCTAGGTGAGGAAACTGAAGATAAGAAGCTAAGACGTTTGTCCAGGGTCACTAGGCAATTAAATGGAATAACATTGTCTCCTTCTCTGTGGCATGGACATTTCATCCCAAATGGATATTTGTATGTGTGTATACATGGATATATGTGTTTATGATTTCAAAATTCACTGATTTGCCACATTTGTTAGACTCAAAATCCCATGCAGTCCTCTGCACATGGAATCCAAATAAAGGATGGTCCCAGTGGACTGACTGATTTATATGTATAATTACACTGAAAGGAAAAAAAAGGATAAAATGTTGTTATAATATTCATAGCATGCCCACTCTTAATATTCCATAATAATAACAATAACAATACTCAATTCTATAGCACTTTAAGGTTTACAAATGGCTTTTGTAATCACCCTGTAGCACATGTAATATCTTTTCACATATTCCTAGGATTAGATATTCAGACGTTTAAGGGATTTCAGTCACAGGATCATAAATTTAGAGTGGACTATCAAGGTCCAACCCCCTCATTTGGCAAATGAGAAATTAAAACTGAGAGAATGAGCGACTGGTCCAAGGTCAGAGAAGTAGTAGGAAGTCACCAATTAAAATCTCTAAAGCGAAAATACACATACCCTGGCAACATATTCGAGTCATTTGAAGATCTAGATTTTTTTTTTTTTGTGAGGAGTGACTGCCCTTCCCCTTAAAATCTGAAATCATCATGAGTGAGCAGGAAGGCTGGAGCTCATCTTAACTTTCAAAGCCCCTGAATGGAGCAGAATAGAGAAGGCTGACTAGAATTCTCTTCTATCTCAGAAAACCCAGGTAAAAGGGGAAAGGAGTAGGCTTTTGCCATTCATGGAGATCCTGCTCCACCATTTGCAGACATTTGGCCACCTCACCCTTTTCACTAATTATTGTCACTGTAGAGACAGTGAGAAATTGAATATTTAGCACTTTCGGTAAAGGTTTTACTAGCTTCCAAAAACCTCCACCCTTTATTCCTTTTACTCCCTTTCCACAATTCTCCTTGATTGACCTTAATCACTTCTTTCAAGACATCTTCACCATTAGCACTAGTGCCATTTGTCAGACGCCTCAGCTGGGAGTCAGTAGTCACTCATCAATGTAATGACTGAAATGTTCGGTATTATCGGTGGAGATTTGTCTGTTGCCATGTTTTCCTTTTTTGGAATGTATTCAAGAACTGAGTAACGTCTGACAATTTGAAGTCAATCAATCCACAAATATCTATTAAGTTTTAACTCTGTGTTGGGCATTGCGCTAAGTGCCAGAAATACAAAGAAAAAACAACAATAGTTCTTACCTTCGAGGAACTTGCATTCTAATGAGGGAGACAGCATGTGTTTAAATTGGCATATAATACCCATGCCCTTCCTGATCTGATGATTACATAGTACAGTGAAAGGAGCCCTGGATTGGAAGTAAGATGTCTTGGGTTAGAATTCCATGTCTGCCTCCCTTTAACTCTTTGATCTTAGAAAAATCCTTTACCTGTCTGGGTCTCATTTTCCTGATCTGTAAAATGAGAAGATTGGACTAGATGACATCTGAGATTGTTTCTAATGTAAGTCTATGAAACACCAAGAGTGTGTCGCAGGCATTGAGGATACAGAGGCAAACATGAGGCAGAATTTGGTCTCAAGGAGTTTTCGTTCTAAGTCACATCCCTGGGCTGTTTGATCTGTTGCAGGCATTCTGAGGTGTGGTTCTAATAGCATAATAATATTTTCTGTACTTTATGACCTGCACGATTCTGACCGTTACTGGGCGTTAGCTAGTTTGGAATTTAATGTACAAAAGGGTGGTGGTGGTGAGGGGGACTGTGTACTTCAAGAGAGGCATTTGTTGGCATGGCACACACAAATGGCATATGTTGGGAGAGAGGGTGCCATTTCTTAGAGTGCATTTGTTGTTTCATGCACGAATGATTTGGGTCTGTTCTTCTAATAATGTATTTTTCTTAGGGACACAGACGAAGGAATATTTGTCATAACTGCCACCTTGTCCCTACTCCTTCTTCCCTCATTTACATTGCTCATGTTCATAGCTCTATCCATAGTATACACCCTCCAGTTTCCAAACCAAAAAGTTCTCTCTGACTCTTCCTGTTATGAGGGAAAAACAACAAAAACATAATAATATAGCAATGATAAAGTAAATAATAAAGTAATAAAGTAAAGGAAGGTACTGCACACCTTTCACACCTAAGAGATCATCCCTTCAGTCACACAAGAGTTTAAGTCTTATGTGAAGTTGGAGGATCCAGAATGCAGTCTTTTTCAGGACTGAATTATGTGTATTAAGAAAAAGGAATTCATTTCTTCAGAGACATAGACCTAGTAAGGGATATCAGAATCCACTTAATCCAACTTCCTCATGTCCCACGTGAAGAATCTGAAGCCAAAAGAAGCCAGCTGCCTCACCCAAGATCATCAGAGGAGTAAACATTTGAGGGTAGAATATGAACCCAGGATCTCTGACTTCGGAACTCATTCCTTTTCCATTCTTCTGCCTTGCAGTCCAGTTCTATTTAAGACACATTTTTAAAGCTCATGCCATGTGCCAGACACTGCTTTAAGAAGGGCTGCCTACATTTTATCTTTCTAGATAAAAGATAAATACTCTTCCCATCTTTGTAGTGCTCTGAGATGCCGTCTAGCTTGGGCCCCACCTCAGAACGAGTAACAAAATAACAACAACAACAACAGCAATAATGTTATTATTGTTATTATCTGCTTCAGGAAGTGGAAGAGGGCTTACCTTCCTCCCTCCAAATTTTTACCAAGCTCCCTCCTGGTTTAGAGGGAGTATCCTGTTTTCAAATTAGAAGGAATGCCAAATACCATACTTGGAAGGAATAAATGGACTGCTCTTCCTTGGGCTACTCTGTATCAAGAACCCAGGTATAGTAACTAACACAGTGTCACCAGTAAATTCAAAGGTTAAACAATTAACTGCTTGCTGACTAGTAGAAACTAATTCATTAAACATACTTCTGCCGCCTTGCCTGATAATGAGACCCCATATTAATTTTTGATCATGGTGAGAAAATTTTCCAGTATGAGTTCTGTTATCACTTGTAATTAAGCTGCTATATAACTCTTTATAAATGAGAACTCTTCATGAAAAATACGATTAAAAAAACCTTTGCTTCCCCAGTAGATTTCAGTATTTAGTGATGATTATTTTACCCTCAGGGATGGCACACTGGAGTTATGGAAATTGGGTTGGTATTTGTCAACCAGTGATTCTTTCAAACAGGAATGAAAATTGATGGCAAATTAAATCCTAGGCACATTCAGATACCTTTTTTGCATATGTCAGCAGATGCCAACAGATACACACAGAAAACCACACCGAGATGTGCTTTAATGATTTTCTTTCCATTTTAATTGCACTTATGGCTTGAATTAGAGTCCGTGTGCCTCCAGGCACGCCACCGACTTCCAGGGCTCCATCATGTAGTTTGCATAAAAGGTTATGATTTGACTACATTTCTAAATATTTTAATGGTGACATGCATTTTCCAATTATATTATGGTAAACTAGGTCTCCTCATTAGCATGTTTCCTCTCCAAAATATGGTCTGGAAATAGGACATGGAACATATTAAAGAATGGCTGGGATAGTATGTTAATTTCCAAATTTCTTTAAAAAGGTGAGGGGAAGGTTTGTTCCATAGATTGTTATATTAAGCTGGTTTTATTTTTTAATAGCATATCAGTATGGAGATCTTTGATGGAGATGACCTTTATTTTCGTTTAGGTCATGCTCCCTCCTTACTAGGTGGTACATTCCATGTTCTAAAATAATAATCATTGTAAATCTATTCGGCTTTGCTTAACCTTTCTGAATTCTAAACTCTGGCTTAATGAAAAACCTCATCAATGTCTTCCCCACAACCTCTCTGTTCTGTGTATAATTGGTACACATTACTGTTAAATATTTCAGATTTGCAAGGATAAAAATCAAAATTATTCTCCTTTTGACTCATTGATTTTTTTTAAGGGCAGAAAGGAGCTTTGGTTGCACCTGTGCTTATAGACATAGAGAGTATCTTGGGTCACTCACTGAGAAGTTAAATTACTTTCCCAGTTATCACGAAGACCATATTTGTCCTAAGTGTGATTTGAACTCAGATCTTCTTTACTCTAAGGCAGGCATATCCTTCTGTTCCCCACAGCAAATTAGCTCTTGCTTCTATTGAAACACATGAAGAAATTTAGACCCAGAGAGATAAAGGGATTTACCCGAGATCACGCATCAAGTTAATGACAGACCTAGGATAGCAGTATTATTAGCAAAAAGATTAAAACTCAGAGCAGTTAAGGTATTTGCTTCATCATTCCAGAGCTGGAATTTGAACTGATGTCTTCTGATTCCAAATCTGTTATTTCTATCTGATCCAACCTTTAATGACTTGATGGAAAGCACCCAGAAGATGTTGCTTCTTTTTACTCTATGGTGCTAACATGCAATTCTTTCCCTTAGATATGATAGCCAATCGTTATAAATGGACTCTTAGAACTCTTTTTGAACAGTTAAAGATATTACAAGGTCTTCGTGGTCGATTTCACTTATCTTTCCTCCTCCCCTTAGATGCCCCCCTTTCTTTTAAGACTGAGTACAATGCTTACTTCTGCATTGTTTTTCCTGATCCCCTTCAATCCCTAGTTTGATTCCAATTGCATAATTCCTAATTACTTTCCCTCCCCTGCCCCATATCACTTTCTGTTTTGTATACAGGTTTGCCTTGGCTCCACCAAGAAAATGTCTTCTCCTTGAGGGCAGGGACCATTTTCGCTTTTGTCTTTGTGTTTTCAGATCCTCTTACAGCGATGGACAGATCAGAGCTGCTTTGCAAATGTTGATTGATCGATTTTATCAAAGTCGCACCTGTTACCAATAATCTTCAAGCGATGTTTAGAGGCACTTGACTAAATGACTAGGAATTTCATAGGCAGGCTTTAAATACATTTCTACCTAACTCCAAGATTTTGCCCATCTCCGTCATTGCAGACTACCTTGGAGGTGACTTTTTTTTTTGTGGAAAAACACAGGGCATCTCTTTGCCTGCCTTACGTACCCATCAACTAGCTTCTGAAGCTTTGTATAAATGTAGTTTCCCTGACTTTATCTAGATGAGTGTTATTATTTCTGTGATCAAAATGGAATTACCCTCTTTTACAAAGGGGCACCACATTAATTTTGTATTCTATCTCTAGGTTTTCTTGTTGAAAAGGGAGTCTAAACATGGTTCTTCTTCCTCTAATTCAAGTCATGTTAATTTGTGTTAATAAGCTATTATCATCTTTTTTCTACTTTTGATATTTGTATTTTATGTTGGGGGGCTTTTTCACAAAGTTGATGATATATCCACCTGAATGAGGCAGAGATTTCTAGAAATAGAGTTCAGATTGAGTTGGTCTGTTAGTATTACCCTGTTTTGAAAAGAACTCTGGTCTTAGACATAGAAGCCCAAGGCTAATCAAACCTCAGCTGTGCCATTAATTAGCAGGGTGACCTCAGGAAAGTCTCCGTCTCTCTGCGTAGAAGCTTCCTCATCTGTAAAAACAGAAGTTTGGACTAAATAAGGTTTAAAGCCTTTTCTAGCTCCAAAATTCTCTCTGTGACTAACGGCTTAGTACACCATGTGGAATATGTTCTAGCCAGGTCACTATTGTATAGGGGGAATTTGTTCCGCAGATCCTCCTTCCTCTGTACTGACTTTTAAATGTGAGGATCTAAAAAGTATTGGATGGTTTCTACAAATATCATGATGCAAAAGTGAAATAAGTTTAGAGCATCATACAGTTTCTGCATCAATGTAAATGGGAAAAGTTACAAAGAGAAAGCCAAAGTCCCAACTGAAAAAAAAGTAATAATGGTCCTGGAACAAAGATGATGAAACTTGTCTCCCTGTTGGCAGAGAGCTGAATAACTAGTAGGGCTGAATGTTGTCAGCGTAGTATACGTGAGGCAGCTGTGGCCTAATGGACCTGAAGTCAGAAGGACTTGAGCTCAAATTCTGCCTCACAATATCTTATTATCAGTATGACCCTGAGCAAGTCATTTAACCTCAGTTTCCTCATCTGTTAAATGAGGATGATTATAGCACTGACTTTGGGGCAGCTGAGTGGTGCAATGGACACAGCACTGACCCTGGAGTTAGAAAGACCTGAGTTCAAATCCAGGCTCAAACACTTATTAGCTGTGTGACCCTGCGCAAGTCACTTACACCTGTTTGCCTCAGTTTCCTCATGTATAAAATGAGCTGGAGAAGGAAATGGCAAACCACCCCAGTATTTCTGCCAAGAAAACTCCAAATGGAGTCACAGAGAGTCGAATACAATGGAAAGAACTCAACAATAACAACAACACAGCCCCTACCTGGCAAGGTTGTTGTGAAGCTCAAATTGGGTATGATTACTTTGCAAATCATAAAGCACTATATCAATGCTAGCTATTCTTGTTATCATGCATTACCAGATTCAGTCACATCTGCCAGATGATTTTGCGTACATATTTTTTATTAGTAGAAGAGAGGGTTCAGTTCCAAGATGGAAAGGAGCATTAGGGTATTGCCAGAAATGACTATGACATTTTGAAAAGTCAATATTAAGTTTCGTTTTCAAAAAAATATAAATAAAATCAAGGATATAATTGGAAGAGACTTGTACAGTGTCAGTAACTAAAGATCTATACTCTGTCAGGTATTAACATTAGAATTGGAGTGACATGAATAGATGTATGGATAAGGAAATGAATCTGCTAACAGCCTGGAGGGTTGCAATTCATTTCTGAAATTTTAGAGAGTTTTTTGATTTGTTGCATTTTCGCATTTTCTTCATTGATCCAAATCAGTCTGCACTATATGGTAGCCAAAGTTGTGAAGAATATCAACTCTTAATCAATAGCCAATACCTAGCGTTTATTTAGCATTGTGAGGTTCACAGAGCACATTATATGTATAATCTCATTGGAATCTCACTATAAACTCTGTGAGGGAGATGCAATTTTCTCCTTTTATAGACCAAGAAACAAACAGAGGTTAAGTGGCTTGACCAGGGTCATATCACATGGCTGGCAAGGATTTGATGTAGAATTGAAACCAGTATCTTCCAGAATCCAAATCTAATGAACTCTCCACTTTGCCAAATGCTGGTGGTATATTTTCACACGTCATTTTCATCCAGAAGGTTAATTAACATCTCTCATTTTCCTGTTGTACAAGATGTGCTTGAAAAGATAGAATAAGGATGGTAAGCAGATCTGTGGTTTCATTGGTAGAGTAAACTCCTGAATGAGGCAATTCTGCCCACCAGTACAGGTTGGACATTTCTTTGTAGATGTTAGTCTTAGAACAGAGGTTCCAAACTTATTTGGCCTATCGACCCTTTTCAAAAACAAAACAAAAACTACTCAGTGCCTCCCTCCCCCCACCCTGAAATCTTTAACCTTTTAACATCTTCTTTTAAAAATCTGCGTCATTTATATATATATTATATATATAAAATATATATAAAATATATATATATATATATATAATGCAACTTAAATTTAATGATTTATTGTAAATTTGTGGAACTTTTTCCTGCATTGAAATTTTGATGACACAATATTGTGTCATATAACCATATAGTATTATATTTTAAACAAGTCACTACATGCATATATTCTTGCTGATGCATGCTGGACTTCCTGACAATATGCTTACTCACTCACCTGCCTACACTTGCTTGTTAAGACCTCCTGGTAGATTTGACCACTGATAGGTTATAACTTGAATTTTGTGTGTTTATTTGGAAAATAATGTAATCACTATGACTTTGACTGTTACACAGCAGTTGAAATATGTTTTTCAAAATTTTCTTATCTTCTCATCTTTCCTTATGCTTCCACTGACTCCTTATTTTTATGCCTCCCAATTACCCTGGAGGTTACTACCGTGCCACTGAATTATTCCAGTGCCCTCCAGGGGGCGGTATTGCCCACTTTGGGAACCTCTGCGAGGTTGCCTGGGGCACTGATAGGTAAAGTGATTTACCCAGGGTCACACAGACAGGATGTTTCAGAAGTAGGACACAAACCTGAGTCTCCCTCCTTCCTACTTCTCAGTGAAAAGGTAAACATGCAAATATGTTAAAGTAGTTATGACTATGGTAGGTACATTCCAATAGATGTGGATAACAATGAATAGTGAGATTATGTTATGTCTTGTAGTCTATATATACATCCCCAATTAAGATAAAATCTAGGTCTCTTTGAGTGTACAATTAATTCTAAAATGTTGAGGTATTATATAGTAAATAATAATAGCTAATAACTCACATTTAGACAATACTGTAGGGTTTGGAAAGCACATTCCTTACAATAATCGTGTCGAGTTGGTTGTTTAAATATTATTACCATTTTACAAATAGGGAAACTGAGGCTCAGAGAAGTTAAATGACTTTCTCATTGTCACCCAGAAAGAATGTAGTTATGACCCAGGAGCCCTCACTCCAAGTCCTGTGTGCTTTCCTTGATTCCTGGTGAAGACTGAAGAAGTTGAACACTCAGTATTGATAGTCCCATAAAAAAATCAATGCAGACATTATTATATTGTATTATATTATATAGTATATTTTCTATTATAAAGAAGATATTAATGAGGATTTATTTTCTTAAAAATATTGTGAACATTATAGTTTCTAGCAGTCAGAGAAGAAGAAGGAGGAGCAAGTCACTGAAGCCCAGAGAAAGAAAGATAACCAGGAAGAGATACCTGCTTAACAGGACCAAGTGTGGGGAGAATTCACGATACTATTTGGGAAATGAACTAGATAAGTTCTCAAAGAGCCTCCTAGTCCTCTACACATCTGATTCATTATTTTGCCATGGGACACTGGAGCGGGGAAATGGCAAACTGGTGATATCTACTCTCTTATGCCATCACTTTCTTTCCCTCTCTTTTCTGCTCTGAGGACTTCGTTGTGTAGCCTAATATGGAAGGAGAAGAAGGTAGTGAAGGAAAGAAGTTACCACATTTCCTCTAGGCTGTGTGAATTCATGAAAGCCACAACTTAGAACGGTTTTGTGGTTCATTGACCATGAAAGCAGAAAAAAAAAAACCGCACTCATTCAAAGTGTTTATATTTTAGAAGAGAGTGTAAAAAATGCAGTTTTTCCAAAGCAGGTTTGAAAATTCCACATCCTCCAACATGTGGAAATTCATTCCTTCTGTTTCTTGTGATTGGCCCTCCCACTCTCCATTGTAATAAGTAGACTACATGATTTCTATAGATATGTTTTCATTAAGAGTTTTTAAATAAATTAGTTAATTCTTTTCCAGACAATTACTTAAATTAAAGGATATGCCAGTATGCATGTATGTATGTGTGTAGAAGAGACTGATTTATGCTAGTTGCCTCCCTCGGGTAAATAGTCTCTTTGAGATTTTTCACTTCCTATAGTACCTGAAATTCCAACCTTAAAGACACATTGTTTGTATTTTAGAGGCAAAGAGAATTCCCAAGAATATATTATATTCCCAGAGGTCTCCTGTTAAAATGTCCCAGAAACACCTGAAGTATTTTTTTTAAACTGTAGCTAGTTATTAACACCTGGATTGAGAGTCAAAGGAACTACATTTAAATTCCAGATTTCCTGCTTACTATCTGTGTGACCTTGGGTAAGTCCCTTATCTTCTAGGTATCTCAGTCCATTCCCTAAGAAGCATCTACTAAGGCATGAGTGTATCACTCTGTTTTAGTTCAGAAATTCCCACCCTGGAACATTCCTGCAGAGATGAAACAAATATATCCTTTATTTTCTTTTATAACCTGCATACTTTAGAGATTTTATTTGGCCTCTTTAAATATCAGCTTGTCACAAGATGTATTTATAGGTAAATGGGGAATTTGTATTCAGTGATGGTATTTATAATGTGGTGGTAACAAAGATGAAAGAATGCATAAAAATTTGCAAACAGTCAATTACAATACGATTACAATATAAATATAATACAATACAGAACAATGCCTTGCATCTAATAGGTGCTTAATAAATGAACAATACCTAACAGTCCTCTTCCCAAATCTTCTTTTTTTAAGTCTTCTGTTGATTAAACATCTCTTTTTCCTTAAACTAACCATCACATAGTATTGAGGTTGGGTTTCCTTGCTCAAATGTTCTACCTTAAGTTGAACACAATTCTCAAGATATGATCTGATAAGGCAAAATTACACTGGGACTCTCACTTCCCCCATTGTAAACACGAAGTTGTAATGGATGTGATCTAAGATGTCATTAACTTTTTTTGGTTGCCATATCACACAATTGGTTATTAGAAGAGCACCCCAGTGCTTAGCACAGTGTCTGGAACATAATAAGCACTTAATGTTTATTTTTATTTATTTATTTATTTATTTTAGGCAATTGGGGTTAAGTGACTTGCCCAGGGTCACACAGCTAGTAAGTGTCAAGTGTTTGGTCTGAGGCCAGATTTGAACTCAGGTCCTCCTGACTTCAGGACCGGTGCTCTATCCACTGCACCACAGCACTTAGCTGCCCCAGCACTTAATGTTTATTGACTGACTAACTGACTTACATACTAAGTGGACCATCTATCTATCTCAAACTCCACTTGCTCTCTGGGAGGATTCATTTGTAAAATAAGGGGTTGGGCTAGATAGCCCCCAAGTGCCATTCCAAATTTAAATATCATGTGACTTTGGACATTTCATGTAACCTTCCTTGTCCTTAATTTCCTTTTCTGTAAAATGAGGTTGATGACCTCTCAGATCTCTTCCTGCTCTAAATCTATGATCCTGTGATTTCATTTTGTGTATATCATATACATTTTTGGCAGTTTTCTCTAAATATGTTTTCTTTTACTGTACCTCCTCCTTAGCCCTCTTGCCTCTTTTCTGGAAAAATCTCCTTTTTTATTTATTCATTTCTATTTTTTTCCCCCTTGACATAATGGAATTTGTTCAGTCCTTGGCAGGGCTGTGTTTTACCTCTATGAGTAATAAGATCCTTCCCTTGATGCTAGGGCATCTTGTCCTGCCCTAAATGAGCTACGCCAAGCTTGACATGAAAAGAGATGCCAACCATAGTGTCCTATCTATTTGTCAGGAGTGAGATCTCTTTTATAGAGCCCTGCCAACCTCTCACAGAAATATTTGACTGGTAGTGAACTTTCACTTCTGCTAATATGATAGAAGTACCTGGGAATGGGAATTGTCAGAGCACTTTAACAAAAGAGCCTGTGAAACTGATCACAGTCTGGGCAGCAAAATCCCTGTAGGAAGCATATTCTTCACACTGAAGGATCCTTCAGAAAAGTACTCAGGTGCCTGACCTTGGAATAGCATCAGAGAAAAGAAAGCATTCGGGGTTCTAAACAGTATTGGCATCTGTCTCAGCTGCACCAAGGCTCACACAAAATGGCAGCTCTGATGAGCCCACGCACACACACACACACCAGTTAGTGACCAGCTATGGAAATGGTGTTAATGGATTTTTATGGAAAAGCATATAGTACATGTAGCCGGGCAAAAGTCATCTTAAATATCGATTGCATTTGAGCATCCAGAAAATCAAAGCAATGTTTGTAATGCAAGTTTATCTCTTCCAAGAAGTAAAAGCAGGAACACACAGAGAGATTTTCAGTTGTTGTTCACGTTGTAGGGGAGAACAACTTTAAAGTGTGTTTGTTCAGAGAATTCACTGTGCAGAGAAGTGGTACAGAGGGAGACAAAAGAGATATGGAGATTTCATTGAAATTTCTCCTTGGGCAATTACTAGACTTGAATTCAGAAATGAACTGGGCAAGTAAGTTAACCTCTTTGAGCCTTAGTTTCCCATCTGTAAAATAAGGATGACAATATTTGTGACACCTCACAAGGATAAGATATGTTAATCATTTTTTCAAAAGCAAGGCTTTTGGTCCATTCCTATGATTTTGCTGGAGTGAAGAACTCTTAAATATGGAAATACCCATTGAAACAACCTGGCACTTACCTTGTAATACACAGGATGTCCCAAATTGGTGCAATTTCTAAAGCTAATAAAGCTTAAAACTTGTACCAACACTTTTGGGATACATTGTATTATTTTAGGAGTTGCCTGGGGCTACTAAGAATTGAAGTGACTAAGGGGCAGCTAGGTGGCACAGTGGATAGAGCTCCGGCCTTGAAGTCAGGAGGACCTGAGTTCAAATCCAGTCTCAGACACACAGCACAAACATGTACTAGCTGTGTGACCCTGGGCAAGTCACTTAACCCCAATTGCCCAGCAAAAAGCAAAAAAACCAACCAAACAAAAAGAATTTAAGTGGCTTGCCTAGGGTATGTACCCTGTATATGTCAGAGGTGAAATCCAAACCTAGGTCTTCCTGATTCCAAGACCAGTACTCTATCCACTGTCATGTCTCCTGTCCTTATGAACCTTAAAAGTCCTATATAAAAAGTTCTCATCATCCTTAGTAGTAGTAATAATAGTCTCCATTATCTAGTAAGCATCATTTCAAGCTTGAAGTTGTAAAGGGCATTTCATTCTCAGCACATCAAGTAATGAGAGTATGACATGATTACCATAAATAATAACTCTTACAACCTTGATAGGTTTTTTTTAAAATGCATGTTAAGTGTTCAAACTCATTTTATAATAGTGATTGTGATTAGCTTTAAATTTTTTTTCAAAGAATACAATAGGAAATTGCATGCTCCCCTCACCTCACTCTGACTAGTGCTAATTAAATTTCATGCTAATCAGGCTTACCGGGTTAAAACACAATGAAGAATTTGTTTATTTGTTAGGAATGGAACGCCACGTGACTCATTGCTATCTTGATTTTGAGAACATTCAAGACCACTCCTCCCTACACCCGACATACATACAACTTGCAAGCCATTCTGCTTTCTTCAAAATAGTGTCTATAAGTTTGTGTATATTTTTCTTAATTTATTTGCAATTGCTGAACCTCATCTCCTAAAAGAATGGAAGTTCCTTGAGGGAAAAGATATTTTCTCCGAGTCTCTTAGCTTTGCCTATTGATTGGCTTGTTCAATTGAATTCAACACCCAGCTCTTATCCTTGTAGATGAAGAAACCCGACAAACATCCTCTTTGGAGGTCAAAAGAAAAAGGCAATGATTTTGTGAAAGGCAAAAGTGACAATTATAGACCGTGAGTGTACTTTAGCAAAACCACTTCTGTGCATATTCAAATCAATAGGCAACCATAAAAAAAAAGTGCTGAAGGCAAAGAATCATGCAAAGACTTGTGTGAAGCAATGCAGAATGAAGAAAACAGAGCTGAAATATACACTACCTGTTCTGCTACTATATAAATGCTGACATCATTACTAGGCAGCAAAATTCAAGTTATCAGGGGTGCTTCCCTTTTTTCATATTATAAACCCCATTTGGTGTCCAGTGAAGCCTGGGAACTACTTCTCAAAATAATGTTTTTCAAAGAATAAAAGGCATAGCATTACAAAGGAAATCAATTAAGTGAAAATAAATATGATTTTTTTTCCCCATCCAAGTTCACAGACTCCCTGAAATCTATTAGTAGACCACTGAAGATCTGCAGACCCTGCATTAAGAACCCTTGAGTTAAATAAAATGGAAAACTTTGTCACTACACAGTTAGATTAAAAGCCTGATCTTTCCTTTTTGCTAATAAACATTTGTCTTCACTCTTTTCGTTTTTGCTTTTCAGAGAGGATACTTTGTTAATGAATTGTTTACTTTTCTAATTCTATTTGCCCCCTTTGGTAAAAAAAAAATTAGATAAAATATTAATAGGCTGTTACTAACTGGATAATCACTATATTATTAATGGAATAACCCTATGAGGTCTAGTCCAACCTCTTACAAATGAAGAGAAGTTAAATTCCTTACCCATTGTGACACAGTCATTCAGTAGTAGGGAAGAACCCAGTTATCTCTTGACTCTGTTAAGAATTTTCTACTGTGCTATTTCTTACATGATCTCTAGATATCAAATGGCGAGAGATTCTTTTTCATGGGAATGACGTAGTTTAGTGGAGAGCCCATGAAACTTGGAGTCAGGAAAACCTGAGTTTGAATCCTGTCTCAGACATTTCTTAGCTCTGTGGCCCTAGGAAAGTAACTTAACCTTTCCGCCTCAGTTTCCTCATCTATGAAAAAAGGGATAATAATGGCACCTACGTTAAAAGGCTGTTGTGAAGATCAAATGATATAATATTTGTAAAGCCCTTTGTGAGCCTTAGAGCCCTGTACAAATGCTACCTTTTAGTATTCACAGTTTGCACATCTATTTTTATGTTGTTTCATAGTTTGATTTTCCTATATGCATATAAATCAAGGGTAATTCAAAGAACTGGAGAAAATAAGAGCTGTAAGAGACGGAAGGCAAGGAGAAATCGTATGTCTCCATTCATTTAAATAGTTAGATACCTACTCATGCATTTCCATTTTTAAAATGAATACAGTGTGCCCTGAAACATTGTATGATTTAGCAAAGTTTCTGTCTTTAATCTTCAATTTTAAAAAGTTTTCCTACTTTGCTCACTAGAATGAACCATTCATATTTTATCAGTAAGAGAGTGGGGTCCAGAAAAATGAAATAGGATGCTAAGGTTCACAGAATGTCTGGGTTGAAAGAGACCATAGAGGCCATCCAGGGGAACCCAGACTTGAACAAGAGTGCCTGCTAGAAAATGATCAACCATCAGTCAACCAACCTTTCTGAAGGTCCCTGGCAGTGGGGCACCCCTTCCTTCCCGAGGTAGCCTGTTCTACTTTTGGAGGTTTTTCCGAACTTTGAGCCTCAATCTGCCTCTTAGCAACATTTACCCATTCTCTGCCTTCTGGAGCCAAGCAAAAAAAGAGTCTAATCTGGGCCTTGAGGCCACATGTGGCTTTCTAGGTCCTTGGATGAGATCTTTTGACTGAGTCCAAGTTTTAAAGAAAAATCCCTTTATTAATGGGATTTGTTTTGTGAAGTTTAGAGTCGGTTAAAGCGCCCCACTTAAGGGCCTAGAGGGCCACATGTTGCTTAAGGTCACAGGTTCCCCACCCCTGGCTAATGTCTCTTCCACAAGACAACTCTTCAGATACTGAAATACAATCATCATATCCCTTGTAATCTTTTTTTTTTTTAATTCCTCAGGCTAACAATATCCATCTTCTTTCCTCAACCCTCGAAAGGCATGAATTCAAAGCCCTTCACCATCCCAAATACTTTCTCAAACAGCCCCAAATCTTCTTATAGAAGAATAATGCTCTAGCTATTCTTTCCCCTTCTCCTGCTTTTGAAATTGATTAAAAGTTGAAGTAGACATCAACTGTTCTGATGGTTATAAACAGTATAGCAATTTTACTTGGTGATGTACACGAGCCATCTTTTTAATGTTTGCTATGCAAAACTGTTCATTTAGATTAATGTTTTATGCCATGATTTTGATTGGCAAAATATGAATTCCTTGCAGTAAAAAAAAAATCTCTCTCCTTTTTGCTTTAGCCATAATATATGTGATTTATTGAGACAACTTACTGAAATTAATGTTGTGTATAACAGATGTTGCCCATTTAGAATATTGTAGTTACTTACCTGATTCCTAAACCTGTTACCATTTTGCTCCCTGGATATTTTTATTCTAAAACTGAAATGGATTGGAGAGATCCCACAAAAAGGGAGGAATGTGCAGCATACGAGGCTTGTTTTGCTACCGCTTAGCAATTTTTGCTGACCTTTGTGCTTTTCACATCCATTTACCAATGAACTGTAATTCCCTAGTTATTTCCCAATAGTGTGCAAAGGGAATTAGGATTGAGATCTAATATTTCCTTCTTTCTTTTAGAAAGTCCTCACAGTCTTAAAAAGGGTATTTTAAACAGAACTATACATTTTGAAGAAAGAGAAGGAAAGGGGGAGGGGAAACATAATTTTTAAAAATAAATTCTGTATGACTCTTTCGTTTAGAATTTCCTTTCCTTTCAAACTTCATGTCCCCTGTGTAAGCTGTTTTGATTTTAGTTGATGAAAAATCCCAAAGCTGTGGTAGCTACCTACTTGTTCCAGGTCTTCGCAGGAGGCAGGTACAGTGGGAAACAGATCATCCTAGGAGGAGAAGAAAATTCTGATTTGCTCCTTTTTATTCCTAATAGAAATTTGTTCTGAAATTTTCTGTGTGGTTTGAGACCCCAAGTCGGGAATCCAGTCTTTGGGATTTACAATTCATAATAATTTACAACTCAAAAATATATCCACTTTACTGTTTTTAAATGAGTTTTAATTGGTGTCTTCCTCCCCCCCCCACATATTATCCTATTTTTATCTAGTAGCCCTTTTTTCTTAACCTTCCAGGGAATCCAACCCATAAAACAAATGGTATTTTTAAAGACGGGGGGGGGGAGTAGGTTAAAAAAAAGGCAGTACAACTGGTCAACATATCAAAAAAGTTGGAAAATATATGCAATGTACTGTACTTGTGAATCTCTTACATTTGCAAAGGGGTGGGGTAGAGGTATCATCTCTAATCTTTTCTTTCCAGCCATGTTTATTCTTTTTTCTTTTAGTGGTAGTTCTTTTCATTTGCATTGTTAAAGTGGTGTCTAATGTTTGCTTTGCTGATTTCACTCTGCATCTGTTTATGTATGCTTCTCTGCATTCTTTATATTTATCATTTCTCACCATCCCATAATACTCCATTACGTTCATGTACCACATTTATTTAGGCATTCCCTAACCAATGGCCATCTACTTTGCTTCTGATTCTTTGCTGTCACAAGTACGGCCATAAATATTTTGTTGTATGTGGAGGCTTTCTTCTATCAATAACCTCCTCAGTCTATAAAGCTTGGTAATGGAGTCTCTAGTTCAAAGGACATGCATAATTTAATAGCTTTGGGGGCGCAGTTCCAAATTACTTTCCCAAATGATAGTACTAATTCACAGTTCCACCAACAATGTATTAGTATGCCCACCTTGCCACAACCATTCCAACATATACTATTCCCCTCATCTAGTTTACTAAGGCCACCAAGCAGCACATATAAAGCAAGGCCATCTGCTCTTTGAGCTTCTGAATGGAAAAAAAAGTAAAAGGAGTACTGGGGGATGTATTAGTACCAGATCAGCTCATTGAATGCAAAAGATTGTAAACAGTTCAGCTTTACAGACTGCCAGAATTTGAGCTCCAAAATTAAAAAGCCAGGTCGGTCATTCAAAATGCAAGTTGAAATTCAGTGAAAAGAAAGCAAATGCTCGAATGTCATTCAAAATGAGAGAGGAGGAGGAGGAGAAAGTCTGACTTCTGCAAAGTTCTGTTTGGCTTTAAGAGGCCTGATGTGCTTCACATATGACTCCCAGCTTTGCTCATTTTGGACAGGGATGGGAAGCCCAGTTCCATGAGGCATGATAGATAGAGAGTAGCTGCCAAATGGAACAGAGACCAGAAAGAAGAGAAGGCCATAGCATGACTGCTTACTGGGCACAGGCTCAAAGGGAGCAGCCAGATGAGAAGGGGAGGCTGTCCAAAGACTCTGGAATAATAAGAGCTGTTATTTATCCAATGCTCTAATGTCTAAAAAGTGCTTTTATTAGTATATTATCTTATTCAATCCAAACAGCAACCTTGTGGGGTGGGGTTGGGAGTCTTTTTCTCTTTATTTTACGGATGTGGAAACTGAGGCTTAGAGAGGCTATTTGCCCAAAGTCATGAAGCTAGCAAGAGTCTCCTGACTCCAAATCTATAGTTCTGCTGATGACATCAGGCTGATTCCCTGTGTTTCTCCTCCCTAGCCAAAATGATGATTTTAAAAAGGTATAATCCTATTACTACCCTGTTTATAGCATTTTTAAAGAACATGTCAACTGATTCTGGGGTCTCATGGCCTAATAAGGGTCTCATATCCTAATGATGTCAAAATAAATTCAAAGTTGTATTAAAAAGTCAATTTTTAAACAGAAAATGTTATATTAATTCCCAACGGTTCCATATAATACTAAAAAGTCTCTGGCTTCCTGAAATTACTGAAGTGATTCTAGACATTATCCTGACCAACTACCTGCCCCCAGCCCCTATCCCTAGGCAAAGTTGTAAACATCACCATGTGGCCAGGTGGAGGTAGGTGATTGGGGTTTTGCTTGCACCTCAAAAGTTCATAGATTTGAGAGCTGGAAAGTATCTTAGAGGTCACCTAGTCCAATCCCTTTTTTTTCTTTAGATAAGGAATCCGAAGCCCACATAAATGGAGTGATCAGTCTACAATCACTTAGCAAACATCAGAGCCAAGATTTTATTGTGACTCCTCAGACAGCAAATTTCTCTCTCTTATGAGTGCACCACAATTTCATCTATAGTTAGTGGTATCAAATTTATTTTCATTTAGAGAAGTATCTGCTGGCAAAAGAATTCATGGAATCATAGACTTAGAAGGGACCACCGAGGCCTTCAAGTCAAATGTTTTAATTTTACAGATGAGGAATTGAAGGCATAGAAAAGTCTATCAACTTGCTGAGGATCACACTGCTAATAAGTCTGAAGCAGGATTCAAATGCGAATCTTCCTGACTCCTAATCTACCACTCTCTCTGATACACCATCTAGCTCCTTACTAGTTGGGGAAAACACCTTTCATGGATTTCTTCCAAAACAAGAGTTCTTTATCTTTTTGGTGTCATAGATGTCATGTCTTTGATGGGACTGGGGTCTCCAGTAGGTCTGTTGGACCTTATATACCCCTTCTCAGATTTTTTCTTTAATTCATAATCAAAGGACATGCTAAATTTTAGTTCAAGGTTAGTGAAAATAAATGTGTCATTTTCTTCCCCATCTGATTTCCTGGACCCTCGAAAGGTATCTGGGATCCTTTGGGGTTCTAAAGACCTGGGTTAAGAACCTCAGTGCTATAGTTTGTGGGAGAACACAGGAAAACAAAAACACTCTCCTTAGATGAATCTAGAAATTTAATATTTGTGTGGACTTTGGTGTGCCTTTGAGAAGACATTTGTCATTTCCATGCCTTAATTGCTCCCTCTTCTCCCCCTTTCGCATATCTCAGATATAGGTTTATTTTCTCCCTTCAGACATAATAGTGTGTCACCCAAATTTTGTATATGCAGGAGAATCTGTGCACACATGTTGGATCGTACATGTTGGGTCGTGGGCAGGGCTGAAACTAGGAGTTTCAGTGCCCAGCGCAATCAATCAACAGGTATTTATTAAATCCCTACTGTGTGCTAGGCACTATGCAATAAGTATAGAGAATGAAATCATCTTTATTAACAACAGGCCATACCTAGCTCAGGCAGAATGAAACTCACCCTCAGTGTAAGCTCCCTTGTGAAGGAAAACCAGTGACCTTGGGACACACACATGAGGTGGCCATATTGCGGCAGGCTTGAGAGAACCTGTCTTCATTAATTACTCTTAACATCTAGCTCATGTTTCTTTGGTACCTAGTTTTATCTTGACCTTTCTGTAAGGTCACTTATGTGCTTCTCACTCCAGATGTCAGCTTTGCCCACTTGGGAACCTGATGCCTTCTCATCAGCCCTGCCAGTCTCAGAAGCTGACACCCATCCTCTCTCGACATTTCCCTTTTTCCTTTGGGATAGCATCATCTGGTGTCTCTGCAAATACTGGCTGCTCACCTAGAAATCAGGCTCCATACCTTTGGGTTTTTTTTTTTAAAAAAATCTACTTGAAAAATAAAGTTAGAAGTGGGATCAGCTACATTTGGCATTATGACCTTGTAACTAGAGCAGAAACTTTATAGTGGTGAAGTGCAAGTCTTAGATTTCATTCCCCAGTGTAGTTTTAGGGGCATTCTATAGCATATAAAAAGCATGGAATTGTTAAAGGGAACTGTGCTTGAAACAGTGTGACTTGAGTTCAAGTTTCAGCTCTGTCTCTTAATTAAGTGTGGCATTGGTCAGGTCATATATCTTCACCAAGCCTCAGTTTCTTCAGCTGAAAAATGGAGATTCCATGTATTCTGACTACACCACAGGGTTGGTTTGAGAATCAATCAATCAACAGCCAGTACGCTTCTTTTTTAACATACTGCCGACCATTGGCACAAAGGATCAGATTAAACATATGTGAAAATACTTCACAAACCATAAAATATAAAAATGTAAAGCAGTATTGGGTCTGTTACAAGAGACAGAGCAGTATATTGGAAAAACATATGGAACTGGGATTCGGGAGTCCTGAATTCCCATCTCAAGGACTGGCAGTTACAATAACCCAGTCTGGTATCTGTATAATGAGGGTGTTGGATGAACTGACCTTTATGGCCCTTTTCAGTTTTGATACTCTATGATTTAAGAAAAATATATACTAATGACAGCAGTGAACTAAGAAGCCTTTATGAAATACTTAATGATCATGGGACAGGTACCACGGACACAAAGACAAAAATGAAATTAGCCCAAGTCTGAAGGGACATACATTGTTTGATAGAGCTCCCTATGAGTACTCTCTTCCACCCCTACCTGCCCCTGAAGCTGACATCGATGCTACAGTACTGTGGCTTAGGTGTGACAGAGTTACTCCATGGTACTTCTAAGACATACTAAGTGTCAGTTATGTGCAAGGCACTGGCCTGGGAATATATACATGCAAAAAGAGGCCAGTATTGACCCTCAAGAGCTTTCAATTCAGTGGTCATTTTGGGGTGGGGAGATGAGATATGAAATTAAAATAAATATAACATGAGAGAGTATGATAACGTCAAAGAGATCTGCTTGATGTATTTTAAGAATGCTTGAGAAAGGAGAGATCAATGTTAGTAATGGTGTGGAACAGGGCTTAGAAATGATGCTTATGAATGAGAGAGAGAGTATGTGATACAAGAAATTGTTGCTTTTGAATCAGGGCAAACTTGGGTTTAAATCCTGGTCCTAATATTCCCTAGTTGTGAAAACATAGGTAAATCATTTTATTTTTTAAGCCTCAGTTTCTGCATCTGTAAAATGGGAAATGAATGTTATTTCATGACATGTTTTTGAGGAAAGTGCTTTGCCAGCCTTGAAGCTGTATAGAAATGTACATTATTGCATTTATTGATTAGAAGGTTGACTTACCTCATACTCAAGGCTGTTCTGGTACCAGTATATTAGAGTGGGGAGTGAGGTTTGAGTGAACTATGTGTGAAATCTTCACTTTTTTCAATATATTTTGTTTTGTGTGTTGCATAGCAACAGTATCCTCTGGCAACCAAGATGAGCAAGTCCATCCTTATTACCTACTGGTCAGAGAAGCCTGGAATGAGAAAAATAAGGTCCTGAAGGAATAAACTTACAGATCTTACAGTTTGTCATCCATTTGGAATTGGGGTTCCAATGCACATGCAGAACATCAGCTTCCTGAATCCTTAGACCTCAGGCATCTGAGTGATTGATCACTTTGAGATGGAATTAGAAGTAGATGAGGCCACACCACCAAGCAGCTGGAGTGCTAGACTGAAAGTCAGGAAGACTGGGGGTTTGAATCTCTACTCAGACACTAGCCAAGTGACCGTGAGGAAGGCGGGGTCTCTGACACTCAGAGAGCACTCAGTTCCTTTCATCTGTAAAATGTGAGTAATAATTCTTGTAGCATTTGTAGCACAAAGCTGCTGTGAGGATCCAATTAAGTAATAGGCGTATAAATTTATTTATATGTGTATACATACATATATATTTTAAGAAGTGCAAACACTTAAGTGCTACATGTCAGGCATTGCTGTTATTTTGATGACAATGATGATGATGACAATGATGACGAAGTGATGAAGATGACAATGATGGCAACAACGACGATGATGACGATGATGATGATGGTGATGATGGTGGTGATGATGATGATGAAAGTGAATATAACAAAGGATTCACTGAGATTTACTAGGCTAGAAAAGCACATGAGGCAACATGGATGACAAAAATGGATAGAGGGCCAAGCCTCGAAGTCAAGATGGCCCAAGTCCAACTACTCTCTCTGGTACTTCCTTACTGTATAACCCTGGGCAAGTCATTCTCAGGGTCTCAGGCAACCCTTCTAAAACCATAAGCTGAGTTGCCAAGCATTGGGAAGGAAGTTTCCATAGCAGCAAGACACCAATAAAATCATAGGTTCAAAAAAAAAACATCCTCCCAAATTGAATGGGTAAGAGTTCAAATAACTTGGGTTGAGAAATTGTAGAAACATGGTTTGATAAATCCCTTTCATTTTGCAGGGGTTGGGGGTCACCTAGCGTCTGAAGTAGGATTTGAATCCAAATCTTCTTAATTTCAAGTCTAGTGTTCTATTTACTGTATCCCTCTGGGTTTGGAGTTTGTCTTTGTCAAACAACATCTGTGATTCCTAGCTGTGTGACCTTGGGCGAGTAATATGACCTTCCTGGATTTGAGATTCCTCATCTTTAAAATGGAAGGATTAGATTAAATGAGCCTATAAGCTCCTTTTCAGGTCAAAACCTAGCAAATAACTACTTCTCAATTAAAAATATGTGTGATTTACAGAAGAAACTGCTTCCTAGTGAGATTCCTCTCTTTTCCCTTTAGTATCTCATCTCTAATTTCCTTCTGGATGTCACCTAACAGTAACCAGTAGACTTAGTCCACCAATATTACAATACCCTCAAGAGCTGAATGTGGACTGAAGCCCATCTCCGACCTGAGTGATCTGTGTCTCTTTAGCACAGCAGAACAGACTCTGATCTATTTGCTACCAAGCTGAATCAATTAGCAGAGGATTGATTACAAGAATCTTGCATTCATTGATATCTTATCCAGTGGCTTCTCAGAATTGATTTAAATCTGGATACCAACTATAGCAACATGGTGGTAGTTTCACTTGTGTCCTCATTTGCAAACATGCTAGATTTTTAACATAACCTTGGTATAGATGAAATCGTGGAGAGAATTTCCAGTTTGATATGTCCATAGAGAGGGATTGGCATTGAAAAGAGAATGTTGCTTTGGGAGAGGAGAGCAAACTGTCACTTACTCTACTGAACTGCTACATTCTTTGGTTTCTAAAAGATGTATTTTTTTTCCTGAGAATCTGAATTGAACATACACCATTAAGGGTTTTTATTTGATTTCTTCAGTTGCCTAGAGCTACAAATTTAGCATTGTACAATGGTTCTCTTCTCTGGAAGAAGTTAACCAGAAGGGTCACTCTATATCAGGTTAGCTATGTGACCCTAAGCAAGTAATTTAACCTCTATCTGCCTCAGTTTCTTCACCTGTAAAATGGGGATAATAATAACATCTTCCTCATAAGCTTGCTACAAGGATCAGATGAGATAATATTTGTAAAGCACTTAGCACAGTGCCTAGCACATAGTAAGTATGTAATAAATGCTTATTCCCGTCCCTCCTCTTCCCTCCCCACCTTGGGTAGGTATGCTGCTCTAATGTCTCATCATGATGTAGAGACATCCTGTAGACCATTGCCAACTTTGAGATCCTTATTGTGACTAGCTGCTCTCTTCTATCCATTCCCATCTTTGGCTTCCTTGCTGCTCTGTGAATGCTATTCCCCATCTCTTGGACCTGGGCATTTTTCCTGAGTGCCCCCTCTGTCTGGCATGCTCTCCCTCCTTATTTCTGCCTCTTGGCTCCCCTGGCTTCCTTTAAGTCTCATCTAAAATCTCACCTCCTACAGGAAGTCTTTCCTGACTCTTCTGAATTCTCATGACTTCCCTATCTTATTTCCTATTTAGCTGTACATAGCTCATTTGTATGCATCTGTTCTCTTGTTTTCCTTCCTATCCCCCTCCATTCAATTGTGAATTTGTTGAGCACGGGGGAACTGTCTTTTGCCTCTTTTTGTGTCCCTGGTACCTAGTACAGTGGAAGGCACATAGTGGGTGCTTAATAAATGCTTATTGAGTGACTGACCATGCTATTTTGACATGAGTGGAAAAGGGAAAAATTTACCAGGAGAAAATGAAGCTTTATATAAAGGAATACTTCTTGACAATTAGAGCTATTCAAAAATAGATCGAGCCGCCTCACTAGGCAGTTGGTTTCTTCTTATCGAAGGTTCCGAATCCAAGGTTGGATAAACACTTGTTGGGTGTGATATATTAGACATTCCTTTTCAGCCGTGTGTTGAACTACATGGCCATTAAGGGCCCTGCCAAATTAGATATTCTCTGGTTCTCTGACATTGATGCTGATTCAGCTCAGCATCCATCACTGATGAGTACATAATTATAATAAAACTATTGAATACTCTTGGAATGATAGCCATTGAACAGATATTATAGAAGTATAATTGTGTTACTTGCCAGATCCATTATCGTCATTAAGGGCAATGACTGTTCACTTTTGGTCTTTGTATTCCCAGCATCCAACAAGAAGCCTAGCACATAAATCCTTGTCGAGTTATTGATTGATTGAGTATTGCTTGCATTTGCGCCATGTCAGGTTGCTGTGTTCAAAATGTTTTGTCAATGGCCATCTGGTGGTGCAGTAGGCAATGTGAATTCTCATTCATACATGCTAATTTGTTTAAAGCTCTATGAAAAGAATAGTATGAATTGTGACATGGGAAACATTGGGAATTTCACCAGGAGGGAAAATAAATGAAGTGTATTTTCACATCTTATTGGAAAATGGAATGCTTTGTGGACTGGAGGTGTCATTGGACATTAAGAATATGATTTGAACAAAGCTCAGGTCTCATAGGGCATTCTGTTACTACAGCATTTTCACAAACCACTCTCTAGATCCACTATCATTTGGGTGTGAATTGTCTGGGAAATTAATTCTTGAGTCTATAGTTCTTCACTTAGCTTTTTGAATAAAGCAGACATTGAATCTGAACTTAGGCAGCTTGTTATCAGCCCTGTGGAAGTGATGACATCTTTTGTGTGTAAGACAAAGGACCCTGGGTTTGAGAGGTATCTATTTTGAACACTAAGGTCTGAGCTTTTAAAAGGTGTTTCAAAATTCTCCCTAGTGGTATCTGCAAACATGCCTATCCAGGCATTTGCATATACCTCATTAAAAAAAAATGCAGAATTATGTAGTGGATAGAATGCCCTAGTTGGAGTGAGAAAGGCCTGGTTTCAAATCCCCCACTCTTATATTTGTGCCTTGTATGAGAATGGGCTATTCGTTTAGCCTTGTTTTCTTGATCTATAAAATGAATGATAATAATTCCTGCAATAGCTACCTCATAGGGTTATTGTGTGGTTGAAATGAGGCTTGAAAATTAAAGTGTTATATATCTTTCCAGTAAGTGTCAGAGACTAGATTTGAACTTAGGTCTTAATGATTTCAAACCCAGTACTTTGACTACTAAATTACCCTCCTACTGTATTCATAGCATCAGAAATTGATTATGGTATGTAGTGAGTATGTGGGTGCTCTCTTACCAAGTATAATCTTAAATTAATTGTGACTGTCTATTATGAAACCTTGCTAGTGCTGGTTTACCCAAAGTGTTCAAATTCATGTTGTTTAAATGTTTAGGACTTTTGAAGAGAGGAGATGCAATAGGGTGGTGGGAGAAAGGAGAAACACCTTCCTGTTCTGCTTCTGAATTTTTTTCCCCAATATCAGAGGAAATAAAAATGGGCATATCTGTGTCCCACAAAAGCTATGGCCAAAAATCTGCATTTAAAGTTTGTGTACTGTTTTGGAGAAAGGACATTTATTTATTATTGATCCATGTTGGGTTTTCTACATCTCAACCTGCCATTGAGAAAGAATTATTTAAATGTCTTTCAAGTAAGTCAAACCCTGGCATCGTTGACGACAGTCATTTTGTATTTGTCCCTGTATGTTTGTATATATTTTTTAAATGTAACAGACCTCATTCAACTAACTTTAAACACAGATACACATACGCAGACATGTACAACCTTTGACCCTTCTGGATGAGGTTCTGATGTAAGTAGCCCTCTCTCGGTGAGGCCTGCACAGATCCATCTGTTTTCACAACTTTCTCTGATCTGGGTCCAGCAAGCCCTGTTTAATCTACAGAGAGTAAACACTTCCCGAATTGAAAATGTGCAACCCAGGTGCTGAGAGGGTCACCAGACCAGTCCATTTGTTGAAATGTAGGCAAACAGTCATTTAGGGGAAATGATTATCCACTGAGGCCTTCAGAAAAAGCTGTCCAAAAATACAGATTTGATTACCTGTTGTTATGAGAAACAAGAGACTCTTTGGGGAACATAATAGAACATAATGGAACAAGTGTGTGTGTGTGTGTGTGTGTGTGTGTGTGTGTGTGTGTGTGTGTGTGTTCTATATAAGCCCAGACCTAATCATATTGGCTAATATGTTGTTATTTAGAAATATATGATAATTTAGACAGGGAGCTTCTATTTTCATGTTAAAGAAATACATTGAGGCCATTTTTGCATAATATGAAGAACTTTGGGATTGTCAGTAAAGGGGCTGAGTTCTAATCTCAGCTCCGACAGAAAAGAACTATAACTTTGAGTAAATCATCCAACCTAGAGTGTATAAAGGAAAGTAATATTGTAGGAGGTTAGAGAGATAGGGCAGTGCCAGAATGTGAGGGTATTTTGAATACCCAGCAAAATAATTTGTCAATTACTTCTTAGACAATTGGGAGCCATTGAAGATTATGAGGTGAGGGGGTGAAACATGACCAGACCTTCATCGATGTGCCAGGGATGTGTGTTCTCATCATTCTGAAAATTCCCTCCATTGATATACATGGGGACACGTCTACCACCATTTAGTATGTTTGTTAGGGAATGTCCTGTGGTTCATGGAGGCTTCTTGGAGTTGCTATAGTCACACACCTAGTTAATGTCTGAGGCTGGATTTGAATCTTTAAATCTCTTCCTTTAGGTCAAGGCTCTATGTACCATACCATACTGCCTCTCAAGTGGACCAGTGTTTAAGGAGTTGGAGTCTGACTTGGAAGTAGAGAGAATGAAAAAGAACATTCTGCTAGAATGCTAGCATTGTAACTCAACCAAGTGTTGAGTTCAACCAGCTGAGCTCTGACCTAGGCTGGTGGGATGGTGTTTTCTGTGGCTATCTCCCATGCCTAGAATGAGCTCCCTCTTGTCTTTTTTTTAAATCTCAACTAAAATCCTACCTTCTACAGGAAGCCTTCCTCAACTCCTCTTAATTCCATTGTCTTCCCTCTGTTAATTATGTCTGTTTACCATGTATAAAGCTTGCTTTGTATTTGTTTACCTGTTGGTTCCCATTAGATTGTAAGCTTCATGTGGCAAGGGCTTTCTTTTGCCTCATTTACTACCTGGCACATGGTAGGTGCTTAATAAATGTCATTGATTCATTGGAATTGGGAATAGACAAGAGGTTTGGAAAGATAATTGCTAGGTCTTAAGCCAATTTACACATTGGCTGCCTCATTTATAAAAGGAAGAGGTTGTTTTGTGTGATTATTTAAAAAAAAATTTATTATTTTTTTTATATTATCTACTTTTTGTGCTAGGTCCACTTCTAAGAAAACCATCCCTTATAACCAATAAGAGGGGAAAACACTTCAACAAAATTAGCCAACATTTCTAAAACATCTCACATCAGTATTGTACACCCATAGTCTCCCCTCCCCACATCTTCAAAGGAGATGAGGAAGGTACTTTTCATATCTTGTCCTTGAGGTCAAGCTTAGTCAATACCAGACTTTTGTGGTGCTCCATGTCTGTGGTTTTGTGGGGTTCCTTTCCATCCACATTATTGCAGTCCTGTGTATTATTTTCACCGTTCTGCTGACTTCACAATGTTTCAATCTTTCCATGTTTCTCCACCCTCATCATATTCACTGTTTCTTGTAGATTGCATGATTTCTTGGGCATGTTTCCTGTTTTGAATCCTGTGTTTCTATGACTTTTAAGTGTCTGTACATACAAACAACCCCTAATGACTGCTTCAGAGGTAGTTCCTAATGTATAAATTGAGGACTGCATAATGATTCAAATTTATCTACTTAATTTTTAGAAATTATTTAACTTAAATTTTAGAAATTACAAAGTAACATCTTATTTAATATGATATATATTGATGCTTTTTTGTCTTTACATAGCAGTCATTTTTGAGAACCTACCCTTGATTTTAATTCCCCACCTTGTGACCAAAAAAAGTCTATATCCAACTATCATTTATCTATCCATCTGTCTATCTATCCATCTATCTATCTATCTATCCATCTATCTATCTATCTATCTATCCATCTATCTATCTATCTATCTATCTATCTATCTATCTATCTATCTATCTATCTATCTATCTATCTATCCTACCTGTGAGTGATGTATATAATGTTCCTCTCTCATTGTTCCCCATCTCTTCTTTGATAAGTTGTGTTTTATCATATATTCTTTGGAGCTCTCATGGCATTTTGTACTTGTTCAGCATTGAGTCATTTTACTGTTCTTTTCACTTAAGTCATAGTAATCAGTGTACCTTGTTCTGCTGGTTTTGCTTATTTCTTTCTGAATCAGTTTATAAGTATAACCAGTTCTTAGGAGATATAAGAAGCATTTATCATTTGAAGGAATGATATGAAATACAGCAAGGACCTAAGCAATCTAGCCAATATGTTTTTGGTGTTCTGTATCCATGTTGTGGCCTACAAAGGCCACTTTTGTATTAGGACTCACCTGGGAATGTCCAGAGACATTTTTGCCAAGGTGGAGGCAGACAAGGTTAGCTTGGCAGGTGCTTTGAATGATGTTGAAGGTAGAGGCTGGAAGTTAGGCCTGATGAGAGGATATAAGGACTGTCTCTCATGGCAGCCTGGGTAAGGTGTTGGTCAACTAAGACAGGCTTTGATATTGAAAATTCTGAGCAGGTGGTCAGAGCAAGGATGATTTAGGTGAAAAGCATAAGAGGCAGATAGGATTCTTTAAGGGAATGGATAAGCTAGGCTGGTTGGGAAGGCCTTGGGTAGGAGACAAGACTGGGCAGGTGGTTGAATAAACAGATGTGTGATCAACAGATTGAATGTCAAAACTGGAAAAGCTGGGAAAGGTAGTCACATAGAAGCTGAGTCAAGGTCAGAGGCAATAGCAGTGATCTCTCTTAGAAGGAGAAATGGGTTGGGTAAGATGGTTCCCTTCTAACTTTTAAATTTTTGTGAAGGATAAAAATGGGCAATAGCAGCTAAATGCTGCCTTTTGAAACATGGACAACTCAAAGAATAGCCCAGCCCTAGAGATGAGAAAAGGAGGACAATTTATTGTGGACCTCCAGCAGCCTGGGCTGCCTCAGGGAGTCTGACTTGAATAGAGCAGTAGTTCCATCTGTCTCATCAGCCCAAGCACCTTCCATATCTATCTCAGAAAGCAGGTGTCTGTCCTTGGGGAGATACATAGAAAAAAGAGTCCTATAGGTCCCTAATGACCAAACAGAAAATCTTTCAGTTCTTTGAGAATATTGAAGAGTTCACTTCATTTTCCAGTTGTCCACTGGAGGTGGAGGATGGAATCATGGGATCGTTGATCTCGAGCTGGAAGAGACCTCAGAGGCCACTTAGTCAGGATGGGCTGTACATTTCAAGCTAGAAGGAGCTTTAAAGCCTATCTAGTTAAAGCTCTTCACTTTTTTTTCTGAAAAACTTAAGATTAAAAAGGAGATTCTGCTTTCTTCTTCCTTACTCTCAAGTTAATTAAATACAACTTTTGCTATGTGGAATTTTTATCTAGTAACTTTAAATAGATTGAACACAGAGGGCTACATTCTAAAAATTTGTGATTAATTTTGTAAGCTTTCGCTGTGTTCAGATTCTAGCCCTATGACCAACTACCTTTGGAACCCTGGACAAGTCACTGAAATTTTCTGAGCTACAATTTCCTAAATAGCCTTATTTTATAGATGAGGAAACATGCTCAGAAAGGTTAAGAGATTTGCCCAGAGTAACACAGGAACTTGGGGCCTTCTGGCTTTCCAGTCAGTATTCTATCCTCTCTACCATGCTGCCTTTCTGTAATGGGGTATATGTTCAATGCCCTTAGTGAGAGGGAGTTTTCACATGAAGCATTCTTGTCATAAGGCTTCTGGGAGAATTTCCTTGCCCCGAGTCAAGATCTTTGATTGTAACTAGGATTTGGGGTCTTGTGGCACACAGTGATGTCAGTGATGCCAAGAGTTGGCACACTTTCCTTCAACCAGGCAACAGTACACGGAGCTGGTCTAAGTGACTGTTCTTCACCACTATAGATTTCCACATAAACTGGCTCTGTTCCACATCTTCAGTCTTGGCATTAACTAGCCAAAGGCAGAAATTAAAAGGAAAAGGTGGCTTCCCTCCTTTCCTTGTTCTAATGACAGTCCTTGGTTAATGAAGGGCAATTGGAACAAGGAATTGAAATATAGACTGCCATATGTTCAACCAGAGATTCCCTTCCTCCCCTCTGTTCCCCTCCCTTCTTGTTCTGATTGTATAATAACTTCTTTATTAAGTGCGGGGAAGGTAATTATGAATAGACTCCTGTTTTTTGTCTTGTTATCCCCCCTGGAGATTCCTGATAATAACACAATTTGCTTTTGGTTAGTTTTATATGATCGTAAGATCAGTTTAAAGATGGAAGGACTCTTGAAAGATCCGTTAGATTAGTTCCTCTGATTTGGCAGGTGAGGAAACTAAGGTCAAGAGAGGGTAGCTGATTTTCTTACACAGGTACCACATGTCAAAACTCTAGTTTTCTAACCCCAAATCCAGTGGGTTTTTTTTTCCCAAAGCATTAGGTTTTTCCTTTCCTCCTGACCAGAATCTGTTTATTAAACATATATTTAACAATTAAACCATTCCTCTATAAATACTGTTTAAGGAAAGAATGGGAATGGGAAAATGAGTAAGAGAATACCATGTGACTGAGCCAGAAATGTAGATTCATGCATGTAGGCTGTTGGTTCGGGAACTGTAGAATGAGTCTTCTATGACCATGGGATCATGGATTCAGATCTGGAAGAGACCTTAAAGGCATCTAGTCCCATTTTTCAAATGAAGAAATTGAGGCACAGAGAGGCTAAATAATTTGCTTCAGCTCATATAATCAGGAATTGGCTTGGCCAGTGTTTATTCCTCCAAATCTAGCATTCTGTACATGACACTATATCCCAGTGAATAGCAAACCAGTTAGCCGGAGTGGGAACTGTCAGCTTCCTTTCATTCTTTCTTATGCCTTTTCCCCAGTGGGACCCTCTTACTTATTATTTTAATTCTGGGAAAAAAAAAAAACAAGTTTGAAATTGGGTGGGGCCATCATAGAGGGGAGAATGCCTTATCCTAAACTACTCAAAGTTTCCCAAATTGTTTTGAATTTTCTGTTAATCTGAAAATTGTTCTGACATAACTGGCAAACCAGAACGTGGGTGGCCTAATGAGAAAAGTGATGATAAATGTTCAGAAGCCATTCTATTATCTTGTACAAATGTGCTTGCCTGTGTCATGAAATGCCTTAATTCTGACCAGTGCAGCAGATCTGATTCTTTTTTCCCATCCACATTCAGGAAATAGTTCATGACCTTTTAGAAAAGACTATTCTAGGACCATTTGAAGCAGGGCAGGGGAAGGCAGAATTTAAAAAAAAAAAAAACAACGTTGATTGGAGTACCAGGGAAACCAATCTATGAAGGTAATTGTCATTTCCAATTGAGAAGCCTCTGTTTTTGACGGAAAGCACTTTATCATCTTTTGAGCAATATGGCTGTTTTTTTCATTGACAATGTCTTAATGGGCTAAAAGGCGCCTGCTGACAACAGGCTTCAGTCAGATGGAAATTTTTGACCTTCCCTTGCCAGTGTTAGAACTCGGAACAAAGAGGTCCAGTGTAGAGGATGGAGGAAAGAACATATGTATTGGGCACCATTTTCTGGGAGGGGGCATCCATTGTCAGTACATTCCCTTCTTTAGAAGGGGTCATCACAAAGTAGGGGGAAGAATATGGTATCCACTCAGACTTTCTAATTCATTCCAATTAAAATAATGACTGCTTTCTGTGTGGGCCATTTGCTTTATTTATGAAGTCACAGACCAGTCAAGTTAAAACCAGGTCATCTCATAAGCTAAGGATCAGGGATGACCTCAGACTGTGACAAACTCACAGTTAATCTGATATCCAAGTAACTAGATGTCTCTCCTGTCAAATTCTGAACATGTACACAGGATAAGAAGATGACAAAAAAAATTAATATAGGTAATTTATTTTAAAAATGAGATTTCTAAAAAGTGCTTTACAAAATAAGATCTCATTTTATCCGCATAACAACCATTAGAAGAATGCTATTATTGTCCTCCCCATTACACAGTTGAAGAAAACTGAGGCGTTTAGAGGTGAAATGAGTTGCACAGATAGTAAGTTTGTAAGGCAGCATTGCAGCTCGGGTCTTCCTGGTTCCGGGACCTCGCTGCTTTGTGTATATCAGTACTGAATCTACTCAGTCCCTAATACCCTCAACTTCTGCCATATTATGTAGTGAGAATTAAGGTACAGTGGAACAAAATGGTGGGGGGGTACTTCAATATTCTGTAGAGCATTTTCAGTCTTTGAACAGTGATTAAATTACATTCAGGAGTTTGCTGTAAAATGTGTTTTATTTTGTTATAATTTTTGAAAATAGGTAATTCACATGTGGAATGCATGACATTTTAATAACCAGAATATCTGATTAATTGGAACTCCATCGCCGACACTCTTTAGATAAGTGGGAGTTGGTTTTATTTTTTGATGAATCAATTAATCAACTTCGTGTGCTTATATTCTGAATATGTGCTTATGTATGCATGTATATATGTGAAAGCTCATATGCAGAACAACAGCCATTTACCACTATTCTGGCATGCCAACTCATGTTCAGAGAGTAGGTTGACTTAGTGTTTATTTTTTTAAGACATTCTATAAATTGAATGAAACACAAATTGAGAAATAGCAAGATATATTTCAATAATAATTTCAACTTCACTCAGATAGATAGGTTGATTCATTTTGGTATTGTTCAAACTAATTTCCAAATCAAAAACAGAGATCAGTCAGATCTAATCTCAGACACTGAACAAAAGAAAGACAATAAACCGTTAGTTAAATTGATTTTTAAAAGAGAAGAAAACCAAATTGCTAAAAAAAAAAGATTTTCAATTGAGTGGTAAATTCACAATTAATAGAGAGAAAATAAAGAAAATTAACAGGATCTATTGTGTACAATTAAATGCCAGAAAATAAAATTAAAATAAATGGATAAATATCTACATACATATATATATATAACATATACACATTATATATATATATAAATATATATATATATATATATACACACATATATAATCTCCAAATTAAAAAAACAACAGGAAGATGTCCTAAATAGACCAATTTCAAATAAAGTCAGCAACCCATAAATTAATTTTGAAGGAGGGAGGAATTGCATGGTGGGGGAAGGACACTGCTAGACCAGATATTTTTGAATTCTATCAAACATAAAAAAATTGCCATGCTAGAAAGCTTTGCATCCTACATAAAGAAGACACTCTTTCAACCTAATTTTATAAGACACAAAAGTTTATTTTATTCAAGCTAGGAAAGATAAAGCAGTGAAAGAGAACTATAGACCAGTATAATTAGTAAATCGTGACACAAGTATTTTAAATAAAATAATAACAAACAGTCTTAAGCAATATTTCTATAGACAAAAGCAACATTTCCACAAACATTCTTTATACCAACTTGGATTAATTCCAACTATTAAGTGTATTTAAACATTAAGAAAATAGTAGACATGATTAAAAATATTAATTAGAATATAATGCTCAAAAAAGCCTTCACCAAAATAAAGCAATTATTTGTATGAATTGATCTGACTAATATGAAAGAAATAATTTGAAATTTTATTTTGAAGTTACTAAGTTTTTCATAAGTTTTGATCCAGAAATATTGCTACTACATTTACAACCCAAAGAGATCAATGATAGTAAGAAAGATCCCGTATGCACCAATTTATAATAGCAATATTTTAATAACAAGAAACAATTTATGTGTCTAACTATTGCAGAATGAAGATATCATTTTATATGAATATGATATAATGCTACTATGCAATAAGAAATGACAAACATAAAGAATTCAGAAAAACATGGAGAGAAATCTATGAATTATTTCAGAATTAGACAAACAAAATATATATATATATATATATATATATATATATATATATATATATATATATATATATATATATATATTATAATACTTACTTCCATAAAGTAGATGAAGACAACCCTAAAAGATAGTGAAAAGAAAGTGAAAAATATTGGATGTGTAATACAAATTACTAAAATTAAAACATTTCTCACATTAAAAAGTAGTAAACTATGAAAATGGAAAATTACATATACTGTCAGGCATAATCACTCCATTATTTGGCATGTATGTATACACACACACACACACACACACACACGAGAACATTAAAATAAAATATTTCAAAGGATTTAAATATATATGTATCTATCATGTATAGCATATTATACATGTTATAATATCTATATATAATAATATATTAATACAATATATACTGTATTATGATATATCATATTATATTATACATACATACATACATATATATATATATATATATATAAAAATAGGCAGCTAGGTGGCTCAGATAATAGAGCACTGGGCCTGGAGTCAGGAAGACCAGAGTTTAAATCTGACCTCAGACACTTGCTAGCTGTGTGATACTGGGCAAGTCACTTGTCCTCTGTTTGCTTTAATCCACTGGAGAAGGAAATGGCAAACCACTCCAGTGTCTTTACCAAGAAAACCCCATGTATGGTATGATTTGTGAGTTTACAAAGAATTGGACACAACTGAACAACAAATACACAAATACACACACACACAAACATATATATATATATATATATATATATATATATATAATATGTACATATACAAATATATGTGTATATAATTTTATATTAAACACATGAAGTTCTGGAATTAAGAAAGCTGTATGAGCCCCAGTAGGTTATTGATTAAACAATTAGACTTTCAATACTGACAGTCTTTTTTCTATGAACATCTCTTGCTAGCAGCCTCACCTTGCTTGGTCAAGCCTAAAAAAGTGTCAAAATAGGCTAAGGATTAATAAGAGCAAAGTTCAACAGCCACCTAGACTAGAGCCTTCTGGGAAGGTAGACCAGAATGGCATTTGGATCATACTTTTTTCTACCTTTGGCAAGGGCGTTAGCCAACTCCATTTGCAAATGAGAAGATTTCAGTCTAGACTCTATATGTAATTAATTAAGTACACACATCTAGATAAATTATGATTGAATGACACTAAAACCTATAAGATACTCACTATATTTTCCCTGCATATTAAAAAAAAATCTCATGTAGATACCATGGGGGAAAAAAACAATGGGAGACAGATAGATAGATAGACAGACAGACAGATAGATAGATGTATAGATATATAAATCAATAATCACCCTCTAAAATGCTAGTGCATTCACTAAAACTATACTGGAAGCTGTAAACATTGTGCCATTAATTTTAGCAAAGTAATTCTACTTTGCTAAATCATTAAAGGACATTAGGGGTGTGTCCCCGATTCTTCCAAAGTTCTCTTACCTTCAGTCTTCTTTGCTTCTTGTCTTTCTACACCATTATTTTCCATGTTCACCTTCTCACCCTTTCCTCCTTCTGTGTACTCTACAATCCAAGCTACTCTGGCTTACCTTTTCCTTGAACACAGGATGCCATCTCTCAGCTGGGTAGCTTTGCATTGGCTCTTTCCCTCTTATAAATAAAGTTTCTATTAACGGTTTTGCTCAATTTTTTCCTTATAATAATGTCGTTAGCATGAATTTCTACGTGTGAAAGTACAATCTCTTTTATGAGTGCTGTGTCTAAATGTGGAGTAAGGAGGACCTGAGTTCACATCCTCCCACAGATACCTGCTGGTTATGTAACATGGTACAAGCTGCCCTGCTCTCAGCTGTCATTCTGTCCTCAGAAGTGATGCCAATGCTAACACGTGTGATATTTGGCAGCTGGTTTGCAGAATGGTTAAGAGCATGACTCAGAGTCAGGAAGAACTGTGTTCAAATCCCATCTCAGATATGAAATATCTGTGTGACTGTGATCAGGTGACCTCTCTCAGCTTCACTTTCCTCATCTGGAATATGGGGATAATTATAGCATTTGCCTTATGACGTTGTTGCAAAGATCAAATGGGATGCTGATCAAATATTTAGTAACTGGTAAACCTTAAAGTGTTACAGAATTACTAGTTCTTCTTAGTTGTCATTTTTATTCCCTCACAGCATCTCTGTTAGGAGTAACTCAGATAATATACTGTAAAGCACTCTATCAATATATGTTGTCACTATCATCACCACTGCTACTGTCACTATCATCTTGCCATTTTCAATCTAATTCACCACTTATTTGCAGCCTGCTGTGTTACAGACACTGTCCTAGGTGCTGGAGATTCCAAAGGCAAAATTAAAACAATCCCTGCCCCCAAGGAGTTTATAATCTACTAGAGGGTGGAGGAGGGGAAGTAGTATAAGCACAGACAAGGAAATTAAATATATCCACAGCGAGGACAAACTGATTTTAGAGAGAGGAGTAGTACCTACTGACCGTGAGGTATGCACTTCTCAGACTTCTCAGATACACCTCTGGTCCTCCCAAGGAGTTCCTGGACAGGGCTCCCTCCTTCTAAGGATGGCATTTCTGCAGTGACTAGTGCTCTGTTGTAGCCTGATGGGTCGTTGCCATGTTTGTGCAGAACTCTTTTGTTCTTGACCATAATGATCCGTTAAATAGTTCTTCCATACTATGATAGAAGGGCCCTCTAAAGAATGCTCCCCTAGTGACCTTAGCTCACTCCCGAGCCTCCCTGGGTGCACAAGTTTCATTTGGGAATGATTTGGTCCCTATGGAAAAACCAGTTCATCCTGCAATCATGATTTGCCCAGGAGCTGGACATTTTGTAGTGAATGCTATATAGCATCTGTCTTTGGCTCCTGCCAGAGCTTCAGGTGACTCCATAGGAGCCACTGGAGCAGTTAGCCAGCCAGGAAGGAGTTAACATGCCTCTCTAAGCCAGCTCCTTACTACCAAGCAGTGACTCAGGCAGGGGGAGAACTGGGCTCGTGATGAGTTGTGTCTTGACAATGTGCTTGGCAGATGCCCTAGTACAGACGACCTGCTGGCTATAAATAGCAGGTTGAGAGCCTGGACCTGATGCAGGACAGAGCCAGGGCTTAGCTTTTCAATCTTTATTCTGCTAAAAATGCACAACGGATGAGGCAGCAGATTCAAACGGGGACTCCCAGCCTCCACAGACTGCCCCAGTCTGTATACGCTGATTCCCCCAAGAAAGTCCAAGGGAATGTTCTAGCTATTCTATTACCCCATATGTTTTTATCTCGACACACAATGACTCAGCTCCATCTTGGATCTGAACCATCAGGACATTTTCTCTGGGGAGAAGGAAGGGGGAGCCACCCTTTTTTGACTATACCCATTACACTCCGTCTTCTCAGACTTCCTTTCCCCCTACCCGCTTACCAGCTTAGAGCTAAGTGTGAATTGAAAAGACAGACTACAGCTCCCTGTGGGATCAACTAATCCTCCATATAGCTCTAACTCTGAAGTCTCATGAAGCTAGAAACAAAGAAGGACCAGCATGTCCCTGCCCCCAAACCCATGTCCCTTCTAGCCCTAAATTTATTTTCCTTTGGCAAGCCCTAAAATTATTTTCCTATTGTTTTTTAAGAACCAGTTTTGGGTTATGAACCAGAGACCCTTGAAATGTTTTAAAAAGTGTTTATTTTGAAAATTGTCTTTTAATATAATTAGTATCCTTTGTACTTGATTTTATATTTTTTAAAATGATATTTGAAGGAAAGGTTCATAAGCTTCACCAGATTACAAAAGGTATCCCAGGCACAAAAACCTTTAGGAACTCCTATGAGTATAATTATTATTGATATAGTGCTTGATATCTGGAATACTTTAATTTAGTGGAGGAGAACATGAAAGGGATCTAGACTTGTGAAATAATCAGTGAAATAATAGATCAATAATAATAGCTGCCACTTCTGTAGCATTTTTAGGTTAACAAGGAACGTTGTAAATATCATCTTCTTTTATCATCAACCATGGGAGGGAGGTGCTATCGTTCTCCACATTTTATAGATGAGCAAACTGAGGTCATGTGACTTGTCCAGTATCACATACCCAGTAAATATCTAAGGCCAGATTTGAAATCAAGTCTTCCTGACTCCAGGAACCACACCACCAACAAAAGAAACTTCCCGACGTAGATGGTCCCTCCACTAATGCAGGTCACCAAACTGATACAGCCTAGAAGCAGAAATTCTGAATCCGTGGGCTATGGACAGATTTCAAGGGATCTGTGAGCTGGGGTGGGAAAAGTATGTAATAATCCTTATTTTCACTAACCTTTGATTTCCTTTGTATTCCTATGCATTTTATTTTATTCATTTAAAAGCATTCTTCTAATAAGGAATCCTGTCATCACTACATTTTCAAAGGGACCTATGACACATGAAAAGACTGAGAATCTCTGACTTCCAGACTTCTAGAATTGCCTGAGGCACTGAGATTTAGTGTCTTGTTGCATAGTCACACAGTATGTGTTAGGGGAAAGATTCAAAGACTATCAGGCCAGCCCCCAATCAACTACTTCTCACCTTTCAATAATGAATTGTTGCTGCTAGCAACCGCACAAGTAGACAGCTCTTATTCATAAGAGATTGGCTAAACAAGGTCAAATTATAATCCCTCTCTCCATACTGAGTCACTAAATGTCTGGGGTCAACATTGGAACCATCATCAAGTTCTAGGAAGAGATTTAGAGCCCTTGCATCTCCCCTCCCACTTTTTCACCTGTTAGAAATTTGAAGAAGTTATCAGAGGTTTCAGCAACAAGGCAAATATTCTACAAGTCACTTTTTTAAAAATGGTGCAGCCTACGTTGGGAGCCTTTCCACAGACAATATAGACAGTCTATTAACTTTTAGTGGAGCTGCTAGGGGATAGTATGTACAGATAATATATCTCCCTGTGAACGTGCCAGTAACCCCACACTGGAAGACTTTGAAAAATGTATATCAAGGGATTAGCATGATCCTTTCTGGTATTACTACTGTTTTAATTTCATAGTAGATCACAGGGAATATATCCATTTCTCTCTATGAATTAAAAAAATAGGCTAGAAAAAGGAGTGTATGGGAACCAAGAGATGCCTTTCATTAATGTCTAGTTACTCCCATGGAGGTGACTGAGTCTGCAGTAGGTACAGGTTACCATGGTTTCTTTCCATTTTTTTCCTTTGTATGCTGCAATCCCAAGAAGATTTGGAAATGAGGTGCCTCCTTTCCCTTTAGAGAATGGGAGAGAAATGATGAGTCCAGCTCAGGGGAGGTAAAGCTGGGGTGAAACAGAGCAATGTTTTCAGAATCCAAACCAGCCTTCAGTTTAGTTCTGCTCTGGTCAGTTTTTCAGGTTTACCAAACAGGTGATCTGTTCTCCGTAGCCCTGAGCCTAGGACAATGGGCTCTGTGTGGAGTCCCTAGGCTGGGACAAATATGAAGTGGAATACAAATATATCCCATAAGGCCAGATTGTTTACTTGGTCCTTAATTTACCTTAACCAAGATCAAAGAAAGAGCAGACTCTTCGAGAAAGGCATGAAAGCTGGAGAGGGTGAGAGCTGAAGGAGAACTCTGGAGTGCTTCCTGAAGCACATTAGCTGGGCAAGGAAATGCTGTGCTTATTGAGAATCTGAACGTTTAAGCAGAACTTTCCATGATTCACTTCAGGCCAACTTGGAATGACCACAGTGGGAACCTGATCACTGTAAGCTGAGCTATTTTCCAGGATGAGTCTTTCTCTCTCTCTCTCTTTCTTCCTTCCTTCCTTCCTTCCCTCCCTCCCTCCCTCCTTCCTTCCCTCCCTCCCTCCTTCCTTCCCTCCCTCCCTCCTTCCTTCCCTCCCTCCCTCCTTCCTTCCCTCCCTCCCTCCTTCCTTCCCTCCTTCCTTCCCTCCTTCCTTCCCTCCTTCCTTCCTTCCTTCCTTCCTTCCTTCCTTCCTTCCTTCCTTCCTTCCTTCCTTCCTTCCTTCCTTCCTTCCTTCCTTCCTTCCACCGAGCTTTAGCCTGTTGCCATTACTCTAAGCTTCTTGTTCACCCTCATTCGACAAAGGGAATGCCTTGGAGGATATCAAAGCCCTAGCAAAATATTATCAAACCTTACCCTGGTTTCCGAAACTAACATTCTTTGTGGTCTACAAATGCTCTGGATTTTCTGAGTATAAGCTAGTGTAACTGGGTCATGGAAGAAAATGGGCAGAGCCTCTGAAGGCAATCGGAGTTATTTTTCTAACTTTAGGAACTATGTACACTAGGGGAATTTTATAAGTAGTTCAGCCAAACTGGATGACTCTGCTCCCTGAACATGTCCAGTGCTTTGTTCCTCCTCTTGGAATGCCTTCCCTAATCCATACCAACACACACACACACACACACACACACACACACACACACACACACACACACACAGAGATATTCCTGCACAGACTCTCATACTCTTACACACACACTCATACACACCCTTCCATACACGTACACACTCTTACTCACACAGATACACACTATCACACACATTCACATAGACTCTCACACTCTTAAACACACACACACACTCACACACACATACTCACTCTCATATACAGACTCTTATAGTCTCTTTCCCACACACACATTTGCACACAGACTCTCATACTATTATACACACACACACCCTTACACACACATTCATGAACAGACTCTCATACTCTCACACACACACTCACATACACACTCTCACTTACATATACATAAATGCTCATACAAACCCTTACAAAAACACATTATATCACACACACACTCACTCTCACACAGACTTCCATGCTCTTATACACACACACACTCACACACTCACACACTGTCACATACATTGACACACTGACTCTCATACTCTCTCACACAAACTCACGTATACACATAGACTCTCATACTCTTACACACACACACACACACACTCTCACTCACACACACTCTTTCTTTCACACACACACACACACACACACACACACACACACACACACATACATCGTTTAAGGCCAAGCTCAATACCACCTCCCACATTCCTCTTCCCCTGATCCCTGAAGCCAGAAGTTCTTTTCCTCCCAACATGTCTTCTCCTCCCTGCCCCTTTTTGGACAAAACTTTTATGTGGAACATGACAAGGGCCATAAAAGGCCACTTTGGGCAAGACAAGGAACAGCTAGACTTTCCATGGAGAGATTTCAGCTTGAGGCCCCCCTCTGGCATTTCACGGGATTATCCGTTTAGAGCTAGAGCTCACAGAGGTCCCTTATGTTCCAGATGTAAAAATCATGGCCCCAAGAGGTTGTGCATTGACTAGGTTCACACATATAGCAAGTATCTGAGCCAGGATTTGAACCCAGGACTTCCTCATTCTAAATCTAGTGCTCTACCCATTATGACACACTATCTCTTCAATTGAATTCGAGAATCATTTATTACTACTGGTCACATAAAAGGGGAAAGTGATATGGCTATTGTACTTGGGAGCTTGAGGAGCTTTAGGGTAGAGAAGTGACATTTTACAAATATGCAAATACTATGCAGGAATGCCAACTAAGGGATTACAACAGACTTTCTGTAAGACATAGAACCCAAGCAGAGTATGGAATGAAGCCAGGGCAGCTTGGAGGAGGTGATTCAGTCAGTCAGCTGACATTAATGAAAGGCCTCCAAAGTTTCAGGCCCTGGGCGTAAGTAATGCTGTAGATGCAAAGAAAGGCAAAAAACACTTCCTGCTTTCAATGAGCTCATGGTCCACAAAGATGAGACTGGTGGGGCCTCAGTTTCCTGACCTATGAAATGAGGGGGTTGAACTAGACCACCTTTGAAGTCCCTTCCAGATTCAAATCTGTGATCTTGTGATGCTGTTGGTGTATTTTAAAAATAATTATGGCCAACAGTTTGTGTAGGCAACATAGCAGGCTGAGTTGGCCATCTTTCCCGGCCATTCATACTGATTATCTCGATTAACAGATTTAGAATTACTCTTGTAAGTGACTGAGAGAGTTGTGTACTGCTGAATCAGTCCCATTACATCAGTAAAAATAAGATAAGAACACATGGTCATTTGATTGGGGGGGGGGGGTTCTTCTCCCTTTTGAGAATCTTTCCTTGTTTCCCAGGCTCTCCATTAGGCTCTCCTTCTTCCAATCTGATTCAATGATGGAAGACTGAAATTTATCACAACCAAAAAGCCTATTAATGAAGAACCCTGAGTACCAGTACGTTAGAGTTAGCAACTTTCCAAAGGCCTCCAGGATCATGACGAGAAATTATTTCCTCATCTGAGTCATTCCATAGACAATTCCCTCTGTGGTGCCCAAGTATTCTGCTTCCAGAGCTGCTCAACTGCTGAGCACCGCTGTTGCATGGTAGTGCCAGTGCTAGTAAAGACTTCAGTGAATGTGTGTCATTGTTCACACTACTTACTAATAACAGTGATGCGAATGCTTGGAAGGAAACTTGAGAATGGAAAATACCATGGAGAGGACTCTGACTGTATTTACTTATTAAGTTTCTTATTTTGTTTTTGCCTTCTTCCTTTTATAAATAACTGGAATGACTAACCACTTGGGTCCAGGGCTTCTTGGACAATTATGGGCCATATTATTTCCCTTGCCTGGTGTTAGTGGAGCCTTGAGGATGATTGTAGAGAGGGTTCAGGGGTGGCATGAATGTACTGAGTGTTCTAAGCAGGGAGTCACTCTCTCAAAGCCAGGGGAAATGACAAATTGCATATTTCTGACATTTTGGAGACAGGGGAAGGAAGTTTGCAGAGATCAGAGAGGTGACTTCATAAATTGTAATCATCAAATAAGAGACTTTTAAGGCCGCCTTCCAAACTCAAATACTCAAATGAATAAACCTAATTAAGCAAATAAAAGACTTTTAAGTCTGCCTTCCAAATCAAATACTCGAATAAATATAATAAGCAAATAAAATACTTTTAAGTCCAACTTTCAAATAATGTATTAAAATGACTCTCTGTGGACATTAGCAGAGCATCGCATAAGAAGCATAGAGATAGGACTGGTACACAGACAAAATCCAGAGCCATGACTTCTTTGCCCTGTGTCCTTAGGTGTGAATGTTTTAGCTTCTCTGAACCTCAGTTTTCCCTTCTGTAAAATGAATGTAGTAACATTTATTCTGCCTTCCTCACAGGGTGGTTGTAAGGATCACGTAAGATAATTTATGAAAAATACTTTTAGGTTTAAAAAGTGTTACATAAATGTCAATTATCAACATAAGGAATGTATGTCATCATTCTAATCAAGCAAGGAAGCATTCGTTCATACTTTGCACCAAGGGCTGAAAGAAATAAATAAAAACAGATCATATACATTAACTGTATTATAATATTATTTGCTATTAGCTTATGCTCAAGAGACCAGGCAGTAAAGTAACCATGAGAGCTAGCCTCAGATTAAGGAGAACCTGAGTTCACAGTCCTTCTTCTGACTCTTACAAGACCTATGACCCACCTGCTTAACCTTTCACAACCCCCTGGTACTTCTCTTAAGACTATAAATTAGAAATTAGTCACTGGCCTGCCTTAAGGGAGAATTTCCACACTGGGAATTCTGTCTGTTGATGAAATCATAGGTCCAGATTCTTTTCAGAAAAAAATAAACAAATCTGAACAATCAGCTCAGCTAAATATTTTCTCCTTTGTGTAGGTGACATTTTTCTGGGTACTAAATGAAATCATATCCTGGATATGAACACACACACACACACACACACACACACATCTTTTGAAGTCCTATTGTGAAATGACTCAAGTTTCGAAGACCCTAGCTAAGAGACTCTCAACTCTCTATCTTGTCTCTCCTTTCTTTTCTTCTCCATTTGTCAAATCATAGCCTCTCCTGTGCAGCAACTGCTTTGTCCTTCTGCTCTTCTCTCAATTCTCCATCTCTCTCCTCTCCTGACTACTGACTCCTCCTCTCCTCTCTCTCTCTCTCTCTCTCTCTCTCTCTCTCTCTCTCTCTCTCTCTCTCTCTCTCTCTTCTCTCATCTTTTCTCTTCCTCTCCTCCAATTCAACTTTCTACTTGACTCTCCTGTCCTGGCTTGTCTACTCATCTTCAAAAAAAGAAGAGGAAAGCAGTGACCATTTTCAAAAAATCAACAGTATCATTTCATTCACACTTCTTGTTTGACAAGAGCAAATTAATTTGGGCCATGGAATTTTGCAAATTTAGATGCTTAACCACTAAAAAAACAAAACAAAACAAAACAAAACAAAACCAGGTAACACATCAGCCATCTGCTTGAGATTATGTTGTCAAAATCAAAAACATGCTTCAATTCTGAATCCCCTGCTTAACCACTAGCTGACCCTCCCAAAGCTGGTCTCTGTTAATATACCAAATCCCCATTGGACAATAGCAGGGAAATTCATATAGCTGGTATGTAGTACTGTATCTTCATAAATCCTGTAAATAACCCCGTTAGGGGCCAGTGAGTCTTATTTGTACAGTCTATCCTATGTAAACTGTATGATATGTAGGTTGTCTGTCATTTGGAACAGATGGGTACTGAGAGCACCATGCAATAGGAAGGATGGCTTGTGGTGGACCAAATCACTTTTTTCACGGTGTAGTAGATCAAGCCTATTTCCATTTCTACTGTAATGTCTTGGGATTTCCTTTTGCTTCAGGTGTCAAGTCTGGCTCTTAGGAAAGGTTTATTGCCACCTTGGGTAATGGCTCCCAAAGAACCACCAGGTAGTTTTCTGCCCTCCAAATCATTCTTTCTTTGGCAACGGCTGGTTGGCCTGTGGTGTATATCTGGCCCTGACGTGGACACCAAATTGCACTAAGGACCCAGCCAGAGAGCCCTATTTGAGATAGGTAGAGACAGTTTAAGAGTGAGATTGAGGAAGAGTGGTCCTCCTCAGTCTCCTTTTTTTTTCCTTTCCAGGAGTAGAGGAAGAGATATGCAGTCCATCATACAAACTGAAAATAGAACTAATTCAGAAACACTGCATTCCATAATCAAACAGAAGCTCTGTTAGGACCTTTTTGGCCTGTGTCCTTGAATGGAGGGGATGTGCACCAGAGTTTCAAACTTTCATCCTGCACTTTACCTGCTGTCTGTGAATAGCTCTGAGTGTGTGAAACTAGACATAATACCATCCAGCCAGCCCCTTCATCTGTAGCAACATTCCACTCCATTTGGCAGGCAAAGGAACATGAGTGTTCCAGCATCCCAGACAGTCATTCCATAACCACATTGCTGAGGACGCATCTGTCTCCTTGAGCACCAACTCTGGCATCCTTATAAAGAAAATGCTAACTTTACCTAAATGAAGTTTGTTTCATTTCTCTCACACTCAGGCCTTCAGTGACCCTCTTCTGTTGAGTGAGTGCTGTGCTAGGCACCAGGGAGAAGCAAAGCAGACAAAACTTGTGGGTCCCATTCTCTCTCTCTCTCTTTTTTAATCCTATTATTTCTTGGCACCATGGTCCATCCCATAATGCTTCTTCATCAGGTTATTTCAAAGGCTTTAATTTCCTCCAACATTATCAAATCAGAGGAGGAATGGATATCATATATCAACTTGTTCCCACCCATACCTGAACAAGAATTTCCTCCTGCAGCATACTCAATAAGTAGGGATCCCACTTTTACTTATAAACTTCCAATAATGAGGAACACAACCTCAGTCTAGTTCAAGGTATTCCATTCCACTATTGGATAGCTCTAAGCATTATGAAGGTTAATTTGTGTTTGTTAGAGCGCTGGGCTCAAGAATATTGAGTTCAAATCTGGCTTCAGATGCTTACTAGCTGTGTGACCCTGGGCAAGTCACTTAACCACTGTCTGACTCAGTTTCCCCAACTGTAAAATGGGAATAAAAAATGTTGTCCTGAGGATCAAATGAGATAAAAGTTGTAAAAGTGCTTAACACAGCTGTTAAGTGATTAAGCAACTTGACCAGGGTCAAAACACAAAGGGGAGAAAAGAAAAAACAAAGAAACAAACAAAAACCAACTCTGTTTCTTTCTGAGATTGCAACCTCCTTTATGACAAGGGAATTGTCAGTTACCTTTTGTAGATGACACATTCTGCAGTTTAGCTCAGTGCCTGGACATGCCCTCAGTCCGTGCATGGTGACTGGTTGCTATCCAGAATCAGGCCCCTTTCTAATAAGAAATTTCAGAGGCAGAGTCTGGGCTCTATGACATCCAACTGTGTGTTAGTTCTTTATTTTGAGACGATGTAGCATCTCATGATGTGACCTGCTAGCTCTCAATAAAAGCTCTAAGGGCAACATAAAATGACGAAAGAAACTAAGACCGAATGCGGTTATTTCTCGTTGCCTTATGTCAACCTGCTGCTGTCATGTGTGTGTAATGACATACACACATCAGTGTGAATTTTTTAAAAGGACACGGTTCTCAATGTACGAGTACTTGATCAGAAGCAAGCAATCATCGGAACAGAGACTCTTAATCATTTTTTGTATCATGGACCCCTTTGACAATCTGGAAAAACCCAAAGAATCCTTCTCGGAAAAAAAAAATATTTTTAAATGCTTAAAGTAAAACGTGGTTATTATTGTTTCATCATGTCTGACTCTTCATGATCCCATTTGGGGACAGCTATTAGGCGTTTGAGGCTCGATTTGAACTCAGGTTTTTCTGACTCTAGGGCTGGTCCTCTATCCACTGTACCACCTAGCTCCCCAAATAAAATACGGAGTTTTACAAAAGAAACCACCTATATTGCACACATAAGCATACGCATACAACCTTGTTCCCTCATTTAGCATAGTATTGCATGGTTCAGTAAAATAGAAAGGTATTGTTTTGGTCCTCTCTACTCTAATAGTCTGGGACAAATGCTTAAGTCTATATAGGTAATATCAGATCTGGCCTAAAAGCTCAGGAAGAGCTTTTAGAGATAATGAGAGATAAAATGAGAGATATCTTATGAGAGACAAAATCTTTTAGCACATATCAAGTCACAGAAATCTAATTTCCACGATATTCTGTCCCAACAAAGCCAAGACTAGTCTGAGCGTTATTTTGGCACGTTGAGATACCTGCACCCTCCCCTAAGCTATATAGGCCCTGTCCAGCGCTTGGCATTTTAATCAGGACACCAATTACTTCAGTCATTTGTTCTCACATTAGCATAAGGGCTCTTTATTACCCTTAGCTCAGGAAATGACCTAGAGTGGCCTTGTAAGGCAGAATTAATTTGCAGGGAACTGGTTGAAACTTAGCTATCTTTTTAGCTTAATAATTTGAGAACTGCCTGTTTTCTTTGAAGTTAATAATACTTGCAAAGTGAAAGCCTAGTGGTTTTTTTTTTTAAATTCCCTACAAGAAGGGACTGATCCCTGTAGTTGTTCCTTCATTGAAATTATTGTTTTTGTGATTGTTCTGCTTGTTTGATAACAAAATGGAAGACGTGTTTCCCATTTGTAAATGAGAAAACTAACGATGGTTAGGTTGCCAGATTCAGTGTTAGCAGTGAGGGTATCTTGTGATGAGAGTTCACGGTGAAAATGCTAAAAATATGAGTTAGAAGCACCAGTGCTGTAAGTACTTGTTTTGTTTTGTTTTTTTTTCCCTGACAGTCATAAATGAAAGTGCTGTAACTTTGGTTTAGCCTCTTCTCACCATGGGATGCAATTTTCTGAATAGCTGTGAATAGAGAGCTCCATTTTAATTAGTTTCTTCCTTAATGATCAGCAGCCCTTTTTACGCAAAGGATGAACAATTTATTGCCACCAAAACATGAGGCGCATCTTTTCACGGCTGTTGATGCCACGTAAGCCCTAGCAGTTGGATCATTTCTGTGGGTTGGGCTGCCTATCCGATGTGCGTGATGTGGAACTGTTTCTAATTTAAGTTATAGGTTATTACCCCCCTGGCTTTGCTTCATTGCCGTTAATGAAGCCAGGAGGCATCTCAGAGTAGGAGGATATCACAATCTTTCGTTTATAGTAATGTCGCTCAAAATTCCTTTTTGGCAGAAAGCAGCAGTTTGTGTCATTGTTGTTGTTGTTTTTGTTGCTCATTTGTTAGTTTGTTTTGCCTTAATTTGCTGATCCTGAGAAATTCCAGCTTGGCCTCTCTGAAGGCCAAGACTGGGTCATCTTTCTAGACCCTGTACAAATCAGTTCCCCCAGAGCCAACCTCGTTCTTGGGCTTCCTGGACGATGGTCTCGACATTTTATTCTTCTAAAACCTAGTCATTGGGAAAACACAGCTTGACCACTAGCCCAGTAGTGCAAATACTTAATCAGCCTTGATGTTGGATCTAGAAATAGAATCATACTGCAAATGCCTCACGAAGGGTAAGAGTCTTCAGGGAGAAAACCATTTTCTTTATGACCAAGCAACATTTTAGATCTTGGCCTACAGACAGTGAGGCAGATGTTTTCTTTGATTCGCATATCTTAATCAATATATATTGATCATTTTAATGCTTCTGTGTATCTATGGTCATAGCAATGTAGACATTCCCTCCAGTGATTCAGATTTTATCACACCTATATCTGCCCATCCCTTGCCACTCTTCTTTATGGCTTCCCACAAATCTGTCGAAGAGAACACGATAGAGGTCTTCTTCTAGTTTTCTTGAAATTGTAGAGGTTAAAATGGACCATATGGTCTGTCCATTGGATTTTTCTTCATTCTCAAAATGTGATTCCCTTATCTTTTTTACCCTGACACCTACCAAAATGCCTTGAAAAAAATCAGTCAATAAACATTTATTAAGTACTTACTATGTAGTATCCACCATGCTAGATGTTGGGCGTAATCAACCAAAAATGAACTTATCTCTGGTCTTGAGAAATTTCCATTCTGCAGTATACTGAATGGATGGTAGAAGTTGCGGGGGGGGGGGGGGTAACAATATCAGAGGCTCTTGGGGAGGGTGATGGAAGGCAGAAAAGTCATTTATTCACTGAATATTTATAAGCCGTTGTTTTCTTTAGGTTTCAAAGCTCATTGGAAAGTAGATAGTAAATGTCTGAGGCAAATACTTGATTCATTATAGGTATTAATTTTCTTTGTGTATTTAGACTCTGCTTAGGGATGCCTCAAAGTATGAGTCACGAGGTCTTCCATGTTTGCAACATGAGAGTACTTGACCATAGCGTTCTCATCATCACTATGCCCTACTTTTTCTTTTGCCTTATTTGATCTTAGGCACGAGTGACATTTGGACAAGTTGATTGTTTATATTCATTCTTGTTCATTCATCATTTAACAATTAGATTAACTAATCCACTGCTTAGTAGGCATCAAACAAATAACTTGTTGACTTGACTTAGCCATTTAAAAAAAAATCTGGAGTTGTGATTCATCAGTGCAGGGAAACTATGTGAAAATTTCCTTCTCCAGTGAAGATCAGTAGTTAATTTTCAACTCAGACATGTTGTTTTTCCCCAGTAGAATATAGGTTTCTTGAAGACCAAAACTGATTCACTGTTTGTCTGCAAAACATCTGGCCGAGAGCCTGACAGTTAGGTGCTTTTACCTTTCTCTTTTTTTTATCCCCATTGCTTGGTACAGTGCCTGGCACATAGTAAGTGCTTAAGAAATGCCTGTTGACTCGGCTGGGACATTGAGAGGTTAATGGCAGAAGCACGACTTGACTCCAGGTCTACCTGCCTCCCTATCCTCTCCATCACATTGTACTTCCAATGACAATTATATATAGAGTCTTCCCTTTGTGTAAGACACTGTGATAGCTACTATTCATTGATTAGGATCAAGGACAGCTAGGGGGTTATTAATCCCAGGTACTACTGCTTGTTTCTTTATTCACATTGTCATGTTAGGTGAATCGGGCAAAATGAATTCCATTTGTTTTAAATGTATGAATATTTTATTTCTGTCTTCTCAAATCCGGGGGGATTTATGCTCTGGGCCATTTCTTTAGAAAACCTGATCAAGATTTATAATTCATTGAAAAAGCGATTCTATGGAGAATTGGGGAAATTATTTCTTGCTGAGAAACCATGTTTTGAAGCTTTTCAACAGAAACATCTGATATGATATATTTCCTTCTCCCTTCTTATATCTCTTGTCACTGATTCCACCTCCTTCCAACCCCTCCCCTAATAAGCATGTGTGTATGTGTGTGGAAAGAAAGGTGTGTACTTATGCACATGTACATATAAGCATCTCTACATACATGTATATGTACTTGTATGTGGATATATAAGATGTGTATGTGTATATGGATACGTACATGTATATATGTTTGTGGATGTATATGTGTGTGGATGTATACATATATGTATATGTATGGAGGTACCCTGAGAGATTGCTGGCCTCAGAGTCCCAAAGTTTAACCCCTACCCCTAACACAGACTGGCTGTGTGACCCTAAGCAAGTCACTTTAGGCACCTAAGTTGTAAAATAGTTGAACATCTGCATTGTGAGAGGAAATGTTCTCATTGGGGAGCTTGGTCCATCTAATATATTTCTTAGGGAAAGAAACAAAAAGAAGAAGTAAATGTTCAGAAATAAAGACTCACTTAAGCAAGCCTATGTTCTCAGGACCATGTGCTTGAGTCACTGAGAATTGGGGGAGAGAAATCCCCTCCTCCTTCCCTTGTTGGAAGTCAGTGGGAAGGAAAGCATTCCAGACAAAACAGAGCCAGAAGAAAGAGTGGTTTCTAGCTTTTCTTAAAGCCCATAAAGTGAACAGCTTGTCTTGACCTGGGCACCTAACATTATTAACAAAACTCCTGAGCCATGAGGACACACCAAGATCAAGTAAAAACCCACTCAACAGCCCAAAGTACCTGCTGGTCAGCACTGAGCCAGAATGCCTTTTTGGGTCTATAGAAAGTGCCCTACTCCCACAGAGGGTCACACTAGGAAATGTCAAATTTCATCCAATGGATTGGGTGCTTGAGTTGATCAGATGACCCTGATTAGCTCTCCTTTATTATATCCAGGCATATGTGTTTGTGTTTCCAGTAAGTGTGTCTATGCATGCATATACATATACATTAAAATGCATTTCAGCATGTGTATATATATATATATATTGAGAGAGAGAGTTTTCTTTGTATAATGTAAATATGCATAGAATAAATGTATCTGTTAGTGTGTTATATGACTTTTTATTATATGCATTCACATGTATGAATAGAAACGTATTATAGATACATATATATGTTTCATGACTTCAAACACGTAATTTCATCCCTGTGAGTATTCCACAGGAGAATAACATTGCATTAATATCTTACAAGTGGCTTAATTGCTTTTTTTTTAAAGTGTATCACTAAGTGGTTTAACCCCTTGTGAAGAAATCTCCCCAAAGAGCTAAGCTTGTCCTGGAATGAGACATGCAATCCATCCCTGTCACCATGAGTGCACAGAAGCAGTTGTTTCAGTTTGTGGGTTTTTTTCCTTTTTCTCATTATCAATCCTGCATTTTTTTTTACTAATTTAATCTTAGCTCTATGTGCATGTTTATTAGAATTTAAACTACATAATAATAATGATAATAATAGCTAACTCAGTAGTTGAATTTTATATGGTGCTTTAGGGTTTGCAAAAGACTTTACATATGTTTACACTTTATCCTTCCAAAAACCCTGTGAGATAGTCACCATCATTATTCCCATTTTTCAGATGAGGAAGCTGAGAGTTGGAGAGGTAAGTAATTGCCCAGGATCATATAGCTAGTAAGTATAGAAGGCAAGATTCAGACTCATGTTCCCTTTACTCCAAGCCCAGCTCTACCATGCTGTTTATGTGTATGTGAATTATGACAATGTCTGGATAGGCTAGGCTTCACACTGTTGGAGGGAATATTGACCTTGAAGAGGGTCCATGGAAAATATAGGAAGGAAAGAAAGTTCTGGCCTACTTTGAATCACTTTGATCTTTGTGGAAGGGATTGATAAGGTAGCAAATGCTAACCATAACCAAATAATCCCCTGTGTCAGCTTTTATTGAAGCAATATACAATCCACAGTATCCCTATGCCAAACTGATAGCTCCTAGATTCGTAGAACTCAACCACCAAGAAGTGGGAAAATCATTTTTTTCTTCCATCTCTATCATTTCCATGGCATTGTCTTATGACATCATTTTAATTGCTGCCTTGCACTGTTATTTAAACATGTTACTGTCATTTTACTTTTTACCTAATTATATCTTGTCTCTCCAAGACAAATGATAACTCTTTGTTGACAGGAAGTATGCCGTAGTCATCTTTACAGTCTCATTTCTCAGGGCATTGTACCTTATTGGATTCTAATCTTGAATTTGTCAAAGCAAGAAATAGTCCATCTGAAACCCCAACCTCTTTTTCTTCTCTCCTTATTCTTAGAGAGAGATATTATGGTTAATGAATGAGTGATAAAAATAATTTTAATTAATTATTAAGTGGTTACTATGTGCCAAGCCCAGGGATACAAGCAGAAAACATGAGATAGTCTCCACTCTCAGAGAGCTGACATCACATAAGAGAGAATTCAGCTGAAAGTCAAATGGAAAGATCTGGAAGTCCTCAGGTTTCAGGGGCAGTGAGAGTGGCAAGCCACAGTAGTCCTTGGGATGCTTGGGAGAGAGGGTGCTATAAGTAGGTAGTATGGTGGTGCCCAGAAGTGCAAATGACATAGGGGCAGGACAGGCGGTAAGTCCTGGTGATCAGACCATCTCAGTGGAAGAATGTGAGTTAATGTCTTCCATCACACCCAAATGACATAAGCAGTCATGTCTCTCTTCTGTATCTGCCTCAACCAGAGTGAAGCGAAGGCAGGTGGGAAGGGCACCACCATAGCAGGTCAGGATGGTGCAGTGAATAGAAAGTTGGGCTTTGAAGCTTCAAATCTAGCCTCTGACATTTACCAGCTGGGTGGTTAGTCATTGGTTAGTCATTCCACTCCCATGAATGAATATGTGAATAAATGGATGGATGGATGGATGGATAAAAGGTGTATATGAAACATTAACTCTGTGTCAAATACTATGCCAACCACTGCAGATATAAGCACAAAAATGATACAGTGCCTACCCGCACAGAGCTTATCTTATAATGAGGGAGACTGCTTAGATGAGGGAGTGGTGCCCCAGAAAGGGTGATTGGGGTTGGGAAGTCACAGGTATGATGAGTGGAATAACAGAAAAACTGGTTTCCATTTCTATTCCAGAAACAATGGTAAAATTGATTTCATAACAGTTACCAGAACAAAAGGTAGACAAGAGAGGGTATGACGACAGTGGGCATCCTGCATGGGAGCATCTTGTTTTGTGGAAATGAAGCCAGGAAGGGCAGCAAATGTATATTGGAGTGAGCCAGAAAGTCCAGATCCATAGTCAAGTAAGCTGCCCTCTGCCCTCAAGGAAAGCGGTTGGATCTGCAAGGGTAGAGGGAATCAGGGCCCTTTAAAAGGATTTTCGGAATCTTCCCCTTTATTCATCACGTAATTTGACTGTGCTTTTGCATGAATAAATGGGGCATTAGATGACTGCTCAGAGTCACGTGATTTCCCTCAGACAAAGTATTTCTGACCAGCCTTTGTCTAGTTGGTGTGCCTTAATCAGATAGAATGCCATTCAGAATAAACTACTAAATGCATTGAATGTTTTTCATATCGTCAAGATGGGGAGGGGGAAGTGACACTTTCATTCTTTGAAAACACACACACACACACACACACACACACACACACACACGTGCGCGCACGCCATCTTCCCTATGTCTGTCTCTGTTTGTTATTGTGAGACATGACAGTAATCTGAAGAAAAACAGCAGGATTTAATCTGACAGCTCAGTCAGGGAAGAGTGCCACCAATCTCATTACCCAGTAATCTAGTCAGAATGGGAGTAATTCTAGGACTTTCTCAGGCAGCTAATCACATTTCCTGTGCATTAGCAGCCACACAGGGAGAGCTTTCAGGGATGAGCTTTGGGGGCCAGGGGTGCATTGCAGCAAGCCTCCAGGCAGCCCCTTCTTTGTTGTTGACTTTTCTGGACGTGCCTTCTTTTTGTCTGTTGCTTCCTCACCCTTTTTCTCCCCTCTCATCAATGATGTCTGTTTAGTTCAGCCTCAGTTACTTCTCTGTGACAGACTTTTCAGCTTTCTCCAGGATGCAGGAGAAAGAGGAGAAAGGGGAAGGGTGATCTTCCAGGCAGAATGCCTTACTGCATCCCTTTGCAGGTTTTGTCCCAAGCCAATAATGCATACATGATTGAAAAAGCAAACTGCATGGTCTAGCTAGTGAGGAACCAGTCATCTTCAAAGGAAGCACTGCCATTTTTCTAGGAACAATTTTCAGACTGAACAACATGCCTGAGAGGTGACTTGGTTTAGCAAAGGGGTTCTTACCCCTTTTTATGTCACAAACCCCTTGATAGTCACTCTGGGGAAGCTTATGAGCCCCTTTTGAAATTCATGTTTTTAAATAAATACAACTGGATACATAGTATCACAAAGGAAACTAATCCTGCTGAAATAGAATCTGCAGATAGGAACAGTGTGATCACAGGCAATTTAGTGAAAGGTCTAATAACTATAGTCATTTCCAAGTAGTGATGATTATAAATGATATTTAGAGATATCTGCAACAGCTGTAACATGATAGGAAAAGATCTGAGATTTCTCTTGGTAAAAGTCATAGGTTCTGCTAATATTACTGTGGTTTCTTGTTTATGTTCATAACTGCCAAATTTCAGTTGGAGGTTAATGAAAATAAAGAGATATTATATATATATATATATATATATATATATATATATATATATATATATATATATATATATATATATATAAAATCATGTGTGTGTGTATGTATTTCCCCATCCAAATTCATGGACCCTTTGAAATCTACCTCTAGTCCCCAGGTTAAGAACTCCTGGCTTAGAGGATAAGCCATTTAATAGAGAGAAAAATCATGGAAAATATATTTTATATATGTTAATTTGGGAGAAGCAATGTGGCGTAGTGGATAGAGTACTGGCTTAAAAGTCAAAAAGACCTAGGTTCAAGTACTGATTCTGACACATACTGACTTGGTGAGCCTGGGAAAGTCATATAAACTCTGTGGGTCCTAAGCACTTGCTTTAAATGATAAACTGCAGAGGAGGTGGAAATCTGCATTGGTAAAGGTAATTTCCTGATTAGAAATTCCCTATGCCAGTGAAATCATAAGTCCATTTCAAAAACAAAACATGTTCTTTCCAGAAACAATAGTCAGGAGGATTCCTTCACTGTTCCCAGAGTAAGAGTAGAAGGGGATGGGGGCAGGGCAATGGGTAGCAGGAAGAGGGTTCAGGTGTCATGCTGGATGAGATGTGAAACATGGCCTGGTCAAGGGCCAGCTAGATAAAGTGCTTTATACATAAAGTTGGTGCTCAATCACCACTCATGATACCTCAATCCGTCCAAAGCATTGGCAGGAATTCTGAAGCTGATTGGATGAAGTCCACCATGCTTCCTAGAGATCTGGTGGGTGCATCGATAGAATTCCAGAAATTCCTTTGCATGCACTCTGTCTGACTATTGAACTACTCATTGTTTTAGCTCCTTTCTGCTATAGATTTTAAGTTGAAAGATGAACCTGTGTTGTTTTTGTCTTTCTAGGCCTCCCCCCATGAATATGATCAGTACTTGCACAGAGTAGACACCTAATAATGCTTGTTGGATTGAATTGGAAATTTGTGGTCTTATTAAGAATAAATAAATAAATAAATAAACAAACAAATAAATAAATAAATGAATGAACAAATAAATAAATAAATGAATGAATAAGCGAGCAAATAAATAAATAAATGAAATAAGAAAAAAATTGCAGCACAGCATTTTAAAGATTCTTCACTGACAAGCATTTAATTCACCTCATATTAACCTCTATTCAGATTTATGACTGGATTTAAAAATCTGCCATTGTTCATTATTTCTATAAATATAATGGATATCTCTCTCTGTCTCTCTCTCTCTATACACACACACACACACACACACACACACACACACACACACACACACATATATGCACATATGTGTGTGTGTGTGTGTGTGTGTGTGTGTGTCCCCAAAGGCTGTATGGAGAAGGTATCCTTAGGATGGGGCAACTGGTACTTTCTCCTAGGGCATCTAAATTTAAAGGGTACAGATAAGTAAGTACCTTTACTCTATCAGAAACAATTAGCTTAACACCTAATTGGTAAGAAATATTAGGTAAAATGGACAAGTACCAGATCAAGAGGTGTTCCAAGCAATGCCCATCTTACTATGAAGCTCCCTTATCATTTCACTACATTTGCTTTTAGTGACAGTTGTTATGATAATCGTAAGATGAATTTACAAAGCTGCTTTGAGAGTGTGTTGTCCACTACTCCATCCTAATTCCCATAACATATATAAACTTGAAGCATTAATAACCTTTAATCCCAGTCTCAAAAGTGATTATTTCCTTTGCTGAATTGGATAGGATATAGCTTGTGCTCCCAAGAATCAGCCCCTTTGTTTGTTGATCATATTTTTTGGTCTCTTTGTCCACTTTCTAAATGAAAGATTGGTTGATAAGTCAATAAGCATTCATTGAGGCTCTGAGAGTATAAAGGCATAAATAAAACAATTCTTGGCCCCAAGGAATTTATATGTTAGAAGATGCAATTAATATGCCCAAGTACATACAAGTGAGCCAAAATGATGCATGACCCCCTTTGGGGGATGATCCTCCAGTTAGTCATTGCATGGATGCAGCTTCCCAAATTACATGCACAGTAGGTCTAATTCTCATCTACAGATTTCCCAAGCTCATCCCTATGAGGAGTTAGTTGCTAACCACCTCCCAATCAACCCACCTCTGATTTCCTGACTGGCAACCATTTCTATAATATGAATTTTGTCAATATGCTAAGCCTGCCCAAATTCATCTTTTGAAATCGAGGTGAAGTTCATTTTCTGGACATATAATTGCTACGTTTACAAAATGGAAATGCTACTTAAGTGTATTGAAAATACAGCCCTTGTTATGTATGTGGCATCTTTCATCTGAGCACTTGGAGAAAATTCATGCTGTGAGGTTTAATCTCTTTGGAAATTTGCCTTCATAACAGGCTAGTCCTTATAAAAATGAAATTGTTTTTGTTTTCCTCTTTGGCAATATTTTCTAATACTTTTAGTCTTTAATTGGCTTGAATAAAAAATACATAAAGCTGTGTCTATCTCTAGACCATTCCTCAACGAATGTTAAAATGATTCAGTAACATAGGAGACGTGTGAGGGACCCTAACTTTTAATGCTTCATCTTAGCTTAGGCTCAAGCAGTCTTTAGGTAGCTATGATTGTGAAGTTCCTTTCACTGCTTGAGAGACCTGAGGTCTTGAATTACTCTAGCAGTTTTGATCTGTTCATCAGTGTACATGTTGATTCCTCTGCTCAAATTAATATCTGCTGAATGAGTTGAGCTCTGTTAGAAGTTCACCATTGTGTCTTATTCATTCTTTGCCAGTGTCTGATGCTGTCCAAGGAATGTTCCTCTACAAATGGGGCTTTGTGTCAAGGAGAAGAAAGTCCTTAGCTACAGCGTCCGCATGTTCAGCTTGCCCTCAGTGAAGTTCGTTTCAGTGAAAAGAACCTTGTAAACTTTGAACTTTGGGGAATGATTATGGGTTTGTGGTACCAAGTTTTGATCTGATAGGTGTGACTCCCTACTAATATTTTTTATCAATTTTTTCCTCACTCAGTGTTTTTTCTCATTTTTCATTTGCTTTCCATTGAAAAGGAGAAGGAAAAAGCAAAACAAAACAAAAACAGTAGGTGATGTATTTTGTAATTAAAAATGTCCTGGGATAAGGAGTTCAGAATTTGGAATTGGGACTCGCAATTTCATGTCCTACTTGAGCCACTGACTACCTGTGTGACATATGCCAAGTCACTTCACATTGGTAAATTAAAGTCTTGTAGTATGTGGTTTCTCTAGGTATATTTATATGTGAAGAAGGACTTGGCTTATTTGATGCTTTCATTCCTGTGGAGATAAGCTTTGAAATGTTTTATGATGGTATTTCAATTAAAATATTATTCCTGGTCATAATATAGAGCCATAAATAAGAACAGAAGGTCTGACCATGGCCCCATCCCAGCACTCCATTCTCTTCCCTGATAAAGCTCAGCTCACCAGCTTGGAACAGTCATCCCTTTCTTGCTCCTGGCGGTCTTTTCACTGCCCTGCCTGTCTCCATCCTCCTCACTCACCCCCTCCTCCTTTCAGTCTCAAAGACTGCACCTCCCACTCTTTGCTAGGCCTTGGACCCAAAGGGCATTTCTTAGGTTCTGACCAGCTTTATGCAGATCACTTTAGTATCTTATAATAGCAACTGAAGGACATGAGGCATGCACTGCCTCCAAATATAGGCTGGAACCTAACATGGGATCTTTTGTAATAAGAAAGAAAAATAGATATTTATATCTTATACATACATAAATAGCATGTTATGTTCATTGTGTATTATATATGCATATATTATATGTAATATACACATATCATATATATGTTATTTCTAAAGTCTTGTTGCAGCTTTAAGCTTTAATGAGCCAGCCATGTCTCATGCCTCTCCAGACTGTACAGCAGGCTTCCTCTACAACCACTCCCACACCCCCATCCCTGTCCCCACCCCTGCCCCGCCCCAGCAAGGGGTACCTTTGTCTTCCCCCTCCCCAGCCCTTCTCAGCAAATTTTGTATGTTCTCTTCCCCCATTAGAATGCAAGCTTCTTGCCTGCACTATCTTTTTTTTTCTATTTTCACTTGTGTCCCCAACACTTAGCACAGTTCTTCGTGCATAGTAAGTACTTAATAAATGCTAGATGACTGACTGAGTAGCTTAACACCAAGACTTTTGGAACACCCTTTATTTTAATGGATAGATGATGGATGGATGGATAAATGGATAAATGGATGGATAAATGGATAGATGGAGAGATAGACATATACTGCAAAAGAAGGCTTATTGCTCAGAACAATACAAAATATGCTTTTTTTTGAAACAGGCACTTTTGATCTGAAACCACTTTGAAAAGTGCTTCAAGTCTTAGAATATTGACATTTTGTACTTATAGGACCTGGGTGTGAATCTTACCCTTTGCCACTTTTCTTTATATCATTTTGCAAGTGGCTTTCCATCTTTGGCCCTATTTCCTCATCTGTATACTGAAGGGTTTCACCAAAGGGTGGACACCTTTGGAAATCTGGTGAAGTTTAGGAAATTTTTTTCTGAATTGTCTTTAAATGCACACAATAAAATACATAGAGTTACAAAGAAAAATAATCCTCGCGAAATGAAGTTATCACAATATTTTTAAAAACAAATTCATAGACTCCCAGGTTAAGAATAACTTACCTAGATACACTTTAAGTTCTTGATCTATGACCCATGACTTCTTTGTGCCTCAGTTTCCTTATCTGTAAAGTCAAAATAGAAAAAGAAAAAGAATGAGTACTACTTCCCAGGCTCTTTTCCCATAGTCCTTTATTGCACAGTCCAATAGACTGTAAACCTCCTTAGGGCAGAGCATCTTATTGTTGTGTTTGTACCCTCGGTACTTAGCACATCGTAAATATTTCATTATTATTTACCGAAATTGAATTACATGGCCACTGGAATCCCTTGAGTTTTTATTTTTGTTTACACAGTAGAGGTTTCCAGACTGAAGCACAGTGATTCACTTTTCTTTGCACTGCATTTTTGTCATAGAGAATACCCAGTTGGCTACCGTCATACACAACCATATTTAATCTTAGTAAAAACATCAGCTCAAACTTGGCTTGATGAATTAATACTTGTTGGGGGGTGGGGGAGGGGAAAGGCTAACTTGGCTATAGCCTGGACTGAGATTTCCTGACCTGAGGGTCATAAAGATACTGAATCCATTCCTCAGACCCTTGTGAATTGCAGCATTGCTAACCCATGTAGGCAATCCCTTTCTGCATGTTTTAGCACTTTATTTTGTCAGTCTATCATCTCCTTGTCCCTTGCCATGTTTCTTTCGCTGTTTAACAAGCTTGCCGAGCTGAGCAGTTGCTGCTGGTGCCTGAGATTTGAGAAGTGAGCATTTTGGAATAACAGTCTGAGGTTCGATACCAGAATCGAGCAAGTCGATACAAGTGGCAGGGGAACTTGGAAGATGGAGGCTTTTAATCAAACCTCACCATATGACCTTGCCCCAATTAAATGAAATCATTCCGAAGTTAGATTTGGATTCTTGCTTCAAAAGGGCAGAGGAGATGCCTTCTTGGAATTCCCATCTTTTCAATTCACTGCCACAAAGCAACTATAGTGTCACCTAATGCATCTGGTAAATAAATCTATTTAATTCTAATTTCAAATAAATAGGGACAGGGAATCAGGACATAGATGGAGGTTCTTTTGTTTATTTTGAAGTGAAGGATTATTTATATGCTGAGCTGCCCAAAGATGTTTCTTATTCTCCTTTTCTCTATACCTGATATTCACTTTCTCACAACAGTAAAGAAGCAGATCTTTGAGGTTGTAAAATATCATAAAATATAAGAGGGCTGTGCAGCCAGTGATCTCAAGTTGGTGGGCCCTTTGAATAAGGGAAAAACTGTCAGCCTAAAATCATTCTGATCAATTGTTCACCATTTCCTCTGAAGTTAAGAAGAGAAGAAATTAGTCTAAACAACAAAAACAACAACAATAATAAGTTGGTATTTATATAGTGTTTTAAGTTTTTCAAAGTGCTGTACATATGCTGTTTCATTTGATCTTATGACTATTGTCATAGATACAATCAGACTAATGGCTTAGTGGGCTTAGCTAGCTCCCCATTTCCTTGGAGAATCTATTTATGTTGAGAGATAATTGGTGTTATGTTGGGCATACAAAGAACAAAGCAAAATAACCCTGACCTTAAGAAGCTTACATTCTACTGGAGAGATGATGTGGAGGATTTTGAGATGCACAGGAAGAGGAGAGAAATGCATCTATTTTCTCAGTAAAATATGACACAAGGTCCTCTCCTTAGAAGGTGGTCTTCCACTTGTGAAGATCAGAGGCAGAATGAAAACCCAGTTCTTCTTGAGTCCACCTCCAGTGATCTATGCACTATAGCATGGCCTTAATAAAGAGATGATATGACCCTTCTGAATCTCTTGCTTTGTGCCCAGCATTTGTCATTATGATACTGTCCGTCACTTAAGAGATACAAGCTGGATAATGTAGAAAAAAATAACCAGCAGTGAGAACTGCTAAATCCTGGAACCATTAGCAAGGAAGATTAAAAAGTCATCTTTTTCTAAGGTCTTTAAAAATGAAAAGTTATTTCTTTCGGACCTAATTTAAATGTAATCCTGAATGGATGATAAGAGTAAGAATGTAGGGATTCTATAACACACTGGGCTGACCTCGCTATTATCCACACATCCCTCTCATCTCCACATCTGGAGCCATCCAACCCCCACTTGCTATGGCTTGCTCATCAGGACAGAGAGAAGGTACCATGTTTGCCATTGTGGGGAAGCACCCCCAGTCTGATTGCTGGTTGTAATCAAATTCTAGGTCTAAATAACTGTAATCTATACCTTTTTTTAAATTGTCTTTAATTTATGAAATAAGCAAGCATTTCTATAATATAGTGAAATAAAAAAGATAATTATATAAGGAACTGTAAATCTACTATACACAACTTTCTATTGCTTTCAAATTTACAAAAGAATTATCATGTAATTTTTTTCTTCCCTTCCTCCTCCCCTAGGGATGGCTACCATTAGACACACACACACACACACACACACACACACACACACACACACACATAATTATTTTATACATACTTTTATTTATCAATTCTTTCTCTGGATGCACATAGCACCTTTCTTCATGTGTCCTTTATAGTTAATTTGGGTATTTATAGTAGACAAAATAACTTATTCACTCAAAGTCGTTCTTAAAACAGTATTGTCGTTACTGTATACAATGTTCTCTTGGTTCTGCTCATTTCATTTGTCATTATTTCATGCAAGTCTTTCCATGTTTTTCTAAGACCATTGAACTCATTATTTCTTATAGCTCAGTAGTGTATTATATCACAACACAGTAATTGTATCACAATCTACCTGTCTACTGATAACCCTACCTCCCCCTGGAGTCTAGACTTCTGGAATGCCCACAATTTACCTTCTTGGACTTCCACCTATTGACTCCTTTTCCTCTCCCCTGATGACCACCCACTTTGTGGATTCTTCCTATGGTCCAATGCCTGGCATAGCCTCAGACAACCTGCCTTACTCATGTTCAATTGGTCTGTCTGGTCTCTGATGATGGACCATTCCCTATCTAATCTGTCCCACCACCTTGAGCCTTGGAAGTCATAGGTCTACAATTGGAAGGGACCTTAAAGACCGTGTAGTCCAATCCCTTCTTTGTACAGATAAGGAAACTGAAGTCTAGGGAGTTTAAGTGACTTAGCCAAGGTTACATAGGTGTTAAGGGTCAGAGGAGGCATTTGAAGTCAGGCCACCTGATTCAATGATTTTTCCCCTTTCTATGCTACCTTCCTGCATTGGGGATGCCCAGATTTAGGACTTGTGAGGATTTCGGTCTTAGAAGTCTATGTTAACTAATATTTCTAGTAGCAACTTAAGGATTACAAAGCACTTTACATATATTATCTCATTTGATCCTCAAATCAACACTGTGCATTAGTTGCTATTATTATCCCATGTTTTATAGATAAGAAAACTGAACTTAGGAGAAATGAAATGACTTACCCAGGATCACAAAGCTAGTATGTGTCTGAGGTAGGATTTGAACACAAGTCTTCTGGACTCTAAAGCCAGTGTTCTATCTACTGAACTACCCAACCTCTTATTTGAGAAGTCATGCTATATGTAGGTGTCAAAAGGATTTGGGGGCTGAGAGAGCCCATCCTGTTAGCCTGCCATGTTCTGTGTTTCCTTTTTGCCTCATGTGCTTTTTAGGTAGTATCATATCTCCTGCTTATAAGCCCAGCTTCTCTCTTTTCTTTCTAACAAGTGCTCTAACCTTTATGCCCCGGGGACTGAGGCAATGCTTGCCAGGGAGCATCCTTGCTGTTGGGATGAGTAGATACTTGTTTTCCCCATTAAAATTGATACTTATCAAACAGCAGGAAAAAAGAAAGGAAAAGAAAAAAAAACCCTTGTCTTATGATTCCATTTCCACATGAGAAAGTCATATGGTGTAGGCGAAAGTCTGAGTGCTGCAGGGAATAAAACACACAACAACTCGTGATGCTCTGAATTAAACAAACAGAAAGCAGAGAATGGTGTGTTAAACCACAAGATAGAAGAAGCCTCCTTAAAAACAAAGATCATTTTTTTCTACATGCCCTTAGACAATGGCTCAGTCCAGTGGTCCTCCAACTGTGGTTGTGAAACTCTGAGACTTTTTCTAGGGGTCCATGAGGTCAAAACTATTTTCTTAATAAAACTATGATGTAGGGGTAGCTAGGTGGCACAGTGGATACGGCACCAGTCCTGAAGTCAGGAGGACATGAGTTCAAATCCGGTCTCAGACTGGACACTTGACACTTACTAACTATGTGACCCTGGACAATTCATTTAACCCCAATTACCCCCCTCCCAAAAAAACTATGATGTTTAAATTTCTTTTATAGTAAACATTAATAGATATAATCCACATACACCAAAGCTCTTTGGTGGTAGTGGTGGGAGAGGGGTCCTTTCAATGATTTCTAGGAGTATAAAGATGTCCTGAGACCAGAAAGCTTAAAGACTGCTGCCCTGCTACGAGGTTTGATTGGTGCTTTACCATCAATGGGCAAAGGCACAATGTGTCAGCTGAGGCCTCACCTGTCCCATATGCACGGCCAGAGCGTTTTAGCGCTTCCTTGGTCAGCATCTGTACATGGACACCTGTTTGGGTATTTTGACAGCTGGCTATACGAGAGATCACTGAGTGAGGAGTACGTCCCATTTCTCTCCCCTGCAGTTCTTTCAAACCTGTACTTCCATTTGGATTGGAAGTATTTGGGCATAGGCATTGCTGGCAGACTGATTTAAACACAGTCCCTTAGAACTAACCCTCATAACTAAGAGGTTGGAGTTTACCTTCTTTGTCTTTGCCTCATTATCCTGAAAGATTTCTTCGGTCACCCCCATCAGACCCCAGAACTGAAAGGGTTTCTAGATAACCCAAAGTTAACTCAAATCATTGGAAGGAGAAATTGATTTGTTGTGCTTGCTTCCAGAGGCCAGAACCAGAAGTAAAAATAGGACATTATAGAGAAGAAGTTATAGGCTGCTTGTCAGGAACTACCACACCCCCTTAACAATAAGAGCTATTGAAGAGCAGCATGGGCATCCAGTGATTTCGTTCCCATGCGTATTTTCTAGGAAGGCAAGATGACGATAGTCATGTAGTAGTAGATATGTAGTAGTCACGTAGTAGGAGTAGTATTCATGTAGTAGACAGACAGTAGTCTGTCACAGAGACCATTCTTGGTCAGGTATCGTTAGCTGCTGAGGTCTCTTACAGTCTTGAGAGTCTAGAACTGTATGACATGCTAATCATAGTAGTCAGAAACCATCACCTAGCACAATATTTGGCATAAAATAGGAGGGTAGGAAAGAAAGAAAGAAGAAAGGTAGGAAGGAAAGAAAGAATTTATTAAGCACCTATTATGTGACAGGCACTGTGAAAAAACCCTTATAAATATTGACTTTGATCCTCACAACCTTGGGATACTGATGCTATTATTATCCTGAGATATCGGTGCTATTATCATCCTGATTTTATAGATGAAGAAACTGAGGCAGACAAAGTTAAGTGACTTGTCTACTGTCCCACAGCTAGTAAGTGTCTGAGGTCAGATTTGAACTCAGGTCTTCCTGACTCCAGGCCTGGTGCTCTATCCACTGTGCCACCTAGCTGCCTCTATGAGGCAATAAATATATGTGTATTGATTGCTTCAGAAGCCAAGTCCTCTTTTCTTTCCTTCATCCCTTGAATTGCTTTTTGAGACTTTTCTTGACCAGGGTTTTATAAAATGGAACAGTTGTTTCCTCAATAGACAGCATGCATGCTCCTTTGGCATAGCTTCAATGTTTAGAGTAGGTAAAGGAAGGCCCCCAGCCCATTGGGTCCCTCACCCTGTGGCAGATTTGTGGGAAGACAGGAACAGGAATCCCCCAGCTCTGCCCAGTTGCAGACGCCATGACCATCACTGAGATCATAAATCTACTGGGCCATGAGATATCTGAGTCATTCATGTAGTTGACCAGTTCTGATTGAAGGCCTCAGTAGAATTATAGAGGGTTTAAAAGGTTAAGCCTTGGTCGTAGTGTATCCTTTTCCTCCTGGGCGTACAGCTTCTGCTGTTGAATCTGACATTCTGGTTTAGTCCAGGAGTGAGAACGAGAGAGCAGTGAGGTCTGGTTTATCACAGCCCCGCCCCTTACTCCCTTGAGCTGGGCTTTTACTGCTGTTTTTCTTTCAGTGCTGAGGTCCTGTTTATTACTTCATCAAACCAATGGCCTGTCAAACAGTCCTAGCAAGGACTGTCAGACTCAGTGAATAACAACATACTCAGTTGGACCCATTACAAAGCCTTTGGGTCAGAGATCCCTGACTCAAGGGCAGAATGGAAAGGAGAGTATGTGGGCTGCCTCCTGGGCCAATAGGACCAGTAGGGATGGGAGGAGTGAAATGAGGATTTGGTCTACAGATCACAAAGGGCTGGTGGCCTTTGTTAACGGGGATTCGAACACTGGAGGAAAGGTTTCCTGGCTCCCACTGTGTGGGGTCTTGTATACGTGCACAGAAACCATATTTTTGGGAAAATGATGTCTTGCTTGCTTGCTGGAAAATTCTGGGTATTTATGAGTGTATGTGAGTTCATTTCTTTTCTTTGAAAAAAGCAACATTCCAGCATGTTTTGGCACAGTTGAGGCAAGCCTGCCTCAACCTGGTGCCAGAAATCCAGTTAATGTATCACAGTATCGAAATAGTAGTCCTCTCCCGGATGATAAAGCAGGGGGCTTTTGCAAGAGGTTTCCTCCTTTTTTTGTGGGTGTATGCAGGTTCAGGATGCAAAAAATATTTTGGTTTTGAGCTTTGTCAGCTCTACAAAACTAATTAAAACATACCTCCCCAGGTTTCACAGCTGAAAATTAGTTTGTTTTGCAGCATTTAAATCGCCATTTAAAACCTCTTCTATCTCAGCAGACATAGACTCAGGCAGATTCCCTGCATCGGGCCCTAATAGGACAGAATTCTCTTACAAGTATTTAATTACTCTCCATCAAACCACTGATTTGGAGGATTATGAAGAAGTGGGGGAAGGATGGAAACATTTGCTGCTTTAATCTACCTCCCCCCAAGAGCAAATCCCCGTTATCACTTGAAATCACTGTTCTTCAGAGCACACTTGAAAAAACCCCTCTGGTTCAGGAAATGCAGTAGAGAGAGTTCAATGGTTAGTGTACCAAGATGAGTCATCATAAACCCAGAGAAGCTCTCTGGCCTTGTCCACTTACTCCTGAGAAAGCAAATTATTTTCATCACTTATCCCAACTAGACATAGGAACCTGGCAATGAATATTTCTAATTGTAACAACTAGCCATTTGATTTTAAATTTGCAGATTACATATGTTTTAAGTTAATTGTCATGTGAAACGTGCTATTTTGATCCACATTTAGAAGAAATGGTGGTTCCCTTCAAATTGAGTGTCGTGCCCAAACATAGTTGGTAAATGGCAAAGATAGGACTTGAACTGAAGTCTTCCTAACTCCATGCCTGAGCTGTCTGTTAATTATACCACTGGGCCTGACTGATGTATAGAATGAACATTCCAGTTTTGACTTGGTACATCATAGAATCAAAGATCTAGAAATGGAGGGAACCTCACATGGATATTTTGCCCAACATCCCCTTTTTACAGATGAGGAAACTAAGGGTCAGTGAGAATTAGTGACTAGCCAAAGGTAATTCAGGTAGTAAGTAGGAAAGGCAGGATTTGAAATCTGATCCTCTGACCTGAGACAAAACTCCTACTATAACCCAGAGCCTTTGGAAGGAAGGGAGGAATGAAAGAAGGAAGGAAGGGAGGAAGGAAGGAAGGAAGGAAGGAAGGAAGGAAGGAAGGAAGGAAGGAAGGAAGGAAGGAAGGAAGGAAGGAAGGAAGGAAGGGAGGGAGGGAGGGAGGGAGGGAGGGAGGAAGGAAGGAAGGAAGGAAGGAAGGAAGGAAGGAAGGAAGGAAGGAAGGAAGGAAGGAAGGAAGGAAGGAGGGAAGGAAAATATGAAGTTCCTGCTGTGAACACAGCATTCATAAGGCATAGCTTCACAAATGTATGTTGTATTATTTACTTAAAGTATTTCTTTTCATAACTTACCCTAAATAAAATGACAAATTTTGAGCCATTTTTTTAATCACTTTTAAAAAACAATGGAATACTCAGCTAGCTTTGCAGGATCACATCTCCCTTCTGCATAAAGTCCTAATGACATATACAAGAGTACAAATATGGGTAGGTAGGAAATTACTCTTTTTTCCTCCCAGGTAAGCTATTTGTATCCCTCATCCCATACCTGAAGCCTTTAGTAAGAAGGAAGGAAACAAATGTTTATTAAACACCTGCTATGTGCCAGGCATTGTGCTAAGCACTTTACCTTTGATCCTCACAACAATCCTATGAGATAGGTGCTATTGTTCTCCTTGTTTTACAGATAAGGAAAATGAGGCAGGCAGAAATTAAATGACTTGCCTAGAGTCACATAACTGAGGCTGGATCTGAAATCAGGTCTTTGTGACTCCAGGCTCAATGCTCTATCAGCTAAGCAGAACTGGAGTCATTAGTGACCTGGGATTGAATTGTGCCTCTGACGCTGACTAGCTCTATGGCTTGAGGCATTTAACCCATTCTGATTAAGTGCTATATAACTGGAAGCTATTATTTTCACTAGTTATCCCAACTCAGCTTAGAGTTAATTATAGGGGGCTATAAGCAGACCACTAATAGATACTTTGAAGCCTGAAGATTAATGAGATGAATGAAGGTCTACCATGCATTGGTTTATAATGGAATGGGCTCCTCTTTCCAACTCCCAATCTGTGATCCCAGGATATCCCATTATTCAGGTAGAAGGATAAGGAGAAAAGAAAGATGGCCTATTTTCTCAGACCCCGGTTGCCAAAGAGAATAATGGGTTTGAAAGGAAGGTGAAAGAATCTTAAATTTATACAGTATTTAGGTTATTTTTAGGACAGTCTGAAATATTTATGTTGGGGAATTAGCAAGATAAAATAATTTTTTAAAAAAAGAACCTGAATGAAAATAGAAGACAGAGGGTTTGAGGGTCAGTTGATAAAAAGAGTGTAACCAATAATTGGAAGTGAAGTGGAATTTGCAGGATTGACCTTGTTCTATCTGAAACTGGAGGTTTCCTTCTAAAGCCTCAGGTGTTGAGCCCTGGGTGTACCTACATTTACAGAGTGCAAAGCGATAATCATTACTTCTTCTAAACTTTAACTCAATCCCAATCCTGTACAAGTAAAACCTTTGGTGTGGTGTCCAACTCTTTCTCATCTGGGGGTCCTGTTTCCCCAAGTACCCCCTGGTAAGATCCCTGGAATAGTCCAAAGTAAATGCCAGAGGAAATCTCTAGCAAACAGCCAACTGTCCTGAAATCACCTCTCTCTGCTTTGTGATTGAGTCAGGATTCTTGGCAGCCATCCCTTGTCTGGGCTTGGCCAGGTGTCATATTTCTCTTACTGCTTAATCTGTTTGGTTCTGAGTTCTGTAACGCTATAGAATGCTAAAAGCAGGAAAACACCGCCGAGATCATTTGGCCCAAGCCTCTTACTCCATGGATAAAGAAACCAAGGCCTTGACATTTCCCAAGGTCTTGAGCTCCAAAGTCTGTGCCTTGGTGTTCCATGATACAAATCATAGCCATAAACCAGGTTGCTATTGCAGCTTTTCAAAGCATATGTGTTTTCTTCTCTTTCCAGCCTCTATCATGGCTAGGAAATAGTTATGAAGGTTGAACAAAGGAAAAAAAAAAATTGTGACCTATGGGCCTAGCACTAAGTCCTAAATCACCTGGCTGTGATTTGAAAGAGGCCACCAGAGTGGGTACAAAAACTCAGCTTTTAAAATTCCTATTTGCCCATTGTGTTTTTGCTCAACAGAGTAATCTTCATGTCCTCAGCATGGCTTGAATCTCCTTTTATTTTCTTTGTCCATATGATCACGATTTAGAGTTCATAAGACCTGGCCTCTAATATTATTTTTAAGCTGTGTAATCACAGGCTACTTTTCTGAGTCTTAATTTCCTCATCCGTGAGTTTATTTTGCATATCCTTTGTATAGATTATGAAATTGTTGTTGTTATTTATCCTTTATTCTCGAAGAGGACGGATGTCTTGGCATGTGCGTGAATGGATTTCAGTGAGGTGAGTTGCACAGTCACCAGCTTCATTCTCTCTTGGTCAGACATCAAAGATGCCAAGATTGTGAAGGTGCTTATCAATTGGCATGTTATTTTAACCCAGTAAGTTCCTGGAGATGAGGGAGTGTTTCATTTTTGTCTTTATATATCCAATGCCTACTCCAATGTTTGCCCACCATAAGCACTGAATAAATCCTTATAGAAAGGACAGGTGAATGAACAAATGATCCCTCGCATGCCTAAATAACAGAGTTGTTAGGAGATGTAAATGAGATCACATAGGGAAAGCACAAACTTTAAGTGTGCCTATTGGTTGGTGATGGTACATTTTCAACTTGCTCATTTTATATCTTTGAGAAAGTCTTATTCTTTGTCCTCAGTTTCCTCATCTGGAGTAGGGTAGCAGCACATGCCATCTACTTCATCTGGATGAAGGATCATGGTTTGGTTAAAGTTGAATGGCATCTGGTCATTTTGGTCACTGCTTAATACTCTTGGGAGGAAACTTGGTTTGGGATTATTAAGCATGCTTTGAATCATTTGAGCATTCACTGAAAAAGAGTCAAACCATTTTAAGTCCCATTCATCAGGGACTGGCAAGAGAGCCAGCCAGGGGTCAGGATGCCTGAATTACATCTTTATGATTATCTTCTGTCTCAGGCCCTTTTCCCTCTCTAGCTGAAATGTTGGCTCTCACTTCACAGCAAAACACTGGCAACTAAAATATCTATTCATTCTCCTCTTAGATCCTTCCTTCTAATGTTCTCAGTTCTTTGCTATTGTTTTTTTTTTTAATAGGAGTTCCCTCTCACTGCTTGGCAACTTTTTTTCCTTTGATAACAGCTCTATGACAATGTCCCTACTGAATGCTTGCAGCCTCCCCCCTTCCATACAGAACACGCATGTATTCTTCCTTGGTTTTTTCAGCTTTATAATGTCTGGGTTTCTTGTTTTTGGCAAGATCCATCCTCTGTAATTGTCAGCATTATTTCCTGAGGGTCTCCTTTATGCAATCAGTGATCTTTGGTGGACAGCAAATAGTATAATCTTTATTTCACATGTGAGGACACTGAGAAACAAAAAATACCAAGGAGAAGAAAATATAGGAGAGAGTTGTGGGATTGGATCAAGGGAAAGGGATTTCAGGGCAAAGATGGTTTCTGGGTATCAGAGAGCAGAGCAGTGTCTCTCAACTTTGGATGCAATGACAGGGCTACAGCAAGAGGAAGAAGGAGCTTGGTGATCCACGAAGGGATTGTCTTTTGGGCTTAGAACCTCTTAGAAGGCCTCTGGGGATAAATATGCAGTAGAGGAGCTCACCTGTGGTTTGTCTACTGAGGTTTGGTCATCTGGTATCGTCTTATGTAACCTAATTCATCTTGCTAACTAGGTGCTAAGTTGTTGTTTCTCTGGCCATATATTAAGTTGAGCTTTGCCATCTTCTGACCGCTTCAGGTCCTCCACCTTTGAGTTTCTGACTCCAATGGTATGTGGGCGATTTCTTTCTCTCTCTTCTTCCTTTTCTTGTCTTTTCTCCATTCTCCTTCCTCTTTCTTTCTCTCTTATTATTTTTTCTTACTCATTTTTTCCCCTCTTTCCACCTGCTTCTTTCTTCTAAGCTTGCAGTTTTTAGACTGTGCTTGATAGTTCAAGTTCAAACCCTAATGGCAATAAAAACCAGACAGAGTAGATTTGGGGGAGTCGAACCTCTTGCCATACCTTGTTCTTTCTTTGTTGGCCTCTTTTCCATTTGGGATCTACCCATTCATGAGGAGTATGACCAAGGCTGCTAGCCGCTGTGGACCCTTTGATGGAACAGCTGGCACCTAGACAGAGGAAGGAAATGGAATGCTCATGGGGTGGGACTGTGGCGCCATTATATATTGGCTATCCTTAGTCTGGAAAGCAGGGCCAGGGTCCTAATTCAGTTCAAAGGCCATCTCCTTATTCTCCCCAGGCTACATTGTATATTGATGAATGTAGGAATGTGTTACTTTTCCTCTTTTTAGAAGAAAATAAAGCTCAAATGGACATAAATTACAAAGTTTATGAAATGGCTTTCTCATAAGAACTGTTTGAGTTGGATTATGTCGGTAGATTCCCATTTCAAAGAAGCCCAGAAGACTTGCCTAGGGCCACCCAGGTGTTAAAGTCAGATCTTCAGCCAAACCCAGTTCATCTGAGGCCATGTTCAGGGCTCTTTTCACTCCCCATATAGCTTATCCCAACATTACATTGAAATGTTGATTAAATTCAGTCATTTCTTCAAGAACACAGAGAAAGGAAGAGAAAAAAGCCAAAGCAGGTTCGATTTCAATTGATGTCTTTTACCCAGGAATGCAGAGGTTTTTATTGCTATTTGGGGGGGGGGGAACCTACCTGATGGGATCTGGGTCATTAAACATCTCCCCAACTCTTGGTGCTTTGGTTTGGTTTCAGAAATCTCCATAATCATTTTATATCGTTGTCTAATAAAATCTTTCTGAAGGCAAAGGGAGGTGAGAAGACATTTAGGTTAATGGACAATAATTGAGATTCTGAGTTGCTTCAGAGTTTCAAATGCCTTAGGAAGATAACTCAGAAATCCTTCCAATACATTTTGAAGAGAGGATTGTAGAGAACTTGAGAGACTATGCTGTAGAAGTGGATAGTCAGGTGACCTTGGAGCCAGGAAGACTGGGTCTACTTCAGGGATTCAGACATAACAGATCGTAACAATAAAGTGGGAAAGGGATCTTAGAGGTCAGCTGCTCACAGGAATGTCTATTTGGAGCTAGAAGTCATGCTTGTGGTCCACCCAGAGCCAGTCAAAGACACTCTTAGGTCTTTAAACTACTCCCCAAGACTGTAAATTGCAGAAAGGGTGCCAACCTATATTGGTAGAGAGGGTTTCTTCATTCAGAGGTTCTAGGTTGCAATGAAATCACAAATCCAATCCTTAACCTTGATACTGTTGTACATGCAAGAGACATTTTTCAGGGGAAAAGAAGAAACCAACAGAGAAACACTGTGGGTTACCTTCCTGGAGAAAGACAGAGTCCTAGGAAATCAGTGACACTGCTAGAATATTGATCTGTCCTTTGTCCATCTCCATATTTCCCACCCCATGATTCATTGCAGTTAAAGGCCCGTAGATGGAAGGGTCATGACAATGGAGACTGAGAGCCTAACAGAGGACAATGGAATCATGTCAGTAAAGCTGGGAAGGGAGTTCAGAGGCCAGCTGGTTCCAGGAATGTTGATTTGGAGCTGAAAGCCACCTGAGAGGTCATTTCGTCCAACCCCCTCATTTTATAGAGGAAGAAACTGAGGTCCAGAGAATTGATCTAATCAGCTCAAAGTCAAGCACATAACAATCAAAGTTGAAATTAAAACCCATATCTTCTGAGTCCAAATCCAATCCATATTTTGTACTTTTAAATCTAACATAAGGATCCTGATTTCTACCATCCCACATACAATCAGCTCAGAAATGTATTACCTGGCCCAGCATCTTCTGAAACATCCTCTTATGTCCTCTTCTCTTAATTTTATAAAAGAAACAGAAAGGGAAAGGAAAAGAAAATGTAAAAATGTGCTCCCTTTCCCTCGTGAACCCCTTCATATACTGCCTTGTCTCCTTCCCATCCTTTCAAAGCCATATTAAAAAAAAAAGTACTCCATACTTTGTCTTTACTTTTTCTCCAGCCTCTTGCATCTCTTTCCATATGGTTCTCTCTTCAGCTTTAGTCTCCACATCCTCCTCCCTGCTGTCCTCTGCTTGTGGCCAACATGAAAGTACTGATCAGAGGCCATCATTCTTCTTGCTCATTTGGTGAAGGTAGAGTCCTGAAGCAGTTCTCTGTCTCATGTGGCCCCCCGGCTTCTCTTGGGAAATCTTTTTTTAAAGACAGTGGAAACCGGATGGATTTGAGTTGTGCGTGTTTTATTTTTTTTTTCAGGTGTTATCCACCCCCCTCTAGCTTTTGGTCCTTCCATGTCTCTCTGACACGTCTAGGTAGTGAGATACCCTGGTTCATGCACATCCTTTAGTGAGAAGCCTTAGCTTCCCACAGAAAGTGGAGAGTACAAATAACAGACTGCATGGGAAATGCTGCAATCTTACTATGCCCCACTTCAATTCAGCTGATTCTCAGATCTATATGTCTAGTTCTGACCCCTTTTCCCAGAGCTCCCCTCTTCTATATCCACACTGCCTGTTGAATCTCTCCACCTTCACGTTCTACAATCATCTCAAAGTTAATACATTCAAGCCCAAATAAATCAATGCATCTTCATTCAGGGACAATTAGGTGGTGCAGTGGATAGAGCACTCAGCCTGGAGTCAGAATGACCTGAATTCAAATCTGGCTTCAGACACTTACTAGCTGTGTGACCCTGGACAAGTCACAACACTGTTTGTCTCAGTTTCCTCATCTGCAAAATGAGCCGGAGAGGGAAATAGCAAGCCACTCTAGTATTTTTGCCAAGAAAACCACAAAAGAGGTCATAAAGAGTTGGACATGATTGAAAATGACTAAACAGTCCTCAATCATGCCAAATGAAAAAAACATCACCACTTCTCCTGAATTGCCTATTTCCGTGAAAGATTTCAGCCAGCCAGGTATGAAGTCTTCAAGCTGTTCTTGATTTCTCCCTTTTCCATCAACTCCCTCAGGTAAAAGATGTGAGAGATACTGCACCTCGAAGCCTCTCATGATAAACAGCCTATAAGGTTCATATGAGTCTATTCAATATCCTTACAATTCCTCACAGTAATGCATTGAGTGGGAACTCAGGGAGCTGCTAGGCAATTGTTAAGCAATTAGGAACAAAACTTTCCCTTGGCTCAGGCAGTATGCTCTCTTGGCACAATTCAGAGGGCTCAGGGAGATTGATTAATTTTATGGGTTGCTTTTAGATCTCTGGAGTGGACCTGAGCTTCCCTCTTCTACTTCAATCATTGTCTCGTTCCCTCCCCACATCCTATACTGTTTGCTCTATTACCTGTGCCAAAGATAAAAGGACCTTGGCATCTTTCTGGAGCAGACTAAACACATGTATATCCAACCAGCTTTTTTGACTGACTCAGCTGGCAAATTCTCTCTCAGAGACCCACGCTAAACTAGCTATTGGAGGCACTGTCCATTGACAATCTTTGCCAAGCTTCGAATTACAGGGCCTTGTCAAAGTCCTTTTAACCTGAGACTCGTTTGCTTCCAGCGCCAGCCTTTGATCTGTTCTAATCCAGAGTGACCACTTAGCCATTTCATGCACTCACCAGTGGCTCTCTACTTAAGGGATGCCAGTTGAGGTGGTGAGAAATCCTTCTCTTTAGTCTTTTCAACCCAGGAATAGAGACAGATCTTTTGCCATGGATTTTCCACTGTGGTGTGGGAATTAAATGGTTTCCTATCTTCGTATCCCAATAGACTTTCAGTTAGTTAAAATATTTATTAAATATCTGCTACAGGTACCAGGTACTATACTGGGTACTGGGGTGGGCATCAAGGAGAAAGCTGTGACTGACCTCAAAGAGTTTGTGAAATAATGTAGAATAGTGAGCCATGTACCAGATAAATTTGATGCAAATTAGAGTATAAATGATGAAAGGGAATATTATAAAGTGCTATAGATCACATGTGCAGATCCATTCTAGTTGGTGGAATTCTACTTAATGAAGCTACTTTTTAATAGGGTAACTCCCTAGGTTAGAAGGCACAGGAATGATAATTCACCTATATTGTACATTTATATATATATATATATGTCACGCATAAATGTATGTATAATAATCTTCTCTTCTAAGGTTACCATCCATCTATTCTCAGAAACATAGGGCACAGAATCAGAGAATTAGAAACTGTTTCAGCAGTCATCTCATCCAATTCATACCCCAAAGGAACATTTTGTTTCATTCACTAGAATGTAAGCACCTTGAGGACAAAACTCTTATTTTTTCCCCTTTTTCTCTGTATCCTTAGCACTTAATACAGTATCTGGAACACAGTCAGCACTCTATGAATGTTTGTGTGAGTATGTACATCTATGTACTCACATGTACACACTTTGCAAATACATGTGCATACATGCAAATGTATATTTTGATCTCACAGCGTGCAATAAAGACCACTGTACTTAGAGTCAGAAGAGACCTGGCTTACAATCCAGCTTCTCATATTGATTAGTTATGTAATGATAGTAGCTTAAACTCTCTAAGCCTCAGTTTCCTCACTTGAAATATGAAGACATTGATATGTGAGCCAAAACTCCATCAAAAGTCGCTATAGGAATCTAAAGATATTCAGAGTGTTTTGCAAACCTCAATGTGCTTTTGAGATATGATTTCTAGGTGTTATAAGCATAACCTGAACATGCTATTGTAGTACTTATTATATACACATACACACACATACATCATCAAACATAAGGCAATTAATAAAAATATTCTGTTCTGAAACTATGGAGCAATTCCCCAGTTGGATGGTAATTTGCTATTTTTCATCTCTCTTGAGTACAGGATGAACGACAATGCAGGAAGCATTTAGCAGGAAGGATTTAGATTAGATGTAAAAGAAAATGGACATTGAGACAGTGCAGTCCTGGACACAGCTAGGCCATTGCCTTATGACAGGATTCCAAATGCCTGGATGGAGCCCGTCTTGCCTTCCGAACTGTCAGTCCTTTTCCCTTTGCTCAAAGCTTAACATTCCACAGTTCTAACTTTTTTCATTTTGGCTGAAGCCGCATATGAAATATGTCCCCTGTTACAGCACAGACTGTCAAAATAAGAGTCACTCACTTTAATAGAGTGGTTTTATTTTCTGAGTTGTAGAACACTGTTGCCATGGTGATCATCATGAAACTGGCTTATTAGCCAGTCCTTGGCCTTTCAACGGAGATAGGATTGAAATGTTGAGACACAAAATGACTTGGTCATTACTTAGCTAGTAAATGACAGTGGCAAACAAGCAACGAACATTTATTAGACACCTACTATATTCTGGTGAACATTTATTAGACACCAACTATATTGTGGGCACTGTGCTATGTTTGAGGATGGTACTGAGACAGACATTAAACATTTTGTGCCCTCCAGGAGCAATTCTCTTAAGCGCTATAAAATGTACACATACACACACAGACACACACATATGTATACACATACACTCATATATCAATATCCATTTTTATATCTATATCTATATGTACATATATACACTCATACATACACACATAGACTTGGTCAACAAGCATTTAAGTGATTGCTATGTGCCAATAAATGTGCTAAGCTCTGGGAATATATCTGTGCATACATATTTTTATGTATATATGTATATTTATAGGAGTAGGGCAAAAAAAGGCAAATGGATTAAAAAAAACTGCTCCCAAGAAGCTTACATTCTAATGGGGGAGACAACGTATCCGTATTTTTATACACACAAAATACACCCAAAGAAATATTAAGGTAATTTAAAAGAAAAAGTACCAACATTTGAGGAGCAGGAAAGATCTCTTATAGAAGGGTAAACCTGAGACATATGTTGATGGAAGCCAGAAAAACTTTGAAGATGTAGAGGTGAGAGGGCAGAGCGTTCCAGGCAAGGGAGACAGCCAGGGAAAAGATATGGAGAAGGGAAATGGAATGTTGTGTGTGATTGTCATATTTATATTTACATATAATAAATACAGTGTATTTGGGGGGGTGAGTATGAGGGAGAAGATCAGGAAAGGGTTCCCATGAGAGCTTGAGCTGAACTTTGAAGGAAATAAGGAATTCTAAGAGGCAGGACATGAATGGGAAAGTACTTACTCCAAACTCCTGTCTCATTGTGAATGAATTTATATGACCCTTTCCTGAAAATATTAAAGAATAAATGAGAAAGACACTTGACGCCTGAAATTAGGCCAAGTGTAGGAAAGGAATACAGAAAGAGCAGGCTCGCGGCCAGGAAGACAGGTGTTATCTCTTTTGTCCTATTGCCTCTGCTGGTTTGTTTTCCAGAAAACAAAAACCCAAAGTGTTGCATGTGTTAGAGCCATCCCAAAGTAGAATGCACTGCTTTGGGAGGTTGTGGGTTCCTCCTCCTTGGAGGGTGGACAAGCAAAATTGGACAACCACATGTCAGGTGTGTTATAGTAGGGGTTTCTTTGGTATATGGGGGCTAAATGGCTGCTGAAGTTCTTCCCACCACTTGGATTCTGGGATGCCGTGTTTCTAGTCTCAAGGGAGAATTACTAACGGTTTTTGTAGGTCCCCAAGGGGATGGTAACGTCTCCTTCCTGAAAGTCTTTACAAAGTTGCTTAATCTTCCTGTGGGTAGGCTGGCCGGTGGCTAATTTGATTCCCCAAGGTCTATGCCAACCATGTCTTTCTTTGTATGTTTGCTCAGTATTGATTCTTCTCTCCCTCTGAGCCACATGTGTCCAAATATAGCTTTTACCAGAGCCTGAGGAGGGCAGAAGGCTTCTTTTCAGCCTATAGCCATTCACTTACCCACTCACCTATCCCTCCATCCATCCATCCATCCATTCATCCATCCATATCCATCTTTTTTTTTTCTATCTGTCTGCCAACCTCTTCACAGGACTTATTAGAGTTTGTTACACTACACAAAGTATTGCCAGGATCATAAATAAGAAGCTTATTCAAATGAATTTAAAATGTTTAAATGAAAAAGACCTGGAGATACAGTTGCCAAAATCTAATCAAGGGTTTAATTTGTAGCACAGGCCAGCCAAATGCATTTTGCCATTTTTCAGCTTGCTATTAGTATAAGGAAATTAAAAAGCATGGCGTCAAAAGAAAGTATCATAACCCTTGAAGAGTAATCCCATGCACTAGCTGATTCTCATTAGCCATGTTATATCAAACTTGCTCCTTAGGGCAAGCAGCTTATAGAGTCAGACAAAAAGTGGAGGGCAGGAATGATAGATTCCCTTCCCATTCCCCAGTCAGATTTCCCCCAGTGCAAATGAGCTGGCTTGCTGTGCTAAAAAGAACCTTGCGATGGTAGATTAAAGATTCCCTCTTTAATGTCACTTAGTAATGAATCTCCTGGCCTCCGCGTGACAGGGCACGCTGCCATGGGGAGCTATCAGATGATTGAAAGGTGGAAAGCAATACCCATGCTTTCAAAACTGGGCACTGAACATCCACAATCATGGAGCAACCTCTGGAACACTCAGCCAGTGACCTTAGGCTTTGGATGAATGATGCAAAATGTACATCAAACACGTTTCGTCTCTTAATTTTGTCAGATGTGAATCTATCTCACTCTGAAAGTCCCCCGCATGAAATTAAGGACTTCTCAAAGAGAAAAGATTCAGACTCGGTAGAGATCAAGGCTCACAGTTTGAGCGTTAGAAGGGCCCTTCTAGGGAATATTGCCCTTTTCCCTTATTTTCCGGAGCATAAAACCAAGAGGTCCAGGGAGGGTCTTGCCAAGGGAACACAGTTTTGAAGCAGTAGAGTCAAGGGAAGAACCAAGACGCTTTGACTGTAGATGCAGGGTATACTCTGGATAAATTCAGAAGCATTTATGAAGGACCCACTATGTATCAGGCATTTTGCTAAGTGCTAGAGATGGGACCAAAAAATTAGTCCCTGCTTTCAAGGAGCTCAGAGCGTAATGGAGCACTGAAGTAGCTCTCTGGTGCTGAGATTTATTTTGGAATACTCCCACATACCTGTGCAACCTGGAGAGACAAGACCGAAAAATGGAACATGATAGAGGCGGGAGGGGCTTTCATCAAAATGAGACAACCCTTTTTTCTTTGTGCAAGCCACCAAAATGTAAAGGTCTGAGGGCTTTTGGAGGTCCCCATCAATACCAACAACTAAAGACTTCTCTTGCTTTCCATAATAATAATTGCCATTTATATAACCTTTGAAAATATTCATATTCCTTTACATTCAAATAACTGTGAGGAATGGTACTACAAGTATTATTGCCATCTTACCAATGAGAGAACTGATCCTCACAGAGGTTAACAAGGGTTTGTCTACTATCCCATGCCCTGTAAAGGTCAGTCTCAGACACTGGGTCTATACTGTACCCACTATACAATACTACCCATATGGGAAAGGTAATTGCATTAAAAAGCAACAGTTTCAATATTCTCCCTGGTAGTAGGGAGTATAAGACAAAGGTCTTACGGTTCTAAGATTCTAGGTTTAGAGCTTCCTATGACTTTAGAGGTCATTCAGTTGAACATGAAGACATTGAGGCCCAAATCAACTAATCAACAAGTATTTATTAAACACCTACTATGTACCAGGTACTGGGCTAAGTTCTGGGGATATAAAGAAAGTAAAAAAAATGGCCCCTGCTCTCAAAAATTTCATCGTCTAACAGCCCAGAGTTGAAGTGACCTACTTGGTCATATAAACAATAGGTTGGCAGCTAAGATTTGAATCCAAATCCTCAGACTCCAAATATAATAGTCCTTTTACTGAGGCTGTATAGAAATTCATAGCCCTTGTGTCCCTGTCAAGATTATATGATTATGATTACATATCAACATTTCCTCATGGAGGAGAAAAGCGAGTTTAGGTGCATTTCAATGTTCACCTGGTACCAGCTAGATACTGAAATACATCTGGATTCTAGGCACGCTGAGGGGAGAAGGGAAAGGAATAGGCATTCATTGGGAGCTCTGTACCAAGACTAAAACACAGTTTGTCAGAAGGCTTCAGAAGTGCCACAGAGAAGTAGAAGAGGGTCTTCAGGCACTCAGAAAATATCTCAAGAATTCACTAAGGCATTTTTATTTAAATAAAGAAGTAACAAAGTTTGTTTTAAAATTGAGTGAAATTGAATATGAATGTCCTAATAATAGACTTTGGCCTATTTTTCTAAAGTGACATACTTGTTCCGTTGGGACTTTGGATAAAGGTAAACCTTTGTCCTCTTTCTTCATGTGGAGGGGACCCTGCTTTTTGGTCTCTTTGTCATACTTCAATGTTCTTTGTGAAGGCAGGGATTGTTTCATTGGTAACTTGGAATTCTTGTTTTCCCAGTGCCTAGCACAATGCCGTGTGCACATCAGGTGCTTCATAAGTGTTTATCAATTTGGTTAGAAATAGTGACATAACAGAATGCAATTCAACAATCATTAAATCACTCTTATATCCAAGGCATTATAATAGGTAACAGAAATCTAATCACCAAAACTGACATGTTCCTGCCTTCAAAGAGTTTAACTTCTTCTTGTACAACTTTATTTTATACCAATCAAACAGGATTGGGGAAGGGAGGGAGAAAGGGATTCTTCTATATTGCATACAAATCCTGTGTACTTTTAAGGGATAGAACTCTGCTCTTAATTGGGAAGAGGGGCCACATGATCCCCATTTCAAGTTAACCAGGGATTATAAGGACTTTTCTAACTCTAAATCAGACAGTTGTCTGGGACCATGGAATTCAAATCAACAATTCTGAAGTTAAAAGGATGAATTTAATCCTAGCCTGGAGGCATTCTGGCTGGCTATTGTTGGCTGTCTTCAGCTAATTGTTCCTATCCTTGGTACTAAAGAGTAGTCAGACAGGTGATAGGGACAGAAGAGCATTAGGCTGTCTCTAAAATATTTTCTATTTAACTAATATGTCATTAAAATGATAAAATTTGCATGTGTAAAAAAAAAGTTGTCCACAAAATAAAAGGAAGGAGGATAAGAAGAAAAGAACGATTTGGTGGGAATTCATGCATTTTACCTTTATAAACTGAAAAAAAAATTGTTCTTACTACTAAGGTTGATTTCATCTGCAAATCATCTTGGCTATGCAAAGTGTAAATGTTTATGTGATAAAATGGCTTATGGACCAGAGCCACCAGAGAATAATGACAGCTAATCATTTTACTGCTTTTTCATTGAGCCCAGCAAACAGTGCCTGGGTCAGTCAAGATTATTCTTAGCCTTTGAGGAGAAGGGAAAAAAAAAGTACGTGCCTTGCTTTCATCTTTTTACTACCCGACTTTATTTATAACACTCCAGCAGATGTCAAGACAATTTGTTTTGTTCCTTGCTACCTCTGTGTGATCTCTCTCTTCACCAGAGTGTTCTCCGTGTGTGAGTTGCTCTGTTCAGAATCATTTTCAAAGCCTCGATTTTCAAAGCAAATTCACATACAAGTCAGTAGTATTTTAGAAAACAAAGGTTATCATAGTTTTCCCCCAAGGGGTATGGAAGAGAAAAGGGAGGATGCTGCGAATACAGCATGAGTTTATTTCACATGGCATATCTTGGAAATATCTCATCATAAGTACTCCGCAGAAATGGGGAGAGAGCAGCAAGGGGAAAGGAGAGTGTCATGGGTTCTTCAGACAAGATCGAAATGCTCCTTAAGAATGTACAAACTGACTAAAGGGTAATTTTTTTTTTAGAAGACAACATCACAAGACCTGGATCGAGGGTCGAATTTCACCCTAAATTCTCAACGTAGCTCTTAATGAGAAAGTCAACTGTGCAAAATGCCCTCTTGGGCTAAGAGAAACCTCCTGACATTCCATCGTTGGTGTTGAGGGGCAGTGGAATGTTGAGATTGATAAGAACCAACAAATATTTCTGGGAGTGCATTTTATGAACTTCTGAACAGAGACAGTCTGTCTGATTCCAGCCCCACTCTGCCTCTTTCTTATCACACTTTAAGGGGAAAGAAAAGAAAAGAAAAAGCAATGAAAGTATCTTTAAGAACAAAATGAGCATTTTACAATAGAATTGCTCAGCAGCTGATGCTTTTATGGCCCAGGAGAGGATAGTGGATGACGAAGCACTTTTACCAAGTGAACATACCTGTGGCATCTTGACGTGGTAGGGGAATCAATCATATGCTTGAGCTCATTTGTTCCACCAGACTGCAACCATAGGAAAAGGGAACTGCTTGTTCCAGAAAAGGTGTGAATAATGTGATAAAACAAAATGAGCTACAGATCCATTCTTGCCAGCAGCCAAGGAATTATTCACACTGACACATGTTAAAGGTAAGGAGGGTTTTCTGTCAAGAATAGAGGTTTACATGGCATTTTCTCAGTGTAGTCGGGGGAGTCGCTCCTTTCTGACTCAAGGTGAAATTATGCGTGGTGATAGCCTAGAAAAGTTGTTCTCCTAGAAGGGAACAGATTAACATTCACAAAGCCAAACAGACACCTCACCCTGGGCATGTCTCTGCACATACAGGTGTAAGGAAAAGCATGCTGAATTTGGAATCTGAGGACCGGGTTTGAATCTCGGTTTGGCTACTTTCCTGCCTGTGTCTCTGGATACTGCATTTCCCTTTTCTGGGCTTCCATTTCTTCATATAGTGAGCATAATAGGCAGCATTTATCAAGCACTTTAAGGTTTGAAGAGTGTTCTGCATACACTATCTCTTTTGATACTCACCCTAACCTTGCTAGCTAGGCTCAGTTATTATTCTTTCAATTTTACAGACGCAAGTAGGGTGGTGCAGTGGTTAAAGTGCAGGGACCTTAGAGGCCATTTGGTCCAAATGAGGAAAGTGAGGGCCAGAGGGGAAGTGACTTGACCAGGGTCATACAGGCAATAAATGGCAGAGCTGGGATTCTTACCCAGGAAAATCTTTGCCTCTCTCTTTTTTTTCTTTTGCCACGGATCATCTATGTTCTAATTATATTTCCTTTGTTTCTTCCACCATACCTCTTCTTTGGAACTTCCTTCCATATACCTGTCAATGTCTATGTTCAATGAATCTTGACTCCTTCCTCCCTGCACACACACGGTCATCTTCCCCATTGTGATCTTAATATATGAGAAAGCCCAGGAATTCTTCCACTACAGAAATGGGAGTGATGAGGAACTTCCATGACATGGGATGGTTGGGAAGGATGACCTCTGAAGTCGCACCAAGCTCATAAAAGCTCCTAGGCTCCAGAGCAGGAAAGTGCAACGAACTTACATCGTGCTCTGCTGAGCCAAAGATCATCTGATTCAGGGGGGTCCCCCTCCCCCTTTTCTGTCCCAAGGGACTGTGATCCAGGTGTATCTTTTATCTCCTCTTCCCCTGTCACCTTCTCCATGTCCCTGGTGCCTAAAGTTAAAGCGACAGACCTTCCTTCATTTGACCTTTACACCACATAAGCTTCTTGCATCACTATTTTGCGTCTGTGAAAATCCCTGCATTCACAACCAGCTTGAAACAGCTACAAAACAACAGAACAATATCTTCTATCACTGGTGTCAAGCTCAAACAGAAGTGGGGAGGGGGTCACTAAACCATACATAAGGATCTCTGTAGCTCACATATTAACTTTAAAAGTGCATATTCACATATTTCATTGTGGGCAGCTGGGTGGCACAGTGGATAGAGGGTCAAGAAGACTTATATCTTTGTGAATTCAAATCTGGCCTTAGACATTTGCTGGTTGTGTGACCCTGGGCAAATCATTTAACCCTATTTGCCTCAGTTCCACATCTATAGATTGAGCCAGAGAAGGAAATGCCAAACCACGTCACTGTCTTTGCCAAGAAAACCCCAAGTGGGGTCATGAAGAGTCAGATGTGATTGAAAAACAACTGAAAATATATTTTATTTATTTTGTAAAATATTTCCCAATTACATTTTAATCTAGATTAGACCTCACTTGGGAATGTTAGGGGACACACATTTGACGCCTCTGTCTTGGATGATAAATAATATATTTGATTTCAGAAAAATCATTCTGCACATTTAACTCTATGGAGAATTATCTATGTAGAATTCTAATTCTGATCTAATCTTAGCATAAAGACTTATAATGGATGAAGGCCCTTTCAATGATAACTGCCTCCATCTATTCCTGGAGAGTATTTTTTTTTTAATATCTGATTGTTTCTTTCTCTTCACATTTTGAAAATTGTCGTGTCTACCTTTCTTTTGTTGTTCAGTTGTTTCAGTCGTGTCTGACTCTTTGTGACCCCATTTGGGGTTTTCTTGGCAAAGATACTAGAGTGGTCTGCCATTTCCTTCGCCAGCTCATTTTATAGATGAGGAATTGAGACCCACAGTGGTTAAATGACTATCTAAAATCACCCCGATTATGAGGCAAAACCAAGATACCAAACCAGGTCTTTCAACTTTAAAATCCTTTTTCTAGTATACCACACTGACTTATTGCTGTGACTGTGCTCTGTATATTGAGAAAGCAATGAATTCCTTAACCATGGGAATCCTTGAAAGAAAAGTAGAAACTATGATGAAGAAATATGCAGGGGTCTTTTTGTTATAATCCTTCATTGATTTGATGAGCTCCATGAGTTAACCTAAGAAGATTGCGGGATTTATAGGGATCATTACCTTTGAAGGCATGTAAATGGCACCTCACTTCGGAGAGTGGGCTCACCTACTGCTGACTTCTGGCTGAGAAGACAAGGAGCTCTAAAATGATTGAATAACTGAGATACAAGAGCATATACTCTTGGGGGGGGCAATGACCCCTCTCTAGGGGAAAATGTCACAAACTGAGACCAGCTCAGTTCCTCTCTCTCTGCCTCTGTCTCTCTCTCTCTCTCTCTCTCTCTCTCTCTCTCTCTCTCTCTCTCTCTCTCTCACCCTTTCTTTCCCTCTCTCTTTTTCTACTTTTCCCTCTCTTCCCTCTCCCTGGTTTATGTGTCTATAACTGTTGAGGGATTCCTATTAATCCTTCACATCTTCTAACTTTCCTGTTGGATCAATATAAACTCTCTTGTATTTGATATATTTGGTAACTTGAGTGCGTGTTTGGGAGCCAGGGACCCACTTACTGACATATAGAGAAAGCCAGACATGCTTTATATGTCATAAGTTTATTAAGAAATTGTCCTAGAATAATTACAGGTTGAAGTAATGAGACAGAGAAAGAAAATGACCCTTAGAAGTCATGACCCAGGATCAGACTCAATTCATGGGATCTCAAGGTCTTGAGGAGTAGAGGGCAGTGTTTATCCATGGGTCACATTTTTATGTTTATTTAGCTTGTCTATGAAAGAGATAATATTTGCCTGGGAAAGAAATTAAAGAACTAAAGCTTCCTGTGTCTAGCCCCATTGCCTTTTATCCGACGAAGGAGGCTCTGTTTATATGGATTCCCAATGAAATGTGTAGACCTTTCAATAGCTTCTGATTTATAAGTTAACCTAGCTCATGCCACGCATATACTTTGTATTTGGGAACGATGAGGGACATGGGGCCATTTGGGGTTTACACACAGCTACAGGGAACGATTTCCACCTCTTCTGTCTTGCCTTCTCTGAAACAGAATCAGGCACTCGCTTTGTGTTTCAGTCCTGAAAATGTTTGTTTTGGTTTGGTTTGGCTTTTCTTCAAGCACTAGAGAAGGAGGGCAGTCACCGTGAAAGGGCCTCACATTTACGGGATTCTTTCTATGCATCAACGAAATTCGAGGCTTGGTACGTTTTCTGATCTCTCTTGCACTTTATGCTATTACCTTGTCAATTGTGTCAACTGAGGACATTCCTAAGAGGAATCCAATGTACTTGGGGAGGGGAGTGATGAAAAGGGAAACAGCAAAAACAAAACTCTATAAAATGCTTTGTGCCCTCAGAAGAAGCCGGTTAACTTTAATCCAGTCTCTTTTGAAGGCATCCTATAGGTTTTTTGACATTTAAAAGCCAAGAGGGCATTTGTAAATAATCGAAAGGAGACTACCTTCATTGAAATCATTCAGTCCAGAGTGTGTCGTGTCCCTGAGTGAGATCTGACAAGGATATCTAAGCATTGAAGTGGGATAATCTACTAACTAGGGGTTAATTCCCTACCCACCATCCCTCCTCTCCCAACAAAACCACTCATATCAGTTCTGTCAAACAGAGTCTGTTTCATGGTTGACAGGCTGCATGCCAATTTCAGCCCCATTTCCATTCATTAGACAGGCACCTAGCTAATTATTTTTTAAAAACAAATGATAAATAACAACTTCTAATTATCCCTAAAGGCCTTTTCTGTGAGCTGTGTTGGCATACTTAAGAGAGTATTTCTATTGGGTAACTGTAAAATATTGTCAATCAAACAACTAACCTTTACCGAATACTAAGGGCTTGTGGTGTGTTACATGACAGTATCTTCCTGGTTGAAGGAGACTTTTCAGCGCCTTGCATTTTATCCCTCCTTTCTATACTCCCAGGGAAGTGATATTTTTGAAATTTTGATGGAAGAAAGATCAGTTGTAAAAGGCAAAGAAATGGTGTGTTGCCTATTCGTTGTGGTGACAATTGACTTTGAAGTTATTATTAGCCTCATGAACCAAAGTGAATTAAATAAAAGAATGATTATATATATTGTCTTTTCAGATTACAGATGTCTAAATGCTGTTTTGTCAAATATACTTTGAAATATATACGCATTCATACGCACTCACACACATGCATGCCTTCTCTGAAGAGAGGCAGTCTAATATAATCCATAGTCATACATATGTCAAGGGGATAGTCTTGGGATCAGGAAGACCTGAGGACGGATTCTGCCTCAGACATCTACCCAACGTATGACCCTGTGGGAGTTATTCAACCTCTTAGTGCCCCAGCCAGCTCTCTAACACCGTACTTGCTGAGCATGTGCAGCTCATTATTACGAGGGAATTTTCTCATCATTCTCCTCATCATCATAATAGCTAGCATTTATATAGTGCTTTAAGGTTTGCAGAGAACCTTAGAAACATCTTCTTATATCCTCACAACTCTGAGAGGTTGGTTCTATTATTATTATTCCCATTTGATAGGTGACAAAACTGAGGCAGAAGGTATTTGAGTGACTTGCCCAGGGTCACATAGCTAGTAAGTGTCTGAGGCTAGATTTGAACTCAGGAAGATCAGTCTTTCTGACTCCAGGCCAGGCACTCTGCCTGCTTCACCTAGCTGACCCCTATACATGTATACAAATTGTGTCCCCTAAAAAAATTAGAAAAGCTCCCGAGGGCAGGGATCATTTGGCTATTGTCTTTGTATCCCCATACTCCAGTAAGTGGTTGGCACTTAATAAAGTACTTAATGCTTGCTTAATTAAGAGTTTCTTGAGGCATTGGACGCCGTGCTGGTGGTTACAGGGCTAAAATGTGAGAAAGGCAGAACGTGACCCCAAGTCTTCCTAAATCCAATACCCTTTAGCTACCTCTCCTTATGCCACACTGCCTCTCACAGGTGTATGTGCTTATGTAGACACTCTTATTTTCATGAGGATCCCACATCATGAATTAAATGTAGTGTTAATTACCATCACTTTAACCAATGGTCCTCAAAGGAGGGTAATTGTAAGGATCCCATCCTCCAATTGATAGGCAGGCAAAGCTCTTCCAAGTGCTGGCTACTGTTCTAGGTATTTGGAAAACAAAGATAAAAGCCCTGCCCTCAAGGAGATAATGTTCTGTTGGAAGAAGTGAGGAAAGAGAAGGGTCAGTTTCCTTTGGATTGGTTATTTAAATTTAAGGTATCAGAAATGAAGCTTGGGTATTAGTATATGGTGGAACCATGATAGTCCACAATTTCTGGAAAGTCTCTTTTGGTCCTCCATGATGGACCTGAGCTCAGTGAAGTGCTAGTCCAATGAGATTTTTAAAAAAGTGGACACCAGAGAAACTCTGAAGTGGTGGTGGGGGGGTTGGGGAGAAAGTTAACAAGAAGGAGATCAGAGCTACCTGGAAAATATCTTTGGTCTTTGCTCTGTATAACACAACTCTATCCCATAGGTCCCTTCCCCAACCCTTGAATGACCCTTTATTTAAACAATGAAGGATCTATGCTTATCTATTAATTTCTAGACTTGATTATAGCAATCTTAAGTTATAAATGAAATGTCTTTGGAATTTAAGCATCTTCCTCTTACCCAAGAATATGTTTGGGTATTTTTTGACCTTTACATGCAAAGAAATTCATTTTTTCTAGAGAGATTATCTAGCTTTCTTCCATATCTTCCCTTCTGGTCTCCTCTTTCCTATGGCTGGTAGATATAATTCAGAATGAGTTATTAAAAAAAAAACTAACATACTTTTTAAAAATGCACAAATGAACTTATGAAAAATCATTGCCCTGAGCTTAATTATATGACCCACACATTTTTGAATATTTTAAACGGTGCTAATAAAAATAAAGCAGTAGATATTCTCAGGGGCTTAATTTTGATGGGGTGTGTGTGTGTGTGTGTGTGTGTGTGTGTGTGTGTGCATGTTAAGTTGATGGTTTGTGAGTTTTACTACATTTCATTATGGAAATTTTACCAGAGAAGCAGAGTGGATGCTCACAATGGCTTATCCTTAATTGGCAAAAGAAAAAAAAAGGCAAAATGTGTGTGGGGGGTGGGTAGAACCTTCTATAAAGTTTGTTTACAAATACTGATTCATTTGAATACTTACAAAGAACACCAGGTCATTTTTTTTTTAACCTGGGTTATTGCATGGAGGGAGACAGACAGAGAAAATAACAAATTAAAAATGGATCTGACTTTGGATCCTTATTTTATAGCTTGATAAAAAGTGTTCTATCAACTGACTGAGATGTGGCTTGCTTTGCTTCTTTCTGCTATCAGCTCCTGAAGGCATAAGGATGCTGCTGGTTAGTGCCCTAGTGGTTTTAATTTTACATTCTGTTCATAATGCAGAGTGTAATGTGGAGGCAGAGTGATGATGGAAATCTTTGAGATATATGATGAAATGTATAACTTTATTTCTGTAACTGTTTCTTTAAATCCAGTTGAACTTTATCTATAGAAATTATTAGTAGCCTGCATTTTAGTTTATAATCACAGGATGAGTTTGACTCCTTAGACTTCTACATAGAAAGATTCAGATACTAAAAGATTTAGGATTTCATTGTCCAACTGTTTTAAAAAATCCGATGCAGGAACAGGTGTGTGTTATTTATTAGCATCAATTACTTAAGCATTTCTGCTAGAATTTCTTAGAAGGTTATACCACCATTTCAAATCCAGAACTTTCTTGTCCCAAAGCAATAATTTAGTCTTAGTACCATGTTGCTGATCATTGGAAATGTTCAGTTTAGTTCCTGTTGTCAAGAGTGGATTGTTTTGACTAGTTTTATTTTTATTTTTATTTTTTATTTTTTGGTATACATGTGCTTTTCTCTTTGTCGCTGTAATATGTTATATATTTATTTGACTTAACTTTCACATATTCCAACCTTAAGGACCTAAGTGGAAGTGAAATTTTTCCTTGGAATTTCCATTCGATAGCAAAAGAATGGTATATTTTAGGCATATAAGTATGGGTGACCATATGTACACACAGTGCATTAAAGTGAATGAGTATATGACCTATGATTCATTGGTGTACAGAGCTTTTAAGAAAGAAAATATCATTAACTGTAGAATAATTTATAGTATTAGAGATTTGTCCCATTTAACTGTATGCATATGCATATAATATATGATCTGTATTTATATAATATATAGTACATACGTATATGTATATAGGAAAAATGTGCATATCATTGTATATAATAGACATTACGTGTGTATATATGTATGTGTTATATGTATATAGCCATGTGTGTATATGTATAGGCAATGTTTATATGGATATACATATATGTGTATATTTGCATGTTATACTGAAAAGAATATTGGATTTACAAGACTTGGACTGTAACCTTATCTCTCTCACTGTGTGATTTGAGATGAATTACTGAATACATCTGGGCCTCAGTTTTCTCATTTGTCCACCTTTAATTTCCTTTGCTTTTCGAAATAGTTGATCTTATAACCAACTAAAGCAATAAAATGAATCTCAGGGAGTTCTCTCTTCTCATAGCTGAATTCAAGGTTAGCTATGTAAAATTGCACATGGCAGAGCAAATATAATTATATGAAATTCTAAGTTGATTCCAGGCACCAAAATGCACACATCCTCCAAAATGTCAGAGCACGAATCCCATTGCATAAGGTTTTGGCAGTAACATTTAGGCAGAAAGTTTTAATTTGCAGTTACATGAACTCTTCCAGGCAAATATTGGAGAAAGAAATTGGCCAGATGTGAAATTATCTTTGCCTGTCCCAGAGTACCTAACTTTGACCTGTTTGCTGTGACTTTCTCACCTGGTAGATTTGGCCCATGATAGGCTTTCTGTCTCCCCTTCTAGTAATAAACACAAATCTTGGAGTATTTCTTTTCCCACACACTATGTTTCTGGCCACACCAATCAGCATTCCTTCTAACAGCTCACAATCATTCATTGGGCCCTCACATCGTTCTTTCTCTACTCTGATCAAATAAAGAATTCACAAGGTGCCTGGGAAAATGTTTCATTTTTTTTCTTCCTTAGTTGAGCTACTGCAGTTTATTGAATTTCCTTTGATCATGTCCTAGAACATTCGAAATGTTTGTGACCTTAGCATATGGTCCCAGTTATATTTAATTAAGTGTCTTTTGTGGTTATTAACCAGCATGTATGTTCCACTGTTCAATCTAGAAATGGCATTTATTGGGGACCGTACAGATCTTTCTTGACTTTTAAATGATGTATTATCTCAGTCGCAAAATAATGTAGTTTTAGGGCAAGCAATGAACTTGTAGGAGAATCTTTTGTTGTCTACTTGAATGAATCTCAAATACAATCTTAACACACAGAGAACTCCAAGGGGCAGGGAACTCTGTCACTCCAAACCATCTAAATTTCTAATTTTCCTGTAGTCCCTAAATTAGGTTCTTACAAAATACCTGTCCTTCTGATCCTTCAAAGCGAAGATGTCATTACCAGCTGTATACCTTTCCCTCTACCTGTCTGCCAGGTAAAGGTCTTGTCAGTGTTTCTAACGAGGGCTGGACATTTTGTTAGTAGAGTTGGTTGAACAGGCTCTGAGGATTTCTGTTGCTGGGAGTCACAAACGATGACAGAAAAAAAAGAAAAGGTGGTGGGGATATACTGATGACTGTTCTATACTAAGAAGGAGTTCATTGCCAGTTTTAGTTCTTAGTATCCGGACTTCCCTGGCTTCTTTGAAGGCTCAGCCTAAATCCCACCTTCTACCGGCTGTCTTTCCCAGTCCTAATTGACCTTAGTAGCTTCCATCTGAGTGTTTCTCTAATTTATCTGTTCCATATCTTGTTTGTACACAATCGGTTAGGTGTTGCCCCCCCCTTTGCCTATGTGCTGCTTGACAGCATGGACTGCCCCCCTTTTTCAGTCCCCAGGACTTAGCACAGTGCATGATGATGTGGTAGGTGCTTAAGAAATGCTTTTTGACTTGGTATGATGACTTATGATGGCAGAACCACCATATTAGACAATTGTTTGGCTATGTGGGGTGAAGGAGAGTTAGGGGTCAAGGTTGTCAACCTGAGTGACTGGGAGGATCAGTGACTGGATCCTGGACAGAAAGAAGGAAGATCAGAAAAGGAAAGGATGTGGCGGGAAAGATGACTTTGATGCTATGCCTCTTGTGGAGGAGTTATACCAGTTGTGGGTCTGAGAAGCAACATGGATGTGGGGGCATTCTGTTATTTATTAGCTTTTTTAATTCTTCCTCAATCCATCAAATTCCTCTCCCTTCTACAGAGGTCATACAATACAGTAAATGAAATGCTGACTAAGGTGTGTTTTTGGAGTTTCTTGAGGTGGGTATGATAGAAAAGGAAAAAAAAATACTTCCCCTTTTCTCTGTTGAAGCCTCTAAAATTTGGTCTATGATATATATTCTTATCACTTACTTTCTTTGCCTTTCATTTTCTTTATTTAGATAAAGGAATTAGACTAGGTGACTTCTGATAGTTCTCCTAAATTTCAGTCTATGATCCTATAATATGCAATTTAAGGGTGAGAAACTGAGGTTGGGGGGTATATGTCTCGTCTCTGATGAAAGAAGTATTAAGTCAAGGTCTAGACTAAATTCCAGGTCTCTATTCATTCAAAACTCTCTTCCTTTTCCATTACACCATGCTTCTGCTAACGTGTCATCGATGTGCCCTACTCCCATCCATTTTTCCCTAATCTTCCTTCCTAACCCCTTTCAAATAATAACAGGTTTTCAGGTGGCCCACAAAGCACACCTTAGGCCCTCCCTCCCAGGGTGGTGGTGCAAGATGTGCTTTATGGACCTTAAATGCTAGCGTATTGTGAGTTGTCATACTTTTTGACAAAAGGGTGTTAGTTGTAAAATAGCCATCCTGCCCATGATTAGCCAACCTGTATTGTCCATGGGGGACTGCTCAATTTATCTGTCAAAGGAAATTCTAGTGTTAGTGTTAAGATCGTCACTATAATTTCAAAAATGGGTTTATCAATGTCTATCTTCCAGTGCTCCTGTGCTAGATATTTTATAAGGCAAGTTAGGGGCACCCCTGTACTGGTAGTTTTATAAGGACAGTATTATATAGTCAAACTAATGGCATACTTGGAGCCAGAAGGACCTGGGTTTGAATGTTACTTCTGACTCTTTCTAGCAGTATGACCCAAGGAAACTCACTTATCTTCTCTTTGCCTCATTTTTCTAGTTTGTATAATGGAAATGATAAAAACCCCTAAAAAGTGTCAGAAAACTCACATGTAGGTTAGTGTATGTCAAGCACTTTCATAATGTTCTTGTTGTTTAGTCATTTCGGTCATGTCTACTTCTTCATGACCCCATTTGGGGTTTTCTTGGCAAAGATACTGGAATACTGGAATGGTTAGATATTTCCTTCTCCAGCTCATTTTACAGATGAGGAAACTGAGGCAAACAGGGTTAAGTGACTTGTCCTGAGTCACACAGCTAGTAAATGTCTGAGGCAAGATTTGAACTTAGGAAGATGAGTCTTCCTGATTCCCTTTGTATTCAAGGCATCTCTCAGACTATAAACTGTAGATAAGGTGATAAACTGTCTTGTAGAGGGAGTTTCCGCACCTGGGATTGCCATCAACTAATTAAGTCACAGGTTCAGGCCCTAACCTAACCATATGGGAGATGGGGCAAAGCAATTGCTCACATGTGGAGAAAGAAGGTAGCAGCTATTACATTAAGGACACTAAGCTCACTCACCCTCCCAAATAACTGTTTCCCTTCTAATCTAAGTTGCATTGGATTTGTTTATGCAAAATATATATATATATATATAATCAAACTTGTCTATTTTATCTTCTGTGATCGTCTTTGTCTCTTGTTTGGTCTTGAACGCTTTCCCTAGCCAAAAACCCAAAAGGTAATGTCTTCTTTATTGCTCTAATTTGTTTATGATGTGACCTTTTATATCTAGGTTACATATCCATTTGAAGTTTATCTTAGTATATGGTGTGTGGTATTGTTCTAAACTTAATTTCTGCCACATTGCTACTCAATTATAGAAAGTCCCTATCATAGTAGTTAAGGGTCATTTGTTTTGGTATGTTGTCTACCTAATCTATTCTACTTAGCTACTTCCCTATTTTTTTAATGAGGACTAATATTAAATTGCTTTTATGATTACTTCTTTGAAGTATAGCTTGAGTTCTAGAAAGGACTCTTTATCGTCATCATCATCATCATCATCATCATCATCATCATTAGAGTATCCTACCTCTGATGTCCTCTGTGTGATCTTGGACAAATTTCAAAAGTCAATGGGCCTTGGTTCAAGGGAATTGGAATAGGGCTTTGGGGGACCTTTCTAGTTTTAGATCTTTGATCCCATTAGACAGATATAGATATGCCTAAATGATATATACGCTCATATATATATATATATACATATATATATGTATATATATATATATGTATATATATATGATAGATGCATATTTAACTAATATAAAATGTATTATAATAGCACATAATAAGCATCGTCTTAACATAATGATGGCTTCAATGGATCTCTCAGGCATTCTTGATATATCCTGCCTGACCTCATTAGTGAGTATTAATTGAGTTGAGATTCTTTGCAGAAGGGAACAGATGGGTGGACCTCTATCAGGTTTGGAATGTAATTGAGAAATTTGTGTTTGGGATATAATTGGGGAGCCCTTAAATGAAGGTTAAGAAAATTGAACTGTGTAGCCTACAGAAGAGAAGACTGACAGATACTTTCCTTGACTAAAGCCATATGGACTCATCGTGGATGATGATGACTCCCCATTTTTCAGTACCAATGAGGACAGGGCAAGAAGAATGACTTTCAGTTTTGGGAGTGAACATTTAGGTTAGATGAAGGACTCTTGAGCGATAAGTTTTATTGAGCTAGGGGAGGTTATAGACTCTTCTTCTTGGAGAAATCTTCCAAGTTGTCTAGCCTCATTTTTGGTGTAATTCTATGTGAAATCAGCATGATGGACCCAGTCACCTTCAGATGTCTCTTTCATCTATTCCAAGCTATTATTCTCATTCCATTCATCCTTTGCCTCATTTTACTTAAATTAGAAATCTTTCATGTCATTTCAGTGGGCCAATGAATGCAAAGAAGGAGGGTTTCTGAGCTTCAGTGAACCATAAATAAGTGTTAAGGACAGGAATTATGAAGGTCCAGTTTCTTATATTGATTCCTGTTTTATTGACTCCACCCTGACATGAAGTGCAAGCTGTGAGCTAGAAGACTGAAGAACAGGATGGATTCCACTCATTGGGAATGAGAGGGGAGAGCATTCCAGACATGGTGGTCCACATGTGCAAAGGCACACAGATAAGAGATGTAATTCTATGTATAGGAGATAGCCACTTTGCCTTGAATAGAGTGTGTGAAGGAGAGGTAAATGAGGCAGGAAAAGATAGCTGCTAAAGCTTAGGAACAGAGATGAGAAATCTTGGACTACATTCTGATAACATTGAATCATTTGTGGATTCCTCAAATCTGAATGAAATTGGACATTGTAATTATAATAAGCATGAGCAAGTACGTGGTGTGGTGGGAGAGCCCCAGGCCTGAAGTCAGGAAGACCTGTGTTCAAATCTAACCTGTGTGACTGTGGGCAAGTTTGCCTCAGTTTCCTCATCTGTAAAATTAATTGGAGAAGGAAATTTCCAACCAGTCCAAAATCTTTGCCAAGAAAACCCCAAGTGGGGTCACAAAGTGTTGGGCGTGACTGAGAAGACTGAGGAAAAATAACAACAATTATAATGGCTGAGTTTTATTCCAAGGGCCCAAAGTTATCTTCTGTTCTTTTGCTTTGTATAACTCAGTGTTATCTGAACACACTCCAAATTCCCCCATCTCTATTTTTCACTCCAGCAGCTCCTTAGTCCCACCTACCTTTCCATTATTGCTTTCTATTGTTCCCTTTCACTCACTCTCCATGGCAGTCCAATTGGCACTGTTGCCATTCGTAACATTCCATCTTTCCCCTTGGTGCCCTTGCACTAGTGAAATGCATTCCCTCCTCACTGCCTCAGGGTAGCATCCTTCATTTCCTGCAAAGTGCAGCGTAGGTGCCACCTCCTCCTACCTTCACCTTTCCTGATTCCTTGACACTTAACTGGCTTCGTCTTCAAATTGTGCTCTATTATTTTGTCTGGACTTCCTAGTTATTTACTTGGAACTCAGGTTTTTTGTCCTGAAGACAAATTCAGATAGCGCAGACTAGCCATCTTCAAGAATCGGAAGGGAGTCCGTGTGTGAGAGGGAGTAGTCTTATTCTATTTGGTGCCAGTGGGTGGAAGTTTCAGAGGCAGATTTAAGCTGATGTCAGGAAAACAACTACAAAAACAAACTTCCTAATTACTTCCTAATTACCACCGTGCACCAGGAGAGTGGCTGCTTCCGCAGGTAGTAGATTTCCCTCACTGGGAGTCTTCAAGTAACAGCTGGGTGACCCCTTCCTTGTCAGGTGTGTTACAAGTTACAGTGTGTTACAAGGGAGCATCCTTTCCAGCTGTGAGTTGGACTAGCTGCCTGGGATCTCTTCCAATTCCAAAATTCAGTCATTGCAAACCCCCAGAGTGGAATCACAAAATCTGTTTATTCATTCATCAAACATTTTTAAGGGCCCACTGTATTACAGATCCTATATTAAGTACTGAAGATAAAAGTTCAACCTCAAACAGATGAAGAGGGTTACTTTATAAGGGAGCTCAAAGATCTGCTGGTCCAAGTTCCCCCGACTATGGATGAGGAAATTGAGACCTAAATAGGGGAAGAGTTTGACCTAAAGTAGGCCAGTTTTCTCATTCTAAAACCAAGTAACTGTATTACCTTCCACCCAACTTGTCTGTATTTTTATTATAGCACATAGAGCATTGTATTTATTAGAGTGATTTGTATGTCAGTCTTATCTTCCTGACTGAACTCTAAGTTCCTGAAGATAAGATGCTGTCTTGCTTACCTTTAACACCCAGAGTGCATACAACAGTGCCTTGGACCCGTATATCTATGGAACCATGTACCCAGGTGAACACATACAAAATTTGAACTTCAGCCATGTCCAAATCCAAAGGAACTCTCCTAGAAGGATGTCAGTAGAGTATGGTCATGAAGAAACTACCACCTGCCAAATTTTAGCCCTACTTTGAGTAGAGGGCAAAGGCCAATCTGGCAGCCAGAGAGGCATTTTTGAGGTCATATGATAGAGAAGGTACATTCCCCCTGTCCCTTCCCTCCTTCCCTCCTCTTCCCTCATTCCCCTCAGACCTTTGTTAATGCTGATTATTCCTCTACATTATATATTCCCTTTAGGTTTAAGAAGACTATAATCTCCATATTTTCCCCTTTACTGAATGTGCTTTTTGGGTCTGTCTTGTCACTGTTCTTTTTTTTTTTAATCTATGGAAGAAAGTTTTGTCCGAAGCATGTAAATGTACCAAGAGCAGAATGTATGAGATCAGTACCAGTTTATAATATTCTTACAGAGATTATGCCTTTTTTTAAAGTATTTTTTTATGTTCTCTTTTTTTTGTTGTTTTTCTATCACAGTTATTTATAAAGATAGCCCTTTCCTTCCCCTGCCCAGAAAGTTATAGCACACACACACACACACACACACACACACACACACACACACACACATGCATTTTCACAAAACAAGTCAAGCCATCAAATGATTCTGACAGTGTATGCACTGTTTTAACTTCCATAGTCCTATCTCCCTCAACTCTCTGCCACCTCCACCTCGGCAGTGAAAGGAAGAAGGTGCATTTTTTGAACTCTTCTCTGGGGTAAAGCTTGGTCATTATAATCCCAGTTTTCCATTCCATTTCAGCTTTTGTGGTTGTTTGTGTTTTCACTCTTAACATTTTGTATGTTTTCACAGATCTTCATAACTGCTAGTACCTCCCTCTCCAAGGTTACCACATACCTGTTTTGTTGTGTTTTTGTATACACTTAACATATAAATTATACACATTTATAATGTTGTCTGCCTCATTAGAATGTAAGCTCTGTGAGATAGGCACTGTTTCCAGTTTGACTTTGAATTCCCAGCGTGTAGCACAGTGTTTGACACATAGTAGGTTTTTAATCAATGCTTGTTGACTAATTGATGCATTATCATGAGCATTGAATCAATTGTTTTCCTGGTTCTGCTTTCTTTACCCCTGCATCAGTTCATAGAAGACTTTCCATACTGCCCTGAATTCTTCACAATGATTTTCTCATCATGTAGTTATATTCCATTACATTCATGTAGCTGTAATCTATTTATCCATTATACTATCAATGACATCTTTGTCTCTAGCTTTTTACTGCAACAGAAAGTCTTGCTATGAAAATGTTGGTGTAAATGGAAGCTAACCTTTTTGGCCTATAGGACTAATGACAATATCTTTTGGTTACAAGGTGTTGACACTACCAATTTTCTTAACTCGATATCACATTGCCTTCTGCAATGTGGGTGTCATTACAAAGAGTGTTTATGGGACAGCATCCCAACATATAAAAGAACATTCTCTAAGTAGGATTTTAATTTTCATTATGTTTACAGCATGCTTACTGATAGTGTCAGCGAATGACTTATGATCCTATGAACCTCATTTTAACAGACTTGATTAGATTCTAGAATCCCCGTTATGTTGTGAGCTGATTGTGAGATCTTGGGACAACTATTTCATTAACCTCTATGCTTCAGATTCACCACTGGAAAAGTCAAAGAAATGTCTAACTTTCAAAGAAAGTGGTGTGGCTGGTACCGAGAGACCTTTTGTTCCTGGAAATCTACAGTTAGTTGAGAAGCAAAGGCATGGTGTTTTTAACTATTACCTGGGGAATATTTACCTTCTGAGGAGTCATTTATTTTAAAAAAATAAATAAATAAAAGCAATTCCTCTGCCCCCATCAAGGAAAACTAATCCTCTTCTCTCCCTTGAGAATGAAGAGGGATCATTACAATTGGGCAGAGGCTGTCAACTCAAGTGGATGTTGGATTTTATCAGTCCCCAAAAACATGGTGGAGATTTTCAACTTTCTGTTCACAGCTACTGCAAAAGAAACTGTTGCTATATCTCTTTCTTTGGGGGAGAAAACCTAGTTAAAATGATTCCCTGGGAAGAACAGGCAAAAGCAAGTGAGGGATTCAGATTTTAGACAAAAAAGCTGCCATGACAATTTAACTCTGCCCCAGGGGTGGCAGAGTTCATCTATAAAGATGAAGTGCTTCACAGAAAATTGTCCGATTTATTCAACACAACATTTATTAGCTGTGAACCTAGTTTTGAGAGGCTAGATGTATTAAATCTAAGTGATAAAGCTGGTAACCCTGCTGTTCATCACTTAGCCATTGGTTCCAAGGAAGGCAGGCCTTCCAAAAAAAGAAAAACAACCACCACCACCACTACCACCACCTCTTTATAAAAATATGGCCCTGTGCTTTGCTGCAGATTGGTAGACCAGGGCAGTGGTCACCTGTCCCTTGAATTGACCTCACCAGTGAAATCCTGGTGAGGGATAAGAATCTACCTTGTTCACCTCAGGATTTGTTGGTGCAGAAAACAAAATTGGGACCCATGGGCCATTGACTATTTAGCATTGTTTGACTCATCAATACAGTGATTTGGAAAGGGAAGGACCTTTAAAGCAAGGGGTGACCTACAGGGCATGCCATTAAAACAAGTCCATGTGGGGTATTGCTTTGAAAGTGATTTGTTTGTCAGTTAAATTACAGGATAAGTCCTTACATGCTTCCCTTTGGGTCAAGATGAGGTCCTTGGGAGAGGCCTGTTAGCCAGCTGAAGTGTTGCTGCCATTTTAACGTTTTGCTTCTTTGCATTTTGTTCAGTAAGACATTACAGAGATGTGATAGTGTTTAGTTCCCCCTGGGATGAACTCCGTTCTGTTCCCCTTGAACCTGGGGTCAGCGCTGAAGCTCCAGCGAATGGCATCACGAGACAGGGCTGTCTGACAATTTAGCAGTGATGTACAAAGCATCTTTAAAACAGAGAGGAGTGCAATTATAAATAAAATTGTGTTAGTATAAAAAATGCTTCTACCATTCACTTGTATCCTCATGTTGTATACTTTTCTTCTTCGTTACTTTTTACCTTTCAGGTAAAATACAAACTATTCCTTTCCCCCCCCCTTCTCCCTGTCCCTTCCCTCCTTCCCTCCTCTTCCCTCCTTCCCCTCAGATCTTTATTTATACTGATTATTCCTTTTTACATCATATATACCCTTTACGTTTAAGGAGACTATGACCTATTTTTCCCCTTTTACTGACTGCTTTTTAGTTCCATCATTTATTGGCATTTTAGGATACACTCCTCATAGTTCCTAAGGGTCTAAAGGAAAGAATGTGATATTGATCATGGAATCTGGGATTTCGTGCTGAAAGGGACCTCAGAGGTCATCTAACTCAACCCCCTCTTTTTACAGATGATAAAACTGAGGCCTAGAGGGCAATGGAATTAGCCTAAGAAAGTGAAAGAAGTGACAGAGGCAGGATTGAAACCCAGGCCTTTTTTCTTCCTTCCTTCCTTCCTCCCTCCCTTCCTCCCTCCCCTCCTTCCTCCCTCCTTTCTCCCTTTCTTCCTCCCTCCCTCCCTTCCTTTCTTTCTCTTTTTTTTTCTTTTTTTTTGCCCCAAACCCCTTTTCACCCTACAGGTTGCATAATATAGGGCAAAGTATGCTAACTTCGGAGATAGAAGACCTGAGTTCCAGTACTGGCTATGCAAATTTACTGATTGTGTGCTACTTGCTGAATTTACCTCTCTTGGACTTTGTTCCTTATTTATAATATGAGAAGATTGGACTCTACAGACGGCCTCCATATTCCCTTTCGGATGTCTAGCCACCTTCCTTTAAAAGCTGAAGAAGAAGCCCTCCTTGCCCCACAGAACTGGCATTGCTCTCCTCTCCTGGTTGCCTTAGCACAAATCAGGTTCATCTTAAAAAGCCTGACGTTGGCTACGTACTTCCTCTTGGTGCAATAATGCAGCAGGTGTGCCAGGGAGGCCATCTGCCTTTCTCCTGATTGCTTGTCATTCCCATCAAGCTGGCTTTAGGGGTGGGGAGCCACAAAGGCTCCAAGGATGTGATGTCACTCACAGAAGGCTTCCAAGACATTGTGATAGAATAATTACTCCTCACAAATCGAGGCATATGGCATTGATTTCACAAATTCCACAACTCGATGCGAGGGACAGAAATTGTAAGAAGCGGCAAAGCCACATCATGTCAGAAATGATTAGAACATGTCCTTTGGAGATTCAACTTATTCCTACCTAATGTGATTGCTTGCCTCAATACTTAATCTTGTCCTGCGAGGGAGCTTCTCAGTAAACATTTCCTTTTCCTGTCTCTCTGCCTCCACTTCCAAAAATAATAATGCTTTAGCATCTCAGAAAGTATTTTCTCCCCTGAAGTCTCCACATTTTGTGCTGTGATCTGTTGGGAAGATTGTTATGGCATTGACTTGGCATCAATCAGAAGTGACATCTAATCAAGACTTTTAGGCCCGAGCTAGCTCAACAGTCTCTTGCTTCTTTGTTTATCTTTCAGTCACCACCAGAGAGTGAGGCTGTCTATAGGAAGCACCTCAGATGAGGCCTTTGGAATAAAGCCACAATATTTAGCATTTGGCAGATTTCATATAGTACAGGTACAGTGGATCTGGCTACACCAGTATGCAATAATGACTGGCTCAGATGGAATAACCTGGCAAATCTTGAAACATCCTATCAACCCTCAGAGGTCAGCCATTCATTAAGAAGATTTGGAGAGGAAGCGTTATCAAGGCTTGCTATCTGACAGACTTTATCCTTTCCTGGTTCCTCACCACATTTCAATGACTGTTTTCCTCTGAATAACCCACAGGGAGGAAAGAGAAACATGTCAGGGAAAAAAAAATCCCAGAGAACCACTCTTTTCAATCCAGGAATGTGGCTTATAAAGATATTCAGACTCTGGACTCAAGAGTGTTGCACCCCTTAGTGACCAGGAAGATGTATCCAATCTCTCTAAGATAATAGCATAATAATTACATGGGAAAGCAACAGTCCAGGACACGGGGTTGATTTACACGTTCAAATGATACCCACGGCGTGAGGGGAAACGGCATAAATCTTATACATGGAAGTAAATTAATCCAGCATAAAATGGACCAGGTGCAATGGGTTATTAGCTGTTTTGGTGGAAAGTGCAAGATAAGCCATTCGCTTCCCCTTTTGGAGAAATGCAAAATCTGGAAGTCAGAGGAGACGTCAGCAACTATCGAATCCAACTCCTAAGTAAAAACAATCCCCGCTGTAACAAATCCCTTCGCAGGCTTAGAAGATGCTTTTGTCTTTATCTCTCTTCCCTATAGACATAAACAACAAAGCATCTAAGCAAATGGATTTATTAATCACTCAGCAAGAATCCTCCAAGTAGAAGGACAAGAATTTAAGGAGACTTCAAAGGACCACGCACATCTTTGCATCCGCTGATGCGCCTGCTCCTTCCGTCGGGCCAGGAATGGCGCTAAGCTCTGGAGAACAAAGGCAGGAATAAAAGAAAACTGCCCCCTCTGTCAAGAAATTTAGAGTCTATCATTGGAGGCAGTAGCTTACACACAAACACACACACATAACATGTGTGTGCATACACACATATGTGTACAAACACACATATATACTGCTGTACATACATATATAACAAATATCTACCCATATATGTACACACCAGACATGCACATACTATGATAGCACATATGTTACATAGGTCAGTGCATGTGGTATGCATGTGTGTACACATATCTACACACTGTGCATGTGTATACACATTTTGCACATGTTATACATGCTTGTATAATACACATGTGCTGTAGGTGCTTATATAATACATCCATGCATGTATATGTACCATACAGGCACATATAGAGAGTATACATATGTGCTTTATACACAATATCCATGTGTATAAATACTATACAGTTTACATGTGTGCACACCATATATACATGGATACCTATAGTATGCATACACATGCACTATACATATAATAGACATGTGTCTACATATTATGCATGCACACTCACATGCATGTATACACTATAATACAGGTGTCCACATACACGTCCATGCATATATACATAAAATAAAGGCTATGGGGGAGAAGGTTTAAAAATATAGCTGTGTTCTTCACCCATTACTACATGTCACGAAAGTGACATGGTTCTCAAAGTCTGTGCTAGAAAGCAAATTTTGATGGATTCTACTAAGCTAGAACATTCTTAAATATGCGCCCTTAGGACTGCTGGTGAGTCTGCTATCAGAAGGGCAGCCTAGCTAAGGTGTGAGAGGTGCTGTTCCAGCACGTCAGGCATCAGCCCCATCAGCTCACCAAGACTGTTTCAGGCATGGAGAGTCAAGGTCACTGAGAAGTTTGAAGTCCTTGACAAAGGGTACTGATCATAGCTAAGTCTGTCTTTCAAGGATTATTATTGTAGCAGGTGAAATGTACTCAACCAGATGAGGTTCAGTGATCTAGGGGGGATTACAACTATCAGCCTTCACCGTAGTATTTGTATAAGTGAATAAGTGAATGACACATTTATTAAGTGCTTACTCTATACAGAGCACTGTGTTTTGCATATGAAACTGGGGATGGCCAGGGAGAGCTAAATACATTTTTAATTAGTTTATCATGGTGATTTTTACTAAGTGTGACAGTGGATAATACGTTACTGGCTGCAAGAAGGGGAAGGGGAAGAAAAAAAGGAAGGAGAACAGGAAGAAATATTTATATAATACTTTAAGGTTTCAAAGTGTGTATGTATAGGTATGTGTTTATTTGTATTCATTCATGTATATCTAACAGATGGAATATATAGACACATATACATCATACATGCATGCCTGTACTAACATATATACATTTATTTGTATTTTTATAGCCTTTTGAAGATTCAAGATCCAAGGTCATAAAATGCCAAAGCAATTTATATTGTTGTGTTTTTTTTTAATTCCTTTATACTTAACACTTCGGGGAGGGGTGCCTTACAAAAGAAGAAGGCTGTCTCCAAGGGAGGAACCTTTAGACATAATGGAGGGATCTGGAGGAACTGATGAGGCTAACTCACAGTTCTGATTAGATTAGGTTTTCATTTAAATATGAGTCTGGGAAGGTTGGTGGGCCTGCTGTTTCTATTATTAAATCATTATGCACCTACGTTGGGGGAAGAAAAGCGTGGACCTGGAGATTTACTTCTGGCGGCTTTGAAAAGAAAATTGGGGAAAACGCTGAGGCCCAATCAAACCTTTTTAGAGTTATATGCCTAAATGTTTCTGAATGGCCATGACTTTAGGCAGAGATATTAAAAATTCCTTAAATAGTTGGTGACCACAACTGAGCAAATAAATAATGTGGGGAACAGTCACCATAGGGGTGCCCTGAGGTCTCTTGGGAAATGCATTGTTTGTCTTTTAAAATTAGTAAAGATTGGGCATACAATATTTAATAGACACTATTTAGTTCATCCCTTCAGTGTTTTAGGATGGCACTTAGGCACTTCCCGAGGCAGGAGAAACCCTAGGGTTCTGTGGGGGAGGAAGCCAGGGCTCTCCCAGCAGCATAATCCTCTGTTCCACTAACCCTAGAGCTTGTGGGGAGTATGCTCCCTAAGCCTTTCTCTGTACTCTTTTGGAATCATTTCATAATGCTGTAAATGAGGGGCAGTGGGCTGGGAAGTGGAGACTTCTGTGAATGGAGTGAGCACACCCAGGTGTAGAAGTGACTGGAGCGTCACATCCGTGATATGTTTGAGGGCTAAGGCCATCACTGCTCGGTGAGATGGCAAAACTGCCTTCCAAAAACCAATATATTTGGTATAAGCAGGGAAACTGTCCTTGGGAATGAGGACCAGAAGGTCTGAATGCGTCCTTTCTGTCCAGCTCATAGACCTAGGTTACATTCTGATTAGATGGTGGACATTCTGAAGGATTTTTGACTTTTATAAGTCTTGCAGTCAACTGCCTTGGTGCAATGAAAGCATTTTTGTTTGTTGATTTGGTTTTTTAACCTTTACATCATAGGGGTGGAACGAGGCCAGCCAGGTCACAGGACCTGTGCTCAGGTCCGACTTTTATCTGATCAGTGGCTATTCTGCATGGGGAAGGGCGTTTCCCTACCAGCAGTTCCCTACCCAGATGAAATCACAGATCTAGACCACACACACACACACACACACACACACACACACACACACACACACACCCATCAAGCTCTATGGTCAGGGAATTCCATCTAGTCTCCGCTTTATTTTCACTGTTTCCTCCATCCTATCTCATCTTTACTTTTGAAAAATCAGTATGGGTACAGCAGAAAAAACAGTAAACCAGGCATAAGGAATTGTTGTTGTTGTAATTGAGCCATTTTATGTCATGCCTGACTCTTCATGACCCCATTTGGGGTTTTCTTGGCAAAGATACTGGAGTGGTTTGCCATTTCCTTCTCCAGCTCATTTTACAGATGAGGAAATTGAGGCAGACAGTGGGTAAGTGACTTGCCCAAGGTCACACAGCAGTAAATGTCTGAGGGTAGGTTTGAACTCAAGAAGATGAATCTTTCTGATTCCAGGCCCACTAGCTGCCTCTGGCATAAAGCTATTTGGGTTCTAATCCTGGCTCCATCAATTAGAAGCCATCTGCACAAAGCCAAGTCACACCTTCATGGACTATGGTCTTCTGATCTATCAGCAGTTAGATGACTGTGGTTCATGTCAACACTTCCTTTCACTTCTCATAGTCTAGATTCTGAAGTGCTACCAGAAGTTTGCTCTTTAAACTCTGCTGATGACAAAAGAGGGTAGGAGAGAGATCAAAATAAGCCCCAAAGAGATAGATGCACAAGGAGTTAGTTTTTGAGATAGATATAGAGTCAGTGTGTATGTAGATATGTGTATATATATATAAAAAAATATATAAAATATGTGTGTATGTGTATATACATACATATGTACATATATGTATATATTATTTGTGTGTATGCATGTATGTATCTGTATATTTATATGTACATGTGTGTATATTTTGTATAGCTGTATTATATCTATATTTATGTATGTGTATATATATATATGTGGGTATATAGTTATAGATAGTTTTCATTTGAACGTAGGCATGCAGTGTTCAAACTTAAAAGCAAGACCTGGTGAATCCTCTGGAGTTAATTGAAAATTGACTGTACTGATTGTTCTGTTCTTTTGGCAACTCTGGCCACATCTGCTTTGGAAAACAATAATTTTGAGTAACCATAAACCAAAACACAGGCATTGCATCCTCACAGTAAAGAGAGACACTCCTTTCTCTTCTCTTACAAACCAGTTAAGTGCCATAAGGCCGTTGTTTTCCTTGATAAAACAGAGAGGTGAGTGTTCTCCCCTCAACCCCTTCCAAAATGCCCTATGTTTGTCTTGTATTTATTCTGTCTATACTTCCATGTTGTCTCACTCAGCAGAATGTAAGCTCCTTGAGAGCAGGGATTGTTTCATTTTTTCTTTATAACTCCAGTACATTGATCAGTGCCGGGCATATGGTAGGCACTTAATAAATGCTTGTTGATTGATTGATTGATCAAGGTAGAATTGACCAATCAATCAGCTGACTGCTCCCATTACTTCAATAGATCTGTGTGCTCATCAATATAACTATTCCTTCCAAAAATGCAGATTGCAGTCTCCCCAGGCCAGTCCTTCCTATATGGCTTGTCCATATTTTATCATAAATTTGCTGTATGGAATCCAGTTGAAGCCTTCCACTGAATCTCTTCCAGTTGGATGGCTAGCTGGGCTATGCATTGATTATCCCTTACTCTTGCTAAGCGGCTGACCCATTTTTTTTTTCCAGGATGATCTTCATTTTCAGTTCTCCGGAGCCTAGAGGCACTTGAGGAAAGAACTAAAGTGTTTGCTGTCTGTGTCAAATTCTAGGCTTTTGATCTTCTTTTTATGGGAGTTGATTTACATTAGTTAAACTTCCATATGAAATTGTCATAATTGGTGTCAATGTCCGGATTTCCATCCATTTCCTTTTTTTCGGCATCAATAACTTGCTTAAGTATTTCAGGCTGTCATTTTAATTGCACCCCATATCTTTTTCACATTTTCATTCTGGCAATTTTCTATAAATCTTGATCTTTGCTCTAACAAGTTGGTAGTTTGGTTATACACAGACAGCTGATTCAGGAATGACTTCCACATTAGTAACGAGTCATTTCCTATTCACTGAAATATAAGCTGTTTCATTTTTATGACGTTACTTGGTATTCCTCATGTCTAATATCTCTGGAGTTTTATTGCAAAGAGTATGCATAAGGTAATGGCATGAGGCTCATGTATGGAAGTCAAGTCAATCAATACATTTTTAATAAGATCCTTCATTGGACCAGATACCATGATCAGCATTTTGGTCTACCATTTCTTACTCATAAGCCAATTTTTTCCAACATATATTTTCTTCTTCTCCTCTTTGGCTTTCCTTGCACTGAAATCTCTAGGTGACCAAATATATGTTGATTTAATTTAGAGGGTATTGCCAAGTGCTTCATTGAATTTCTTTTCCTATCATCCTCTGTAAAGGATGTTAGAATATAAATTGCTATTATTTTCTTGGTGATCTTTTTTCTGTAGATACTTCCCTTGAGAACTGTACTGTGAGATAGCCAAATGTCCCATGAAATAATATTCCTTATTGCTTGTGATGGGCAACAGAATTAACTGTTCCAACTCCACTTGGCTCTACAAGGACAGCTTGTGAGTCATTCTTTCATTTCACTATCCCATCTTTAATGAGAAAAAATCAAGATTGATACTCAATTAGAGTATGAGCTCCTTGAGGGTAGAGACTGCTTTTGCTCTTTTTGGATCACTCAGGACATGGGTTGCCATGTAATATTATAGGCACTGATTACAGGTAGTGATAGATTTGGTCCAATGTCATCATTGGGGAAAAAAAATAACAAACTCTCTGAGGCAGCTCCATAGGTATCACAGTGGATTTTGATAGCATTGAGGACAGAGACTGTTTTGCTCTTGTATCCCCAGCATTTAGCTCAGTGCTTAGCATACAGTAGGCACTTGATGAATACGTATTAATTGATAGGCTTTCATTCTTCTGGTAGTATGTCCACTCACTGGTCATTAGAATGAGATCTCGACAGCAAGGATAATCTGACTTTTTTCTCTTTGTATCTCTAAGGCTTAGCACAGTAAGTGGTTCATAGTTGCTTCATTCATTGCTGGAAAGGGGAAGAGAAAAGGAAAACAAACTTACATGAATCTATGGTAAACCTTGGTCAATTCATATCAACTTCATTATTTGAAGGCATTGGATTTCGAGTCTTGAGAACTAGGATTCTGATTCTCTCTGCTGCCTATCTACCTCAGGCAAGTCCTGTCAGCTCACTGAGCCAAGGGTTCCACATCTGAAAGAAAACTAAAACCAAAACAAAATAAACAAGCAAACAAAGGATTGGACTGGATAATCTCTAAATTTTTTTTTCCTATTACCACATCCAAGTCTAACATTCAGTGGCCCTAAGGAAGGCAACATAAAGTAATGGGAAATACACTGGTTTTAGAGGCTGATACTCACTTGGACAAGGCATTTTCCTTCAGTTGGTCTCAATTTCCTCATCTGTAAGATGACAAAGTTGGATTATATGGTCTCTCTTCTGAGTCTAGTTAAATTCAGAAAGGTTTGGCACTAAGTCAGTAAGAGTGTGATGATTTTTTTTTTACCCTATAACACATGAAAACCATGATGAGTGGCCAACTATTGTCAAAGAGAAAGTCCACTTCAACAAACCTATAGGGGCAGCTAGGTGGTGCAGTAGATAGATTACTGGTCCTGAGTTCAAATCCAGCCTCAGACAGATAACACTCACTAGCTGTGTGACTCTGGGCAGGCCACTTAACCCCAGTTGCCTCACCAAAAACAAACAAAAAAAAAACCTTAGAGATTTTTGAGGTACTGATGGCTAGTAACAAGAATACACCAACAAGGTATGAATGCTACAAGGAAATAGACATCAACCAGCAAGCATTTAGTTAACAATCTGCTCTGGCCCAGACACTGATGATGGAAGACAGTTAAACAAACAGTCTAGATCAAAGAGCACAGGAACCAGCTTTTCATTTCTTTCAAATTTAAGTGATTTTAATTTTTTAAAAATGGGGCTATAAAGTACATGGTTTGCTATGTGATCAGGATGAAGTTGAAGGCATCAAATCCAACACTTTGGTTGATAAGATTGGTTGTAAGTAAAAAAAAAAAGTCTAGCCAAAATGAGAGATAATGGAGGAGAATGATAATTTTTCAGAGACCTGGCAGACTTTGGCAGTATATTCTGGAAACCCTCAATTCTAATTGCAGAGTCAGTCTTGAAACAAAAAAGCCCAGGAAAGAGAACTCCTCAGGATCTGCCTAGGCTGGAGAGCCCCCTAGCTTGTAAGATGGTGGCTATAGACAAAGAGAAAACCACGTCTGAAAGACTGAGTATTCCATCCTGAAGTCACAGGACCATAGATTGAGGGCTAAGAGGTCATCAAGTCTAACCTCCTCATTTTACAGATGAAGAAACTGAGGATGAGAAAAAGTAAGTGACTTGCCTATAGTCAGACAACTATTAAATTTTTGAGGCAGCATTTGAATGCCGATCTTCCTGATTCCAAGTCCAGTGCTTTATGAACTTGCTGAAGATTTTGTCTTCAGGGAGTTTGCAATCTAATGGATGGAATGTCATGTACAAAAATAACTCTAATTCAAAAGAGTGAGATAAGCACAAAGGAGAAATCAAACATTTGTGCCTTCAGTGTGCCACCACCTAGTTGCCCTGACAGTAGGACTATCCAGGGAGGGCCCTCGCACTTTATACTGTGCTTCATTTAATGAAACCTAAGACCCTATGAGCTTCTTTCTTTCTCTCTTTCTCTCTCTCTCTCTCTCTCTCTCTCTCTCTCTCTCTCTCTCTCTCTCTCTCTCTCTCTCTCTCTTTCTCTCATCCTAGATGCCATGCATTACTCACCAGTTTTGACACAGTCATTAAAACCTTTGAAAATGAAGGCCAAATTGTACCATTGCCAATTAGGGTTTTATCCACTAATTTGTGTTGGACAACCTCGTTTTCCTCACTTCTCTGGTTGTTATATCTGAATCAATGAAGTGGTAATAATCCCAAATCTGATGAGGACAAAAGAATGAGATGTAATGGGTATTTTATGGCCTAGAAGACTAGTGAGATTTTAATTGGTGATAATATATCCATCCACTAAATGTTAACATTATTTACCTGGAGCTGACTGGTCCCCAAAATACCAGGTTTTCTTCTCTTTTCCGAAGGAAATATTTTCCTCTACTTATGCCTTGTAAGTAAATAATTACATACAATACACAGAGACAAGCATACCAAAGTCAGTTTCAAAAACAGGATATTGGAAGTAGAATTTAATCCATATACACTACAGTCAACAAAGAAAATAAACACAAGTTTATTGAGCCACTCTTTTGTGCCAGATGCTATGTTAAGGATGCAAGGGAAGGGATGGTGAAGATCTTGCCTTCAGGGAGCTTGCAATCTAATAGGTAGAATATTATGGAAAAAAATAACTGTAACTCAACAGAGTGGTATAAATATAAAGGAGAAATAAAAATTTGTGCCTATAATATGTCAGATTCACAGAATAAATAGATGAATGAATGAATGAATGAATGAATGAATGAATGAATGAATGAAAATACAGAAAAAATGTCCACAAAATAAATAAAGACAGCTGGGGAGGGAGAGCACTAGCAGTTTTAGAGATCAAGAAAGGCTTCACGTAGGCAGATACGGTAACGCTGAAGATTAAAACCAAAAAGGGACTGGGTGAGGAATAGATGATTGAGTCCATTGAGTGGCATGGGAGATGGCCAGTACATGAACAGAACAGAAACAAGGCCAGTTAGATTTGACCATAGAGTATAGGAGTGGAACTAATAATATAAAATGAGGTTGGAAGGAGAGGATGGAGCCATGTTCTAAAAAGCTTCAAAAAACATACATATAAAAGTGTGTTTTATAGCATAGGCAGGAGGGGACCAAAGGAGTGTGTTGATGAGGAGACTGACATGGACAGTTCTGTGCTTAAGGAAAGTCATTTTGGCAGCTGTGTGAATGAGGGACAAAAGAGGGGAGAGACAAAGCAGGTATGCCAGTTAGGAGGCTATTGCAGTAGTATCCATGAGATGTGATGAGGACCTGAAATCCAGGCAAGAAAGTTGAGAAATCTGATCAGAGTTTACATAAGAGAGGCAAGACATCAGCAAAACGACTTAGGCTGCTGTGTGAAAAATAGATTCTAGTGGTACAGGAAGACTAGTTAAGAGCCTATTACCGTAGACTAAGTGAGGCAAGATGAAAGCCAGAACAAAACGTTTTCCATGATATGACTTGTATATGTTCCAGAGATTAGTAAATTGACATGAATTTTGAAATTTCAAACATTTGTTTTTGTGTGTAAAATTTGCCATGATCAGTTTTTTCCATGGCTCCAATCTACTTTTCCTATAGAGTTAAGCCATGGTGCTCTTACTCTGATGGTGTAGCTTGGATGTGTGAAAGACTCTGAAACACAAGATTTTCCAGAGAAGAACCCAGAGATTTGTACAGTTTTTATTTTTACTGTGTGTGTGTGTATCTCTGTGTGTTCGTGGATCTCATCTTCCTGTTAGAATGACAGCTGCTTTTTGTCCTTCTAGCCTCAGCATCCAGAATAATCCCTGGCACGTATGAAATATGGACTACATCCTTGATTTCTTATTCCGGAGTAACATTCTTTACAACTGGCATCTGCTGTTAAACAAATCAGTCTTAAAATGCAAAGCCTGTCTGCTAGTGACTAAGAGATTAGCAGGCAAAATTGGCCCCTAATTGGTCTGTGGACTTAAATAGAAGCATTTGAATTCTCCCTCATTCAAATGGCTTTGCTAGAATTCAGTTAATGTTTTGTAGCTAGTGAAATGTCTTCGGCTTCCTCTGTGTACTCATTCAAGACAAGACTCTTCATTTGTTGAATATTAGGAGAGCTTGCCTAGTGGATTGTTTCTCTTTCCAAAGAAGGAATTAAGTCTTGAATGGTTTTGTTTTGTTTTGCTTTTTTTTTTTTTTACATTTTTTAGAGCAACAGCCTAGCTATTACTTACCCTGGATTTTTGTTAATTAATTTTCCTGACTTCATATTCTAATATACTGATGTGGCATGTTTTCTATATGTATGTGCATTTGTAATAAGACTATCAGCAGGGAAGTAACACTGTTACAACTGAAATGGAGAATCTTAGGGGTAATACATTTAGAGCTAACTCTTCTGTGGACTCTGAATTCATTTCCCCTCGTTCCATAGATGAGGAAACTGAAGGCTAGAAAGGAGAAATGCTAACCAATGTCACAAAACTGATCAATAGAAGAAATGCAGCTCAAACCCAGGTTCACTGTAAATCTCAAGCTATTTCTATTATGCAGCCCAGAAACCAAAGGCTAGACACCTGGCCCAGTCCGCTACTTTTATACATGAAGAACTCAAGACCTAGGGAATGGAAATGATTTGTCCAAGGTCACACAACTAGGCAATGATAGTGCCAGAACTCAGAACCAAGTCTAGTGACTCATACTGTGAGACTTTTCCCACCAGAAACCTAGCTAGGAATTATTGAAACTGGGGCAAACAGTTCCTGGGAGAGGTAGGCAGTGATAACACAGAGAACAGGTCATCCATAAGTGCAGTTACATGGAAAGAGGGGGCGCTACAGTCTCCAGAGAGTCCAATCCAGGTATTTGAGAGGGTTAAGGGGGAAAAAAGTGTATCCACTGAGTAGAGCTCTGGTGTTGAAATGATGGGAGTTTTAGCCTAAGAACTTTTGCACCCCTCTGAAAGATGAGTGGGCAAAGAACTAGCACTGTATCCCTTATTAATGTCAGCACCCTGAGGCAAAGTACCTCTCACAACAGCTAGTTATAACTTTAAGTATCCATTGATCAGAAAAATACATGCTGATAGTAACCTATTTTGAATTCAGTAATGCACTAAAACAAAGCACTGATACCTCTAGTTTGTCATCAACATATACTTGCCAAACATTCATGCAGACAGTTACAAAGTCTTTTCCCCACCTTACAATCCATAAGCCATTTTTTTTCTTTTCTATTTGTATAGAAAACTGCTTAGCACAGCACTTTCACACGTAGTAAGTGCTTAATAAATGCTTCATTCACTCATTTATTCATTGATTATCAATAGAAAGGAGGTATATGTTCCGCAACTCATCTAATTTAGAAGTGCCTTTGCTGTAATTGATCAGAGTTCCCTTGACTGTCCATATGGACTTTATTGGTGTTGCCATGGTCATATATACTGTTCATTTAGCCCTGCCTTCTTTTCTCTGTATCTCCTTATACAAATGGCCCCAGATTTCTCTAAATTATTTAGACTCATTTTTCTTTACAGCTTAACACTAGTCTATTACATTTATATATCATAACAGGTTCAAGCATTCCCCAATCATTGGGCACTCATGTTGTTTCTAGTTTTTGTTTATCACAAATAACGCTCCTATGGATATTTTTGCGTGTAAGGATTTTTTACCTGTAAGTAACCACCTCGGCTTATACTGGTAACGGTGGAATCTCTGTGGTAAAGGGCATAAACAACTTTGTAACTGTTTTTTCATAGCTCCAAATTGCATTCCTGAATGGTAAACCCGTTCACAGCCCTATCAGCAGTAAACTGGTGTGACTATCACTCCATAGCTTGTCCTGCAAGCAATAATAGCTAACATTTATGTAGTGCTTAAAGATTTACCAAGTATTTTACAAATATCTCATTTGAGATGAGGAAAATGAGTTGCCCATTTTCTGGAGTCTTTTCTTGCTTCTTGGCTGTAACATGATATTTCAGTGTTATTTCCCTTTACGTTTCTGTTTATTAGTGATTTTTAACATTTTTCCAAGTGGTAATTGATAGTGTGTGCTTTTTCTTTTGGAAATTGTCCATATTCTTTGACCATTTGTCAACTGCTGTTAATAATTCTCATAAATGAATTCATATGCCTACCATCATAACAGTATATAGAGTATATGCATTTAAAAGCATGATATGTACATCAGTGAGACACATTTGTTTAGCCTATAGAAGAAAAGGTTGGCTATTATACTGTGTCACACTCCATATTTTATTGGAACTGCATGAAGTTCAATTTAGCAATTCTTGGTACGCATGTGGTTTTGCAGAAATCTTGTAATCATTCCATGCTTTTCCCTACCTCACCCTACCCCAGGCCCAGAGGGCAGTGACCTCCATGGAAGGAACAACTATATTGAATGTAATGAGGTGCAAATCCCTGCTTTATGACCTTTCACAAGTCAGTCCTCCTCTCAAGGTCTCGGTAAAATGAAGGGCTTGGACTATTTGACCACAAGGTCCCTTCCAAAATTAATGATCCCAAACCAGAAGTACAGGCAAGGTAATGGAAAAATGAAAGGGAACGACCTTTAATGATGTGAGTTTGGAAATTGTTACCCTTTTGCAACAGTCTTTCTACCAAAGCAGAAGTCTAATTCTTCTATGCATTTTCCAACTTATAAAGTTGAAGAGCTTCCCAGGGCACTGAGATGTCAAGTATAACTGGTCTAAGATCTCATATCCAGGACATCAGACGTAGAATTTGAACCCAGGTCTTCCCGATTATAAGACTAGCTCTCTATATGCTATACTACATTGCCTTTTTATATGGCACAGTGGATAGAGTATTGAACTTGGGAGTCAGAAAGCCCTTAGTCTAAATCTTATTTCAGACACTTCTTAGCTGGGTAACTCTGGGCAAGTCACTTGACTTCTCCTGGCATCAGTTTCTTCATCTTTAAAATGGAGATAATAATAGCTTATAGGATTGTTGCAAGGATCAAATGAAGCAGCCTAGGTAAAGTATTTGGCAAACTTTAAAGCATCATATAAATGTCAGGTAGTAGTAGTCATTGTCCTCGTTGTCATAGTACTAATAGTAGTAGTCAAAGCAGTCATAGTAGTAGCTGTAATAGTAGTAGTAATAGTAGTAGTGGCAGTGATGGTGGTAGTGCAATAATTTGAAGGGTTCTAATTTTGTCAGGGCAGATATGAACTCCACCTATTCAGCTCCCAAGCCTTCTACCACTTGGTGCAGTAAATAATGGTCTTGGCAAGTGACTGGGACCAAGGATCCCAGCCCTCTGCATCTAAGCTGAAGCTGAACATCTCTGAATGGGTCACAATTAATCTTTGCAGAAGAGAGACATCCAGTCTGCTAAGTGGTACAGTGGATAGAGCAGCGGCCCTGAAATGAGGAGGACCTGAGTTCAAATCTGGCCTCAGATCAAACACTTGACACTTTCTAGCTGTGTGACTCTCTCAAGTCACTTAATGCCAATTGCATTATTTATCCATTTATCTATTCAGTCATCTGTTTCTGTTTTTTCATCTATTCATTCATCTATTTACTCATTTATCCATTTATCTATCATTCTTTTACTTGTTTTTGTTTGTTCATCTATCATCCATCCATCTATCAATCTATCAATCTATCTATCTATCTATCTATCTATCTGTCTATCTATCTATCTTCTATGCATTTTCCAACTTATAAACTTGAAGAGCTTCCCAGGGCATGAAGAAGAAGAAGAAGAAGAAGAAGAAGAAGAAGAAGAAGAAGAAGAAGAAGAAGAAGAAGAAGAAGAAGAAGAAGAAGAAGAAGAGGAGGAGAGGAGGAGGAGGAGGAGGAGGAGGAGGAGGAGGAGGAGGAGGAGGAGGAAGAGGAAGAGGAAGAGGAAGAGGAAGAGGAAGAGGAGGAAGAGGAAGAGGAAGAGGAAGAGGAAGAGGAAGAGGAAGAGGAAGAAAGACATCCATTCTGGCCCATGTACAAAGTCTTTCCAGTCTGATAGGACATGATTGTTTAAACTGGGTTAGTTAGACCAGTTATGGACATGAAAAACAAGACAGATGTGGGAGCAGTTCGTTATTAACATTTAAAATTCTTCCTAAACTCATCAACTCCTCCCTTTTTAAGAGTTTATGCAATATAGTAAACAAAATGATGACTGGGGCATTTTTACAGAGTGTCTTGAGGCTGGTAAAGTAGAAAAGGAAAAAAAAAATACCTCCCCTTTCCTTTGAAGTGCCCAATTCAGCCTCTCTCCATCAGAAACTGTTTTCACAGATTGAAAAAAAATACTTAATTCACATTCTTTTGAATGTATTTGCTTGAATTAAATGCTACTGGTATTTCTCAGGCAACCACTGTCATGATCCTTCTCTGTATTTCTTTAATGTTCATTGTCATATATGTGTATTTCCTATTTCCTCTGTGTGTCACCTGACAGTTCTAAAGTCTTGAATTCCACATTTCTCTCTGGCCCCTTATAAAGAAAGCTATGGGAAGATGAGTTCATGAAAGTGGACATATGTGCCTGAAAACAGCAGAGAGTAATAAAATACAGCAGCCACAAATCCCCCAAACAGTATGTAGTCAGGCTTGCTGTCTTTCTTGAGGTCAGGGAAGGGTTGGCTATTCCTCTCCCTTTGGTTTCACTAGGACAATAATGACCTGTGGAGAGGTAGGAAGTATGATTTGGCAATATATGATTGTGTTTTCCCTTTTAAAACTATTTTATGTAGAATCTTGGGGTCCAATTTGAGCATCAGTCCTGGTTACCTCAGTATACTTTGAATGAAGAAAGTACCATGGTGTGATATGGAAGATAGATAGATAGATAGATAGATAGATAGATAGATAGATAGATAGATAGATAGATAGATAGATATAGATAGATATATGATAGATGAACAAATAAAAACAAGTAAAAGAATGATAGATAAATGGATAAATGAGTAAATAGATGAATGAATAGATGAAAAAACAGAAACAGATGACTGAATAGATAAATGGATAAATAAGTGAGTGAATAAATAAATAGATAAATGAATGAATGAATGAATACATAGATGAATGAATGGATAGATATCATATCTATGATAGATAGATAGATAGATAGATAGATAGATAGATAGATAGATAGATAGACAGACAGATAAACTTTGGATCTGGAACTCCAGAGGTAGAATGTAAAAACTCCTTAAAGGCAGTGGTTGTTTTTGCTGTTGCTGCTGGGCTTTTATTTTTTTGTCTTCGTATTCCAAAAATTGAGGCTAGTGCTTAACATATAGTAGGTACTTAATAAATTATCGTTGGATTGTATTGTTAAATTAAAGTCCTGTTCTTTCACTACTGACCACATTTCCTGTCTAATCAACAAAGTCCAGTGACTCCATATTATCTACAGGGGCAAATAGAAAATCCTTTCTTCTGCTTTTAAAAGCCTTAAAAAAGTAGTCCCTTCCTACTTCTACGATCTTCTTACTCCTTTTTTCCCTCCACCTATACTAATTGCCACTTATTACCTGTATGGCCTTGGGAAAGTAACTTCTTCCCTGGGCTTCAGCCTTCTTATCTATAGATTGGGGAGGGGGGATGTTGTTGGGCTGTATGTCCTTTAATATCACCACTAGATCTATGATCCTGTGATTTGGTCATTGGTTGGACTAAAGAAATCGGTCATGCAAATAGGAGATTCTGGAAAAGTCTTACTCAAATAGAGAAATAGTTCCTTACATTGGTTTGTTTATTAATGTAAACATCTTTGTTCTCAACTAGAACCCACCCAAAGACATAGGAAGTTAGTTTTAGATATGGGAAGGAATGAGGAAGTCTAGTCCAAACTCCACATTTTACAGTTGAGGAAACTGAGGCTCAAAGCTACTTAGTGACTTGTCCAGCCAAGATTTGAATCAAGTCTCCAACTCCAAACTCAACAATCTTTTCATTGTATCACTGTTTAGAGAAGCATTTTTATTGAGAGGGTGAAGTTGGATTCTGACAAGAAAAATGGAGATTTTAAAATCATCCCAAGGTGATTTACTTATTATGAAACCAAAAAGGAATCGGGATTACATTCTAGTAAGAAAATAATCAATGTAAGTCAGTTACCCTCTTTCTTTTCTGTGTAACATAATTAGTTCATTTAGCCATCCCATACAGAACATTCTTGTGTGCCACTGCAAACTGGCCACAAACTTTCCCTCCCAAGGGGGAGATTTCCTATAAAGTTGGGGTGCTAGTACTGCCTCAGCAATGTAGGAAAGTAGAGCAGAGGTAGGAAACTCATGCCTTGTGTGGGTATTGGAAAGAGAATCTTCTTGTCCTAAGCAATTCACAGAATACCAACAATACTGAAGTTGGCAGAGAGGCTCTTAATGAGTTTTCCCCATTTTAATGTAGTATAAGTTCCCAACTGTACGAATTTAAGAAGCTTAGCAATTTGGTATCTCCTGAATAATAGCATTTATTTTTTTCTCTAAATACACTTGGGGAAGTCTGTGGAATATTGAAGCTTCTTTGGTGTCTGAGCCTTAGAGGGCCTAATTGACTTGAACAGTGGAATTGGGCCTTTAAAACAAAAAAGACCACACTTTTTGATTAATGGCCCCAGTAATAAATCATTAATCTTTTTGGCTCATAAATGAAAGAAATGAGATTCTGTTTTTCCCTCCCTCTGTGATATATTCCTAGGTTCTCTTGCTGATACAGTGGCTATATTTTAAAGATCTCCTCATCAATTTAATAGTCCCTCCTCCAGCTAATTTAATATAATGGCCAGCAGGGTATGCATTAAAGACAAGCAGTGGAACAAATCTTGATACAGATAATTGTCCTTTTATGAAAATGTTTTTGATGCATCACATTTTAAACCCAGACATAGAATCCTAGATTTCCACTTGAAAAGGGTCCGTGGAGGCCATTTTATCTAACTCTTTCGTTCTGCAGAAAGGAAAATTGAGGAGCGGAAAAGTGAGTTGACTTACCCAAGGACACACAGCTAATAAGTGACTGAGGAACTGAGGACCTAATTTAGGTCACATGACTCCAAATCCCAAATTCTTCCCACTGTACAGATAGGGGTATGCTGGAGCCAGCTCAAAATGACTCCTGTGAGCCAATCATTAAGTTTGCAGCATGTGCATTTATTTACACTTCATAAATAGGCAAATGTCACATATCAGGACTTGAATTATTATTTTCTTGATTTCATAGACTTGAGAAAGTATGGGTTGGGATGACTTTTTTTTTTTTGAGACCTGGAACATTTGACAGTGTACTACTGAATATGCACCATTCTACCTTCCCTGTGATGGATCCTGTATTTCTTTAGGGAAAGAACATGACACAGGGAAAGCATATCTGTTCTTTCTCAATGTACAAGCATGTCTTTGCTGGGTACATGAAGCTTCCTTAAGAAGGTAGTGAAGGCTAATGCCACCCACTAGAAAAGTTATGGAGGGCACTTGAGGCAGTCAAATGGAAAGCAAACATCAATTCATTAAAATCCCAAGCATTCATGTATGAACTCTGAAGAGTGGTAGAGTAAAAACAGCACTACTCTCAGAGTCAAGACAACTGGAATTTGAACCTGCCTTAGATGCTCAGCAGCTGTGTGACCCAGGACAAGCTTCCTTCTGAATAAAATGATACGGCGGGATGATGCAGCTTCTAAAGTCCCTTTGCAAGCATTAAAGGGCTATGGAAATGCCAACAATTATTATTATTCTGGGAGAAGCCCATGTTTTAATGATCATCTTTCAAACTCCCTTTCCATGTTCACCATCTCCCCCACCCCATAATTTAAAAAGAAGGAAAAAGGGAAAGACTCGGCATCCAGGCAATACCTACCATGTGCTCTTTTTACAATTCTATTGTTTGATCTTCTCAATAAACCTAGGAGGTAGGTGCTATTGTTATTATTCCCATTTTAGAGTTGAGAAAACTGAGGCAAATAGAAGTTAAGTGACTTCACGCATCTAGGAAGTGGCTGGAGCTAAATTTGAACACAGGACTTCCTGACTCCAAGCCCAGTGATCTATGCACTGAGCCACCAGTTGCCTCCATGATATAGACATTGTGAAAAATACACGAGTTAGGCAAACAAAAAGCAAATGAATATGTTTTATAGCCAATAGGTACTCTGGATGGTTGAAGCTAAAAGCACTCATGGAGAAAATAGTCTGGACCATGGCTTCTCAGGGAATCATGCTCTAAAGTTAGGTGCTTAGATTCTGGCTTATGCCAACATTTTGACAAATCAGAATTTGGGAATTTGCTTTGCATTGTTGAAAATAACTAAATGTATTGCCTTCTCAATATTAGAGACAGCAAAGGTGCAAGTCTGAATTTACGGGAATGCACAGGAGTTAGAGTCATTGTGAGAGGAAACAGGGAAAGAATGCTGGCTTTAGTCTCAGAAGACCTAGGCCTTTCCTCCTGCCCTCCCCCACCCCAGATCTGCCTTTATCATATAGCGGATGTTACCCTTATTGTGTACAAACTGTTTCCCCAAACGAAACTGGAAGCCCCTTGAGGGCAGGCACAGTTTCATTTGTATATGTGTATGCGTGTGTGTATGTGTGTGTGTGTGTGTGTGTGCGTGTGTGTGTGTGTGTGTGTGTGTGTTCCTAGTGCCTCATATGGTGCCTAGCACATAGTAGGCACTTAATAAATGCTTGTAGAATTGGTTTTAATTGATCTGTGTGGTCTTGTGCAAATCGCTGAGCACCCGTTACCAGCAGAAGACTAGAGAGAAGTATATTACTGAGCTTTCTCAATAGCAAGTTCTGACATGATTATGGCTAGGATTCAGTGCCATGTCAATAAATGATGGTTTGCTGATGCTAACATTCCCACCCCCTTGTACACATAGAAAAACAGTTGGAGTAATAATAAAATGGGCAGCTAGGTGGCACAGTGGGTAGACCATGGGGCCTGGAGTCAGGAAGACTCATCTTCCTGAGTTCAAATCTGGCCTCAGACCTACTAGCTATATGACCCTGGGAAAGTCACTTAACCCTGTTGCTTCAGTTTCCTCATCTGTAAAATGAGCTGGAGGGGAAAAAAAATGGCAAACTACTCCAGTATCTTTGCCAAGAAAACCCCAAATGGAATCACAAAAAGTTAGACATTACTGAAAACAAAACAACAATGACAAGGTGTTGAAAAAAGAATTCTTGAATTGGGAGTCAGCAACAGAACTTGCCACTGAAATTGACTTTCTGAACTTTGTCATTTTAAATACCAGGGGGCAGTAAAAAGTATGCTAGATTTGGTATCAAGGGAAATGTGTTCAAACCCTGCCACTTAGGGCAGGTATGTGTTTTTGTGTATATGTGTGTGGGGGGGGGGGATTTAGGGCAAGTCCCTGGGCTTTACCTTTTTGATTTGTAAAATGGGGAGGGGGGCTAAAGGCAGGGTTAACCTTGATGACTCTAAGGACTGTCCCATTTCCAAGTCTATGACCCTCATTTAAGGGCCTTCTCCCTAAAGCTGAGTTTTTATTCCTCCCCATCCCTCTACCCCCATCTTCATCATTTCTTGTTATCTAGTAATGAGTGGAAGCTAAGGAATGGTTCCCCAGGAGCTTTTCTCTCTGGATTGATGAAGCTGCTTTTGTTGTGAGGTCACTGGTGGCAGTACAGCATGTGCCTCCATGTGGGAGTTAAGATTCCAGGCTATCCAGATCTCTTGCAGCCTGTCCATTCTTTGGCTTGAAAGACTGGGATGAATCAACATGGGATGTGCTGGTCTTTGGTCAGAATGACAGAGTCTTGAGGCTGCCTTGCCTTTGTAAAAAGATGTAAGATCACAGCAAGCTACTCCCATGGTATCTGAAATGTGCATTTTTTCAGAGTCAGTTCATATGTAACTGACTGTCTTTAGTTTAGGAACAGAATTAAATTCCAGCAAATAGTAGTCCCCGGAAGTCCCTGACTATAAAATTCAGCTGATCTCCTAGGCTCCTAGGCATCTTTGTCAAGAAAACTCTAAATGGGGTCACAAAGAGTTGGACACTACAGAAATGACTGAACAGCAGTAGTGGCAGCAACAACAATTCAATGAGTCAATGATGTGATGTTTCAGCCAAAAATAGAAAAAAAAATCTATTGCAGTTGGGTTCTACATTAAGGGAGAAATGGGGTCCAGAATAAGGGAAGTGATCGTGCCACTCTCCTAAGCATTAGGCAGATCACATCCGCAGCAAGAGAGCAAAAGGACAGAGGACCTGTGCATATGAAGATTGTATGGGGATTTTTAGCCTAAAGAAGAGAAAACTTGGGGTCATTTGCAGCTCTCTGTAAATATGTGAACAGCTGCCATATGCGAGAAGGATGGTGCTTGTTCTATCAGGCCCCAGAGGGCAGAGTCAGAAGCAATGGGCTTAAATAATAGAGAAAGAGAGAGAGAGAGGGAGAGAGAGAGAGAGAGAGAGAGAGAGAGAGAGAGAGAGAGAGAGAGAGAGAGAGAGAGAGAGAGAGATTTCAATTTTCTCTTGGAAAAAAAATCTTCCTAACAATTAAAGCTATCACAAAATGGGTTAGTTGAAATGTTATCCCAGTATGAGTTATCCTGAAGTGGGTTGAGTTGCCTCCCATAAGAGTTAGTTCCCCCTTACTGGAAGTCTCCAGCTGGGCAAAGATGTAAAGAGAATTCTGCTTATGGCACCAGAATGGTTTTGGACTGGCTGCCCTCTCTCGATCCCTTCTTGTTCTAAGAAGCTAAGATTGATTTTTGTGCCTCAGACTTGCCAAGAAGGGAGAGAATGGAATCAAATGGTATAAAAGATCCCTAAGGTTTGTCTGGTCACATACTGACAATATAACAATTTCTATAGGTTTGGTGGTATTGGGGGAAACCAACAGTAATTTTCTTTTACTTATCTCAAGAAATATGGTTGCTACTTGTTAGTACCCATGTCACAACCTGCTTCGCTGGAATCTCAGCAGACAGCTGGTTGTTAGAGTTGATGTCCCCAAAGACCACCTTCAATGCTAGTCCATGAGAAAATGCATTGATTTTGTTTTACAATATTGAGTAGCTCTCTATAGTTCTGTTCCCTGTTTTAATTGTGTTACCTTCAGGGCATTGAATGAAGATCTATCAATACATGTGATAGCACAATAGATGACAATGAAACTATAGAGATCTCAATATTGTAAAATGTTAATTTAGCATTTTCTCACAGGAAAACTCAACACTTCAGGGCTGATAACTGGGGATACTGAGGTCGAGTCCATGAAGTGAGCATGGCAGGAGAAGTCAAGGCAATCCCGGGATGCAATTTTACCGCTTATCCAAGGAAAACAGGTAATTCCAATTAAGACATCCAGACTTGAGTACTTTACTTAGTCATTTTATTACTCATCTCACGTGAAAATAAAAATCTGGGTACCTGGAACACATTCACTTAGAGATCCTGTTTGCTCAGTTCATCTAAACTTATGGGAGGCTTCTGTTTAGTATCTATCATTCAGCCTTTACCATGGAAGCAAAGGACTTGAGTACACCTGATAACCCCAACCACATGTGCTCTCTCCAAGTATGTAACATCCTTTGTGAGTCATTTATGATGAATTTGTTGTTCCCTTTTTGCATGTAAAACCATCAATTCTAAATAATATCCATTAAGTGCCTATTTATCAGCAAGGCATCATGATTGTCTCTGAGAACATAAAAAGAGAAAAAACCTTGCTTGACCTCAAGAAGCTTGTGTTCTAGTGCACTTCACAGTTTTCGTTTTCTCGTGTACTGTTCAACTTGAGCCTACCCTCTACATTGGAAGAAGTTGTCAAGTTGTCTTGATCCCATCACCATGGTTTTACTCTGAGTAGAGAAAAATATCATCCCTTCTACACTATGAAGAAGAATGGAAAGATGGGAAAAATGATACCTATGAGACCCCAGTATTGCATCATCAAAATGGAAACCCAGAGAAAAAGGTAGCACAGACTGGAGAAGAATAAGGCAGAACACATACCATTTCCCAGGATGTAATAGGAGCATTCCTTGCTTGCTGAATTCCTCTATTCTTTTAAAAGAATTCTCAGGGAGTCAGCATTTACTTGACTTTGGGAGACTGGGTCATTGATCTTTGGAGATATCTACTGATATCTCTGTTTCCCTCAGGGTAAGCATTCATAACCTTGGTTTGGAGGACAGAGTTGAACATTTTTTTCCCCTTATACAAAGTCTTCCTCCTCTCTTCCCCATTAGCTCCAAGAGGTGGTCAAGGGCCAGAGGGGCAGGGTGGTCCAGTGGAAAGAGCTGTGGATTTGTAGGAAGCTCACTTTGGTTTGAATCCCAACTCAACTGTGTGACCTTGGGCAAGTTACTTTATTTCCCCCTTTGGGCTTCAGTTTTCTCACTTGTAAAATGAGAGGGTGCTTGTTCCATTGATGCTGAAGGTCTTGTCTAGCTTCAAACCTATGATTCCATTTCATCAGTGCAGGGAAACTCTAGAATGTCAATTCCCACCTTTAGCTGATACAGGTTGGCAATTCATCTTTCATTTAGAATCTTTATTTCCTGGGGCACTGGGAAAAGTGTCTTGCTTATAGTCAAACAGTTACTATGTGTCCAAAATAGTACTTGAAACCAGGTCTTCCTAACTCTAAGGCCTCCCTCTCCCCCATTTCCAATTGCCTCTGCCTCTCAAAGACACATATTTTTAAAAATTCATCACTTGTATTTTCTGTTGAATTGTTGTTGCCAGGGTAACACACTGCTTCCTGGACACTTGTCTAAGTTTGGTGGCTATCAACTGGGATATGCCCAAAGAGATATTCAGGAGCAAAGGCACTGGGCACCTTCATAAGAGCCAAAATACCTGTTTGCATCTTTGCTTCTTGCGAGGGAAAAAAAAAATAACAAACCTTTGCTTTGGTTTGTTTCTTTTGGCAATCAAAATTATCCACTCTATTGACAAAATGACCAGCATAAATTTATCCCCACTATTCATTTTTCCTTGCCAATGGGCATTCAGGCAGCATAATATGGCTGATAGAATGCTGAACTTAGAATCACGGAACCTAAGTGCAAAATGCTGGCTCTGCTACTTATCACTTGTATGATTTTGGGTAAATCAGTTCCACTCAGAATCCCATTGGTAAACTGAGGACATTAGATCAGTGGTTCTTAACCTGACTTGTGTCATGGACCTCTTTGGCAGTCTGAAACAGCCCATAGATCCCTTCTTAGAATATTTTTTAAAAATTCGTAATTGAAGGGAAATACAAAATTTCAATTAAAGGTTAGTGGAAATAATGATGTATTTATTTTCGAGGTCCCCTTGAAATCTGGGGTTTGTGGACCTCAGGTTAAGAAGCTTTGTATAAGATAGGTCCCTTCCCTCACTAGAAATGTGATTCTATGAGTAACTGGGACTTGAGATGATTTTTGAAAAGTAGTCATTTTAGCTCTCTGATTGTGCTTTGCACAGAGGTGGGCCAATCATTAAAATCATTAGGTCAGTATCCAAAAGCCGGAATTGTCCAACCAGCTGTACCTAAAGACAAAATAGAATCTTATTGGGGAATTTCAGACAAGAACATGTAGGCTTTATTTTTACTGGACAAAGTGAGTGGGAATGAAAAAAAATGTTTTTCTTTCTTTACTTGCAATCTCATAGGATCAAAGGGCTGCTTGTATTTGCCTCGGTCAATAGGTTAATTGTGAAGGATCCTTCCTGCATCCCCTTATATTCCCCCTTTCAATCTAAGACTGTTCAGCACTAATAACTTAGTGTCTCTGATGTTAAATATAGTGCTTCTCACATACAAGTACTTTCAACTAATTTTCCGCTCTTGAAATATCGAGTACAGTGGAAACCTCTTTCCAGGTTCAGGCCATCTAGCTTAGCCCTAGCTTATTTCATCCAACAGCAATCATACACACCCATAAAATATTTCATCTATATAGCCTCCAACTTCAAATGGATGAAGTACCTAAGCCCTCCTTGAAACTCCACTTTTCTGTTCAGCTGGAAATGTCTCGAAGCTCTTTAAAATAAGTAAAAAGCTGGGGCATGAATATAGATGTTATATATAGAAAGAGGATGAAAGAGGAGGGGAGAGGGGGCTATAAAATAGAGGAAGAGGAGGAGGAGGAGGAGAGAAAGAGGGGCAAGTGGTGATGTGGGTAAAAGGATCAAAGAATTAAAAAAACTTAAGAAGAGGGAAAACACTTTTCTCTAAAATAAATATATTTATGATCTTTTGGTTAAATGAGATAATCTATGTAAAATATTTTATAAAATTTAAAGTCTTATATAATCTATTATTTAATATATAAATACATAATAATTTAATATAAATATATTTACTATATCATGACTGTTTTATAGAAAATATATTACTATTATATATAAATGATACTTTTTATTTATTATTTTAATTATTTTGTAAAATGATTGAAATAGCCTCCATTTTCATCTACAAAGAAGCTCAGCATTTTAAAAAAACTTTTTTTCTCATGACTTTTTAATGGAGTTAAACCAGCAGTAAAAAGAACCTAGCCCACCCCAATGGTGGTGAAATAGAAGGAAGAGATCATTCAGTGACCTGGTCCCATATTGAGTGGGGAAAAGTCCCCAAACACACAATGAGAGCCCATGTGAGCCTGTATTTTAACAGTTCAATGGTATGTTTTGATGTTCTGTGGTCTATTTATCCATTCATTCATTCAAATTAAGATTCGCTACTGTGTATAAGGTCTTGTATGATTTTTCTTTCATTCTAGAATGAAAGCTCAGTGATGAGCAGTTAAAGTCATCAGACAGGCAAAATCTAGAGATTTTTCTTGTCTCTGTAGGCTTCCATTTGGCCCAGAATGTAGACCTTTGAACGGAATGGAAAAAGAGAAATAGTCCAGCAAAGCCCCTTCAATGGAGCTGGGGGCCTGGGTCTTAGTTCAACTCCCACCTCTGGAAAAGCTGTTTTCATGATAACCTTGACCATGGCCCTTATAAAAGATTTCTTTTAGCCTCTATTTCTTCATCTCAGGGGATTGGAAGAAAATGTTATCTAAATTCCCTTCCAGCTCTAAGAATCTAAAAGTGTACAAAAATTCACCTCCAAGAACAATAGTAAACAGTACCGCCCCCCAAGAAAAATTGGGGGATATTCAGTTGACTGAGAGTCGGTCATAATACAAGACAACTTCAGAAAATTAGAAAATAGGTATAAAAGGGAAAAGCCCAATGAAATTTGAGCTCATTTTGCAGAAAACAATATAGAAGTTTTTTGAGTTGCCCACCCAATCTGATAAACATTTATTAAAAAACCCATGCTGTGCAAGGCACTCTGTCAGATGCTGGGGATGCAAGGACAAAATTGTAAAAGTCCCTTCCCTCTAGGAGGTTATTTTCTACTAGGTGATACATCACCAAGGAATAAGCATTTATTGAGTAACTCAGGCACTGTCCTAGGTACTAGTGATACAAAGACAGAAAGGGGAAAATGTCCCTTTTTTCATAAAGCTTATATTTTAATAGGACAGGCAATGAGTGCTCAGAATATCATAGCATCGCATCTAGTATCAGAGATCCAGAGCCAGAAGGTATTTCACAAGTCATCTATTTAAATGCTTTCATTTGGAAATAAACAAAGGCCCAGGAAAGTTATTACCTGAGGTCACACTGGTGGTCTATACCGGACTTGGGATTTGAATACAGACTCTCTGATTCCAGTGCCAGGTTTTTTCCCCCATGATATAATTATATACGTATGTATATAATAGATATGTGTACACATATGTAAGTACTATTTATATACATATACATCAGAACAATATATGTATATACATACATATGCACACACACATATATGTCTGTGTGTATATATACATATATATGTATGTGTGTGTGTGGATATGTGTGTGTGTATATATATACACACATATATATGTATGTGTGTGTATATATATTTTATATATATATATATATATATATATATATACATATTTTAACTTTCATTAAAGAGTAAAGGTCACATATATCTGTCAGGGGGGAAGCTTTTTTAAAAAATGTATTTAAATGGAACAGCCCTGGGGTCAAGAGGACCTGAGTTCAAATCCAGCCCCAGACACTTGGCACTTACTAGCTGTGTGATCCTGGGCAAGTCACTTAACCCCATTGCCTAGTCAGATAGATAGATAGATAGATAGATAGATAGATAGATAGATAGATAGATAGATAGATAGATAGATAGATAGCAGTATTCCATAGTTATGTCAACATACTGAGTTTGAATCTAGGACCAACTCTGCTTTTTGAATAGCAGAGCCTCTTGGCAAATCCCACTGTATGATGTCACATTTTTCTCTGTCAATGCTTCTCAGTGCTGCTGGGAACTTTGATTCATAGATGAAGTTAGCATGAATGAAGGACCATTTCCTTAAGTTCAGGCTCTGGTCTTCCTTAAAGAGGACAGGTTAATAGCATTTACTTTTATTTTTAAGCAGATTTATTTTCATAGATTTTTGGTTTTGGTTTTGGTTTTTATATCACTCGTGTTTCCCCTGCATCCCTTCTGCTGTTCTTCCCCAGCCCTTATAACAAAGGTGGTGTTGTTGGTGGTGGTTTTAAGAAAAAGAAGATATAGCATTTACTGTTCATCATGCTATGTTCTTTCATGCAAACAGTATTGGGAATTATGAAAATTGGAAGGTTAGACCTTGCTTTTTAGGAGACAATGATACAATTGTAGTGGTACAGTCTAATGGAAGGAGCAGATCTGAACCCTCTTGTCAGTGTTAATGAGCTTGTGATGTCAGGCAACTAACTTGTCCATTCCTCAGTTTGCTGGTCTGTGAAGCAGGAATAACACCTACTTTACTTAATTTGCTGTTACATGGATATAATGAAACATACCTGGAAGCCCTCTGTGCCTTCTCTGGCTGATACAAGAATATTAAAGAAGCAGTTGGGTCATCCATCATCTGATCCTCGCCCTTTCCTCATGACCAAACCATTTTGGTTTTAACTCTTCCTTCTCTCTTTAATGACAATTTTCCCTCCACTTCCCCTTCATAATTTCCACATCTATAATGAGTTATTGTTTACAATGTGACAAACTGAACCCCACTGACTGGCCCATCCTGATTAAAAAAATATATATGCATAAGAAAGTGGATAAAAAATAGTGGATAAGAAGATACTGTAAGAAACTGGAGAACTGTACCGATTTAGATTTACATCTTTCTTTAGTTGGACTTATTTTCTTTGTTCTATGTGCTGCATCCTGGGGGAAAAAAAGATTGAGTCTGCTTAAGAAAGACTACATTTTTCTCTATGTTCTTATATCCAAGTAAAGCCTATCCTGTCTTGGTGGTAACTCTTCTTTTCATAGCTCCATTCCTCAGTAGCTGCTGTCATTGTTTTAGTTTCAAATTAACTCTATTATTTATAACTTCCAGTTCTGATTTATCAACTGTCCATTGCTGTTAATCTCCATTAGGTTGACTTAGCAGTGAAGCAGTACTTGGGTTATGGACTGAACCTTGAGAAAGTTCCTTACATAAGGGATGACATAAACTGCACAAGTCAGCCAAGGGTCACAGATCTGGAGCAGGAAGTCCCTTCAAAATTATCCTGTACCACACCCTAATGTTACGTACGAGAAAACTGAGAGGCCCAGTGAGGTGAAATGATTTGTCACGGTCACAAAGCTATCATGGCACACCTAGTATACAGACCCATGCCTTCTAACTCCACATCAACCACTTTTCCTCATGTAAAACATTGAATTCCAAGAGAGAAAAAGGGATAAATAGAAGAGAGTGTTGCCAAGGAAGACCAAAAATTAAAATACTGTTTATTTTTTTTTATTGGGATGGACTAGTCCAGTTTGGCACATCATAAGCAATAAACCATTGTAAATGGGGAAATTATAGAGGGGAAGTGGAGGGGAAAATTGTCATCAAAGAAAAGAGTTAAAACCAAAATGTTTCGGTCATGAGGAAAGGGTAAGGGATAGCTGATGGATGACCCAACTGCCACTTTGATATTCTTATATCATCCAGAGAAAGCATGCTAAGATATACCTATATTGACACATAAACATAGTCTGGACAAACAGGAAGCAGTAGATAAGAGTCACACATGATGAAGCAGGTATGGGTGGGTGATCTCTCTTGTGAGAGGGAATACCCACTCATCAACTCATAGGTCATTTGGAGTATTTGAGAATTAAGGCTAGGGAAATGGTATTGTCTCAAAGAAGGATGGAGGGGGTGACCTAGTAGAAGAGTAGCTTCAGTCAAATGATGGGAAAAGAAATTGGAATCCCTAACTTAATGTGAGGGGCAAAGTAGATGTCTCACTCTCCAGAAATGATTTTGTATTTTTTCTATGACTCTTTTGAATTTGCTCCCCTGTGTACGTGTGATAACCCCCCCCCCCCAAGGAGAATGTAAGCCCTATAAGGGCAGGGACCATTTCATTTTTATTGTGGTATTACCAGGACTTAACGTCATGCCTTTATAAACAATAAGCATTTAATAAATATCTGTTGAGTTTAATTGACTTGCATTGGAGGAGCCCTGAGAGATTTATTTGTTTAATCATTAAATTAAAGATAAATGCCAAATAAATAGGCACTGGCATTTGTAATATAATGCAATTGTTTCTGTTCTTTTTTTTTTTGTCCTAGCAACAAGAACAAGACCCCACAAACCTATACATCTCCAATTTACCCATTTCCATGGATGAGCAGGAATTGGAGAACATGCTGAAACCCTTCGGCCATGTCATTTCCACCAGAATATTGAGAGATGCCAATGGAGTCAGCAGAGGTGTTGGATTTGCCAGGTGAAATTCTTGCTCCAGTTATTCACTTTTTTCCCCTTCTTTGTTCCATTCAGTGTGCATCCCATTCCCCATCTCAGAGACTCAGAGCTGTGACATCTACAGAGTTCAGCCTATCGTGTGGGTGTTTCTGCCTTTGAACAGATGAATAACACCACGAGCATATATCCATTCCATAGGTTAGCATATGTGTGCATGGCATGCATGTGTGGGCAAATTCCTAGATATTTATGCTATTTACCCCTCCTCCCTTTGTCTCTGCCTGCCTTTGTTTCAGCAAGCTCAGATCCTGCCAGGCAGTGACATAGATAATAAATGCCTAGTACCCAACAGCAAAATAACCCATGTGGTGAATAAAGTATTCAAAGGGTTTCACATAGATTTCCAAAGAAAGGAAGGTAAATTTCCCAGTAGGAAGGAAAGAGAGAAGGAGGAATATCTAGAGAAACCTAAATTGTTGGGAAGCCCCAAGGATTCCAGAGCCTTAAGAGAAGGTCAGGAGGAGCATTTGCATTTGAGAGGCCCAGGCTGCTTGGTTTTTGATGTTTTAGGCAGAACAGAGGAAAGGCTGATAGCATTTCTGTCATTGATGGGGAAGGAGGATGAGTTTTCATTTTAACTTTGAGGAAATGTTTACAAAAGGGGGTCGCAGCCAGGAATGCAGTTAAAATGATTGTTCCTGCTGTGCTTTCATGAACATAAAAATAGGAAGGGCTGAAAGGAGGAAAAGAAATGGAGCTGGGAAGAAAAGGTAAGCCAGTGATTTTAGGGTTTGGGCTGTGATCAGTTGGCATTTTCCTGGGTCTGTGGCTAGCAAACTTGGTCCTCCTGCTTCCCTGATACCTGGGATTCAGTTGGGTATTTTGAAGGGAAAAAAAAAAGACTTTTCCCTTGTGAATTTCCCTGGATTCATCCTTATGCATCTCAAACCACCTTCTCTAACCCTCCGATCCTTTGTCTATGCTGTGTTGCCCTATGAAAACTCATCCTAGAACTCTTCTTTTCATGGTCTTTTCATCTCTTTTTTTTCCCTTCAGAAACCTGGATCACTCCAGAAGACACTCAGTCCCAGACCACAGTCTCTGGAGGAGAGTTTCTCCTCATCCCTCTAAGCTGGGAGGATGAGAAGTTGGCATACCCCTGCTGCTACCAACAATCCATAAACTCTTCCCCTTAGATTTACTCCATCTGTCTCTGTCACCCAGCATAGGCCCTTCTTCTGTCATTCCCCGGTCTGCTTTCAGTTCCTTCTCATTAGTTCTTTGTCAGTCTTCCTCTTCACATCATCCCCAGGACCCATGCTTGGTACCTTCAAAAGACATGTCAGTGTCTTCCCCCCAAACCCTTGCCTCCTTGAGTCCTACTTCTTCTTTCCACCTTAGCCATCCAAAGACTTAAGCATGCCTTAGATGTCACCATGGCAGGGAGGTGGTACAGTGGATAGAGTGCCACGCCTGAAGTCAGTAAAAGTCTGGCCTCAGACACTTACTGGCTTTGTGACATCTGGGCAAGTTACTGTTACCTCAGTTTCCTTGTCTGTAAAATGAGCTGGAGAAGGAAATGGGAAAACGCTCTAGTATTTTTCCCAAAAAAACCCCAAAGTGGTCTCATGAAGAGTCGGACATGACTGAAAAATGACTTAAATATGTCTCCATCATCAATAACTATGTGTCACTACCGTCATCTTGAAGTCTGAAATTACCTTCTCTGAAAATCATCTCCTGGTCTTCCATCTCTCTCTCCATCATTCCTCCTAAACCCATTCTTCATGATCACCACAACCTCTAGTCCAGGGCTACTTAACTTTTTTTTTTTTGCCATGGATCCTCTTGTGCAGAACTCTGATGAATCCATTGAACCTTCCATTCAGTATAACACTTTAAATGCATAAAATAATATATAAAGAATTACAAAGAAACCATTTATAAAAAAATATTAAAAATTTATATAAAAATTTATACAAAATTATATAAAATATATAGAAATATTTCTCTATGTATCTAACTATATCTTTATCTCTGTCTATATAATTTTTATACCAAGTTCACGGACCACAGGTTAAGAACTTCTCTGATCTCTCTAGTTTCCTGCTCTCTCTTCACTTTCCTTTCTTTATAGACTTCATTTTATGTTTCATTGTTTCAATGCTATATTGCTCTTTACCCATGAATCCTTTAACATCCAGATGTTTAGTGGATAGAGCATTGGCTCTGAAGTTAGGGAGATCAGTTGAAATCTTGTCTTAGACACTTATAGCTTTGTGACTCTGGGCAAGTCATTTACCCTCGGTTGCTTCATCTATAAAATAAAGATCACAGTTTTTACTTCCCAGGGTTGTTGAAGCAATAAAATGAAATATTTGTAAAGTACTTTACAAGTCTAAAATGCTATTCTATTTATTATTGTTATTTATTATCATTATTATTATTATTACTCCCTTATCCTACTAGGAGAGGGACATAGTATAATAACTTTAGAGCTAGAGAACACAGAGTTCATCTACTCTGACTTCTTTATTTTACAGATGAGCAAGCCAAAATTCAGAGAGGTTAATTGACTTACCCTGGGTCACATAGCTAATAGGTATCAAAGGCAGGATTTAAAGCTAGGTCTTTCTTACTCCAAGTTAATCATTTGACCCACTATTCCATACTGCCTCTTAACAGCAGAACTAAATGATGGGTGTGATTGCTGTTGTACTGGCAGTGATTTCTGAAAGGTGGTGATCAAGAATGGCAGAGATGCCACTGTATTGAAAAAGGGAAAATATTGAAGCACTTTTCTAAGAGGAAAGCGGATTATCTACAGACTATAGGTCAGGGGGTTTGACATCAATTCCTGGCTTAAAATTACCAAGAATGAAATTAATTGTAACAGATATATTTTAAAAGGATTGTTTATATTTGGCATGGGGGGAGGAGTTTGGGGAGCTGTGATCAGAAGGATTGAACCCTGCTACATAAAGTAAAAGGTCATGTCAGATAGATCTTATTTCATTTTTTGATAGGGTCACTAGGCACTGAGTTACTCAACAAGCATTTGTTTTTTGTTTATTTTATTTTTATCTTTCAACAAGAAAGACAAAAAAAAACCTGACTAAGCATAGGAATGCTATATGCATAGTATATAACTACATCTCAGCAAAGCTTTGATATTATCCTTGTGTGCAAGATAGAATAATGTGTCCTCTAATATAGTTAGGTGGGTTTAAAACAGGTTTCAGGATTGCACTTAAAGACTCTTCATTAATGAATCAATGTCAGCTGGAGAGGACATCTCTGTTGGAATGCTTTAGGCATCTGTCCTCTGGTCTTTGCGATGGAACATTTTTAGCAGTGACTGGAATGAAGATATCAACGACATGCTTATGAGATATGCAATTGACATGGAGAACTAATATGTTGGATGACAAAGTCAGCATCGGAAAAGACTGAGAGGTTTTGGCCTTCTTGCTATGGCATTAAATATGAGAGAAGAGAATACTGATATTGAAAAAGTATTCCCACTTTTCACTCACTGTGAGGTATAAGACAGTAAGCTTCTCTGGAGCAGGAGCTGTTTGTTGCATCCCATTCGGTTTGGTTGGAGGATAATGTGGTACTGGTTGATAATTTCTTGTAGATAGGCCATAATCTTGTTAAAATTATGGAGAAATCATGGTTCTTACTTTAGCTTGAAGAAGATAGGCAGATGCTTAGTAACTAGTGCCTTCTCTTTAAGCTTACCTTCTATCTTTGGGTATATTTCATATGCTCCTATGTATTGATATATTGTCTCTTCCACTAGAATGTATGCTTCATGAGGCCAAGGATTCTTAATTACTTCTTTGTATTCCTAGTATTTAGCAATAGTAACACTTAATAAAAGCATGTTGGTGGGTGATTGGTTAATTCCAATGTTCATGACTGAGTCAAATACAGAGTATGTGATTGAGGGTTGAGGATTGTAAGATCTAGGAGCTGGAAGGGACCTTGAAGGTGGTCTATTTTAATCCCTTTCTTTTTTTTTTTTTTTTTTTAGGCAATTGGGGTTAAGTGACTTGCCCAGGGAAACACAGCTAGTAAGTGTCAAGTGTTTGGTCTGAGGCCAGATTTGAACTCAGGTCCTCCTGACTTCAGGGCCGGTGCTCTATCCACTGCGCCACCTAACTGCCCCCATCCCTTTCTTTTACAGCTGAGGTAATTTAGATCCAAGAAGTAGGAATGACTTATCCAAACACACAGAGATGTCCCCAGCAGACTAGGTATTCTCGGAGGGAGGACAATAAACAGTGATATCATGCACTTGGCATTATCATCCCTACAAATCATTTGTTCTCCTAGAAAGCCAGTATGCCTCCAGCTCTGCTCTAAGAATTTGTTGGTTTGTCTGGAACAGCAAACTCGTAACTGTGTCAGCTTCAATTGCTGTCCATAGCTCATTTATGAGTGTCCAGAGCTCTGAGCTCTCAGTAACTGGTTCAATATGCATCATGTTTACAATTGGTCATTTTCAACCCTTTCCAACAATGTGATTCTCATTCCCTGTGCCTGTGCCTCAATCCCTAACCTATGCGGAAGGGTGGGAGAGAAATCTTCATTATTGTGTTATTTGGAAGCAACAGTGCATCTTCTTCCATGGCAACCTGTCTTATAGCAGCAGAGGGGTTCTCATTTCATTTTGAAAATGCCCTACTTCAAAGCATCACTGATCTTTATGCTAGGAAGGCCCATGGGCTGCTCAATTATAGGCCTTTGAAACCTCCAAAAGCATCCAAAAGGCACCAGCAATTAAGAACATCCTTTTATTCATTTTTTTTTTACTATTCTTTTACACTCTTGTAACTTAAAACAACTTTGTAAGATTCACCCCCCAGGCGACATTTTATGGCCAGGTCATAAACCTTTGAAAATATAAGTTTATGATGGAAATGCTGACGGTCTTACCCTTAGCTACCACTGTGAGTGTTTGTGGCAGGCGCCAGCAGAATAACTTACCTGTGAGTGTGGAGATCACAGCATAAAACAGCCCCAGCCTGGGGAGAAAGTTTTGCGTATTTGTGTTATCCACTTCCTTTTCCCAGAAACATGAGACCAATGGTCCAACCAAAGAAAAAAAAAAGAAAGAAAGACAAGTCACTTTAAAGGAATGTTATGGGGCAGCTGGCAGAGAATAACCAAAGCGGAGGGGGGAAGGGACTGGCCGGGAAGGAGAAAGTTCACAGTGAAGCCGCCACCTTCAACATCTGGGATGAATGAAACAAGGGGAAAAAAAAGTGAGTTCCCTGGCCTCTGAGAGCCCAGTTCCCATGATATCCTTTCCATTTTCCAGAGTTCTTTTTGATTTAATTTGGTTTTGCACACCTTGATCAGCTTTCATGGTGTGAGGGACAAGGAATTCCCCTGATCAGTGAGGATGTTTCTTAAGTAAATCACTTGAGGTAGCCTTTCCTTCCTCTAAGAAAAGAGGGAAAACCTGAACAGGAACCAATTTAGATAAATATGACATGCAAACAGATATGAATGATGAGAAAGAATTTTTTTTCCCTTTACTCTTGGTACTTTCCAGTTCTAGGCAATCATGAGTCTAAACATTGGAAAGATGATGGCAGCAAGCGCTAGTGAAGGGAGTTCCCTCTCCTGAGATTTACCTAGAACAATAAAACCACAGGACCAATCCCTATTCTATTTTCAGGTTGTCAGTTTTAAGGACGCTTAAACACTTAGTGATTTGGAGGAGGCAGCACAGTTCAATGGGAAGTCATTGGCTTTTGGAATAATTTTGAACTATGTTCAAATACTGCTCCTGCTATTTGCTCTCTATAAGATCTAGAAACAAATACACCCTCTGTGGGGTTTTGTCTTCTTATCAGTAAAAAGAAGGTCCCTTCTGACTCTAATTGCATTCTCCTATGTCCAAGATAGGATTGGGACTGTGATGTCATTGGCATAGGGAATGCCCAGATGAGGAAACTCCTTTTACCAAAACCGGTCAGAATTTGCTGGCCAATGTTATCATCTTAGAGAGTTACCTAGAACCCTGAGGTTGAGGGGCTTTCTCACCTTGTGCAAACCTTGTAGGTGAGAGGAGGGACTTGAACTCCGACCTTCTTGTGCTGTCTCTTTAATGCATGCGAATGGAGTGGAGAGGACTAAATGCTAATAACACATTTAAACAGGGTGTCCCAAAACTCCTTGTTCCATTTTAAGGAGTTTAAAGTTTGTAATTCTCTTTGCTTGTCCTGTTTTATTTGAGCTTTACAACAGCCATGTGAGGTAAGTACAACAGATAATATTGTCTCCATTTTACAGATGAAGAAATTGAGACTCAAAGAGATCAAGTGATGACATATCTATTGTCAAAGATAGCATATGAACTTGGGCCTTCCAGATTCCAAGGTCCATACTCTAGCCACTGTGCCACACTTCACCTCAAGTGAAAGGGAAGGATATTTGAATCCTTTTGTTCACGTTACTGTTTCTCCCAGCCTTCCCAATATGTGTAGGTAACTTAAAAATACTCCCCTTCTACATTTGTTCTTCTAGGTCTCTGTCTCATTCCCCTTTTCTCCTCTTGCTCATTGTTCATTCATTCATTCATTCATTCATTCATTTACTTTTCATAATGCTCTCATCCCTTTTCTTGCTTCTCCTTTAGGAAGGTGTGGGTGTATGATCTAGCTTGGAGATGAAAGCATTGGTCTACTTCTGTTTCTTTCTCTATCCACTTACAGAAGAAGAGCTAGGGAGCCAACCTCTCCCTCACACACATTAATAAAACCAGGAAGAATTGAAGATCCCAACTGATCTGGAAACAATGATAACCCATACCTACTTTCTATTACAAGGTGCACAGTCTTAAGTCGCTACCAGTCCACACAGGGTGAAAAGAAAGGAAAGGTATCAAGGCTGAGCAATCTCAACTCCAGTTTAGTGAAGTTTGAATTTGTAGGTCCTTCCCATTTGAGGTTCTAGCTGTATGTTCATATCAAGCCCAAATTCATCCTGGATAATTTGATCTGATCCCCAAAACAGAAGTTAGACTTTTTCTTGAAATGTGGCTCATTATGCCCCTGTACTAGAAGAGAAGTCTGGGTGAAATCTCTGAAATTATAGATAATAACAATAATGGTGATAACTAGCATTTATAAATCACTACACATATTATGTCATTTGGTCCTCCTAATAACCCTTTGAAGTAGGTGCTATTTTATTCCTATTTTACAGATGTGCAAACTGATGCTGAAAAATAATTTGTCCACAGTCATACATCTTGTAAGTATTTAGGTATTTAGGTCTGCTCTATCCATAGCACTATCTAGCTTTCAAAGCTTAGATAGCTCTCCTCTCTAGGGTCTTACCAACGAGGATTAACATGATCCCTTCAAGAAAAAAGTACTCATAGTTCAAAATAAGTGTCAAATATATGACAGTTATTTATTTACTCTACTACAAAAGTAATACTTAAAACACAAAAGGCTCTTCAGAATTCATTAACAAGCACTTGAAAAGCAATCACCAGAACCTTACTGAAAGGTAAAGGCACTTTGTGGAACTGATAAATGGGCTCAGAATTTTTAAGTCAGACCCTCGATGTCAGAGAGACTCATTCATTCCAGACGCACTGGCCAGCCCCAGGCATGGCCCTTCAGTCCCCTCAGGTTAAACATGATCCTATGAGTGGCCATCTCCTCCTCTCAGAGGTGATGTAGTCACAGGAAACAAAGAACTCTTGACCTCATGAGATGTCTACCAAGTTGGAAACCTCCATCTCTGAGGATGGCTGTTTAGATCACCTCTGCTTAGGAAAGGAAACATAAAGCAATAGAGGCAGCTGGGAAATTAAAGTCTAGTCTAGGGTTTGCCAAGGTAAACAATGCCCTTGCTGTCATGTGCTTATAGATGCCCATAGGGACAGTTCAACAAATTATGTAACTCTCAAAAAATCACATAACCGAAGGAGGAACTGACAAGATTAACAAGATGGAGGACTGGACATTTTCTCCAACCTTCACTAACTCACCAGAAAATTTAAAAATAAAATAAAAGAAACCAAAAAAAAAAAGTAATTGTGGACCAGAAACAGAACAATTGGTGTTAAAACTGGAGGATAAGAAGTCAAGAAATTCAGAAAAGTACAAATATTATGAATTAAGAGTAGACAATGTGAATCTTTAACGTGTTCACTTAGCAGCCCTCCCTCCCCTACCAGTTACTGTATTTTGGGACGCACAGACTAGCCCACGGGCTTGTGCTTTGGGATCCATTCGTTCTATTTTGGAGACTCTGGCAGTGCTCTCCAACCATCCTTCCCCCACTGTTCCGCTGCAACAAGCAGTAAGCATTGATTCCACGACCATTCCAGGAGTAGGAATAGCAAGAGAATAAATAGTAATAACGACAACAGTGCTAACATGTATATAGCACCCGCTCTGTGTCAGATATTGTGCTGAGCACTTTTAAATGATTATCTCATTTGATCCTCAAAACAACCACAGGAGGTAGGCGCTATTATTATCCCCATTTTATAGATGAGGAAACTGAGGCAAAAAAATGGTTAAATGACCTGCCCAGGTCACATAGCTAAGAAGTGTCTGAGGCAGGATTTGAATTTGGATCTTCTTGACTCCAGGCCAGTCACTCTATCCATTCTTCTGATGGTAGTAACCCAGTTAGAGATTGCCCAAAATACAGAGCCTAGAACACATACCCTCTTTTCCTCCAAAGATGCAAAAAAAAAAAAAACCAGATACTGATTGAAGATAGCAGAGAACTAAGGAGTGGAGGGAAATGTCTAGGGCTATCATGGGAACCTGCAATGAAACTGAAGGAAAAGGAAATGAAATCCAGGAGGAGCCAGGTCTATCTCACTGTCACCCAAGGCTAGGGAAAAGAGGAGGCTGAGACAGCATTAATGTCAGGGCCTTGGGAGAATTTGTACCATGAAAGGTGGGGAGAAATCAGAAAATGAGTGACAGGAAAATATAAGTGGGAAAACTCTCTACTACAGATCATTTAACGATTTTTAGCCTAAAACTGCTTATGATTTCAAGAGGAAGAGAATTTAATCAAAAACTTAGAATAAGTGGATAAAAACAGAGAGGAAACTAAAATTAGTAAGGTAAGTGTCACAAAGAACTATCTATATTTAAGGAAGTTTGGTGCAAGGGAGACCACCTTGTTTCACAGTTTATTATTAATAATAACAAATTATATTTATATAGCTCTTTAAAATTAACAAAGTACTTTATACATATATCCTTTGAATTTCAAGAAAACCATATAAGGGAGATGCTACAGGAATTATTTTTATTGTATCCAGAGATATTTGTTCTTTAAACCTGCCTTATACTTTTCCTATATAAGGGAACTCCCATTATGTAAAGTCCTTCTACCAATTTTGAGGGTTGAATTATTAAATTATAAATTAACTTATATTAGTAGCATGAAACTATAAATGACTCCTCTTTAGTTTAGAGTCTTATAGAGTTTTCTGGGGCTGCTGAGAAGCTCATAGAATCATAGATATGTACATAAAAGAGATTATCTAATCTAATACCCTCATTTCCTCAGATGAGGAAATCGAGGTTCAGAGAGAGAGTGACCTGTCCAAGGTCACACAAATAGCAGCAGAATGCAGATTTGAACTCAGTTTTTCATAGCTCCAAGTTCAGCACTCTTTCCCCAGTACCACATTGTAAATTGCCAATGGTCACAGAGAAGACAAATAGCAGAGACAAAATTTGAACCCAAGTCTTTTTTTACATCTAGTCGAGCATTTTATGCACTGTGCCGTGACGCCTCTGTCTTATATTGCCTGGGTCACAAGCAATGTTGAAAACATTTGTCAACATACGGGAGGGGGTAGTAAAACATCATCAAATAAAGATGTTTCATTTGTTTGCTTCTCCTTGTTTTTCAAATACACTCTAATTTCTTCAGTTTATACAGGAAAACAAGTAATTGATGTCACTTGTTTTTTGGTTGTGACAAAAAGTACATTTTATTAGCAATTTAAAAAAAAACTTCTTTTAAATCACTGTTGACCCTCTGAATTGTTCTTACCAAAAACAATAATGTTTGTCAGTTATAGGGGCTCCACATGGCTAAAATGTATATATAGTGTCTATGTTTTGCAAAACTACAAAGATTTTCCAATGCCACAAGCCTATAATTTGCTGCAATAAGTGAATAAGATGCACACACACACACACACACACACACACACACACGCACATAATCGAGTCTTTTGCCACATGACGGTAAACTCAGAGGTCATTGACAAGTAAGGTGCCGTCGGGCTGGCTTGTCAATGACTCTCACAACTGAACACCTTTTCCCCATCTGTGCAGTAAATTAGACTCAGCATTAGGACGTTGCTGGGCCAGGCTCTCCTCTGACATCATTGGCTGGGAACCCTGTTTCTTCTTCTTTTTCCCTCCTCTCTCCTAACACAGATTGTAAAAGTCATAACAATTTCTTTCTTCCATGGCATAGCTTGGCACTGAAAAGGAAGAGTTCCCAAACATTGAGTCAGGAGACAATGTAAAGTTTATATTTATATATAAACAGCAGAGCCAGCAGAAGGCATTGAAATATACCAGCCTAATTAATGGATTGTTGGGAAGCCTGATCCGCCTGTCACGTCAAGCTGTTGCAGGGGCCGCGGGGGGATTCAGGTACCACCACAGAAGAATGGGTCTGGTTGTAGTTATTCAACAGCCCATCTGAAAGGGCCCGTGTAAAGGCGCCTTTGTTCAGCTGCCTTTTCAGACCTAGTCGAGGAGGCTGGTGTCGATTTCAAGTGAGGCGTGTGCCAGATTACAGATAGCTGGCGCTGGCATCGGAGAGCTGTTAATTGTGGAACTCGAGAAGAAAATGGGCACATTCTTTCCAACCCGGTGATTCAAAGCAAGGGCCCTTTCTCCCCAGACCTCTTGGAGTTCCGCTTCTCTCCTTTCCCCATAGAAAATGGCACTGAGGAGCCAGGACCAAACTTTTCATGCCTAGAAGCTCCAATGGGGCAGCTTTTGCCGGGACAGCTCCAGCTCGTTAAAAATGTTCCCCATGTATAAAAATGGAATTGTCACCACTGTGCGGTGCTGTGTAACAGGGTTTGATGCTCAGAACCTGCAGCTATGGGAAAGAGACTTTTGTTGCATTTCTTCTCTCAGAGACAAATATCTCCAAAGGCTCACTGTCAATGTTTGCTTAAATGTGGAGAGGCTGGTTTTGTGTGCCCCCAAACAACCCCATCCCACTTGATTCTCCACTTAAATGGTGATACTAAAAGATAACCTAAAGTAACATCCACTAGGGATGGCTAGAGCAGTTCAGTCTGTGATGAAATGTGACAGGCAGTGAGATTGGGCTCAGCTGACCGCCTTCTTTTCTCTCTTGGTGTGTCCTAATGTCTATTGAATCCCTCATTTAGGACATGCAGAATATGGAGAGATACACACACACACACACACACACACACACACACCCACGTATGTATATACGTACCTATTGTTCAGATGGTTTGTTTCCCATTCTCCCACAAAGTATTTTTTGTGTCAATTTAAGACAAATCTGAAGAATTTAATTTGTGGGGCTCCAGCAGGCTTTAGATTCTTAACTGCCTTTTATCTCGATGAGCACCCAGAGAGGAATGAAACAGAGGACAGAGCACTAGGGCAGAGTCTTATCAAACTGTGGCTCTCCTGGAATAAAAATTCTGTAAAACAACATCTGTAGTAATTAAATGCATACATTCCGGCTCCAATTCATAGCTCTGCTAGCAAAGAAGATTATTTTCCCTAAGTGACAGCAGATACGGCTTCTTGTGGGAACAGAGGGAGCAAGAAAAGATTTGCATTGTTTCTAGGAACGATTAGGACTCTTGCTGTGAAAAATGTAGGATGGCTCTCTAGTGATGCGAGACAGTCCCGGAAAGGAGGCTTTATAAGATTCTGTCTCCAGCAAAATGAATCCCAGTTTTTCCCATACATTTCATGGAGTCATAGACTCTTAAAGTGGAAAGGCACTGCAGAGGCCATCGAACAGCTCATACATCAACAGGAATCTCTTTATAGTATATCCTACTAGTGGTCATTCAGTCTTTCCTTGAAGACTTCCATTGACAGAGGTAGGAGTCCTCTACATTTGATGTCTAAATCTCTTTTTAACCTGAATCCTTCCTGCCCTTATGATCTTTGTACTCTCTCCTTCACTTAAGATACTTTAAACTCCAGATATGTTGGCCACCCTGTGCATGACATCATCTCCCCTCTCCACGCTTTTGTTGAAGAATTCTCCCTTTAGTGATAGTCATGTGAGGTTAAAGTGTTCATTCTCAGTTATTTTTAATGCATTCTTGTATATTTAAAGCCTCATACCAGACTTGAAACTTTTTTTGTGGCATATATTGTAAATTGCTTGTCTAAATCTAATTTCTTCCTAAGTGTTTTTCCATTTTCCCAGTAGGTCTGATTAAATAGTCCTTACCTAGACCCAGAGCAGGAATAGGTTGTGTCTATGATTTTCTATTGTTTCTAAATACTACTTATAGTTTCTTCCATTGATCACATTTTTAATTCTTTAATTAGCATCAAAGAGTTTCAACTGTAACCTGCTATTGATGTTGAAATGCCAGTCTTGTGATAACCCCTTCTTTCTCAAGATATTCACTAACCGTATCTTTACAAACTAATTCTAGGGGCAGCTAGGTAGCACAGTGGATAGAGCACCAGCCCTGGAGTCGGGAGGACCTGAGTTCAAATCCGGCCTCAGAGACATAATAATACTTCCTAGCTGTTGACTCTGGGCAAGTTACTTAACCCCAATTGCCTCACTAAAAAAAAAGAAAAAAGAAAAAAAGAAAAAGAAAAAAACCCAGACCAAAAAAACCCCAACTAATTCTAGAATTTTGTCAGGAATTGAAATTAAGTTCTCTAGGCTATGTTTGACAGACCCTTCTAGGAAACTGACTTTGTCCAATGTTATCACAACTTCCCATTCTCAGTGTATCTTCCTATAAAATCACTTCCAGTGAATCAACAATCCCATCTGCTGATCCTTGGTATGTTGGCTTGAATACATTGAGAACATCTAGGCACTCTCCCATTCTCACACTACTCACCTTGCGTTGTGCCTTCCTATTAGCTATTTGGTTCAGTTCTTTCTGAAGTAGGATTGAGTATCTCCTTCTTCTCTTTCTCATTAATTATTATAATCACTTCCACCCTGAGAAGTTGTCTGGTATTACATTTTACTCTACTCTTCCCCAATATAGCACAAAACAGGAAAGACAAAAACAAAACCGCTTTTTTATTGTTGACCTTAACTTTATATCAGCTGTGTCTGCTTCCATATATTTGTACATTTTCCCAAATCCAGGTTGGTCAATGAATTTCCTGTAGAGTCACATGCTCTCTTTTGTCAAGTCTCCCTTTTTCTCCTTATAGGATTTTTTTTCTCTTTGTAGTTCTAGTATTTCATGTTTGAATGCTTCCTTGGTACCCTAAGCTAATTTCCTTTATAGAGTTTTAGTCCATGAAAGATCCATTCTGTCAAAAATTAGTGTGTGTCAGAATGTGTGGCTTTTTCCCCCTGTATCACAAATTCTGTTAGAATACTTACACCACCACCCCCTCACCTCAAGATCCCCATGATTTATGCCCCCGACATTTAGTTCCTCCTTGTTGGTAAAAATAAGGCCCAGGGTAGGAAATTCCATTAACCTTTTGAAGGATGGAATGATTTAGGCAAGCCAAGAAATTATTAATCATTTTATGTTTGACATACGTATATACTCAGGAGGAGGCAGGGAGGGAGAGAAAGAGATTGTTCAAGCATATATCCACATAACAGATCTCTCATCACTTTCATATCATGTTTGCATATTAGGTTTGTGAGCTTTCCTCCTACATTCCTCATCTATTTCCTTCTTTCTGTAGAGGTAGTCTACAGCATACACCCATGAAAGCCTACTTTTCTGACTTATTAAACACGCATACCCTTTCCATACATTACAGCCCAGTCTATATGGCCTTCTTATCAAGATCCTCATACCTGACATTCCATTTTCCAACTCCATACTGTCATATTAATCACCGAACCCTCATTCCTGGAATACACCCACCCCAACCTATGCCTCTTAGGAGCTCAAACACCCATGTCTACATTAGCCTTTCTTGATCTTTGCAACTTTGCATACAGTTCCATCACCTTGTGTACATTCCCTGGTATGTATGGCAGCCTACTTTTATCTTTGAATCCTTAACAACTGGCTCAGTGTCTGGCACACAGTAGGATTAATAAATGCTTTTTTTATCCTTAGTTGATCAGCAATGTTTCTTTTCTTTCTGTCTCCACTGATCTTAACCCAAATACTCTTTACCCTCTTTCATGAATGTTCTCCAATAAGTATATCTTTTTAAAAATAGAGCTTCCATTGATATCTTTTGTTTTCACATCACCTAAATTATCCCCTCTATCCTTTCCTTCCTGAAAGTCACCCCTTATTAAAAAGAAGAAAAAAAAAAAGAAAAAGCAACTATACCTTATAAATACACAATGACCTTTCCATCTACACCTTGTTTCTTTTGAAAAGTATACATTTCTAGAGCCATATTCCTTTCATAGAGACTGTCCTATCCTACCAATTCTCAATAATGTTTATCAGGCCAAATTTGCCTGTTGGTTGCATTAATATTTCTTGTGGACCTTGCTCATCACCTATCCCTTGTGTATGTATGTAATGCGGATATCAGTCTTTATCATTGTGACAGGGTTGATGGGAATAGCTACCCTACACAGGATTTGTGACATCTCTAATGTAAGAAAGTTTCTGAGACAGAGGCAAACTCCAGAGAGTCAGACGTGGAGTCAGGTTAGAAAAAGGTATTGCCATCATGAGCAATTCCTCAAATGGAGATTCTGATCAGGAACTCCCCGCTTAGAGGACAGAAGAGATAAATGCATTTGCCATCATTCAGATATTAGTGAGGATTATGGACTTTTGGTTGAGCCCTCAGATATCTACACAGACCCTTTTGGAAACCCTTTGAGGGCAGGGTAGAGTTGTGCAGCAGACTAACAAGAAAGCTGGAAATTTATTAACTCCCCCAAAGGTTCTGGCTGTGTCATTGTAAGAACTTTCTATAAAGAGCACTTTCCTGAGGAGTATGGTAGCAATAAAAGCCGCAGTACTGATTCACCGTGGATAGAAGTAAGAAACCATACAACACCAAGGTATGTGCAGACCAGAGAAAGAAAGGGAATTCCTGTGGATTCTGCAGAAGCAGGTCAGAGAAGTATGTGGAGCAAACAAAGGAGATCTTTCAAGTTGGGAATTGAAGGAGTATCCATCATAGCAGCAGAGTGATCGAGGACCAGGCAGCAGAGGTCTTGGACCATGCTCAGTAGGAGCTGTTTATGGGAACCAGAGCTGAGGAGCACAGATCAGAGATGCCGATGACCAAAGCTGGGCCTTACCTAACTTCACTGATATTGTGAGTCACGTCAACTGCGCACATCTGAGAGAGAGGGCCCAAGTCTCTAGCAGTGACTCATAAGTTATTTACTCATCGGGGGAGACTTACCCGTGGAGTCATAAGTTTGGGAAGATAATAGAGGTCCCTGAGGAGGCAGAGGCCCATGAGAAGAATGTGTTATTAGAATATCTAGCAACTTACATTTTTCATATGCCAGGAAAGAGTGTAATAGTGTAGCCCTATGGTCATACTGAGGTATGGTATCAGTATACATCCCTAAAAGAAACAGGAACTGGAGTCCACAAGTTTTCTTTTTTTCTTAATTGTTTATGGGCTAGGTTATCAGACTAATCTGTACTCTTTATTGTGTATAAGAAATTTATTCTTTATTCCATACCCTTTTAACTTAGTACTTGCGAGGGAACTGATGATCCTATGGAGAAAATTAGAGACAGGTTAAATCCATATATTCTCAGGTAAAAGGATGAGTGATAGCATTAGCCAAAGACAATGATCATTGAGAAGCCTCCAAAAGCAGAATGTTTTGGAGGTTGTTTTGCAGACATGTGACCATAACTTTTATTCCTGGTTGCTGACTTGAATTTTGTCTCCTGTATATTTCTGACTGTGATTCTTCCTATCCTCATTCTACCCACGATAACTGTTCTCTAAGTAGCCAGCTTTGCTGCATTACACACAAGCAGTTTCCTCGTTACCTATATCTGTAGGATTTTGAAATGAGAAAAGAGAACATAAAACTGATTCTTAAAGGAAAAATCCTCAAACTAAACTGAGCATTATTCATGTTTGAGCCTTTTTTTCTTTTGAAAATGCCATGCATTTACTCAAAAGGTCATTATAGTGATACTTGGGCAGTTCCAGTGCCCAAGCCAAAGAAATAACTCTGTACCAATTACTGTCAGAGTTGTCTCATATGTTTTATTTTGGAAGTGATGATTTGAAGTTTGCACTGGTTCAAAAAAATATATGCTTACATAGGATAGTCCACGCTGACATAAATCTTATGAAATAGATTAAACTACTCAATATAGAGTGAGAAAATAACTTTACTTCCTCAAAATAAACACATTCCTAATTGAACCTTCAGTGATCCACTATTTCTCAAGGAACAAAGCTCATAAATTCCTGCTATTTGGATAAAATGTAAACTTCTTGGGATAGCATTCAAGGCCTTTTACAGCTTGATCCCTACTTTTCTATCTTTACCTATTTTCTACTATACCCAGAAAAACCCTCTGTTCTGGCCAAATTACACTACTCATCTGCACATTAGTTCCTAGCTCTAGATTCCACTTATACCTAGGGCTGTTCAAGTAAATGCTTAACAGTGAGGTTTAAGAAAAAGAAAATGTATAAATCACATACTTTTAGGTTTAATTTCCATTATTGACATTTTCTCTGTTACTTTAAGTCAAGAAATAAAAAAAAAAACCTCAAGCCCTGATTTGAAATATTTGCCAATTTCAAAGTTGTAAATGCACACACTTAAATTTTAATGGTTCCAGCGCACCCATGCTTAGATCCCTACCCCTCTCTAAAATGCCCTCAGTTTCAATAAAATCACCTTCGTGTATCAATCACCTACCATGTATAATAGACACCATAAGGCACGAGGCAGTGTATCATAGTCTGATAACCTGGATTCAGAGTCAGAGGAGACTTTGTTTGAAATTCTACCTTAGATACCTACATGAGTTCAATTCCTACCTTAACACTTGCTAGCTATGTGACCCTGAGCAAGTCACCTAAGTTCTGCATGCCTCAATTTTCCCCACTGTAAAATGGGCATGCTCAAAGCACCTACCTTGCAGGGTTGCTTTGAAGATCAAATAAGATAATATTTGTAAAATAATATTAGTACATTGCCCGGCACATAGTAGGTGCTATATAAATGCTTGTTCCTTTCACCTTCCCACGTACAATTCTGGAGTTTTTTCGTGGGTCAAGGTTATAGCTGAATAATTGTAATGGTTTTATTCATGAGGATGTTCTGGCTCCAGTGTATTTTATTAAATGGATTTTAATTCCTTTACATTTTCCTAATTTTAACGTTTCCTAATTTTTCCGAATTTGAAAGTTTCCCAAAGTCTTCCCCAAGCCTCCCCAGCTCTCTGAGTACCTAGAGGGGCTGGGTTCAAATGCATCTCTGCCTCTCAATACTTGTATGACCGTGAGCAGCAAACTAAGCTGTCTGGTCCTTGGTCTCTGATCTAGAAAATGAGGGGATCAGATTGAAATCTCCTTTGTGGTCAAGTCCATAATCTCGACGTGTCCTCTTTTTGTCTAGCCTGGTCATTTGGTGGATGACATGTGGCACCCTCTACTTGGTTCACATTTTTACACGTATGCTCCAACTCTCAAACAACATCTCTTCTTTTCCCTTCCTTCCTAGGATGGAGTCGACTGAAAAATGTGAAGTGGTAATTCAACATTTTAATGGGAAATACCTGAAAACACCACCAGGAGTACCAGGTAAGTGGCTCTGCTAGCTAACTGTGGAAAGTGACTTGCAGATTGGGGTATTCTACAACTCAGATTAAAAATATGGGAGATCACTGGAAGGCAGCCAAAAGTAGAATATTTGATTATTTCATCAGGAAAAAAACTGTATCTAAAAACCTTTGGTAACTACGCCCATGAGAGTTTTGTGTCTTTCCCTTCACAATCTCAAGCAATCTATGATTTTCCATCAATTTTGAAAAATGTTAAATAATAAAGTTAATAATAATAAATTTTAAAATAATTTTAAATAATTATTAAACATGAATAAGGACAAATACATATATTTGTGTATATATAGTACATACGTGCATATGTTAGGCATACATATATATATAGATACATATATATATATATATATATAGAGAGAGAGAGAGAGAGAGATATCTAGAGAGAGAGAGTAGATATGGAGGAGAGAATGACATGCCCTTATTGAATACAGTATATACTGGTAAGAGTTTCCAGTTGATAAATTTTTCAGGATTTCCCATCAAATACTCATTTGAAATTTGAGGATCATGATTATCTGTGCTTTGGAACATAGTAAGAAACCACAGGACAGTGTTAATTTGGCATTACCATTTGATACTCATAAGGTCTTTTCTCCTCAAGGATATAGTTGAAAATTGTATTCATACTTTCTGGTACATTTGTAAGTTGGTTCATGGGCTATATCCACTACAGAGGATTATCATCAGTAGATTAGAAAAATAGCTCTCTAAAGAATCTTGAGTTCGTTGGTTCATGTTCCATATACAGTGGTACTCCCAATGTCTTTCTGAACATTCTCCCATCCTTTTATATCTTCTATTCTGTTGCCCCTTCAGGCGTGTGTGTGTGTGTGTGCACGCGCGTGTGTGTGTTTACATATGGATGTTAAGCACAAAGCAAAGTGTCAAACTGATAAGAACTATTTGAGTGGAGGTATGGTGTAGACATTTCAGAGAGCAGAGGATCATTTAATCATATATTCAGAGCTGAAAGAAAGGCTGTCTAGATGAAGCCCTTCATTCAATATACTTTAGAGGGTTTTTAGAATAATGATAGTAATAATAATATTTCTGTAGAGCTTACTATGTGCCAGGCACTGAGCTAAAACCAAAGAAAGTTTTACAAGTAGTTATTATTATTATCATCCCTATTTTGAAGTTGAGGAAACTGAGTCAGACTTGCCCAGGGTCACACAGCTAGGAAGTATATGAACCTGGATGTTTACTCAGGTCTTCACAACTCTGGACCCAATACTCTACCCACTATACCACCCAGCTGTCTTTTTGCTCAGAAGACAAAAAGCTATTAAGATCTCACAAAAATTGGGTTGTGGAAATCCTAAATAAGTTACCTGGTGCAATGAAAAGAGGTGTGGTTTGGCCATTAGAGGACCTGGGTTCATAGCCTAGCTCTTCCACGTAGGTGGTTTAGGCCAAGTTACTTTGACTTTATTTATGTGACTCAGTTTACCCTTACCTCCAAAATGAGAGTTGGACTAGATGACCTCTAAGGTCCCTTCAGTTCTCAATCAGTAATCCTATGATCCTCTCCAGACCTCAGTTTGCCTCCTCTTCAAAATGAGAACATGAACATATAACCTGTACGGTTCCTTCTATCTTTCATCTCAGACAATCACTAATTAACATGCTACAGGATACTCAGGAAATCTGTGGCTATCCATCTTCTTTCTCTGTTTTATCATTGCAAATTAACTATGTAATTTTGAAATCTCCGAATACTTTAACACCTTCCTGGAATAAGACTCTTCCCTCAATCATCGCAAACAAGTGGATATCCAACCTCTATTTGCAGATCTCCATTAGAGAGGAAGCCCCTTCATCCTGCTCACCATAGAGACATATACATATTAGTAGAGTAAAAGGCACCTCTCCCCCCAACTTTTTGTCTGTCATTTTATTTTACCTTTCAATTAAAAACCATTTATTTTCTCTCTCTCTCTCCCACTGTACAAATTGAAGGAAAAGCAAAACCTTTGTAATAAATGTGTAGTCAAGTAAAACAAATCCCCACATTGGCCATGTCCAAAAATGTACATCATATTCTGCATCTGGAGTCTACCACCTGTTGTTTAGGATGTGGGCAAGGAGCCTAGTTCATCATAAGTCCTTTCGAATAATAGCTCATCAGTGAATTGATCAGAATCTTTATCTCTTTCAAAGTTGCTTGTCTTTACAATGTTGTCCTCCTGGTTCTGCTCACTTCACTATGTCCCAATTCATACTAGTTTTCCCTGGTTTCTCTGATCCCACTCCTTTCATCTTCTCTTATGGCACAGTAATATACCTCCTCATATCATGATTCTTTCAGCCATTCCCCCAATTGATGGGGCCTCTTTTAATTTCCAAAAGCTTAGTTTTGTAGCAGACAGACCGACCCTGTCTTAAATCTTGCTCAGCTCAGGCTAAAGCTAAGAGCTGGCTGATGAGAATAGGTGCTTATTTATTAGGACAGTTTACCCCAAGTTCATGACTTCTGCTGAACTTTGTTTGGTATATGCTTATTTACATAGAAGCATCTGGAACAGCCCAACCCAAACAGTGACAGCTATATCGCTCATTTACATAACTATAAAATTGATACATAGGAATGAACATTGCGGAGGAGACAGGTTTCAACATGTGACTACATTTTCTAGACTCCTTTTCCAAAAGGAAACAGAGAAGTAGCTTCTACCTCACTAATAGAACTGAATATGTTTCTCCCTGAAAATATGCAATTAACACAAGCCATTTACTAGTAGAGACAAAGAAATTTGCTCAGGCCTCAAACATGTGAACATCCTTCTCATATGGATGGCTAGGCTGCAATAGAAACCTGTCTAATAGCATAGCTACACCCAATGGAAACATGGTGAATAGCAAGGACTTGGCTGTTTGAGGTGCTGATTTACTCAGAGTGAGACCTACCTTGAGGGAGCATATGGGGGGAAATAATTAGGCCTAATTATCACAGTCTTAAGAGATTTGACCTTATGCCACATGACATAATAGAATTAAGTATATGATATTGATCATCTTCAGGGCTCAAACATTTGGTTGGCTATTTCTATGGATGCCTTAATTTGGAAGCCCAACTGTTGTAGATAATACAAGGTACAGCATAATTTCAAGATATTTTCTCAATGGAAATAAAATCTGGGGAAAAATTTTAAAAATATATAAAATAATACATAGACCTAATTGGAAGGGATGGCATTAGTGCTGTCTGGCACAATATTCAAGGAGTGTGTGTGTGTGTGTGTGTGTGTGTGTGTGTGTGTGTGTGTGTGTGTACGTGCTTTAAAGATTGTTGTTAAGGCACAGTAGACAGAGCATTGGACCTGGAGTTAAGAAGATCTGTATTCAAATGCAGCCTCAGAGACTTCTTAGTGCAACAATCCTGGGCAAATCATTTGGCACTCTGCCTCAATTTCCTCATTGGTAAAATTGGAATAATAGTAGCACCTACCTCCAAAGATTAAAGATTAAATGAGTTAATATATTTGAAAGGACTTTGCAGACTTTTAAAAGTGATGTAGGTAGCTTTTCTTGCTATTACTATAGATGGATAAAGCAGCAGGTCTCCAAAGTCCCACCTATTAGGAAAACTCTTTACCCATCCTGCAACCTGAGAGTAAGATGTCACGAAGAGACAAACAGAAGTTTTGAAGGGGTGCCTTTGGTGTTTTCCATTGAAGAAGCTAATGTCCCTGACCTAGTTGAGTGCCCTGTGCTTCAGGGAACTAGTGCCATTACTCAGGGATGTGCTAATTGGATCCAATTATAATTGGACTGACCTGCCTTACAACTAAAATGCTTGATAGAATTGTTATTTTAAAAAAAAAAACAACTAGTAATGCTCTGTTAGATGAGAATTTCCTGTGATTGTGGTTTTGCAGAGGTCTGGGCATTGTTCATATACATGTAATGATCATAAGCAGGGGAGGTTACTCAAACAGATCCTCAGGAGAGAATTAAGCACTGTCCAGCCTTATGAGATGGTGGTTCACTAGTCTGTGTATTTGAATGAAAAGATGGTAAATAATGATTTCTCCAGACGGTGGAACTTGGAGTCATGAAGTTAGTTGAAAGAACATTGGATTTGAATCTGGGAAACCTGTATTTTAAGATACCCTCTACTACTTACTATTAGTAGGTCACCAGTGTTGTTAACCCTTTCTGGGCCCCAGTGCCTCAACTGTAAAATGAGAGGGAGGAACTCAATGGCTTCAGAGGGTCCTTCCCACTCCGTGTCTATGATCCTGGGATCCAGAGGGCAGACCTAGGAACAAAGGTGGAGGCAAAATGATGTGATTAAAAAGGATTGGATCTAGAACCCAAGGAAATGGGTTCAGATCCCAGCTCTACCCTTTAACACCTCTATAATCTTGGGCAAATAATTTCACTTCTCTAGGACCCCAGTTTCCGAATCTGTAAGATAAGGGACACGAACATCTAAGGCTCCCTAACTCTCCATCTATGACTAAGAAAAATGTTGCAGAGAGGATGGTTTAGATGCTTTGGGTGGTAGGGGTGAGGTAGGGGCAGTAATGGTTTTTCCACCATTACAGGTCTTCGTATTAGGTTTGGGAATCCTGTTCAGATCAGTTGGACTGGATCACATCTGAATTCCCTCCTGTGATTGGGTAAACAGCCACCTTTTTTTGATAATAATACAACTGTGCTTGTAATCAGATTGGAGATAAATTGAGTATGAATTACATTTACTTCATATGATTCTATCTTACCATGCCATTTCTACAGCTAGGAGATATGGTGGATAAAGTGCTGGACATGGAGTTAGGAAGACCTGAGTTTGAATCCTGCCTCAGATATTAGCTATCTAACCCTGGACAAGTCACTTGTCTTCTCTCTGCCTCAGTTTCCTCATCTGTAAAATATGTATGAACGTGATAGCATATAACTTTCCAGAGTTGTGAGGGGAAAAAAAAGTGATATAACATATAGAAAGCACTTTGCACACCTTAAAGTGCTCTGAAATTCCTGGCTGTTGCTATTCTCCATCTCTAAGCTAAAATGTGCCTCAGTCATTTGGCAAGTATTGTATCATCTTGATTTCTGTTAATTCGGCCATCATTATTCCTTTTGAGAGACATTAGAGGCAATCAAGTTTTCCTGTGTACTTTTGTGAATGACAATCAGAGTCTGCAAATTATCTTCCCAGCATCCCTGTAATTGGGATAAATGGAAAATCAGCTCAATTTATTGCTTTGACCTCATTCTGAAATTCAGTCCAGAAATCCTAGAGCTTGGGGATATTAACAAGGGCAAATAACCCTGCCCACCTTTAATTGCAGAGGCTCCCACAGTGAGATGGTATGCATTAGGAAAGATTAGCCAGTCTTTCCAGGGTTAACGATGATTGATTTTTGATCTTTCAGTTGAATTTCTGGCAGGTTAAAGGAATTGGCATGGACGTTTGTGAATCTTACTTTTTGGGCTATGGTTCTTTTCCCTCGGCTCCCTTTCTTATTTCTTCATAATTTCTTTATTTAGTTCATTCTTGCTGTCGTTTTTAACGAAAGCATCATGGGCCATTAATGCCCATTTCTGCCTCCCAGAGGGGCACCAGACCAGTTCACTCTTGAACACGAATAAATGGAGCTGAATGTCCTTACCAGAGGCTGAGCTTCTTATAAGCTCAGGTCTAGATGAAACAGAAAGTCACAGGAGACCATATTTCTATGTATCTTCTCTCAGATAGTAAGGCAAGTATGTCAATCATGCCTGTGTTCAGCCCTCAGTGGAAAGAGACAGTAAAGTTGTTTCTCCTTGTCTCTCGAGGGAAAGAAAAGCATGGTGCACCATAAATGTTACATGTCCTATGTATTGATCTCCATGTTCTCAGGACAAAAAGAAGGATCATTAGTTGTTGGCTTTTTTCCCCTCAGACATTTTTTGGTACCATAATGAATCATGTAGCTGAACAGAAAGAGGAAGGCCCCGAGTGCTGTTTGCAAGCTTCATCCAAAAGCAGAGGGTGAGGGTCTCCTGATACTCCAGGGGTTGTTGGGAAAAACTTTTGAAAGATTTGCTTTTCAAAGGATCCCTGCAGCCTTGCCAGGCATCACAAAGGCAAACCCTGTACACGCAAGGACATGTATTGATGAGCTGAGCATTCAGGAAGACAGCTTTATGGGAGATGACCCTGTCTTCTTTCCTGTAGCTGAGTTCTGCCCATGAGCAAATGTTTCTGTCAATAGGATAAATCTTGTTCTGAATGTGGAACATGAGATATGAGAAAATGGAATAGACCACTCTCCAATAAATTGTTCTTACATAGTTCTTTTGATCTTCAGCTATTTCCCAATCTTAGTAGAACTCCAAATTCTAATCTCTCTCCCCCAATCACCCTTGATGGGGGGAGAGATTCATTGCAGGACACCCAGAGTAACAAGTTGATAGGAATAGAATATTGTAGAGGGCCAAAGAAAACAGATGTCTATGGGGATGTTCAACTGCTAAGGTGCTAGATCAACTCAATTCAAGAAACATTTATTGAGTCTAATACACACCTGACACTGTACTAGGGATTGGGCTTTTAAAAACAGAAACAAAACAGTCCCTGCCCTCAAGGGGCTTATATTCTACTGAGAGGAAAATAAAAATAAATCATTGGACAAGCATGTGGTAGGTGCTGATGTATACCAGCCACAGTGCTGGGTTATAGGAATACAGAAAAAAGAAAAAAAAAAGGAAAGGAAGAAATAGTTCTTGCCTTCAAGTGGCTTACACTCTACTCAGGGGGTGGGGTGGGATATATAGACAGACAAGTAAACAGGAAGTAACGTAACAGGAAGTAGAGAGTAGGAATCATTAATCATTGGGAAAATGAAGAAATCATGTCTTTTCTAAGAAATAAATAAAGCCCTCCCCTGCTTCCCCTTTCCCCCAAAGTGAGAGATAGGTTGCTCTTTTGTGTGGCTGCTTCTAATACCTTTATATATTTACTCTGAGACCCTTGTTGGTAATGGTAAGAAAAGGCCTGTTGTTTATTTATTTAACAGCTTCCAAGGGTAAAATACAAAGGCCAATGAGTATAGAAAACACCATTTGTATCGTAAGGCAGGGCTCACATATTTCAAAGCGATGAAAGGAAGTGTCGATGGAGAACCCAGTAGAGGAAAATGAGACTGTCAGGAGTTGGCAGCTATGTCTGCTAGAGCAGCAGGTAACCAGTTATCACGATTGGAGTTCCCTGGTGGGATGAGTGTACATGGTCCACAGCTCTAACCTCAACAAGGAAGTGGAGAGAAAATGGGAAAGTATTGTAATGGACTGTGTGGGAAAGCAAAATTCTCTTCTTTTGCAAATAAATTGGCTGCCATTGAAATGATTATCATTCTCCATGAGTCAAAATTAAAGTTAGTAAATTCCTCTAACTATCTCAATTGTGATCTAAGATTTTAAATTGCAACGAGGCTGCAGAAATGTAATGTTTTTCATATCATCGGCTATACAAACATTATAATGATTATTTTCAGAGCATGCCAACATTAGTTTCATAGGGGTGATGATATTCAGCATTATAGCATGTAAGCTCTTTGTAAGTAGGTACTGTTTCATTCTTTGCACCTTTATTCTCAATACCGAACACAGGTCCTGGTATTTAGAAGGTGCCTAATAAATATTTCATTGTTCATAGGTAGGAATGATAGATCCCATTATTCTATTATCTATGTATCAAGAATGTAAATGGTAACTGTTTCTCTTTTGGCCAGCAACCCTAAGGGTCCTTTGCTCCGTTTGATTTTCTTTTTAATTAAAGGGGCCATCCCTTGACTTACTTCTTGAAGAGGCCTATTCACTGAATGGGCATTGCCTCGCTCAAAGAGAGTACCTGAAAAGACCTTAGCTTAAAGGCCCACAGTCTCCCACTGCATCTTGGGCCATTTCCAGTCATTCTGATCTATATCTGGCCACTCCAGATGGCTCTAGAGGAAAGAGTGAGACTGGTGACTTTGCACAGCCCTCCCTCACTCAAATCAAAGTCAATTGCAAGTCATGTTATCATCTCCCTGATATCATGGTCCTCTTTGAGAACGAAGGACAAACCACAACCACAAATCATATTTTGATTATAATAATTCAAGAAGTAAATTTCTCACATCGGCAGAACTTTCTTTCTTGCAGATGTTAGGAAAAAATATATATGCTTGTTGAATGAAAAAAAGAATGGAAAAGATATGTGGGCGGTACCCCTAATTCCCATTTGGTGATATTTAGAATGTTTTGGGGTCCATATTCTATTATTCATGAGGCCTGATTCTTTTTCTCTCTCTCAACCAACCTGATAATCCTTCTCTTCCTCTTCTCCTTCCCTGCTCATTTCTATTCCTCTCCTCCAATATTTCTACTTTCTTTCTCTCTCAAGAATATGTCCAGTCCCTGTAAATGCTCCTGCCTAACTGCCTTGCAGTTAACATCATCACCTGCATAGTTTTGTTTTTGTTTTTTTTGTTTTGTTTTTGTGAGGCAATTGGGGTTAAGTGACTTGCCCAGGGTCACACAGCTAGTAAGTGTCAAGTGTCTGAGACCGGATTTGAACTCAGGTCCTTCTCACTCCAGGGCTAGAGCTCTATCTGCTGCGCCACCTAGCTGCCCCTTTGTTTTGTTTTACATAGGCTTCTGGGGGATCAGGTTCCTTTTAAAAGAAATGAATGAATGAATGAATGAATGCTTTCATGTGTGTTGTGAATACAGCTTTATCTGATCCAGAATATGTGTGTGTGTATGTATACATACATTCACATATATATGTATGTATGTATGTGTGCGTGTATATGTATATATGTATGTATATATTTGTGTGTGCTCGTGTATGTGTGTATACATATATCATAACTGCTCATATATGCATCTAAGTTTGTATATTTGTGTGTACAGATGTATGATCTAGCCTTGCTCAAAATATTTTAAGGAGTCAACCTTGTGGTTTCGTAAAAGAACTAGAAATAACTATATTGCCAGATAGTTGAGAAACTTACAACTCGGTAAGCTCTGAGTATCCTCAAAAGTCATGATATCCTCTTAACAATGGGAATGACTGTGCTCTTAAACCTTACACATCCAAAATTGAGCGTTGACTTTGGTCTACTCTATAGAATGTGTCCAATGCTATGAACTGCTGAGTCCCTGGTCCTAATTGTAGTAAGGAGACCCTATCTCTAGTTAGTATTTCTCATTGAAAGCTAGTAACTGAAAGGAGTCTCTCTGTCTTACTGCTTCTAGGACATTATGATCTGTGTTGATGGAGGTTGATGGAAATGGGGTTATGGAATCAAGACAGACTAGCAAGCCACTGGGGAGGCTGAAAGTGTGGCACCGCCTTCAGTGATATGCCCTTTCCTCTTAGATAATTAAAAGATACAGACCAGCCAAAGTTAGCACATCTAGCTTTTGATATACAAATAAATGCTCTTGATGTGACAATATCAAGATTTAGTAGTTAACAAATGCTGGCTGATTTATTGATCTGCATGAATGGAGAAGAGTTTCCTCATCAAGAGTTCCCAATTCCAAGTAAATCACAGGTCTAGACTCCTTCCCTTACTCCCTCCAAAGAAAAATATATGCGAGTGAGCAAAATATAAAAATATATGAGTGTACCTAGCTGAACATTAACACAGTACCAGTAAAACTAAATACAATTCAAAATGGAATTGAATTGTTTAACTGCTAGCCTCCAAAAGTTTATAGCCTAAAATATATAATCCATAAATTTTACTTCTCAACTGAAATTGTAAATGGCCCCAAAGCCACTAATGAGCAATCAGACTCTTTGGTGTGTCTGCCAGAGTGAGTATAGCCCTCAAAAAGAGAAAGAAGTAGAGGGACTGGAGAAGAATTAAGGCAGAAATTGGGAAAGATTACTCTGGGAAATTGAGAGGTAACTTCCAACTCCACAGTCATTGCTGAATTTCTCTTACCAGGATTGATAAGCTTTATTTCAGCCTTATGTTTGGCTGTGGGGAGCAATGCTCCCTTTCTTCTATACTTCAAGGACCCAGTGTGTCTCCAGTATGTTAGTCCTTCCACTACTGCAGATATCAAATTTTCTGAATCTTAATAAAAAGCCATCATAAATTCCTTTGCCTGAAAGATTTTCTTCTCTGGTGACCATCCTATGGTAATAAGCTTCTCTTAACTTACTTAGACTGGTCCTTGGTATTTAAAAAAAAAGAAGAAGAAGAAGTTATCTGTTGTTGAAGCACTTACCGTAAGCCCTTCCAGTTGGTAAGATTTGACAGAGTTTGTGTCCGTGGTGATAATCCTTGAAAACCTGGAGTTTGCTCAAGACCACGATGAAATGTCTGACTAGTTTGCGTAGGGTAATGGTCAGTATCCTGCCTGGATGTTCAGCATTACTTTACAGTAGCTTACTCTTGCTCTTTCTCTACACACAGTTTGTTTCCATTTTTTTTTTTAAATTATAATGCCTACTTCTGGAAAACAGTGCTTATTATATAGAAGCATTATGACCTCAAACTTCATTTGGCTACCTTCGCTTCATGGTATGATTTCTTACTATTTGAGATTTATGGGTGCTGAGTAAATTTGACATTAATCTTTTTACTTGCCATCTGAAGTGTTATTTCTATCTCTCTTTCACCTTAGTTGTCTCCTACACACAAAGACCTTTTTGAAACTTGAGAGGACCTTCATATGATATTTTAACTAAATAATCAATGAACCCACAAGCATTAACTAAATGTCTGCTGTATGCCACACTCTGTTAGGTACCGAGAATGCAAAGACAAAAATGAGAGCATCTGCCCTCCATGAACTTTTATTCTATTGAGGGATGTCTCCTAATATGTGTATAAATGTATACAGAATATAGCCAAAATATAAATAATCATATGCAGAATATTTACAAAGTGAATACAAGGTGATATTGTGAGGGAAGGCTCTAGCCACTGGGTAGCGAAGGAAGGGGAAGACCAGGAAAGGCTTCATGAAGAAGCGGATGTTTGACCTAAATCTTGAAGGAGCAAGGAATACTAAGAGGTAGAAGGGGGGGATCACCCTGTTTAATATGAAAACACTTTAAAAATCAACATAGTAGCATTTAAAGACAAAAACAAAACAAAAATCCTTGTCCTGTTGTCATTCAGAACAAAAATCGACATTGTATTGGAAGAGCTGAATTATTTGTGGCTTCTTCTCAAGTGTTATGTATATTTGCAACCTAACATGATGGATTGGTATTGCAAAATTTTTGAGGATTGTATCCAGTATTTCACTTGCATCTCCTCCTAATATCTGGGAGAGAGCTAGCTCCCAAGTGGATTCTCAATAAATGTTGGCATCAGAAGGTTTCTTAATTGGTTGACTGAAGTCATCCCTCCTCTCATCAATTTCCCAAACTTTCTAAATGTCTCTTCATTTGGCCCTCCTCATTGGAAGTGGTTTGCCTCCTTGGATCCAGAACTGGCTATAGTATAGTTTATTACCAACTGTAGCTTTGTATTGATTTTCCTGCCTTCTCTCAAGTCAACATTAGAACAGCGAATTGTCAAGCATTTGAGAGAGGAAAGCTCAGAGGGATGGGGGAAGTGGTAGATGGGAGGAGGAAGAAGGGACTCATTAAGTCTCAGAGCATTTCACTTTGAGCCTGATAAATAAAAGACCAACTTGAGCCATCTGGTTCCATAAAACATGCCAGAAAATGTATATTAATTGTAAATCTGAGCTCATGCAAATGTGCCTTTCCCAGATAGGACCCGACCTCTGCATTTGTTTTCATGAATACCATATTGTCAGATACGATTTAAGAAATTTCTGACTTGGGAAGAAAAATGGGTCTAATTGTGACTACGTGGCTATATGTTTGAGATGATATAATAATAATAACAATAATAATAATAACAATTCACATTTCAACTATGCTTTAAGATTGATGATGTATTCTTTATCTTACCCAACCTTATGAATGAGATAAATGTCTATATTCTAGCCTTCACCTCCAAGCTGATAGTCCAGCTTCCTCCTGGGCTTCTGATTGGTAAGACTTTACCATTTTGTAGCCAGCTCAAAATTTCCTGACCAGCTTCATGCCATGCTGGGAAAGTATGACTTCCCTCTCTAATTTTCACCTCTGAGTCTATGAAGAGTAATCAAATAAACAAGACCATTCCTAAAAAAAAAAAAAAACATAATCAATCAATCTAGTTCTAAGACTCCACTCTTCATCTCTGTAATTTTCCTGAACTTCCCCACTCACCCCCAGTACTACTCTCTTAATAGATCTAACAATAATCACAGTGCTTACCATGTGTTGGGCTCAGTGTCAAGGGCTGGGTGTACGGATAGAGAAAGCAATTGCAGTCCTTTCTGTCAAGGTGCTCACATTCATTGTCTCTAAGCTCTATTGTCTCCATAAGCTCTTCAAAGTCAGAGACTGGCTAACCTTTGACATTTGTATACCCAGTGCATAGCGGAGTGCCTACACAGAGTGAGCTTGACAATGCTTTGGTTCTTTCTTTCTTCATTCGTTCATTCATTTGTTTTGCTTCAAGGAGCTATGTATACCTAACTTCTCTGCAGGTAAATAGTTTCCATTTCAGTTGTCTCTATTCTATCTGAACCATTTTCCAATAACACATGGCATAAATGCCAGGTTCAATTGGCTACTTGGAACTTATACTTTTTACCTGTGTTGCAATGATTTTAATTTATACCCTGCATTAATGCCAATGGTGAGTTTTTTGCATGGCTGTAAGAGCCACATGTTGGTCACTATTTGTAAAAGTCATAGAGTTCTAGACCGAGTACATACTTTATTGAAAGGCCCTGGACACACTACCCAAGCTAGCATAGTCTAGAGATTTGACCAATTACTTAAGGCAGTGATGTGCCTAAGAAACCCAAGGAATTTTAAATTCATTTCCCAATCTATGATTTTATTTTTTTAAATTTATTTATTTTTAGTTTTCAACATTCACTTCCATAAGATTTTGAGTTCCAAATTTTCTTCCCATCTCTCCCCTCCCCTCCCACCCCAAGATGGCATGCAATTTGATACAGGCTCTATACGTACATTCATATTGAACCTATTTTCACATTAGTCATGTTGTACAGAAGAATTAGAACCAATGGGAAAAACCACAAGAAGGAAAAAATAAGTTAAGAAAAAAAGAATAAAGGAGAGAGAGAGAGAGAAAATAATATGCTTCAATCTGCATTTAGACTTCATAGTTCTTTTTCTGGATGTAGACAGCATTTTCCATCATGAGGCCTTTGGAGTTGTCTTGTATCCTTGCATTGCTAAGAAGAGATAAGTCTATCAAAGTTAGTCATCATACAATGTGGCTGTTACTGTGTACAATGTTCTCCTGGTTCTGCTCACTTCACTCAGCATCAGTTCATTCAAGTCTTCCCAAGTTTTTCTGAAGTCAGCCTGTTCATCATTTCTTATAGCACTATATTGTTCCATTACATTCATATACCCCAACTTGTTCAGTCATTCCTCAATTGATGGGCATCCTCTCAATTTCCAATTCTTTGCCACCACAAAAAGAGCTGCTGTAAATATTTTTGTACATGTGGGTCCTTTTCCCATTTGTATGATCTCTTTGGGATACAGACCTAGAAGGGCTATTGGTGGGTCAAAGTTTTATAGCCCTTTGGGCATAGTTCCAAATTGCTCTCCAAAATGGTTGGATCATTTCACAACTCCACCAAAAATGCATTAGTGTTCCAACTTTCCCACATCTTCTCCAGCATTTATCATTTTCCTTTTTTGTCGTGTTGGCCAGTCTGATAGGTGTGATGTAGAACCTCAGAGTTGTTTTGATCTGCATTTCTCTAATCAGTGGTGATTTAGAGCGTGGAAAATAATATCTTAATTGAGTCATCAGGAGGCATACCTCCAACTTAGTTGCCATTACTGCTTCCCTACATACAACCACAGTAAGTTCCTTAAAAAAAAAAAAAGAATCATATAAATTTACTTTTTTTAATCTAACAGTGCCTCATGCAATATGAAATTTTATAAGTGGAAAACTGTTAACAGTTTCAGAGAAATAGTGCTATTAAAAATGAGGACAGAAATAATATTAACATCAAGTGATTCACCAATAAATAAATAAACAAACAAATACATAAGTAGAGAAGCAGCAATTGACAGTTGTGGTGGCCAGAGAAACTGGCTTGAGCCTGGTATATACATTGTCACTTATAATCTCTAGTTATGCTACCTCCATTCCACAAACAGATCCATCTTTTTAACAAATAAGTTTTACTGATCAGAAAGCTGAGGCATAAAGAAACTTCCAAAGACGCCCCTTTCTAAGAGTAAGAATATAGCTATTAAATAATAAATGATTGGAGATATGCTCAAGTTGTTCACTCAATTAGTACATTGAAGCCTTAATTCAGCTGCTTGATTATAGCTTTGAGCCCCAACTATTCAGGATAGGTGACTTCTTCATGGCTATATAGATGATATGTCGGAAGAGGGGCTCTGCAGTAGGTTTCCTCACTCTAAGCCTAACCATCCATCCCAAAACAAACTAAACATACCTCACTAAAGTGTTAGTATTGACCCTCATATTCCGGTTGAGTCCCTGCTAGAACTTCATTGAGAAGCAACATCTTGGTCTTCATTTGTTTCTTTCTAGGCAATGAATTTGATTGTTATAATATATAGTCTTCCAGGGATGGAAGGAGGTCATCAGCAAGCCATTCAGTCCATCTTCCTTTTCTGAGCCTGAGAATCTCTAAGGAAAAGTTCCAACCTTCCCTTAGAAACTAGTGTTAATGTTTCGTTTAATTAGATGAAATAATAGATTGAATGATTTGAAAGATTTTCTCCAGTGGACCTTTCTATCACTTTCCAGTGATGCATGCCCTAGAGTGGTTCCCTTTGCTTGCTTGCTTTCCCCTTTTTACTTTTCTCTGCTCTTAAGCAAAATACATTTGGCATTTGGCTACATCTGTGTGACATCAAAACAGGGGCGGCCTTATAAAAGCAAATCTCTGCCCACCATGAAAACAAGTCTCCACCCACCACTATCCCTTACCCCCTTAACTGGGGGATGGCCTTACATTCTAAGCTTGAAAGTTTCTTCCTATCCCCTTAACTGGGAGGTGGGGCTTACATTCCAGGCAATTCAAAGCCAAGGACAAATGGCTCAGGTTGGGGGTGGGGCAGGGCTTATTCTTTCTGTTAAGTGCTTAAAAACAGGGTCTGAGTGGGGGAGGATTTTGAAAGTAGTAATCAAGAATTATTTGACCCTTTGAGGAACCTTCACTTCTGAGAGTTCATTTCTCACACTACCTTCTGAACTCATTACCTTAATTACACTGAGAAGTCTTCACTGGGACATCCCATTCAGCTGGAATGGGCAAAATTCATCCATTCAAATGTTGTAGTTTGTTTTCTACATGGTGCCAAATATAGTTGGTTTGGGTTTTTACTGAAATGAATAATTTTGTTGAGTTTTAGCCAAGATAATATTTAGTGCAGCTATTGATTGCTTGTGTCAAATAGCCAATAAATAATTGTCATTTAGAGATTATCTTATCTCATCATCTCTGTCTCTGAGAATTCTTAGCTTTCTTTAATGATAACCTCAATCTGAGATGAGATGTGATAAACATTTATTAAGTGGCCTACTAAGTGCCAGGCAATGGGTTGGGGATACAAATAAGAAAAAAAGAATCGGTGCCTACCCTCAAGGTGCTTACAATCTAATGGGGGAAGATAGCACACAAAAGGAATCTGAAAATGGAAGTACCTGAGGGCAATGGGGACATGATGAAGATGATGGGAGAGTTGAAACCAAGGAAAGGAGTTGGTGGCAAATGAAGAGATGGCTGGGATTTTGAGCCTTCTGTAAAGGGAGGCTATGGGGGGAGCTCTTTGCTCCACCTTCCAGCCCTCTAATCAGTATCCTCAGAAAGAAGTGAGGATAATAATAAGATATGAGTAGCAAAGCTGAAGCAATCTCTGTGTTGATGAGTTTCCTGGTGATAAGTTTATTCAGGGTAAGGAGAGAACAACTACAACTAAAGACATATATGTATGTGCATGTATATGTGTATATGTGTGTGTATATATATATATATATGTTACACACACATATATATATACATGCACATATGTGTGTGTGTATATGTGAGTGTGATGATTAAAAAGTTTTGAGAGACATAGTTTCTAGGTAATTTAATCATTTTATTAATAAGGCCACCATATTATTAATAAAAGGAAGGTCATATGGCCATCTCTTTTGGACTAAGGACAATTATGGTGGTGTTCTCACAGTTTACACACCCTTCAAAGAGTAAGTGATCAATGAGGGACTGAGAGTGATATCACATCATCCTTGGACTGAGAGACTTACATCTACATACCCGGACCACCCCCAGCCTTGGGCAATCTATTCAAAGAACATATGCCCCACCCAAGCCTGAGCAGAACATAATGGCTACTCCACCAGGGTGGGGTCTTGAACAAAGAAGTTAATTTAATCTCATTATCAGCAATGTCCTTCAAGAAACTGAACTTTTTTTTAAAGCAAGACTTTAGAAAAAGAGGAATATTCTGATTCTCCCCCAAGTTATTGGTTATTAATAATCATTTCTCTCATATGTCTATACACGTATGCAAATACATACACATACAAATACACACACATACATACTCTTCTATGTCTGCAATGGGAGAAAGATCATTAAAGTAAAGAGGAGTATTATTACAGTAAGAGGAGGTATCCTGACTTTTTTTTCCCACTCACTATTTATGGAATGCATTACCCAAATGGGGACTGTGGGACTCAAAGAGCTTAACTGTTTTACCTTGAGTCACACAGCTAATTAGTGGCAAAGGAGGTATTTGAACCCAGGTCTCCCGAAATCCAACACTAGCATGCTAGCAAAATCTCAGACTTGAAATCTGGCAAGATGTAGGCTAAATAAAGCCTTAAGGACGTAAAATCCTGTGAAAAGCCTTATATTCTGTGCACGCTGTGTATGTTGTTAAATATTTTGCCATTTTTCATTGTGAATTTGTTGGCTGTTGAGAGACATTTTGTGGGCTTGAAGGAGTAGATATTTCCAAAGAGCATGATTTATTTTTAAGCAATCTGTACCAACACTACCACTCCCATTCCCCCCATTGTCATTCTAAAAACTCCATTGATAATTTTCTGTTGAATATCAAAGTACTAGGAAATCTACCCTAGGGACTAATTCTGCACAGATGTTGGAGAGTCTCTGGTTTGACCCAGTCCTTTTCTACCTCTCAAGTCTCTGATACTAAGATTCTCCAAGTGTTTCATAGAAGAAGCCGTTTATGCATCAGGGAATTATTCCATTTTCAAAGGAATCACCCCTCCCCTTTCTTTGCCCACCCCCTTCTTTCCTTTCAAGTCATTTTTCAACATTTTGGAGTTTAAAACACTGAGAAGTTTTAGAGCTCTGATCATAAAATATTTATACTCAGAAACTGAGTGAGATTTCCCAGTTTGCATGAACTTTGAAGTACAAAAATGACTTACATTTTCTTTTCAAAGCCCATAATTGCTGTTAGTGAATGTCCCTTGACATTCTCAATCACAGAGATGATCCAGAGATATAGTTTGCTTAGCTTTTGCTCCCAGAATGGTACAGGTCTACATAGACTTGGTTAGGAAAGGACAAGGGTGGCACTTCTGTCTCTACGTATTATACCCTTTTTCAGACATTAATGGCAGATGTGGTGAAAACTGTAATTTTGTTGCCTATTTTTCTCCAATTTTTTGTTGTCCTGTAGAGTGCCTTATTCTGAACAGAACTGGTGTGTGGAAGTAACTTTTATTTCCTTCATTGAAAGATGCCAACTGGTCATTCTATATTGTATTTTTATATCTTAGGCTACTCTGATCCACATCCATTGCTTTTAACCTCAGCTTTATGAATGACTGTTTAATAGAAATGCCAGTTTTAGAAAAGAAAAAGGGAAAGAGAAAAAAAAATTGCATATTTTATATGATATTTATATAGATATTTTTATAGGATGTTTATTTGAGTCTCTGTGTTTATTATTTCATAAACAGAAAAAAAGAAAAAAAATTGCATATTTCAGTTGTCTTCATTTCTAAATAAAGTCTATTTTTTCAATTTTATTTAATCATTTGCATAAATTATTAGTTTTCTTCCCAACACAAAAAAAATCCTTTTCACAGAAGCTGAATTTTATCTAGATGCGCCTGTTAAAAGAAAAAAATAAATACCTGTATGAACCATTAGTTCTTTGAGGAAATGGACTCTTGCTTTGTTTCTTTGGAGCTCTAGCTTCCTGGCATGGTGTTTGCATGCAGTGAATGCACAATAAATGCTTGTTCAATTGACTCGATTGATCCAGTTGACTCCTAGGATCATCGATTTAGAAAAAGAAGGCATCTTTAAGATCATCTGGTCCAATTCCCCCATTTTACAGATGAGGAAAGTGGAGCTGGTAGTCAAACCTAGAATTCTCAGATTTCAAATCCAGTTCTCTTTTCAGTATGCCATAGCAACCTCTTATATTTTTATTTCTCTGAGATGAGGGGATGATTCTTCACCACTGTTGTATCTGAGGCCAGGAAGTCCAAGTCATCTGGGTATTGGAGACAAAGGGAGCAATAGCTTTGTGTCCTTATCTGTTCTCTCCTCCCCTCCCATCTAGGTTCACTATGGACAAACCATGGACATTAACAGCTTCCTATTAACTAAAAAGTTGTTACTAAATAAGAGTATTGTACATTAGAAAGAAACCATCCTTAGAATCAGCCAATGCAATCACGGTTTAAGAAACCTGTCAGTGGATGAATGAATGAAAAGCACTTACCACTATGTGGTAAGGATGGTTCTTAATATTTGGAATACAAATAGAAAGTGTACCAGTCCTTACTTTCAAGGAGCTCACACTCTATTTGGGGGAGTCGACACATAAAAAAGAAACTTCAGCTCTGGGGCAGATGGAAAAGCCCAGAAGTGCTACCCTAAATTAGGTAGTTTAGATGAAAGACCCAGGGAAATGCAAGACAGAGAAAAAAAGAAATAGGATGGATGTAATGGCCTCCAGGATTTCAGGTGCCAGTGGCCATGTAAATGATGAGGCCTAGAGGTCCTCCATCTCACTGAAGGGAATAGAGTTGGCTTCTGCTTTCTCATCCAAGCCATGTGAATTGTAAACAGCATGGGGTGGCCCTGCTTAGAGGAGAAAGGTTGAAGGGGACATCAGCTGGGCAGGCTGTCCTAAGTAATGATTGGATAAGGAGAACAAGAAAGTTGGAGGCCATTTGGTCCATTCCTCTCACTTTAACAAGGAGGAAATTGAAGTCCAGAGAGAGAAATTAACTTCCTCAAGGTCTTATAAGTTGAAAGCGGCAAAGCCAAGATCCAGGAATTCTGACTTCAAATATGTCTTTTGTCCCCTTTGATCCATACCGTCTTTTAATTTAAAAGTAAAATCTAATTTAACACAAATAATAACAGTAATAATTAATATTGGCTGGCATTTATCTAGCTCTTTAAAGATGAAAAAGATAGCAGGTATAAAGAACTTTTAAATCTCAAAGCACTTGATAAATGCTAGTTACCATTGTTCTTCTTGTTCTGGTCATCTACCATGGCAAATACAAAAGACATTCCATTTTATCTAGAGCACTTTTCCTTAGGAAAATCTACCTCTACCTGTAAAATCATCAGTGAGTTTCCTTGATCAGTCCCAAGTAACTGGCATCATATTTTTAGTAGGATGTTGGTGGTTGGTAAGTGCAGAGGAAAGTGATCAGCATAATAAGACATTCCATTCACCCCAGATGAGAATGAGTTAAAAGAACTGGAAATTCTCAGCCTGGATAAGAGAAGATGTCAGAGAAGCTTGTTTGGCACCTTTGAGTGATGGAAAGGTTGTCATGTGGTTAGACTTGTTCTCCTGGGTCCCAGAGATCAAAATTAGGCACCAGAGGGAAAAATTGTAGACAGGCAGACTCTCACAGCAAGTAAAGAGATTCTTCCTAACAATTAGAGCTGTCTAGAAATGGAGTGGCTTCCTCCTCCCTAGAGGTCTTTTAGCAAAGGTTGTGATTGTATGACCAGTCCTTGGGGATTGCGTAGAAAGGGCTTCTTGTTCAAGTATTTAGGTTAGAGAAACCTCAATAGATTAGTTTAACAGCAAATCAGTTCTCTTCCAATGCTAAGATTCAATGATACTGTTTCCAAAAGACAACGACAAAAAGGAGTGGGAGAGAGTGAAACACACCAAACTTTACTTTTTAAATAAAAAAAAATGATTTTTCCTAAAGGATGGGAAAAGAAAGATAGAGAATTGAAAGGAATATGCAAGTATGATTCATTTTTGTTGGTGGTAGGACATGGAAAGAAAACCCTAGATCTGTCAATTTCTCTTCGTTCTGTTGGGATTATGGTAAAGGGTCACAGAAGAAAGAACACTCATTCTAGAAACCAATAAATGGATGGATGGATGAATGAATGCTTTTAAAAAAAAAAAAAGCTTTCTAGCATACCATAGGCCACCAGCCCCAGAATTATATGCTTTCAATCAATTGGATATCATATGCATTAAACATTCACTTTAAACAGAGTGCCTTTTGTTTTACTGTTCCTGGTACCTATCTCCTGATTTTTTTCTACTAAACAATGCTGACAACAGATTCTTAAGCAAGGTCTAAAAGGCTATGGGAAAAACAGGCAAGTGCCTGTATAAACCAAACAGTTGGATTTGCCCCTGGCCTGTGGACCCAGATAAACCATCTGGGACCTCAGTTCTCTTTTGTGTTCCATCACCCCTTCCAGTGCCTGTCTCTGCTGCTAATTTTGGAGACATAGAATGCAATGCAGAGAATTTGACGGGAGAGGAAGAAACATGGCATCTGGTTGTTTCTCTCTGCCCACATGCACCTCTTTCCTGCTCAGTTTCTTGAGAGCAGGTAGCTTAGTGGAGCAAGCTTTTAGCTTAGAATCAGGATTCAATGAGTTTAAAACCTAGTACTGAAATTATGAGCTGTATCACCTTGGACAAATCCCTTCCCTGGGCCTCCATTTACTCCTCTGCAAGATGAGAGAGTTGAACTAGGTGATCTCTAATGACTCTTCCAACTATAATGACTTAGGCTTCTACGTGAGCCCAAATAAGAAGTGTGTACACAATTGTGGAAAGGCAAATAAATAAGTGAATGAATGTCTGGATGAATGAATAGGTAGACAGATGAAAGAATGTTAGAAGACAAATGTGTTCGTTCACTCTTCTTTACCAGACACAACTCTCCAGATACTGTGGTTTCTTTATAATGGTTAGGTACCAGTTATGTGTTCCATGTTAAAAAAAAAATCTTTATATATGACTGTATAAGGTCAATGCATCTGAACCTTCTGTAAAAATGATTTTATTAAAAAGGAATGAAGTAGGAGGCATTGGCATGAGTTTTAACTAAAGTGTTATGTTGTCATGAAATGACTTGATCTGAACTTGGGAAGCAGGAAAGAAAAAAACATTTATATAGTACCTTCTGTGTACCAAGCACCATGCCAAATTTTTTTTAACAACTATTATCTCATTTGATCCTCATACAACTCTGTGAGGTAGATTCTAAGATTATTCCCATTCTGGGTTAAGGAAACTGGGGTACACAGAGATTAAGTGACTTGCCCAGGGTCATACAGCTAGTAAGTGTCTTTGGCCACGTTTGAACTCAGTTCTTCCTTACTCTAGGCCTACTCCTTTATCCAGTGCACCATCAGCTGCCTCACAAGGTCGAAGGACCCGGATTCTAATCCCATCTGTGATATTTACCAGCTGTGTGCTCTTAGGCAAGTCACTTCCATGGGCTTTAATTTCCTCATCTGTATCATGAGACAGCTGGATCAGCAGCACTCTAAGCTCCTTTTCAGGTCCAGATTCTCTGAGTATATGACTTCATATATGTGGTGCACTTACAGCCGTCTCCATCCTCCCAAGAGTAAGCTGGCCCAGGGCTTCTCTTATGCACATGGGCCACCTTGATAAAACAGCGGTGATAGATTTAGTTCATTTTAATGATGTCATTTGGGCTTGATAACTCTTTATAGATTATCTCCATGTTATAAACCAGGAAACTGCTTGGAAGGGTCAATTTTCTTACCCAGGGTCAGAAACCTAGAAAGTGTCAGAAGCCAAATTCTAGCCTGGTTTGCCCACTTGTGCACTAAGCCCAACAGCTATTATTCCGTTTGCTCCATTTCCCTCTTGTCTGGATTCCTTCTTTCTAGATATTCCTGTGTTCTAGATGTGAAGAAGAAAAGAGGCTAAACCTTGACCAGTTTGCCTGTTGATTGGAAAGGAGGTGTCACAGTATGTTTGGGCTTCATTTATCTCTAACATTGTCTTTTCTCTACGAAGACAGAAAACCAAGGATAGTCTTACTCAATAGTCTCTTGTAGAGGGCACCAAATGATTGCTTGGACTGGTATACAAAAAGTACATCCAACTGCACCTCCTTTAAAATATTGTGCATCTGGTGCCAACCAAAGACAACTCTGCAAAGCTAAGCTTCCTCAGTGCAAGCTCACTTTTGATCTTTTTAAACCTATGAGAAAATCCTACTAGGCCTGTAGAGTGCTTGCATAGATTCTTAACAAATTAATCCCTTCTGATTCTTCCCTAACCCTCATTCTGAAGCAGGGGTTCATAACCTTTATATTGTGTCATAGATTACTTTTCAATTCAGTGAAGCTTATAGACCCCTTCTCAGAATCTTAACTGTTAAAAAATAAAATATAGGCTTATGAAGGAAATCAATTATATTGAAATAATTATCAAAAAAAAAAAGCTCATTGACCCTAGGTTAAAGTCTCATGATCTAAAGCTTAAATTGAAAGACCATCAACCCAGATTTTCACCAGGCCCTGAGTTCCAAGAGATTTCAGATTTAGAGCTATGTTGTTGTTGTTTTTTTTAAACTGGCTGAAATGGCCTGGTCACAAGTGAAGCATGGGCCTGGGGAGTGTCATAGATCCCCAAAGAGGGTCTATGGGCAATCTCAGAAAGCCATTAGGTCAGAAACTATATCGTGTATGCACAAGGAGGCTGTTTGTCCTGGCAGGCGGCCATCCTCTGGTGGTAATGAGCATAGCATAAAGCAAAGTGATTTGCTAAGGGGGAGAGGAAAATAAAGAATCTACTAAATACATTTTCTTTCTCACAGGGCTACCCTGAAAAAGCATGCAAGTTATGTTAGCGTGACCCTCAGCTTTGCTTTTCTCTCCTCATGAATAATATTTGTATGGGGGCCGAGGGTGGATGTTGACAAGGGCATTCTCAATTTTGATTTTACTGTGCGCCATCTGATTCCCTCAGGCAGCATATGCAATATCAAAAAGAGTAGCTTTCTGTGCTGGGCTCTTATGTCACTTTAGCTGTTTTTCTGATGGGAAGAAGGGAGAGGCAAGGAGAAGACTGACTGAGTGCAAAGTAGGCTACTTCTTAGCCTTTTGATCTCCTTTTGCTATGTCTGTGAACCAGGGTCCACTAGCCAGATCTTGCCAAGTGCTCATAAATGGAGCGTGTGTCCGTGAGCCAGCATGGACTATGGCAACAGCTCCCCATTCAGTGCCAGTGAGTTTATTTCTCAGTTTCTAAAAGCAGTGGAAACTGTTCCACTTGTCTAATTGGTTCTCAAAGTTGGTTGTGGGTAGGTATAAATTGTTGTGTTACTTCTGGTAATTCACATGTTTTTGCCAGGATGGTATCATGGTATCAGTGCCTAGCTGCATGTGGGCCAGAGCAGGAAGTCTTTCTTTTCTTTTTTTTTTTTTTTTGGTGAGGCAATCAGGGTTAAGTGACTTGCCCAGGGTCACACAGCTAGTAAGTATCAAGTGTCTGAGGTCAGATCTGAACTCAGGTTCTCCTGACTCCAAGGCCAAAGCTCTATCCACTGTACCACCTAGCTGCCCCTCGAGCAGGAATTCTTAATCTTATTCTGTGTCACAGATTCCCTTTGGAAGTCTGTAGATGTCTTTTCAGAATACCATTACAAAGGCAACCAATTATTTTTAAAGACAGATATCTTCCTTTTTTTTTTTAATTTAAATTCATGGATGTACAGTTTAGAATGGCTGTTCTAGAGAGGCCAGCCAGATTGTGGAGAAGTTCCAAATTCTAGGTCTTGGCAGACCAGGTGACAGTTTGCTAAGGATACTTTGGCTGGATCATATACAAATCGGGAAGCCCCAGACAGGGAGATGAAGGCATGGAATAGTGACAGACAGGTAGAAACACATTGGGGCCAGTAGGAAGATGTTGAGACAGAGAGGGGCACAATTCATTACAGATGAAGTACAGAAATGAATTTGCCTCTGTGCCCAGGGAACCGAAGGTTATATAGGACATGAACTCTTAAATGTGTTTAGTTTTCCTTTGAAGCCTAGCAGGAACCCCAAGAGATAGAAGGGTATTGCACAGAGATAGCATTTAGCTTTCATTCCCCCTCTACCCATTTTGGCTTCTTGAGGGCAGAGACCTTGGGGCTGGAGCATTGTATACAATTGGTATTAAATTCAATCCCACTAAAACAGGCTAAAAACACTTGCACAAAGATTTCAGGGAACACGCCCATGAAATGTTATAGACCTAAAGCACCATCATGGGGCTGAATGGCAGTTCATAAGCAGTTGATACAATCAAAGTTATTGCCCCTCCACACCCTACCCCAAACCTATTCCTTCTCCTGATTTCCTTATTCCTGTCAAAAGTCCCCCTGCCCCTCTACTCATCAAGACTCAGACTGAGACACTTTTTCCCCTCCCTCTCCTCTTGTGCTCCTGTTTTGTTTTTTCTGTCACTTTGCCTCCTCCTAGTCAATGTCTGATACATTCTTACTCCTTTGACCTGGACAGATTGCCTTCCTTCCCAGATCTACCAGCCCAATTCAATCGATCAACTAGCAAATACTTATTAAGCACCTCCTGAACATGAGACGCCATGCTAGGAACTGGGAATATGAAGTCAGGGGAGAAATCAGTTCCCTTCCTCAAGGAGTTTTCTGTGTAGTTTGTCTCCTACCCATCCTTTAAGGCCTTGAGCTCAAATGGCAGTCTTCCATCAAGCCTCCTCTGATCTTCTAGCTGGAAGGGATTCTTTCTTCTCCTACACAGACGCTGAGAGCAGTTTATATCTCTTGTATTATTTCCTATTTTTCCTTTTATTAATAATGTGTGTACCTATCCTAAATGGTAATGGTTGAAATTAAAGGATCTGAGTTTGAATTCTGTCTCTGCTACTTATTATTTCTGTGTCTTAGATCTAGGCCTCTGGGCCTCAGTTTCCTCATCTGTAAGATGAAGAAATTGGACTAGATGATCTCTAAGGTCCCTTCCTGCTTGAAATCTGATTCTGTAATCCTAATTATTACATGCAGTGTTACATAACTGAGGACGGACAACGCAGCCTCTAGATGATGAGGGAATAGTTGACATCTGGCTGGGGATTTTGCAGTTTGTTTATTTGTTTGCTGGGTTGGTTGGTTTCACTGATTTTGGGAAATTTCTTCAACCACTATAGTCCAGTATCCAATCTGCAACTTACAGTATTAAAGAATTAATTGGGCACTGAGAGGTGAAATGATTGCAGATACTATTTTCAACCAAGTCTTCTTAATGTGAGTCTAGTTCTCTAACCACTAGGTGATGTTACCTCTCTTGTAGCAATTTATGAAGAGGGGATTCATCAAGGAATATCAAATCCTTCCCTGAAAAAGCTGTGGATAGAAAAATTTGCAAATTGCTTAAAAATCTCAATGAAATGATCTTCCCTTCCTACCGTTCCTTCTAAAATCTCTTAAAAGCAAAACTCAATAAAATATGTATGTGTGTGTATATGTATATATGTATATGTATATACATATATATAAACTGATCTTTAGTTTGAAATATATATAATATATTTGTATATTAATATACATTAATATATAATAATATAACATATGTGTGTGTGTTATATATGTATGTACCTGGGTACGAATGTATCTCTGTATCTGAAGGACCTATGAATTCATTGGGTTCAAATCCTGCCTCTGGCTATGCTAAACTGTATGACCATGGCAGGATTTGAATCCAGTTCTCCTAGATGTCAAGTCCAGTTCCATGCAGGAAGCCACAGTTCCTTTCTGGTTTGGACTATACATTCACACATTTCAAGAGGTAGTTCTAAATGCCCTTCTTCTTGGTGAGACGAGTGATCATGCCTGTCTGTTTGATTATAGCCTCTGTGTCTTTCTTAGAACATCAGGGTGAACCATAAGTTGTGTTTGCAACAACCCTGCTTAACGGCAATGACACTTTTAAGGAACAGTTCATGGAAGGAAAGAATCTTTTTTTCAAAAGTCAATTTCAAGTTTTCTTGTTTGCCTTTAATATTTCATTACATTAATTTTTCAAAATGACAAAACAAACCTTCATCAAGTGAAACTGAGCATGACCCCCTCCGATCTGTACATCTGTTCCCCTCCTGCTGTTTTCTTGCATAATTCATTTTAATATATTTAAAGTATACACTTCATTAAAATTCGCAACACCCTGTTTACATATAAAATTTACATCAAAGGGGAAAAAACAGTATAGAAAGAAGTCCGTTAAATTTCTTCCTGTCCTATTGCTGTCTTAATGATGAATATTGAGGTATCTCTCTCCATTTACCTCAGCAGGGTCTGTGTTATCTGGGTGTATCTTAACTTGCCCGGCTGGAGAATTTGTCATCTCTTCAGTTCTGTTTAAAATTTCCTCTAGGATGTTTTGAATTTTTGTCCCTTTCCAAAAGTCTTTGTTTTCTGTAAAGACCTTATGCAGTATTGGCAGTCCCTTCTTGTCCCCCTTTGCTCCCTCTGCTCAGTCACATAATGTATGCGCCATATATGCCACATGACTGTCTCTCCGCCAAAGTGGGTGTCCGGAATACTAATCAGTAGGAGACTTCACTGTGGAGTGATGGCTTTCTGAGTTCCTTGCCTGCAGTGCAGGGAGGGAAAAGACTGTGGGCCTTTATTACCTTATTCTTTTTGAGATTGCCCCTGTGCCCTTTGCATTGGCATGGCTCCCATTTCCTTTGACTGGCTTCTTCTTGTCTTTTTTTAATTTATTTGTAATATTACGATGGTGTATGGTAAAACCTTAACTCAAGGACCAGTAAACTTGACAGGACATTCATTCTCCCCTAAGCTCCTCCCAAAACATAGAGGACACAGGGATGGGGCAAAGAAGTGATTTGCTTAGAACAAGGGTTTCACGTTTTGGGCCGTCTGGTGAATGCTATGCACTCTATCTCAAAATAATTTTTAAATCCATAAAAATAAATATATAAGATTGCAAAGGAATTCAAATAAGTAAAGAATTATCGTTAAATGCCTACCATGTAAGAAGTTATTACAACTGGATGATGACAACAAGAAGTATTTACTTAAACCCAGATTTAGTCAAGAAAAGCAAGTCCAAGGGCTCATCTCTGCGAGCATTTGGGGAAATATTTAGAAATTTGAGTGGGATGTAGTTAGGGAAGCTTTGATCTGGAATATTAAAGTTATTGTTATTGTTGTCGTCGTCAGCATCGTCATCATGTGATATCTACATGATGTCTGGAGAATACAAAGAATGTGTTACTACATTGGATGGGTAATCTGGCAGATGGATGAGAAAACTTGTTCCAGTGTCCTAGAGGGAAGACAAGCAGGAGAGGTTGAGATCTCCATCTTTGAAGGGAGTGCACATATTCAGAAGATCTGAAACCAATTGGTGCAGTGTCTTTTGGTGCTTAGAAGTGTAATATTGTTATTGACTTGTTGTCTATAGTTCCATTAAGAATTACATGATGCTTTCTGAGGAACGTTCACCGTACTTACTGTTTGATGCAGTGGAGAGAGGGCCAGCCGCCAAAGAAGGAGACTTCAAGCCTCCCCTCTGCTGCTTCTAGGACCCTGGGCCATTCATTTTCCAGAGCCTGGGGCAATACTCTAAGATTAGAAATTGCTAAATTGTCATTGATCTACACTGTTAGAGGGAGAGGGGACACCTCAACCCTGATGAAATCAGGTCCAGAGAAAAAATAATTAATGAATAAATATATGTGCGTATATATGCATGTATATATTTGTATATGGACATGGCATGCATACATGAATATGTGCATATGTGTGGATAGCTAGATGCTAAAGAAAGAAATAGATGGGTAAATGGTTCGACTGATGAACATCAGTTAGCATAACACAACTAAGTGCAAAGTTCTGAGTATATTCCCCTGCATTTCCCTTCCCAAATCAGTTGAATTCTCTGGCTACAAAGTGTTAAATCAGTCTGGTTCTATTATCTACCCTGTGCCTAGATGGTTGAAATTCTAAGTACATTAAAAATGGAAAAATATAAAGGATTACTGTTCTCCTGTGTGTATTAAAAGTTGGCTTAAAATCTCTTACTTTACTGCCCTCTGGTATCAGTTTTCAGACATAATTTATCTTCAAAATGTAGGAAAAGCAACAGTGACTTTGATGTGAAGTTGCCGGCTTTTTCATTCCAGACGGTAATCTTTTTTTTTTTTAAATACCAGGGCACAGAGCCCAGGGTCATATTTTTCCTCTGTCAAGCCCCCAGAGGAGGACATGGGCAAAGCCCAAGCATGGGGAGCTTCAGATGGGGACTGGCTTCCTTCAGGAACCATTTTGCTGATTTCTCCACTTCTGCTTTCCCTACACACCACTCCAGCCAGCAAAATGACCAAAATTCGAACGCACACTTTCTGCCCTCGGTGTTGCTTGCCAATGACGCTGAGCAGTGATGCGGGCAATCCCAAACGGAAACAGATCATCCAAAAGTCACGTCGGTATTTTTCATGGGTTGTTTCTTAGAAAGAAAATACGTCTTCATAATTAGACTTTTTGTGGCAACATGAATTTTCCTTCTCTGTGTACATGCAGACTGATGGAGCTGGAAGAAATGAGAGGGAGAAGCCTTCAATATGTTCCAGCTTTCTTTGAATATTCTTCACTTAATTATTGAAAGATACTTTATAACCCAAGAGGCAGTATAATGGTGCAGCAACTAGGCAGTGAAGTGGTACAGTGGTTAGAGCACTGAACCTGGAGTCAGGAAGTCCTAAATTCAAATCCAGCCTCAGACACTTACTAGCTCTGCCTATCTCGGTTTTCTCAACTGTAAGACAGGATAATAAGAGTGCCTCCCTCCAAGGATTGCTGTGAGGAGCAAATGGATTAATGTCTGAAAAGCACTCAACACGGGACCCAGGATATAGTAGGCACTTAATAAATGTTTAGTCTCTTCCCTCCTCTAGGGGATAGAGTACTGGACTGGAGAGTATAGAAAACCAATTTTTAGTCCTACTTCTCACCAAGGGTAAATCATTTAAATTCCCTGAGCCTCAGGCAACTCTCTAAACCTATTGTCTGAGAAGGTAAGAAAACCAGCTGACCTGATTGATCCCAGATACCTGATTTAAGTCCCTTGAGGAAAGGAAAAGTTTTCATTTAGCCTTGTAATCCAGAAGGTACTTAATAAATGCTAGGTATTTTTAATTTAATTGAACATATAGTATAAAGTGAAAATGTAGGCTTTTGCTAATTAAAGGGGGAACAGGTGGTACTTGCTGTCCAGGGAGAAAATCATAGGATCACAAAGGTACATCTGGAAGGGACCTCAGAGGTCATCTAGTCCAACTCCCTAAATGTATAGATGAGGAAACTGTGGCCCACAGGGGAAGTGACTTGCCCAAGGACAAACAGGTGGATTTGAAGCTGGAAGCTCTGATTCCAGAACCAGTATTCTTTGCATAGAACTTTTATGTGTAAAATAATGATAACACCAAACTCATAGGGCTGTAAGTAGGATCTGGTAAGAGTAAGATTGCACTGTGAAGTGCTTTGTAAAACTTGAAGCCTGATATAAATGCTAGCAATTAACATTACTATTATTAGCACATGTCCTTGAGACTATAAGCTCCCCCCCCAAAAAAAAAGAGTTCAGGCATTAAAACTTTGTACTTTCCTCAGTGCTTAGCACAGTACTCTGCACACAGTAGGTGCTTAATAAGTGTTTAATCGATGATGAATTTGGAAAATCAGATACTGTGTTCAGTTTAACATATTACTCAACACAGGGTTTTGTGGCTGATTAATGATGCTTATAAGACTGTGATGAGTCACTGACTCTGTAACAAAATAGCCCTGCTGCCACTGAGGCCATTCCAGGTTGGGACACTATTCTTGCCACCTACCTTGAAAATGCATAGTTCATGACTTGAAATTTGGGCCATGATGATAATATTGGGATTTACCTGGCCCTTTAAGGATTGCAAAATACTTTACATCCATGGTTTCATTTGAGCCTTACAAAAGTCTTAACAAGGGAATACTACATGAATACCCACCTACAGATAAGGAAACTGAGGCTAAGAGAGATGAAGTGACTTTCCATGGTCACACAGTTGACAAGAGTTGCAGGGTTTAGCCCATCAGTTATGGGGGCTGGTGACCTTGGCCAATCTTTCTCCTTCTTATTTGGTTTAGGCGCATTGCTCTAAGGTTGACTTTGGCAATCTGAGAAGTCCTTCAGTTTTATCCCCAGCTCAGATTTCCGAGGAATTATTATAATTTTGATCCTTATCTAAAAGGTCCTTCCCTACAAGGGTTAGTCTACGAGATTCTCTCCAACAAGGGGAGTAATTTTATTTAAAAGGTATCTAGAGTATGAACAGGAATCAGGTGTGATGGTGGTTTTTACTGATTCATTTCAGTCATGTCTGATTCTTCATGACCCCATTTGGGGTTTTCTTGGCAAAAATACTAAAATGATTTGCTATTTCTTTCTCTAGTTCATTTTATATATGAGGAACCAAAAGCAAACAGGGTTAAATGACTTGCCCAGGGTCATTTAGCTAGGAAATGTCTGAGGCCTAATGAGAACTCAGGAAAATGAGTCTTCCTGATTCCAAGTCTAGTGCTGTATTCATTGCAGCACCACCTAGCTGCCATAGATTAAGGTTTGAGAAGACCTGGAAAGAAAGCGACTCTGTCTAAGACACATACTTGCTTAGGAGACCTTGTGCTCACAACCCAGCTTGGTAGAGGGAGGGAGATCATTTTCTAGAGTGGTGTGTTTAATTGTAAGCACTAGAGCTTAAGAACAATCATAAGCTAGATGCTATCTAGAGAAGGTAGCCAGCATGGTGAAAAGCCCTGAGTGCATGACATCTGAGGACCAGATGAAGGAAGAGGGAATGTTTAGTGTGGAGAGAAAAAGGCTGGGGGTTGGGGAAGAAGGGAGGCCTCCCAATCATAATCAAATATATGAATGACTGTAATGTAGGAGATCAGTGTTCTGTTTGGCCCAAGAGGGCAGAAGCCATAGCAATGAGTAAAAGTTGAAAAGAAGCAAATGTAGGCTTGACAATAGGAAAAATCTTCTTAATGATGAGAGCTAAATCAAAGTGAAGCCAGCTGCCCTGAGAGCTGTTGAGCACCCCCTCTTTGGTGGTCTTCAGGAAGAGGCTTAGTGATCACTTGTTGAGGATTGTTGAATGGGGGATTCCTTGTGAGTATGGATTGGACTTGCTGGCTGCTGAGAAATCCCTTCCAACTCTCAGGTTTTATCAGTCTATGATTATGTGATTTATTACCAGTGGAAGCTTGGGCAAGTGACTGTGTGCAGATGTGTGAGAACAAAAATGCTGCGATTTAAAAATGGAAACTCAAGCAGGGACTCATTTAGAAGCAGAGAAGACACTGCGGGATCCTCATTCCCTCGTGGCACAGGTGTATTGGGTGTCTATGGAATAAACTCCATCAGCTCTTCACGTACAAGTCTTCATAGGGTAAGATGTTGAGCAGTTAAAGCTGCTCTTCTCTGGAGTAGCAGAGTGAAAACATTACTATTCTCACAAAGTTGGGCTATCTCAGCAACCACTCTCTGTGAGGTATAGAGGAAAGACTACAGAGTTAGAGTCAGAAGACCTGGGTTCAAATCTGGCTCTTTCCCTTACTTCCTGAGTGACCATGGCTGAGTCACTGCATCACAGCCCTCAGAGACAGACACCACTTGACAGTATGGGTCTGGGCAAAGGTACTGCCTTCCCAGTGGTCACTCTCATGTAACTTGTTCTATTTTCCTTGACAGTCAGTATGGAATAATGGATAGGGTACTGTACATGGAGTTGGGAAGACCACCTCTTCATACCATGTATGCTTTTCTTTAGTTTCTTTAACTGTAAAATTAGGGAATTGGATTCAATGACCTCTAAGGTCACTTGTAGCTGTATCATCTTATAATCTTTTTGGTAGAGTTCCACTGGTACTTTCCTTTATAGCCCAAGTCTCCTTCTGAAACTCTTTGCTAGACAACTTGAAGACAACCTACTTTGACCACCAGTAGAACATAAGCTTCTCGAGGGCCAGAGCTATGTAGTTTCTATCTTGTATCCCCATTATCTAATATAGTTTCAGACAACTAGTAGATATTGTTGAATTGAATTAAACACTAAAAGCAAATAACTTTCCCCCCCAAATTTACCCCAAAAGTTTTTCAGCTAATCTATATCAATCAATAAACATTTATTAAGCACCTACTATGTGCCAACTACTGTCCTGAATGCTGTATTACCCACTATTTCACAGGGTGCTTTTGAGGAAAGTGTATAGATTTACAAAGGGAAGCAACTATTTCTGGTCTCTGGCCCACCAACTTTTGAGTGGGATCATTTTCACAGCTTATCAATTTTCCCTTTGCCTGGGGGTTTCTATTTAAGGCATAATTCCATTTCTGCCTCCCCTGACTAAAATTCCATTAATAGAACACCACTCAGCTGGCCCTGTTCCCCATCATGAGTGGAGCCACCTTTGGTATTCCATTCTTTTCTCTCCCTTCTGTGGCAGCTGATATATCCATATCACCCTCTCCTAGTGGCTGATAGTGAGAACACTAGTAAATCCTTCAGCTTTTCTCCCTCCTGCTACTTGCTCACTGACCTTTTACAAATTTAATTATTTATACCCAATTTGGTTTTCTCTTTCTAGTCTCGCCATCCCCCTGTTAATGTATTGAATGTAGACTTCATATTTTCAGACCACACAGTGGAATATGCCCCAGGAAATCTCTCACTTTCTGAAGCCAAGTGACAAATGAAAAGGGAAATGCCAAAGAATTTTGCAATTTGAAACACAGTGTGTGGAAATAAGAACGCCCTGCTGAAGTGATACTGTAATATATCCACTTCCCCTCCTGCAGGGAGGAATTTTGCACAGAGAACTGGGGCCCTTCTCCTGATTAAGTGTACTGTAAAGCCTCTAGTCAGCAATGAGACGTGCTGTTGCCTACATGATCCATCAGCCACAGGAGAGTGGGCTCAACCCCTGAGCTTGCCTCTTCTCACTTCCTTCAGAAAGATCACAGTTTGACTCGTCCTGCTGCTCAGTGTAAGCATCCCTTGAGCCTGGTGATACGGGTTGGAAGAGGAACAGCTAGTGAGGAGAGACAGGAACAAAGAAAACCTTCAGTGAGTATGGTAGACTAGTGTGGGAGGAAATAATGGCAATGAAACTGACCCTAAAATGTTAAAGAAACCCAGACTGGTATTGCTATGGAAAGAAAAATAGATGAATTTAGTCACCAGGGGGCACTGTTGACCTCTTGACTTCTCCTGTTCAACAGTAAAGACCAAGTAAAGTCAACTGCATGCACTCCCCTAAGGACAGGCATTGTCCCCAACATCAGAGGATGCTCTCCAGTGCTGGCCAAGCTCTCTCTTACTCTCAGAAAACTGGATAGCTCCTTCCTCTTACTCGGGTCTTTCAGTGGGTGAGAGTGCTTGTTATCTTATTTGTCTTGGGGCATCCCAACCCTCCAAGTCTTTGACTCTTTCCATGTTTTCTCATCTCTAAAGACTGGTGGCTAGAACCAAGGAGCTCGCATCTGGACTGACTCCTTATTCCTCTCCTCATACCAGGTTCTTCCTCCTGCTACAAAAATTGAATGGACTAAAGTACAGAGAAAATGGAGCATTATCTATCTATCTATCTATCTATCTATCTATCTATCTATCTATCTATCTATCTATCTATCTATCTCTATCTCTACTTCTCTAAGGGCTCATCTGTTTTTAAAATCCTATATTCATGTCAATAAAGCATTAAACATGAGGCAGGGTTCTTAAGATATTCCAATACTTCTTTTTAATCCCCATTATTATAGTGTGAAGTTCCTATTGTTTGATCAGCATGTCTCATGAAAGACGTCAGAGGAACTTGGCATTTGCAGGTGGACATTTAGAATGACAGCATTCATGAACTTGACGTCAGTCTCAGCAAGACCCCCTCTGCACCTTGTACTGAGGAGCTCCAAGTGCGGGTGTTCTCACAATGGAGAGCTTGTAGGGATGTTGAAAGACTGCCTGCTTTCTGGGTCATTTGTGGTAATGTTTGATTATGGTGATGACTAAAGAAATGAGCTGTCTGCTTCTGGGAAGACAGCGATGCTGTGTTGAAATGTCCTACAATAGATGGAGGGAAGGACTTTCATCTTCAAGAACTTTGAAGTGGGGGAGGGGGGTAAAAAAGTACCCCAGCAACATCTGCTTAAAATGAACTCTGTGTAGCCCTCAGCCTACTTCTTAAGAGTGGTTTTCATCTTCTTCAATCATCTCTTGTCTTCCCAGGTTTTCTTTGGTCTTCCTTAAGCTTTGAAATAGAGCACAGTCTCTGGACATAATATATATTATTTTTCAGGGAGACATACTTTTGAATCTCCATAGCAAGGAAAGAGTCTCATATCCCTCCCTCCTTACGTAACTAGGCCTTTGTCCACGTTGCTCCTAAATGCCAGGGCATTGAGGTTTAGGCCATAATTATTCTGGGACATATTTTATCTCTCCTTGCTGGACGGTATGTTCCATGAGAGCTTTTTCTCCTCTTTATCTCTCATTGGTCGTTTGCCCATAGCAGGTACTCAATAAATAGCATTTGGAATTGATGAATACACCTAAATGGTGGAGGTCAGTGGTATCAAACACTAATGGAAATAGATCTTTGCAGGCAAAATATTGATATAGAAAACCACAAAGTAACATTATCTATGTTGTATTGTATTTTTCTTTATTTTGCTAAGCATTTCCAAATTATATTTTAATCTGGTTCAGAGGCACTGGGGAATTTTGTGGGTTGTCCCAAGGTCCATGTTTATCACCTCTGGTCAAAGTCATTTCTGTTCTGGTCTTTGATGATTAGATTTGAATGATTAGAAAAATGTCAGGTAGCTATAAGAATAATAGCTGGAATTATGTGTGTGTTTATACATATAAAAATATATACATACATATGCATACATATATGTATGTAGCTATGTGTATCTACATATGTAAGCATATATAGCTACTTACACATAAATATATATATCACTTTATGTGCATAGTTATATATATCACTTTACATATACAATGTCATTTCATTCTTACAACAATACTTTGCTATTGCTATTCCCATTGTACAAATTAGAAAACTGAGACCTTGGAATGTTAAATAATTTACTCAGATTTATATACTAAGTATATGAATTAGGATTTGAGCACAGGCTATCCTGAATCCAAGTCTAGTATCTTTCTCCCAAAGCATCTGTGAAAACAACAATGGCCTCATAGGATTGTTGCTGTTTAGTTGTTTCCAACCCTTCGTGACCCCTTTTGGGGTTTCCTTGGCAAGGATACTAGCATGCTTTGCCATTTCCTTCTCCAGCTCATTTTATGTTTGAGGAAACTGAGGCATTCAGGGGTAAGTGACTCGCCCAGAGTCACGCAGCTAGTAAGTGTCTGAGGCTAGATTTGAACTCAGGGAGATGAGTCTTCCTAACTCCAGCCCTGGAGCTCTCTCTGCTGCACCACCTAGCTGAAGGGGAATTTTAAACCAGATCCTCTGACTCCAAAACCAATGGTCTTTCCATAGTACTATAAGTCTTATTGTATCTTTTAAGTGGAATTTATCCATGTTTCCTAAAGCTATTTGGGATTTCACAAGTTTCTCTTTTTATTACATGAAGTGTTAACCCACCCATTCTTTTCAGTTTCTGTTCATTGACTCTCTTCCATTCTAGAATGAGAAATGACAATGTTCGTGCCCATTAGATAAAGCTAGTAAAAGCTTTATTATTTTCCCACTCTTGAGGCATTTTCTATATGGCAGTCTGTGACAGTATGATTAGGATGCTGGAGGGGTGGACTTGTCTGTTGTGAATTCCTGGATATGTGAAGCTGTCTTGCTGTCCTAAGCTTGTAATGAAGAAGATTCTTGAAAATGAATCCCCTGGGGGAAATAAGTCCTCTGAGGACAATGGCCATGGGGAGCATAGGCTACTTCTGCCAAGCCCTTCACTGAAAGTAAGGAGCTGCCAAGGAATGAAGGATTAACCCGGGAAAATGGAATTTGATGTGAAGTCCAACAAAAGTATTGTCTTTGGACAAGAAGAGAAGTTCAGTTCACTGAGGATCCCACATGATAGCAGCATGCTGAGTAGAGGTTCAAGGAAGGGGATGAGAGTGACCCTGGCCCATGTGATTGATGCCCAACTGTCATGGTAGACTTGGTTTCCTCACTCATTCTCCCCTATGTTTACATCTGAGCCCTAACACTGATGAGAGGCCATGTGGCCCAGGTTTCCTAAATAGGAAACAAGGAGTTTTAGCACGAAGTAATGAATGAATATTGCCAGGTGTGCCAACTACATGAATGAGGAAATGATTGGTTCATTATGGGGCTTATAAGGGGCCCCAGATTTCCAGTGACTGTGGAGGAGACTATGGCTGGGGTCAGTGAAATCTTTGGAAGCCAGAAATAAAAGGTCTTCTGTAATTGTATATTTTGCTTTGTTTGCGGGAAGAGCAATGAACTTGGAGCTGTAAGACCTGAGTTCAAATACCAGGTTTGTCTTGGGAAAGTCACTTTAACTCTCTGGGCCTCAGTTTCCTTATCTGTAAAATGAGAGGGTTGGATTAGATGACCCCTGAGATGAACCCCTGAGGCTCCTTCCAGCTCTATATTCATGGTCCTATGATACCAGTGGAATTTAGCAGTGAATTCTCTTAACATCTAGGCAGCTGGCAGTACAGTGGATGGGGTACTGAACATGGAGTCAGAAAGATCAGCATTCAAATCCAGCTTCAAACACTTACTATCTGTGATCTGGAGCAATTCACTTAATCTCTGTTTTGCCTCAGTTTCCTCAGCTACTTCCCAGAGCCATTGTGAGAATCAAGTAAGATAAGATTTTTTTTGGGGGGGGCAGTTGGGGTTAAGTGACTTGTCCAGGGTCACACAGCTAGTAAGTGTCAGGTGTTGGGTCTGAGGCTGGATTTGAACTCAGGTCCTCCTGACTTGAGGGCTGGTGCTCTATCCACCTTAGCTGCCCCAAGATAAGATTTTTAAAATGCTTTACAAACCTGAAAGCACTGTATAAATGCCAGTTGTTAATATTCACTCTTATTAAATCACCAAGGAAGGGCTTTATGGAAGGAAAAAAGGGAAAAAAATGTGAATTCTTGGATAGATGATGTAAACCCAGGACCAAAGAATCACAGGATGACCTTGTTGGTTTCTCCAAGACCATTTAGCCTAGCCCTACCTAAATAAGATTCGTATCTGTAATATGCCTGACAACTGGTGATCCAGCCTTTGCTTAAGACCTCTACTGTGGAGAAATCCACTGCCTCCCAGCACAGCTTATTCTTCATTTGGAGAGCTCTAATTTTTAGAACTTTTTTTTTTCCTTAGAGTAAGCTGAACTCAAGCTTCTACCAGTGCTCCCTGTTTATGCCCTCTGGAAGCAAATCAAACAAATCTATTCCTTCTTCCAGATGATAGCTCTTCAAATATTTGAAAACAGTTATCATGTCTTCCCAAGTCTTTACTCTAGTGAGTATCTCTTTATTTATTTGTTTGTTTTGCAGGATAGAATATTGTATTTAGTTCTGAGAACCACATGTTAGGGTCATGGGAGAGGAGTTGCAGATAGTACAGAAGAAGGTAACCAGGATAGTGATCAACAGAACATACGAGAACTCGTAGAAGACCCAGAAACTCAGCCCAGAGAAGATAGAGGGAGATAAGATCATTTTGTTGTCGTTGAGTTGTTTCAGTAATGTCCCACGCTTTGTGACCTCATTTGGGGTTTTCTTGGCAAAAATACTGGAGTGGTTTGCTGTTTCCTTTTCCAGCTCATTTTACAGATGAGAAACTGAGGCAATCAGGGTGAATTGATTTGCCCAGGGTCACACAACTAAGTGTCTAAAGTCAGATTTGAACTCGGGAGGATGATTCTTCCTCACTCCAGACCTGGTGTTCTGTGCATTGTGGTGTCACCAGCTGCCTGATATCATAGATGTCTTTATATATTTGTGGAATGGCATATGGATGAAGGATTAAACTCTTTCTATTGGACTCCAGAAGGATAGACAAGGAATAAAATGTAGAAGGAGTAAAAAGGAAGAGTTAGACTTTATATGAAAAGAAAATTCCTGGAAACTAGAATTATCCTTGTGGAATGGGCTGCCTTGGCTTCCTGCTTATAGGAAGTCTTCAAGCAACAAACAACTAAAGCAAAACTGTGTCCGAATAAATTTGGACATCTTTGGTATTCTTTTCATTTCCAAGTAACACGTATCTTATTCACAGTCTTATTTCTAAACCCAGAATCTGGACAGTAGCAGTTGTAATGCAGCACAATATTTTAAGTCTCAAATGAAGCAAAATGGAAATTGTATGATACTCACTGGTTCTTCTCTGAATTAGGTCATTCATTTAAAAATTTTGGTTTGGTCTTTGAGATGAAGCAAATTTGATGGTATTCAATGAGTGTTCTTGGGGATTTTTGTATTGTTAATTAGAAAATAAACCCATGGGCATGGGCACATGGGGAGACACTGAGCTCAGAAGCCAGGTCCTGTTCCCTCCAGGTGTCTGTGATTTCCCCCCCAGAAATTATGTTGAATTTATTTACCTATGAACTTGTTTCCGATGGCAGAACATAAGTTTATTGAAGGCAGAGAGTATTTGTTTGATTGTTTCGTCTTTACATCCCTTGCACTTAGCATACTACTCCCTGCACATAGTATGTTGTTAATTGATAATTATTAAATTGAACTAAAAATAGTGGACATTTAGAAAGCAGCCTTACATAATGACAAGGATGCTGGATTTGCAGTCTGATTTCACTTCAACTTCTGATTTCACCACTTGCTAGCTGGATGACCTTGGATAAATCATAAAATCTCTCTGAGCCTCAGTTTCCATGCCTGTAAAATGGGGATTATACTTCTTACCCTCCCAGGGCAGTTATAAAGAAGAAATAATATTAGAACTCAAGACAACTCAATCAAATGCTTCTTCCAGACTGCCTCTGACCAGACCCAGCCCAGAGGAGTTGTACAGTGAACTAACTTCTCCCGTAACTTTGAAGACCTCTACCCTCGTTGGTGCTAACTATGTGATGTTTGGCAGATGAATCAAAAAGAAATTGGGTTCACATACCTGGATTCAGGGATGTAGAAAGGGACAACAAGATGTACAGTGTAGTAAGGGAATCTCTCTGGGAAATGGCTCACAGGACAAGGTCTCTTCTCTTCAGGGATTACCAGGAATGGATCCCTTCCAGAGAAGGGCTGGACCTTGGGAAGTATTGGGGTTCCTGCAGCATACAATGAGCTTTCACTGGCTCTCAGAATTCTTGGGATAAGGGTGTAAATCTCAGCCCAAGAAGGACCCGTATCACCAACATGTCTCCAAAGTGAATGGTCCCCGGCATGTTGGAACAGCATAGGTAAGGGAAGTTGATGAGCCAGCATAGCATCCCATAACCTTGGGGCAAAGATCGGCGGTAAATGGGGAGTTGATAGAGCTGCAGCAAAACCCTTCTCTGCTGCTTTTTCTCTGGCTCATCCCGTCTCCCTGTTCACAATCACATACACATAACAACAAATGACCAGGGTCTTCAAGTCCAAAGCCAGTGAGTACTATTCCCAGGATGTAGATCACATTGCCTGTCCTGTGATAACTCACATTTATATGCTGTTCTAAAAAACGCTTCCCTCACAGCATCCCTGAGTAGTAAGTAGAGGGTGTGTCATTATCCCCTTTTTGCTGTTGAATTAACTGAGAGTCAGAGGGGTTAATTGATTTGCCTAAGGTTACACAAGTATAATAACCAGAAATGACATTTCTTCTTACATTCTTTGCTGGCTCTGTGATTACCATTGATGTGGGCATTTCCTCCAGTTATGCTGATCACCACCCTTCCATGATGTTTATAAAGAATATTTTGTAGACGTAGCTTTGTGGGCTATTCTCATCTGATCCCACTCCCCTCCCCCCACCAGAGACGGTACTACTGGTATTAACTGGTGTCATTTTTGTTGTTGCTGACATTTATTTGTTTCAGTTGTGTCTGACTCTTCATTAGCACATTTGGGGTTTTCTCGGCAAAAATACTGAAGTATTTTGCCATTTCCTTCTCTAGTTCATTATAAAGATGAGGAAAACTGAGACAAATAGGGTCAAGTGACTTGCCCAGGGTCACATAGCTAATAAGAGTCTCAGTCTGGATTTGAATTCATGAAGATGAGTCTTCCTGATTTCAGGCCCCAGTGCTATATCCACTGTACCACCTAGCTGTCCTGGTCTCATTTTACAAAAACTGAGGGCCCATGAATGTCAGTGACTTTCCCATGGTCACAATGTTAGAAGGTGACAGAGGCAGGATTTGAATCCGGGTCTTCACTGTCTCCAACTCCAGCATCCTTTCCACTACTTTCCACTCCAAGTTAGGCTTTCTAAATCTAAGTATAATGTTCTTGCATGCTTGGCATTCAATGCTGCTTCTAATGTACTGTAAGATCCTTGAGGGCAAACATTATTTTTGTCTTTGTAGCCCCAAAGCCTGGTATGGCTCCTGGCACATAGTAGGAACTTAAATGTTTCCTGATTGAACTATGGGCTTCTAGGAATTTTCAAAAGTCTAGGAGCATATTCTGATATCAGCTTTAAGCTTCCTTCATTACACATAACATGCACTCAATAAATGTTATGGACATATTGTCTGTGATGAAAATGCTTTTTAAACTGTAAAGTGCTATAGAAATAATAGTGATGATTATGGTGATTGTAAAGGGTTAACTAATACTTAAATGATACCATAGTCCTGACTCATTTACAGTTATATGAGGCACATTCCATTGGAGTGCAAAAATCATATCATCATTGATAATGATCTTTTGAGGGCACTGAAATTGATTACCAAATTAATAAAATTAGGGTACCATCTTATTCTCTTTTCGCCACAAAAATGCATATGTAAGGCTGTACTCTTTGATCAAGAGAGCGTTAAGTATAACAATATTTTCTCAGAGGAAAGAAGATGTATAAAAGGAGGCATTCTCCTCATGTGGGTGGGTGGTGGTTCTTGCTTTTGAAAACCAACTGTTTTCCCCAGAGGCGAAACCTGAAATTAGAATGCACTTATTTGCACATTAATCTTGTACATAAATCTAGGTTTGACACCATTTTCTAGGGCACTCAAAGCAGTGTGCTAATCAACCTATTCCTTGCTGTGCACTTAAAAACAAGTTTTAGTGATGTTTTGTCCTATTGTAAACTGCAATTATCCTCTTATATATCACCCAACTCTTTCCCCCATAGAACCTTCCCAAATAACCAAACAAACAGCCAGCCCCAACTGGCACAGGAGATATATCTATTCAGTATCTTTCCTGAGAAGGTGGAGATGTGTTTTATTATCTGTTTTCTGAAACCAGTATTACTTATTGCAATTAATCTGGGTTCAATTGCCTTTTCCTTCTGACATCATTATAGTCATTATGTGCCTAATTCTAAGCTTTCAGCATCTGTATCAGTTCATACAAGTCTTTCTCTGTGTCTCTAAATTTCTTATATTGGCTATTCCTTCTGGTACAACAATATCCAGTATATCTATGCATCATACTTTATCCAATCATTCCCCAATCAGTGGACACTCACTTTGCTTCTAGTTGTTTTTTTTTTCATCATCCCCTAAAAGTGCAGCTATGGAGAAAAGACAGTACTTTACATGTTGACCAAAACAGCATAAAGGAAATTACCATCAAAAGGTTTCAGAATTCTGATGGATGTGGTTACTGATAATGACTTGAGAGGACTCATGATGGAGCATTCTTCATGCTTTTCCAAAGAGAAATGCTGGAATCAAAAAACAGAATAAGGAATACGTCTTCAAGCATGTCTGTTAGTGCTTTCTCGTTACCTTGACTGTACTTTTTTGATACAAGGCAAGCTTCTGTTCAGCTTGAGCCATTGGAAAGTAACAGCGGACTTCCAGTGCCAACATGGCAGAATGAGGGAGGAACTTTCTGAAGCCCTCCCAAGTTCCCCTCCAAACAACTAGAAAACCACTTTAGAATGGATCTAGGAACAGGGAAGCCACTTACCAGCCTGTTCACTGGGGTGGGAGGGGAGCAAGGTCCAAGAGCAGCAGCAGTTTCCAGCCTTACAGCAGGGGAACTGCAGCAGGGCTGTAAGCTTGGGGCATTCCACCAGGGAAGCCCTGCCCTCCTGCAAACCAGCAGTCCCGTAGGTGAGTGATCAGCTTATTCAGCCAGCAAGGATCCACCTCAGTGACCCCACTCCCAGCACAAGCCACCAGAGAGGCCCTGACTCCATTGCTGATGCCCCATACTGGCCAAGAGTGAGGCCCAGGGGCCTCTGGGGCCTACCAGCAGAGACCCCCTGTTTACATAGCATCCCATCATCAGGGCCCCCCTCCTTCAGCAGACAAGCAACAAGATCTCTCCTCCAGGGCAGAGAGCCCCTGTTACTACAGCGATACAGCAGCAACGCTCCACCCCTGGAGCAGTCCAGTAGCTAAACCCCATACCCAGAGGAGACCAACTGAGAGGCTCCACTCCCCCAGTACAAGCCAGAAGGGAAGCCTATCCTCCACAGAAAGCAAGCAGCTAAGCCCTGAAACCCAATGAAAGCCAGCAGTAAGATCTAGAGCCCCAGCACAAGAGGCTTGGGACAATGCAGGACCATAGCCTAAGTCTGACATAAAAACACCAAATCACAAGAAAAAAGACAGAAAAAAAAAGTAAAAACAAAAACAGAAAAGAACTCAACTATGGAAATTTACTATGGTGATAGGGAGGATCAAAGCCTAAACTTTGAAGAAGACAATGGCGTCAAAATGGCTACATTTGAAGCCTCAAAGAAAAATGAAATTTGGTCTAAGGCCCAAAAAGAATACCTGGAACAGCTTAAAAAGATTTTAGGAAGTAAATTAGAGAAATAAAAGATAAATTGGGAAAAGAAATGAGAGTAATACATGAAAAAAGGAGTCAATAGCGTGGGAAAATATATACAAAATTTTACTGAGGAAAATGACTCCTTAAAAAATTTGATTGGTCAAGTAGAAAAGAATGTACAAAAATTTATTGAAGAAAAATAATTCCTTAAAAATTAGAATTGGACAAGTGCAAAATAATGACTTTATGAGACATCAAGATATGATAAAAATCAAAAAAGTAAAAAAAAAAGAAGAAAATGTGAAATTTGTCATTGAAAAAATAACTGACCTAGAAAATAAATCCAGGAGAGATAATATAAGAATTACTGGACTACTTGAAATCCATGATAAAAAAAAAAAGCCTGGACAGCTTTCAAAAAGTTATCAAAGAAAACTGCCCTGATATATTAGAACCAGAGGGCAAAATACAAATTGAAAGAATCCAGCAATCACCACCTGAAAGAGATCCCAAAATGAAAACTCCCAGGAACATCATAGCTAAATTCTAGAGCTCACAGATTAAGGAGAAAATATCGCAAGCAGCCAAAAGGAAACAATTCACATATTATGGAGCTGAAGTCAGGATTGCACAGGATTTGGCAGCTCCTACATTAAAGAACCACAGGACTTGGAATATGATATAATGGAAAGTAAAGGAGTTAGGATTACAACCAAGGATCACCTATCCATCCAAATGGAATATAACTTTCAGGGGGGGAAAAATGGAAATTTAACAAAATTAAATTCAAAGAAGAGATAAAAAAAATTGAAAGTAATAAAAATCATTGAAGTAATAAAACTAGAAGCTGGTTTTATGAAAAAAAATCAATAAAATAGATAAACCACTGGTTAATTTGATTTTAAAAAAAAAGGAAAGAAGAGAACCAAATTACTAGTATCAAAAATGAAAGGGGTGAACTCACTACCAATAAAGAAGAAATTAAGACAATTGTTAGGAGCTATTCTGCCTAATTATATGCCAATAAATTTGACAATCTAAATTAAATGGATGAATATCTATAAAAATGTAAATTACCCAGATTAACAGAGGAAGCAATACAAAACTTACATAATCCAAACTTAGAAAAAGAAATTGAACAAGCCATCAATAAACTTACTAAGAAAAAATCCCCAGAACCAGATAGATTCACAAGTTAATTCTACCAAACATTTAAAAAAAATAATAAATACCAATGGTATGTAAACTATTTGGGAAAAAAAATAGGAGAAGGAATCCTACCAAATTCCTTTTGTGACAGAAATATGGTGCTGATATTCAAACCAGGAAGAGCCAGAACAGAGAAAGAAAATTATAAACCTATTTCCCTAATTAATATTAATACAAACATTTTGATCATATACTGTGGGTGCAATTTATAGCAGAAATGCAGGTTCAATATTAGGAAAACTATCAGCATATTTGACCATATCAATAAAAAAAAACAAACATATGATCATCTCAATAGATGTAGAAAAGTCTTTGACAAAATATGACACCCATTCCCATTCAAAACACTAGAGAGTGGTAGTAGCTAGGTGGTACAGTGAATAGAGCACTGGCCCTTGAATCAAGGGGACCTGAGTTCAAATCCAGCATCAGACACTTGACACTTACTAGATATGTGACACTGGGAAAGCCAAATAACCTCAATTGCCTCTCCTAAAATAAAATAAAATAACCATTAGAGAGCATAGTAATGAATGAAGCTTACCTTAAAATGATAATTAATATTTATATAAAACCATCAGCAAGCATTATCTGTAATTATGATAAGCAAGAAACCTTCCCAGTAGAATCAGGGGTGAAGCAAGAATGCCCATTATCACCTCTATTATTTAATATTATACTAGAAATGTTAGCTATAGCGATGAGAGAAGAAAAAGAAATGAAAGGAATTAGAATAGGCAATGAGAAAACAAAACTATCACTCTGCAGATATGATGTTATACTTAGAAAATCCTAGAGAATCAACTAAAAGACTACTTAAAATTATTAACAATTTTAGAAAAGTTGCAGGATACAAAACATACCCACATAAATCATCAGCATTTCTATAAACTGCCAACAAAGTCTGTCAGCAAGAGTTAGAAAGAGAAATTCCATTTAAAATAACTGTAGGCAATATAAAATACCTGGGAGTATACCTGCCAAGATAAACCCAGGAACTATATGAACACAATTTTAAAACACTTTTTGCACAAATAAAATCAGATCTAAACAAATGGGAAAATAAGAATTGCTCATAGGTAGGCTGAGCCAATATAATAAAAATGACAATTCTACCTGAATTAATCTGTTTATTCAGATCAAGCTATCAAAAAGTATTTTATAGAGCTAGTAATAACAAAATTCATCCAGAAGAACAAAAGCTCAAGGATATCAAGGGAATCAATGAAAAAAAAATGCAGAAAAAGATGGTCTAGCCATATCAGATCTCAAACTGTATTATAAAATAGTAATTATCAATACAATCTGGTACTGCTTAAGAAATACAGTGATGGATCAGTGGAATAGATTAGGTACAAATTACATTATAGTAAATGACCATAATAATCTAGTAAATGATAAACCCAAAGATGTAAGCTTTTCAAACAAAAACTCATTCTTTGACAAAAGCTACTGGGGAAACTGGAAAAGAGTATGGCAGAAACTAGGTATAGACCAACATCTCACACTGCTTACCAAGATAAGGTCAAAATGGGTACATGGTTTACACATAAAGGGTGATATAAGCAAATTAAGAGAGCATGAAATAGTTTATCTGTCAGATTTATAGATAAGGGGAAAATTTAGGACCAAAGTAGATATAGAAAGCATTACAAAATCTAAAATAAATAATTTTGATTATATAAAATTAAAAAGTTTTTGCACAAAGAAAACCAATGCAGCCAAATTTATAAGGAAACCAGAAAACTGGGGGAAATCTTTTTTTTCTTTTTTTGCAACAAGTATCTCTGATTAAGGCCTTATTTCTGAAATATATAAAGAAGTGAGTCAAATTTATAAGAATACCAGCCATTCCCCAATTGATAAATGGTCAAAGGATATGAACAGGCAGCTTTCAGACAAAGAAATCAAAGCTCTCTATGGTCATGTAAAAAAATGTTCTAAAGCATTATTGATCAGAGAAATGCAAATTAAAACAGCTCTGAGGTACCATCTCACATCTCTCAGATTGGCTAATATGACAAAGAATTAAAATGTTGTTATGTTGAAGGGGATGTGGGAAAACTAGGACATTAATGCACTGTTGGTGGAGTTGTGAACTGATTCACCCATTCTGAAGAGCAATTTGGAACTACGCCCAAGGGGTTATAAAACTGTGCATACCCTTTGATCCAGCAACACCACAGCTAGGTCTATAACCCAAAGACATCCAAAAAAAAAGTGAAAAGGACCTATTCATACGAAAATATTTGTAGCAGCTCCTTTTGTGGTGACTAAAAATTGGAAATCAAAGGGATGACCATCAATCAGGGAACGGCTAAACAGGCTGTGGCATATGCTTGTGATGGACTGTTATTGTACTGTAACAAATGATAAGCAAGATGATTTCACAAAAACTTGGAAAGAGATGAACTGATGCATAGTAAAGTGAACAGAATCAGGAAAACGTTGTGTGCAATAACAGCACTATTGCTCAATGGAGGACTGTGACTGACTTAGCGATTCTCGGAAATACAATGATCAAGACTATCCCATAGGAGTAATGATGAAGCATGCTGTCTGCCTCCAAAGAAAGAACTGTTATTGTTTGAACACATACTGAAGCATGCTATTTTTCATTTTCTTTCTTTCATTTTGTCTTTTATCTGGTCTTCTTGTGCAAAATGACTAATATGGAAATATATATTTGCACATGTGTAATCTATATCTGATTGCTTGCCATCTCAGGGAGAGGGGAAGGAGGGATAGAATTTGGAACTCAAAACTTTAAATAAAAATGTTAAAATATTTTTAAAAAGACGGTGATAATACAACTGCAGACTTTCCTCCTTGCCCCAGCTGCCCTGTCTTCCTGGAGATGCCTCCATCTCTGCAGCTGGCACCCTCCTGCCCTTGATGAGTTCCTGTGCTTCACAAGCTCCATCTGAGCAACTTACCTGGGCAGCTGCCACTTACTTGTCTCCCAACTCTGTCCCAGACTTTGTAGAGTTTTCCGCCTTATTCCTACATGTGTCTCTCTTCTTCTCTCCCCAAATTTCCCTCACTGAAATGTAAAGTCCCTAAAGGTGCGGACTGCCTTGATTTTTGTTTGTATTTGTATTCCTGGCACTTAGCACAGTGCCTGGTACTTGGTAAGCACATAATAAATAAATTATCCATTTTATTTATTGATTAAAATTGGTATTGATATTGAAATTAGTATTGAAAAAAATATTTTAGAAGGAAAAAGTTGTAGCTGTGACTGTTTTGATATACATGAGATCATTCTTTCTGCCTTTGTCCTCCTTGGAATCAAGTGCTTGTTGACTTGTGGAATATGAATGGTTTAAGAGGTGCGTTGTTCCATTGTTCCAAATTGTTTTCCAGACTACATTGACAATATATATATCTCCAATAACAGTGTGTTAGCCCCTGCAGCCCTGATTATTGTTATGTTTTACCATGTTTGCCAACTCACCAAGCACTTTTGAATGAAATGAAGTGGAAGAGAACTATTGGTTAGTTTGAAAGAGGACAGATGCCTAAATTCTCCTCCCCACTCCACCCCTGGAAAAAAAAATGGCACTTTCATTGTCAAGTGACATTGAGGGCTGGTTAACTGTTTGTTAAGGCTGAAATCCAAAGATCCAATTTGAACTAACCCAGCAAGATATCCTCCCCATCACCCAAAGCTAAAATATTAAAATATGGAAGGCTTTATTTCATACTAATGATCTTGTTCATTGAATTTTTTTGTATTAAATTCTGGAAGGGTAGGTTCTGGGAGACAGTTTGTAACCCAAAACTCATTTGTTAATGGAGAAAGAGTTGGGGACAATATGCTGAACTGAGGAGATATATTGAAGAGTTGGAGAGAATATAGTGAATATTTCTGAATAATGTGGCCAAAGACACAAGGAATGAACCCATTTCCTTAGCCATCCCATTGATAGCTAGCTTCTTCTTACTGAATTCATAGGTGAGGGGGTTGATAAAATAAATGACTGCAATGCCTTCAGTTAACCCACCTGTTATGAAAAGAATGTAGGTCTAGGCTGAGCAATGTGAAATTTTACATCCATCCTGGCAAGCAGAAATTTAGTCTGCTCCTGTAATAGAAATTTGATGACTTGTTTCAGTTGTTTTTTCTCAAATTTTAATCAAGCAACATATTAATTTTTCCAATTAAAAAAAGAATTATAGATTACACCTGCTCAACATGAGGCGATATCATCTCCCTAAACTGTATTAAAGTCCATTCACTGGAGGCAAACAATGCTGTGCTGTCTGTCATAGTCAAGTCAAGGACATCATTGCAACCACAGCCTGGTTGTTTCCTCAGGGCTGTTGCAGTCTATTGCTGATTAATATCAAAAGTGAAAGTTTTGTAAGTGTTATGTTTACACATGTTGATTCCATTTATCCTTCAACTCTCCTGGGCTTTGTATATGGAGGAGCTCCATGGTACATTAAAGTGTGTGGGGCTTGACTTGAGGTGACTTATGTGTTGTCTGCGATTATTCTGTAGAAATATAACTTTTCCCTTATGTTCAATGAAAGAGAATTAGCCATTCTATTGGAAACAGCCATTGCAATCCAGTGAGTATTTTTTAAGTGCCAATTGCATGCAAAGCATTGTGCTAGGTACTAAAGATATAAAAAACAAAACAAAAGAAAACCTCCTTCCCTCAAGGAGCTACTTTCTACTGCAGGGTTATAAAGTATAAATAGATAAATCTCCCGTGGAATGCTTTGAGGAAAGGGAGAGCAGTAACATTTAGGGAGGTCACAGCCATAGAAGAAGTAGTTTCTGATCTAGACTTGGAAGAAAATGAGAAATTCTAACCTAGAGATCAAGAAAAGATGAAGTCCAGGTACGGGATACAACTTATGTGAATGAAAGCATAGACTTGGGTGATTTGGTAACGAGGTCATAGAAAAGCAAATGGGCCCTTTTTTTTCTAGCTAATAGAATGTAGACAAGGAAATATATGCACTAAATATGAAAAGATAGGGTGGAGTCCAATTTTGAAGGGCCAAGCAGAGGAATTGGGATTTTATCCCAGTGACAGTAAGAAGTCACTCAAAATGGCTTTTGCTTTAGGAAGATGATTCTGATAACAGAGGAGAGACTGACAGCCAGGAGTCCAGTTCAAAGGCTGCCCAAGCAAGAGCTTGGTCAAAGCCTATCCATGTACTTTTGTTCATCTCATGACATTTACCATCACTTTTATTCACTTGGATTTTAAGATTAGATCCCATGAAAGTGTTTATTTTCTTCCAGCTACTATTCCCACCATTCTGGCTATGTGATTACACATAAATTCAGTAGTTGTGTTTTTGTGTTAGCTTTGTGGTTAGAAGAGTTGGATGTGAAAACTGAAAAATGTTGGTTAGCAGATTTTTCACTTAATTAAGTTTTTTTAATCTAAATGCAACTTTATTAAAAACCACTGGATGTAAGGATTAACTAGTATTTGACTGTCTTTCAAAGATGGTAATTTAGAGCTAGATTTGATGAAATAGAAATAACGTGTATACATTTGGACTCTGTTCAGGGCTATCCTATTAAATGTAAACAAAATTAATACAAGATAGATTTTTAAGTTTGATCCTCATTATTAACATTTTCTTCATCATTTTCTTAAGTTTAGACAATCAACAAAATAATACATCAAGCCCTGTTTTGTAGCTTTTGCTGATTTCTAAGGCGTAAATGCTCTCATTAAAAATGAAATCATGGAGCAGCTGGGAGGCGCAGTAGATAGAGTACCCACCCTGGATTCAGGAGGACCTGAGTTCAAATCTGACCTCAGACACATAACACTTACTAGCTGTGTGACCCTGGGCAACTTACTCAACCCCATTGCCTAGACAAAAAAAAAAAAAAAGAAAGAAATCAACTCTTGCAAGCCAATTCAAGTTGGCTCCAGCACAACCCCTGACTGTCTCCTACTAATCTTCAACTATTATCAATCATTGAAGAAGATGGCACCAAGGTTGAGATTTCAAGGAACACAGGCATTCTTCAAGGTGGGGGTGATGGAGGGGAACACCATCTGATTCTCACTTTGACTCCCAGTGGGTAGCTGTTACTGGAAATATTTGGTTATACACTTTCTCTCCAGTTTCCTTTGGCCATGTTCTTTTGATTCTTATGGAAATGGCATCTTCACAGACATTAAGATATCTGACAAGAAGTGACCAAAGGATTCTGGATGGGAGCACTTATGGAATAGATGACAGAATAGGACAGATTGTAAAAATAGCTTCAACTCCCCCTCTTTCATGAAGGCTGTTTTGCCCAATTTGTATTCAATGCTTGAATGGTGACTTTTTTCAAACATCGAGTCTCATTTTGCTTACAAATAGTCTTGAAATCCTCTAAACCCAACATTTTAGAGATTCCCCATGAGCTAGCTAGCTGTGAGGCACTCTTGAATATAGTCTGTCATGCCTTTCACCTTTAGCCTGGCATGCTTCATTCCTCAAGATCCTTGGTGCCATGTGCCACTTTCTGAGCCTGAGAACGTGATTGCCCTATCTGCTGAAAGTAAGCATTCAAAAGTTTTATATCTCCCCTCTGTCAAACCAGCAAATGCCTAATTTTAAATGTACTGTGACTGCCAGTTTCCCTGTTTAATCCGTGTTGCCGTGATTAAGTAGTCCAAAACATTCTTCAATGACGCCTACAGCTTTGGAATTTAAAAGTAAATTGCTTCTCGGAAGAACAAATCAAACTTGCATTGCAGACCTACAGAAAGTGCATTAAAACATATTACTTGGCACTTTCTTGGTCGAATAAATTGAAAGTCCCAGTAATGCTTCTTCTAGGCAATGTCAGAGCCAGAGACATTTCGATTAATTTTGGCTTTAGATTAAGTTTCTCTCCAAATCTCAGGTCTCTGCTTGATATGTCTACATTTTTCAATGTATCCTATGACAATTTATGCCATAAATTATCAGCTAGGGCCTGAACAGCCAGAGGAGAATGACAGCATGATCTAGTGGAGAGAACCTTAGAATAGGGGTTGAAAGACATAGATTGGATTTGACATTCTGTCACTGAATTGTTGCGTGGCTTGGGACAGACTTTACAACCTCTCCGTGCTCCTTTCTGCCTCTTCTGAAGGTGCCGTGTTGCTTGGACATTGATGCATTGGTACATCTCTTAAACATTCTCAAATGTCCTATGATATTGTAATACAATGCTCCCATATTACCTGCTGTTCTCTGAGATGTGGCCCCAATACCACAGAATATGAAAATAAAGGAAGCATGCCCAATCCAATCTGACAAACATTTATTAGGTGTTTACCACATACTGGATGCTACTGTAGGCACTGGGCATAGGAGAACAAAAAGAAATTAATGTCTTCCCTCAAGAAGTTAATTCCTTCTGGGTAACCTGAGTGAGGACAGTGTTCAAGTATAAAACAAAATAAATGTGCCTTAAAGACTAGAAATTTACATTTGGGGAAAAGGTGAATTCCTAAGGAGAAGATGGCAGCTAATCTGTGCCCTGAGCCCAAGAGATACCAGTCTAGGAATGAAAATTTGAAGGTGTTGCTACATGGGAAGAGAACCAATGGTATCCTTTCTGGGTGTTGGAAAATTACTCAAAGCCCCTGATTATCTAATCGGACAACAATGAAAGTGTGTATTACAAGGGAACATCATTCATTCATTCAACAAGCAATTATTAAACATCTAACTTGCTAGTACTTCGAGTTCTCCAAAATTGGGTTGGACTATGGGAAAGTTGGTTGATCTCTTCAACTTAAGGCTGAATGACCACTTGTTGGATTTGCTTTAGAGGGGATTCTGAATCAGGCAAAAGTTGGATTAGATGAGCCTCTTAAATCTCTCCTACCTATGAGATAATTTGATTCTATGAAAGAAAGTTGTCCTGCAGCTTTCAATGTATTAATCTCTCCTGCCATTTTTTTTTTTTTTTTGCGATTTAGAATGTCTTGGGATTCTGTGTGCAAATTCAGAGTATGTGTGGCCACAGGCCATGTATTCACTTCCGTTCTCTTAGATCAGCCATATCAACTTCTGTTTCTGAAGCCACAGTCAGCAAAATGTTTTCCTGGCATGGAAATGGTACCTTAACTTTTTACAAACATAATTCCCATCCTTCCTGAATCTTCAGTTTGCCACCTTTTCCTTGGAAGGGCCAAGGAAAGCCTGATGAGTATTTTCCTGTGGTAGAAGCTGATGGATAGTTGATGGGGTTGTTTAAGTTGTCTCAGGACATTGACTTCTTTACCAGGCATGTTATAAACCAAAATGCAGAAACCTGTATTCCTACTATTTGGATTTCTCATTTGATATCAACATGTGTTCATGGAAATGGAGAGCTGTTTTAGTTAAAATGGGGATGGATTAAAGCTAACATTACATATAAAACCACAGTTGACAGATTCTGCATACCATTACAAACAAAGAGAATTTCTTGGTCCTGCTTCTACAGGTTTCCAAAAACAGGTTGGGATCTAAAACCTTACAAGTCCTCTCCACTGGTTTCAACCTTGGCCAATGGTTTTAGTCATAATTCAGCCTCAGGGCCTCGAATAAAATCATTAAAAATCTCACAGTGACTTTTAAAATTCTCATATCGTGGGATATCAGATTTGTGTGCTGAATTAGGGCTTTTGACATGATCTATTCCAACCTTTAGAGATCTTTCAAGCACTCACAGATAATTGGTAAGTCCCTAGAATTCTGAAAGACCTGGTGGAAAGCAAAGCATCAAACCAGAATCCATAATGTCTAATGAATTAGGGCAGAGGAGAAAAGTACTGATACCCTGGAAGTAAATATTTCAGTTCTTGAAAAGTTGGCTTGGAAAAGACATGCACTTATGAGATGGCAATCAGTTGACAATAGATGAAGATTCTATAATTTCATTAGCATGGGGAACTCCAGGAGTAAGAGCTCTATCTACCAACCTGGCTGTAGATTAGTAGATAAGTCCTTTGTGCTTGAAGCATAGACACTGCTTCACTCTGGGGAGGATATGAACCTAGATGTTTCTGACTTCAGCCCCAGCACCCTATCTACTATACTATGCTACCTCCTTTGATACTGATATTTGTCAAAATTCTAGAAAATATTATTAAAGGGAAAGTTTATCACTAGAAACCTACCTTGGTTCCTAAATACAAGTCATGAAACATTCAACTCACTTTCTTCCTTCCCTCCTTCCTTCCTTGTTAGTTTCTACCTTCCTCTACTCTTTTTATTCTTGCTCCCTCTCTCTGTTTGTCTCTCTTTCCCCCTCTCTCTTTTCCTCTCTCCCTTTCTGTCCCTTTCCCTCTTTTTCCTTCATGTCTTCCTCTGCCTCTCCCTTTCTTCTTCTCTCTCTTTCTTCCTACTTTCCTTCTTTGCCATATTTACTAGATTATTAGATTAGGCAAAGGCTCTAGACATAGAACACCTAAATTTCAATAAGGCATTGGACAGTCTTCCATGACATTTTCAGACAAGGCAAAAAGGTGTTAAATAGATAATACTACAGTTAGGTTGATTTGTAACTAATCAGACAATCATTTCTAAAGACTGAACTAATGTCTTGGTCTCAATTGGGGGTGGGAGGAGTTCACTTTATCACCTCTATGGTCCCTTCCCTCTGTTGATCTAGTAATCTGAGACCCTAAAAGGCCAAGTGACTTGCCAATAGCCACTGTTGATTAGTAGCAGAACACCAACTAGAATTTAAATCTTCTGATATCTGATACTTTCCACATCACGTTCTATTGCTGCTCAAGGCATCATTTATTCTGACTCATTATAAACCTCTAAGTGAAGTTGCTGACAGAGGGAGATTTTCTCAGCCATTTTAGGGCTGACTTAGAATAATTAGAAAGAATCAGACTATCCTACCCATTGAGAATATGCATTTCCCAATTCTATCTCAGGGGATGAAAGGAGAGATTTAGACAGGAATTGATGCCACACTCACAAGACGAAACACACTCAGATTTATTTAGAACAGAAAGGAGCATTAAAAGTTACCTAATCCAATCCTCTCATTTTCCAAGTAAGCAAATTGAGGCCTGTTGAAGGGAAATAATTTGCCCAAGGTCACCCAACTAGTGATGATGATCATGAGGAGGAGGAGGAGGAGTGCAATACATTTATGATATCATGTGATCCTTACAACAACCCTGTGAAGTGAAGGCTATTGCTATTCCCATTTTGTAGATGAGAAAACTGAGGCTAAGAGGTTAAGAAACTGAGTGAGAGATGCTCAGCTAAATAAGTGTCAAGAGGAGAGAGTCAACTCAGGTCTTCTTGACTGCAAGTCCACTGCTCTAACCACTACACCATGCTGCATAAGTAGCAAAACCAGGATTAAAACCCACTTTCTCTGATTCCAGATCAAGTAAGATAATGTTTTGATCAGATTGAGGTGGGTGGTATAATGTAGGCAAAGGAGAACTCCGTCAAGAAGAGTGACCACGTTTCTAGTTTTCCCTCCACCACTTACTAGCTCTTCCTTGAGGAGGTCCCAATATACATGAGTCTCAGTTCCTTCATTTGCAAAATGTTAATAATAATAATAATAATAATAACTTACCTTCCTAAATTCAAGGGACTATATCTAGCTCCTGTAGACTGAATCTTTTGAAGCCCCTTATCTAGGATATATTATTTTCTGACCTAAGGTGGAAAACTCTGCCCAGGAGTAGTAAAATTTCAGAAACCTATTACCTAATTGAATAGGTTCAGTCAGGTGACCTCTAAGATTCCTTCCAGATCTGCCTCTATGAACTTGGGACCCAATGAGTGAACCAAATGTCAGCTTCTCCCTCCTTAAATGCCTCAAGGGAAATTAACTTGACTTCAACTCAATTCAAAAATATTGTTTGAGGAGCTCCAATAGAAGCTAAATCTTTTGAGTCCTATTGGAAGGAAAACGTGTTAGCCCCCAAAGAAGCTGCTAGTCTCCAGAGAAGCTACTAGTTTCCAAGAGGCCATTCAGTAACAATATAGGCATTTGAGCAGCAAGAGGTCAAAGAAGTAAGAATAAGAACAAGGTGGAATCTTCAAAATGGAGAGGCTAATAGAAAGGAAATTTTGTTTTGTTTATTTGATTTATTTCATTAAAAAAGCATGTTCTTCTTCATAACATCAACACCAGATGTTATTGTTTCTGAAACGGAATGCAATCTTTTACTAGAAAAGTGAGAGACAGAGAGAGAGAGAGAGAGAGAAAGAGAGAGAGCGCAATATCAAGTCCCTACCCTTAAGCTGCTTACATCAAAGAGACAGGTCCTTTTTTTTTTGATCTTTTGGTAAGCCGTGATAAGTGAACATCTCAAGCTGGCTCTGTTATCACCCCGTACTAGAAATACGATAGCAATACAAGACCTAAATTTCAGATTTTTTCATCATCAACAATATTTCTTATTTGTGTCTTTCACACCAATGAGTTGTCAGTCAACCAGAATTTATTAAACACCTAATATAAGCCAGGCAATATGCTAAATGCTAGGTATACAAAGAAAGGGGAAAAAAAATTAGTCCCGACTCCTAAGGTATTCAGAATCTTGTGGTGCAGAACTGAGTTATAATTAATAAAGTACAGTCATTATGACTAACTCACCAGGTCCAACCAATAGACATTGAACTTAGAATTTCAGAGCAGGATGACATGAATAATTTCAAATAACATTCGGAGGAGATATTTGATTTTATTGAAAATTTGCTGTTCTTCTTTAGGGTGGGGACCCTAAAAATCATAGAGCTGGAAGGGTAATCATTGCCCAAAGGGCAAGTGATGATTTTCTCTATTAAAAAAGGGAAAAAAATGTTTTCAGGGTTAGTCATTCTCCAATATTCCATTACTTGTTAGTTCTCTCTCTAGTAAAGGGGAATCATGCTTAGAATCAAGTTCTTCTTAAGTTTAATCAACCATTCAGCTTCTCTGTTTTGGCTATTTGTACTCATTCTATCCAATCTGAAAAGGAGTGGTAGTTGACCAACATTCTATCCAAGCAGTACTGGTTATACTTCTATAGAATCCCCTCATTTCCAGACTTTCCTGTTTTCCCAAGTCACTTTGATGTCATTAACCTCCTTATGGGCAATTGAAGGGAAAAAACCCCACAAAACCTTTTAATCATTCTTCTTATCCTTTGCAGAAGTTTTGAGAGGTAAAACCAAAACAAGCAATGATGGCTTGATCAATGCCAGTGGAATGATGGAGTTTGTTGTTGCTACATATTTTCATCCCTTATTGATCTATCCCAGCAGTATAGATTTCAAGAAAGAGGTGGTATGGTACACTGGCTAGTGAGAGAAGATTTTCTCACTAATCCCATACCTGAAGCCCTCTTGGCTTAGCAGAACATATCAGCATTCATTCTGCTGGCATGGCCTCTGAGAAAATCCACAGTAACCATCACACCCATATAGAGGTTAGACTCCTACAGAATGTATTCAATTTTAATAATAGCACTTTCATTTTGACTCGTTTTAAGAATGGAGTCATCTGTGACTCCATCCCCCATCCCTGACCAGCATTCTCCTGTCATATTTATCAACTTTATCTATCAGACTGTAGAACACACCAGAGTACAGGAAAAATCAGGCCAGGCAATGAACTTTGCCTTTCACTCAAGAGCCAGGGACAGTTAACTTTCTAAGATTTTGAGCTGTAACTTTTTCTCTGTGGATTTTTCCCGTATGTTATTCTGTGTCTGTTCCCTTGTAGTTTGTCCTGTCAAAAACTCTTAGAAAACCTAAAAGGATTTCGTGTTTACTTAAGAGGCTGTAAAGAAAGAGGAGAGCAGGGAGAGACCAGGACTTCATTTGGATTCCCAGTTGAACTGGGAAAGGTTAATTCCCAGCAGGAAGTATCCGGTGGTGGGAAATGAGTAGACTGGACTGTGCCTGGGAAAGAAATGCTTTGGGGCCACCTGTCACTCTATCACAGAAGGAAATTAAATTTATCAGGAAACATGAGAGACAGCTAAAGGGGTGGTTTCTTTTCCCTACCCCCACCTCCCTTCTTCGCCCTCTTTCTCTCTCCTTTGAAGTCCAAAGATTGTGTTTTGTATGGGAGTCATTAATGAACAGTTACATTTTTAGAACTTGTTATATTTTCAAAATGAACAGACAACACTTGGTGAAAGAAACTGTAGTAAACACAAAAGAAGAAAATATCTACATTTAATGGAGTTGGGCTTCATTAAAAATGGTTTAATTATATTTGGTCAATTTAAAAGGGGGATTGTGGGGTAGGGAGGGATGCAGAATTCAAAATAAATACAGGCCATTAAGAATGTCACTTTGTTGCATATCTACTTCTTATCCCAACAATGAGGACCAACTTCATGGGCTTTAAAAACTGTATTTGAAGCTGGGAGTTATTAAGGAATATGATCTCTTGGTAGAATCAGAACTAGCCTAGGACTCAGGGGATCTAACTTCAAACTCCTGCTTCCCATTTACTAGTGAGGAGGACCGAGTCACTTCACTTTCAGGGTTTGTTTCCTCATCTCTAAAGTAGGAATGAAAATAATGTGCCCTGTCTCCCTCCCATGGTCATCGTGAATAGAAGACGAGCTAATGGAGTAAAAACACTTCCTAAACTGGAAAGCTCTATGGATCCTTGTTGCGTTATTTGCATTTGAAATGTTTGACTAGTGTGCCTAACATGAGTGGTTGATGCTTATTATTTGTAAATAATAAAATATTATTTGTATGTTGAGAAGTAAGAAATGAATGATTGGCAGACTGCTAGTCCCTCCTTTCCCAAACTATTTTGTATTTACTTTATACATATTTGTATGTATGTATGTATGTATATCTATCTGTCTATCTGTCTTGTTTATCTATTTATCTGTCTGTCTGTCTTGTCTATTTATCTATGTACATGTTCTTTCTACCAATACAGTGTGAGCTCCTTGAATGCAGGTGGGGCATTTTGTTTGTGTCTTTATGATCTAAATGCTTAATAGAGGGCCTAATATGTCTTTTCTGATTGGTTATGGATTGTTTGGTTGATAGATTGGCCTCCTTGAAGGAGATCTGAGTACTGGAAAAACTAGGGAGACATTCTAATGTAATTCCTTGTATTGTTTATAGAGATAGCTTTAAAAGTGAAAGGAACCTTAGTATATCATTTAGTCTACCCCTTCAGCCCCCAAATGATTGTCAATCAATAAACATTTGTTGAATGCTTACTATATACTAGACATTGTGCTATGCTTTTGAATACAAAATTAAAAAAAAAAAGCCAAAGGTCATCCCTGCCCTCAAGGAGTCATAGTCTAATGGGGGAAAATAACATGTAAGCACCTATGTACAAACATAAGATAAAGTAGAGACAATGGATGGAGGAAATTCACTAGAATTAAGGGAGACTTGCCCAAGGTCCCATGAGGAGTATAAAAGCTAAGATTTGAACGCAGGGCTACCAACTCCAAATATAGCCTTCTTTCTACTCTTCCTTATTGTTAGAGGAGAACCTGGGTTCTGGATCTGCCTTATACAGCTTCCTAGTTGTATAACTGAGAGGAAATCATTAAACCTGCCTAAATCTTCATCTCCTTCTAAAAGATGACTATTATAATACCTGCAACATCTTCTAGTTTTCTTATGAGGTTTGAGTAGAATAAAGTACATATTTTAAGCCCTTCACAAAAGTCGACTAGTCTCTTGATCTCATCTTTGGGAACTATTCAACAATCCATAAAATGAATGGGCTTTTAGATTCCTTTAACCAAATACTTAAACATCATTCTCAACTTTATGCTCTTAACATCATGCTAAACCATCCTTCAACAGCATGAAATGAAAAGAGCCGTGTATGGTGGCAGGAAAAGGCAAATTAGAGCCAGAACTCCTGGGTTTGAATCCTGACTCTGCTATTTACTGCTTCTATGACTTTAGAAAAATGACTTCCCCTCCCCAGGCCTCAGTTTCCTCATCTATTATAGGGGTGCATTGCCCTAGATGACCCTCTGAAATCCCTTCCAACTCTGAGTCATGAGTTATGAAAGGCTTCCATGTCACCAACTATCCCTCTCATTATACTTCAGAGACTTTGAAACTGTCTCCCCACCCCAGTTTCATGCTTAGAAATGCCTTGTTCTTTATCCTGCTGTTTCTGGAATGTTCCTTTCTTCTACTCTTTAATTTTTAAAATGCCATTTTCTGGGGTTGGGATCATTTGCTGGTGAACCCTCTGACTCTAAAATTCCATGAGAGTAAGACCATCTTAAAGAAAAGTAATTAGGGGCTGATGTGTAGATGTTATCTTGGAAAATTAAGGGAATTGGCTTCAAACAAGAAATTCTTTCTGGTTACCGACACCTCTGTAACAGATGCCTGGCCTGGTTATATTTGGCACAGTAGCCAAGAAGGCTGATCAGAAATTTTGAGTCTGAAATTTGAGAAACTATTTATGATCAAGATTAGAAAATGACAGATTCTCAGGTCAACATCTTAGGTGGTACCAAAAAAAAAAAGGAGTGGGTCAGCCTTGAAATGATGTAGACATGGAACTATTTTGAAATTGGAATGATTGGATAATGAGTCAGAATAAACCTGACAAAGCTAAGTAGAAGGGTATTGCTCCCTTGTCCTTGAATGGGATGTGGGTCCAGGAAAATAGAGTAATACTTGCTTATGTAATCCCTTGCACCTTACATGTTTCTCATTCTGCCTTTAGGGAGAAAGGTCAGGGGCAAGACCACTTCCCCTAGCCTTTTACCATCAGTCTTATGAGAAAGGATATGGGGAGAGGGGCTGTCGATCTCATTTCTATTTTCATCAAGTTCTTTGTCACCAGAAGAGAGTTGCTAAATCTTAATAGCCAATATCCTTGGTAAGCAATAATAATAAACTGTTCTATTTTGACCTTTTCATTGATCCCCAATTTAATACCTTACTCTGACCCATTTGGCCAATTATATCCTTGGCAAGCATCCAGAAAGGAAAATGGACCGCTGTTCAAACAAAGCATACTAAAATGGCCATTTATACCAAGCATCTTCCTGCCCCCTTTTTTCATGATATCCATTGTAATCAGAACAGCAGGTGCCCCAGTGTGGGGGCCTTGTGGGGAGAATGACCAGAGGCGAAAAATGGAATTTCACATAGAGGAGAATGTTGGGCCTGCTGCTCTAACTGGACTTCAGAAAGGACTAAGTGAAAATAGCCTGTATGGAATGATCTGCTAAGCAGTGTCTTCTTCAAAGCGTATTTGGAAATTCAGAAATAGCCAAGTTTAAGTAGATATGGCTGGGGAGAGCGAAGCAAATATGACCCTGCTTTACTGAAACCACAATGGTTTGATCCAGACTTGGTTTCCAGGTGAGATTTTTACAAGCGCTTTCTATACAAATAAGGCTATTGATGAGAATGAAATGGGAAGGTTTTCATACGTTTACACCCTATGTCAATTGTCTCCTTCAATGGTGGGAGCCTTGTCTGGTGCTGAAATGGCATAGGGAACTAAGTATTCTGATGGTATCACATTTAGCACAGTGTAAAAGGATTTGCCTGCCAAGGCAGTCTGGGAATCTAGGGTCCCTAATGTTCTAGGCCGCTTATTTCTCTTACCTCCTGCCCTTATCTCCATTACTGTTCACTGGACCCCCACCTAGAGGTTTATCCACCTTAGCAAAAGCATAGAGGACTTGCAGACTCACCTAGTGACAAATTGCCAAACAACTATCACATGATGATAAAAGCACTGGAGATGTTTACCATGGAAAAGACAAGACTCAGGGCAGGGCAAGGGGAGAGGGAAATGATAGCTATGTTCATGGATTAGAGGACCTGTCATGTGGAAGAGGGATTATATTTGTTTTGCTTGGCCCCAGAATGCAGTCCTTGGAACGAAGTTGTGAAGAGACAAATTTAAACTTGCTATCAAGAAAACTTTTTAGCAATTAGAGCTTTCCGAAGGGGAATGGGCTACCTTGAAAGAAATGGTAGGTTAGCCCTCCTTGAATGTTGGTAAGCGTAGGCTAATGAATCACTTGTGGATATGTCTAAATAGGGAGTGCTGTGGTATAGGGGTTGGACTCTCTGGCTAGTTGTCAAATTCTGTGATTCTAAATGAATTAGAGCCATTACTTCAAAAGATGGGATAAGCCATTTACATACTCTGCCATTGCCCATTGTTGTCCATCTGTTACCTGTTTGATCCCAAGTGACTTGGAAGAGAAACAAGACTATTGTAAGCATGCTTGTCCTTATCCCTCCTTTTAGTGGCCCATGAAAACATGAGATTGGGAACTGAGAACGCAGCTACGGAAATCTTTGCCCTCTCAGACAAGGTCCTTAAATTAATATCATCCATTCCACAAATGATGTGGCATTCCCTTGGATAAAGGGGCACGGAAATTGCGTCATTGGAGTTTGGATCTTAAGAAAAAAACAAACAAACAAGCAAATAAATCTGTGGCATGTCATTGGTTAGCAAAGATAGCAGATGTTGAACTGGAAACAACTGGGCCAAAAGGAGGAAAATTAATTTGTGAAAAGAAGTTTGGTGTGCTTTGTTTGTTTTTTAAGACATGGCCTTGGGAAAGGCAATCATCAACTGGAAATGTTTACATTCTCTGAGATCCATTTCCACGCTCATATTTGTTTTTCTTTCCAATGGAGACAATTTTCATCTGCAACAGTAACTCTTTCCAGGCAATAGTAGTGTGTCCAGCCTAGGAAGGGTCAGGAGATGTTCAGCCCATTTGTGCCATCCAATCCATGGTCAATAGGTGTGCCTACCAGGTCACAATGTTTGTTTAGCGTCTCTCTTCCAATCTCCAGGTGCACAGATTGACCTGTTTCTTCCTAAGACTGAGGTAGGGAGTTCCTGATCATGCTCATGGAATGTCTTGTCTTTCCACTATCTGACTGACATCTTCAGTCTTTTCTCCCCACAGTTACATGCAATACATAGCCTTCTCTTGGCTGACTATTCAAGGTGTGTGAGGGTATTGCATAAGGAGGCAAAGGTGTGAACCAAAAGGACCCCTTTAGCATTGTGTGGTGAAGGATAATACATGGGGATTTATGTTGTTCACCTACATTAGGTTGCATTCTTATGACTTCTCTCAGGTTGGCACAGGAATTGGGTTAAAGATACTGATAGTAAACTTCATGCAAATCCCCAGTCTCCTGACACTCAGTGTCAGACATTCCTTGTGAATGGATTAAACCATCTATGAGCATGCATTCTCCACAGGACTCACACTAGAGAAAAGAAACTGGAGGGACAACCATAAGGCAGAGAATCTATTGGTTTAGAACAACTGCTCATTTACTCTTTATTCCAGCCCTATTCCTTGTGTTCACATTACTAGAATATCTAGTTAGAACTTGAAAAATTAGCATTGGCCTTCCCATTCTTTCATCCACTTTTTTGGTAAGGAAATTATGAAGGAAAGTATTCTCTCTTCCCTCTCCATATCCCTTCCTTGGGAGCCTATTTGAGAAAGTCCACTGGTCCTGCTCATTGTATTCCATCAACTTACCACAGACACACATATGCTTTCCACGCTGTTTGCATACCATGTTGTTTCTTTAGGCTAGATTTGTGGCTGCATTTCAGGAAATGGTAAGTATACAGGGCTGGTATTGTTAGTGCATCTGTATTTTTCTTTCTTTTTTGCTTCTGTCCTGATCTCCCCAGCTCTTAATGCCTCCCCTCCCATAAAAAAAAATATCCCATATGTATTGTATATTTATATTATACATATAACAAATATTTGTTTTTGTTAACTTATATATGTACCTAGGGTCACCTTCATTAGCAAGTAAACTCTTGGGAGGAAGGGACAGTTTTATTATTGTCTTTCACTTAACTTCCCTTAACCTTAGTTTCCTCATCTGTAGAAATGAGGGGATTAGCCCAGTTGGCCTTCTTAAGTCCCTGTCAGCCTTAAATCTCTGATCTCATGATCTCTAGTGCCTAGAGTGGTGCTTGGCACATCATAGGTGCTTAATCCATGCTTGTTGATCCATTTATTGATTAAGAATGTAGGGGATTTTCACAATTTATTTTAGAGAAATGGCAAAGGAGAGGCTTAAATATGTTCCTGGTTTGACACATCTTTTGTCTTTCTTTGTACCCTCATGTACTTAGCGTGGGTCCTGGCACATACTAGATACGTAGTAAAATCTTGTCGATGATGATTAATACAAGTTACTTGTATTTATCAAAACCATCTTGATAAAAGCTCCCCCAGAATCTTATTCCAATGTTCTGTGGCATGGACATGCTCCAGAGCTCTTCTAGACTATGTCAATGGAGCCTAAGTTCCAATGTGTTATATGAAGATCAAAAGTTGGGAAAGGCTTCTCTCCAAGGTAGCCAAAGTGCAAAGAGTTAATTGGGCCAAGTAACTCTCAAAGACCATCTGCTAAGACCCAAAGGAGCTGTGATCTGGGTCACTGGAGAGAATATCCACAATGGTGAAATCACAAATCTTTCAAGTTTTGGAGACTTGGGTTCAAGTCAATGGATCATTCATTCAACCAACATAACATTTACTAATGGAGATACAAAGAGAAATCAAACAGTGCCTAACCTCAAATAGCTTCCATTCCATTGGAGGACATAACACATACTTTTATAATTACATATAAAAGATAGGGACAAGACCTGCAATTTCACTGGTTATTAGAGAGAACTCCAAGATGAAGAAATTCTCTCTCCCAAGTCAGGTGGGCACCTCGTCTACCTCTGACAGTTCTAGAGAATTAGAATATTGGGAGGTCAAGTCACTCGCTCAAGGTAGGACTGGAACCCAGTTCTTCTGGGTCACAAGCCCAGTTCTCGGTCTACTTTTTCATATTATGTGAAAAGGTCTCTGAGGTCTAAACAATGGACCTGGAAATGAAAGTCTAGATGGGATCTTTTCATAAATCAAGGATATCCTAACCCACATGAGCAAGGGTCCCTTGTGCTCTCCTCCTCTTCTCTCAGACAATCTAAAACCTTTATCTAATTCTGTGCTCTGACCCCTGCTCCCTATGTATGAGATTTCCCTTCCTCTCAAGGAAAGTGGGAGACCTACCATCAAGTTATATTTCTCCTCCCAAATATACAAAACTACTCTTTTTTTTTTTCCTGGGTCCTTAGCAATTCCATTTCCTCATGGGTAGTAGCAAAAACTCTAGGCCAATGCTTGCCTCAGTTTCCTTCTCTGTTCAGCTCAAAGCCACCTCCTATATGAGGCCCATCCTAATATCCTTGGTAGCTACTTGCTCCCCAAATTACCTTGAATTTAGTTAGTATATGTTTTCTGTATACTAATATATGTCCATGTTTTCTCCCTCAATAGAATGGAAGCCCCTTGAGGGCAGTGGTTATTTTCCTCTTTGCTCTTTGTTTTTGTATCCCTAGCACCCAAGGTAGTAGCTGCCAAATAGATGGTGCTTTGTAGAAGCATGTTGACTGATTGATTGCTTCTAGAACTACCCTACCTCCATGGAGCCAAGTGCATGTTTCCAGCTTCCTGACTCAGCTCAGTTCACCCCATCCTCTCAGTTCCCTATTATGAACTCAGGTTTTGACAAAGACCTTTTAAAAACTTTGATAGTTCAAAGAATTAAGTATTTAGGCAGACTTCAAAGTATGGCCTCAAAAAAATCTCTCTCCCTTCCATACCACCCTTCTTAAGAAACTAATTCCCTGTCCCCCCCAAAAAAGAAACTGATTCCCAACTTGTAAAGACTTACATGAACTGATACAAAATGAAGTGAGCAGAGCCACGAGAACATTGTACACAGTAACAACAATATTATGTGATGAACAACTGTGAAAGACTTAGCTATTCTCAACAATGCAATGATCTAAAACAATTATAAAAGATTCACGTTGAAAAAAAATGCCATCTACCTCAAGAGAAACAACTGATGGCGTCTGAATAGAGACCAAAGCATATTATTTTCCCCTTCCTTCTTTATTTCTTTCCTGAGTTCCAATCTGGCTTTAGACACTTACTAGCTGTATGACCCAGTGCAAGTCACTTAACCATGTTTGCCTCAATTTCCTCATCTGTAAAATGAGTTGGAGAAGGAAATGAAACCACTTTAGTATCTTTGCCAAGAAAACTCTCACCAGGGTCATGAAGAATCAGAAAAACAGCAACAACCTTTGCCTAGAGTGTTGAGAAATTCAGTGACTTGCCTGGGATCACTCAGGCAACATGTTTTCAAGGTGGAGCCCTGGTTCCACAGTCAGCTCTATATCCACTGTACCAAGCAACAGGCTTACAAATGGACTTTTTCACAGAACCTTATATAAGTCAAGGATTGCCTATACCACATGGGCAATAGCATTCTTGTCAACTCCTAAGAGAAAACACAAGCATTAAGTGATTGAAAGTTAACTGGCTTGGTTTCCATAGGTAAGAAGGATGGTGACCTTCAGCTTGAATATTTTCTTTTCTTTTTCCAAAGAGAATGAACAGATGGGAGCAAGCTTTTAATATAGGGTTTCAGTGTTTAAGTTAATTTATTTTAAGGCAAAACCAAGTCCATAAAATAGAAAGGCTATCAATGACAAGCGACCTATAAAAGGTTAAAGATTCAGTTCTTTAGGGACCTTTGAAAGAACTACCTTCCTGAAAATTACATGGGACTGTTGTTTCCAACATGAAAACTTGACTGAACTAAGGATTTACTGCCAGTAGTTTTAAAGAGCAACACACTTTTAAATAGCAACACACTTTCATGCAGAAATGTGATAGGACATGATTTCTAAACATTTAATAAAACTGACCAGCCCTGGTTTACAGGTTGGATGCTGCCAAGATTGAATGACTGCCTGAAGGGAGTGAATGTTGTCCATGGAAATAGCCATGGGGAGCCATATATAAACAAGGCTAGTAAGTGTCTGCTGTACCAGGAACATAAACTGGTGTCTGCTCTGCTGAAATAATTTCTCTCGAAATCAATATTTGGTTGCATACCCCTTTATTCAAATTACTGCTGGTTCTCTGGGGGAAATAAAATAGCTGCTTGAGTTTTATTTCTCCTTGTCTCTGTCTGTCTCTCTCTGTCTCTGTTTTTTCACTCTCTCTCTCTGTCTCTCAGTGAGGAGGGGGAAGGACTGATTTACAGTTAAACTATCTGGCTTCAAAAATAAATTTAGTTTGGTTCAGGCCTATAGGCCTAAATTCCAGTGTTTAACTGATTCACAAATCAAGATGTGTGAAAGGCTCCAGAAAGGAGTCTTAGCAGGGACTCTATTACTGTTCTTAAATATTTAAAGAACAGTTATTTGGAAGATAATATATTTGTAAATCTAAAGGACCTGTGTATGTGTGTGTGTGTGGGGGGGAGTTACAGGGGAGTAGATTGGATTTAAGGGAATTAAAAACTTCATACACTCCCAGCTGTGTAAAAGTGGAGGGCCTGTCTGGCCTGGGAGTGAGTGTGTCATGCCAGTAGCTTAATCCGCCTACGGAATCTTGAAGAGGAGCCTGCATCTGATGGGAAGCTGACTCTATGCTCAGGCTGGAGGATGTTTACCCAGAAAGGACCTGAGAGGTCATTACAGCCAGCCTTCTCAATTGACCTTGTCTAACCTTAATATGGAGGGATAGCTTTGCCATGCTGTAGGTGAGCAAGCATGTTGGTGAGCCACGAAATACAGCCTGCAATACCAGGCCCAGCGCCAGGAAAAAGGGCCCTCTAGACAGCCTTTTGTCTTGATCTTGGTCAGCTCTTCTTCTGGCCTTCCTGGTACTAGGGTATTTCCTGCTGCCTTCTGAATACCAAGATCCTTCACTGGGACGTTCGCCTCCCATACCATAGAGTTATTTTCTGATGCCTAATAATGACTTCATGCATTGTCTAAAGCAGGGATTTTTAACCTCTTTGATGTCGTAAACCCCTTGAGCAAACTGGTGAAGCCTGTAGAACTCTTCTCAGAATAATGCTTTCAAATAATTGAATAACTAAAGTTGGTGAAAATGAAGATGTAAATAAACAGGTAGCTAAGAGGCCCATCAGACATCGAGTCAGGAAGAATTGAGTTCAAATCCTGCCTCAGACACTTACTAGCAGTGTGGCCCTGATATCCCAGGGTTGTTGAGGATCAAATGAAATAACATAGGTAAAATGTTTCGCCAACCTGAAGATGCTATATAAATGCTAGCACTTATTTTCACTGTTATTATCATTGCATATTTTTTCCCATCTAAGTGCACAGACCTCTTTGGGGTCCATAGACCCCTGGTTAATAAGTCTGATCTATAGAGAGCTTTTCTGCCTAAATCAAAACTAATTCCAATGGTGGGATATCAAGAAGGCCAGTGGAGAACGCCTGCGTGTGTGTGCGCATGTGTGCATGCACATACATGCACACGTGTACACACACACAGATGCAAACACATGCTCTTACACAAACACACACACACATAAAACACATACGCATACATGCAGACACACAAACACACTCTTACACAAACACAGGTGCACACACATACACAAACATACACACATACACATACAAACACATACACATACACAAACATACGCTCTTACACAAACACAGACACACACTCACACACAGACACACATATACACACCACACACACACACGTACTCATACACACACACACAGACATACAGAGACACACACACAGACACACAATCACAGGCACACACACAGCCGTACCACACTCTCTTACACAAACACAGGCACACAGACTTATACAGACATTCATTGTGGATTCCCTTGAACTTCTCTGCTCAGACTGAGATCTCTTCAACTCAGCTCATCAGTAGAACTACATACATTACTTCATAATGATATTAAGATAAATCCCAGTTCTTAACCCAGTGGGAACCCTAACATACCGACCCTAAGTTTAAAAAAATTATTTCTGGTCCATTCTTAAAAAAATCATATTCAAGAACTTTTGTTGTTGTTCAGTCATGTCTTACTCTGTGACCCCATTTGGGGTTTTCTTGGCAAAAATACTGGACTGGTTTGCCATTTCCAGCTCATTTTACAGCTGAGGAAACTGAGGCAAAGAGGAGTGAGTGACTTGCTCAGGGTCACACAGCTAGGAAGTGTCTGAGGCCAGGTTTGAACTCAGGAAGATGAGTCTTCCTGATTTTAAGTCCTGTGCTCTAACCACTGTGCCATATTGGAGAATAAGGTCACCCATTAGCAGTAGGGCTAGCCTGAGTCCTTTGACCAGTTCTAAGGATCTGTCTTGAGGGCAGATCTTCAGAGTCTGATGGCCTGGGCCTTTAGAGGCTCAATACCTAGAAAAGAGGTAGGTGGAAAAACAAAAAGCTGGTCCTGGTCTTTGGCTCTAGGCCCAACCCTTGAATACCACTGCCCCCAAGTGACTCTTTTTAATTACCTGGGAAATTGGAATGACTGACTAGAGATGAAAATCATAGCTGTTGCTAAACACAGCAAGCTCTTAGAACTCAGCCTCCTCCTTTGGGCTCTTACCTGAGTGACTGCTGCCCTATTTCAGAGGCCATGGGTCTGCGTGCCAAGGAGTACAGACGTTCCCTGGCCTTTACACTGCTGTTCAATGCCATTGGGCAGCACTCCAACTCCCAGGTCCTCATTCTATCCCTTTACAGCTTTGCAGAGAGCCTGACAAATGGTCTTTTTGTTTGTTTGTTTTCCCATTTGTCCCATCCCCAATCATGGCCCCAGTCAGAAGCAAAGAAGCGTTTACATGGTAAATATCCAGCTTTAAAATTCCAGTGTGTGTTGCATTCCTTTTTCAAAGTTTAATTGCCCTCAGCATACATTTGGTGTGTTTTGTCCAGATTGCTGTTTTTAGGACGTCAAGCTCGTCCTTGCTTCCCTTTTTTTTTTTAATACCTAGATCAGCATCTGCACACAGAATCATGTTCAAATAAAAGGTTTTCCTCCCCCTTTTGATTCCTATCCTCCCTCCTTTCAGGTAACAGCTCTGCAAGAAGCTTGAACAGTTCTGTTAATGAGTTCTGTCTGTGTTCCATGGAAGAGACCAAAACCTCAGTGCTTTAGGGCTCATGAGATCTATGATTTCCTAGGGGTAAGGAAGTGTGAGTGCTGTCTTCCACCTGTGCAGATTACTATCCCTCCACGCTTTGGTAGAAGATTTAATGAGTTCTTATACTAATGATAATGATAATTCACACTTATATAAGCACTTTGAACAACAGAGTATTTCACATCTGAGAACAGCTCTATGAGATCAGGGCTATTATTACACCAATTTTACAAGAGAAGAAGCCAAGGCTTACCGAGAAAGTGATCTTCCCATGGTCACCCAGCTGCTAAGTGTCCAAGGAAGGATTTGAACTCAGGTCTCCTTGACTCCAAGTACAACACTTAATTCACTATGTTAGCACCTAGCCAACTTCCTCAGGCTGAACCTCTTGATACACAGCTGTTATAGAATCCAGAGTCTTCACTCTCCAGTCAGTCATTAGAAGAAGGGTTTAATAGGGGGAGATCTCTATAGAATAGCCTGTCATGCTTTCAAACTATATTTATTAGGCTGTTCAGTAAAAGAAATTTTATTAGGCTCTTCAGTGAATCTTGAAACCCAAGTCCAACTGAGCATTTCTGTTCAGATTGTGTGTGTGTGTGTGTGTGTGTGTGTGTGAGAGAGAGAGAGAGAGAGAGAGAGAGAGAGAGAGAGACAGAGAGAGAGAGACAGAGAGAGAGAGAGACAGAGAGACAGAGACAGAGAGAGAAGGACAGAGAAAGACAGAGACAAAGAAAGACAGAGATTTCATTGATCTTGGAATGTCCAATAAGGAACTTCCATCTACCAATGCAGATTATCTTTCTTTGCAACAAACAGAATTAGAAAATTACCTGTGGGGAAGGGGTTCAAAAAAGTTTACTGACTTTCACAGGGTCACATAGAATATCTGATGCAAAACCTGAACCCACATATTCCATAATATCGAGGTTAGTTCCAGTAAGCAACACTGAGGTTCATCTCTCTCTTTCTGTCTTTCTGTCTGTTCTGCTCTCTCTTAGTATATCTTCTCTCTCTCTGTATATCTACAGGGAGAAACATATGGATATATACACACATATTTGTATATACTGGTATGCTTATATACTATGTATATACATGTCTATGTATGTATGTTATAGAGAGCAAACAAGAGAAATTCTCAGATTATATATATGAGATTCTTTTTTTTAAGCAACATAACACACACACACACACACACACACACACACACACACACACACACACACACACACACACACCATGTAAAAGAATGCCATTAATTTGGTTGATTTCTTTTGTCCCCAGGCTAACATGTTTCCATCTCACTGGCGGCAAGCTGGTGTCTCTCAGAGCGCTCCCCGCTGGCTATGTCTGGTTGTCCATTGGCTCTTAAATCATGTCTTGCTTGTATTCATTCATAAGGCTAGAAGTCTTTCATGTCGGAAACAGAGGAAAGAGGTCCAGAGCTCTTGAGGGAGGCATCATTTTCCATATGATGTGTGTGAGATGTCAAATGAGGATTTTCTGAGCATGTGTCACAGAAAAGGATAATTGTCACCCACAGCACTATATTTTGTTATGATGTGGCCATCAGAGCTGGAGAGTATAGTGTACTTATCTCTGATTCCAACACTTGGAACATCAGAAATTTCCCAAAAGGACAATAAGAAAATAGAGGATTTTTTAAAATCCCTTTTCATTGTTAACAAGGAACCATTTCATTGAAGAATCCGTTTCTTATACTTCACTGTCTTATTTTTAAAATACATAATTTAACCACATTATATATTATTTTATTAGTTGAAATTTTAAAAACATGGATATGTGGCTTCTCTGTTGCTACCAGAAGTTGCTGGGGTTTTTTAAAATTAATCTTGAGAATCCTGTCTTTGCTTCAGATAAGTGTCTAGATTTTTCTAGAATGTGCTGCGTGACTCTCTCTTTCATTCCTACTGGGTTTCACCTTGTGCTTAATTGTGCAGCCCTGTCCTCTCTCCCAGTCCAGCCTCCCCATCCTCTATAGACTGTAAGCTCCTTGGAGGCCAAGGTTGCGCCCCCAGTGATGTCTTGAGCATTAATGGATGTTAACTTGAATTGATGACATATTAGCAAGTTAATCTGGAAAAGAAATGTCCTGGGCCAGAGGATGTCTGAGGTTGCTTCCAATACTAGATTTATAATCATGTTAGCTTCCTAGGTAGAATAACTGAATTGTGCTATTTAGGCCTAGGAAGGACTTTAGGAAATCATTCAGTCTTTATTCTATCCCCAACCCCCTCAGTTGTAAACGAGAAAGCCAAACCGAGGCTCACAGGCAGATGGCAATGTGTCCAAGGTGGAAGTCAAACCCAGGTCCTCTGGCTCCAAATTCTTTGCTTTTTGTCTTCTCTCTCCCAACCGCTTCTTGCTGATCCATGTGGTGTTCACTGTCATCACTTGCTCTTCCAAATGGAGACCTCCCTGGCTAGCTTGTTCCAGTCATGACTGTGTCAGTGAGGGCCTGTTTGACATTTCCAAGTATGCGTGAATTATACAATTTTAAGACATCTAACAGGAGCCAGCTGTCTCCAAGACCATTTTCACTTGAATATGGTTCAAACTTTTCCCTAGGCCTTGAGTCTTAGTGAAGTAGTTTGATATAGATAGAAAAAGAGTAGAGTTGATTGGTGAATGTGCTCAGAATTGGTCCTTCTTGAAGGACAGCCCAAATACCTGGTCTTTGAGCCTTAATGTTAGAAGTACACCTACCTACCTACTACCAACATGACTATCTCGATCCTTATCTCTCAGTGGAAAGAGATTCCTTCCCTTGCCCCTAACCCTGTTTAGAATGCTCTCCTCCTCCTTCTGTCCCACTCCCAGGACACAGGGATGTTTCTAAGATGTTTCTTTAGAATATCCTGCAGGTGAGGACATAGGGCCTAATCATTTATTATTTCAGTTGTGATGGCCTCTCCATCCCCCAACCTTGGACTTTATAGTCGTGACAGGTCTCTATTTTTCACATCTGTGGCTGCACGTTGGCCTGAGGTGTCTTAGCCTCCAAAGGGCAATTTTTTTTAACCTTGATTTTGTTTGGTTTGGGTTTATATTTTATTTCATTTTACCCACTATCCACCCCCCCTTCCTTTCAGGCTTTTGGTCATTTCAAGAACCACAGTAAAGCTCTTTACACAGTTTCCCAGGGGATGCATTGCTCAAAAGAAACCATTAATGAGGGAAATTTATTTAAGGGAGCAGTGGAAAACGATGAACTTGTAGATGGGTCCTAAATATTTAAACAGAGAAGGGAAAACTGTGCAAAGAGCTTTAAAAAATCTTAGCAAGGTTTTACTGCCATTTATACCATTAATGTCCACATTTTCCTCTTTTTAATCTGCTTAGTTTTCACTGCCTTGATCCTTTCAGAAATATTTCTTTTCTGGCTTTGCTCTTCCGCATTGCTGTGGCCAGATGTGGGGTGAGAAACATAAAATGTAGAGTCAGGCAACCTGTGTTCCTTCACTGGATCCAGAAATCCTGTGCCTATGCCTTGCAAAAACTTGAAGGTTTATTAAAAAAAAATTATAATAACATTTGTATCAAAATGGTAATATTTCTTAAACAAATATGTGTGTGTGTATATATATGGATGTATTTATATGCATGGTACGGTGGATAGAGCATTGGATTTGGATTCAAGAGTTCAAATCCTGCTTCAGTCACTGACTAGCTGTGTGGTCCTTGGCAGGTCATTTAGGTTCTATTTGCCTCAATCTTCTCATCTCTAAAATGGGGCTAATAATTATACCGCCGTTGCAGGGTTTTTGTGGAGATCAAATTAGATTACATATGCAAGATGTTTGGTGAGCCTTTAAGCACACAAAAATGCTAGGTAGCTATTGCACCAGTGAATGGAGCTCTTGGGCAGGAACTCTACTAATGCAGGCTGGCACCATCTCTCCAACTGATAGTCTTACAGAGCTGTCTAGAGCAATGACTTGGCCAGGTCTCATAGCCAGCATGTGTCAGAGTTGGGATTTGAGCCCTCATGACTACTGGACAGCTATGCACCATAGTGGTTAGAGCACCAGTCCTAAGATCAAGAAGATTCTTCTTCATGAGTTCAAATCCATCCTCAGACACTAGCTATCCCTGTGACCCTGTTTGCCTCGGTTTCTTCACTGTAAAATGAGCTGGAGAAAGAAATGGAAAACCACTCCAATATCTCTGCCAAGAAAACCCCTAATGGGGTCATGAAGAGTCAGACACGATTGAAACTCCTACACAGCCTGTCCGTTTACTATGCCACGTTCTCTCTTCTATACATATGCATATATGAAAGTCTCCTCCCCTATGTATCATACTTTTAAAAAAAACACTTTTTTTTTCCTCCATGGCAAAATCATGTTGGGAAGGGAAGTTTTCACTTTTTGGTACAGACCTGTGATTTCATCTGTGCAGGGCATGCTCACTGTGGGAACACCTTCCACTGCTGAACATCGGCAATCTCATCTGGGAAGTACAGTATTATAGAGCTGTCTGGGACATTGAGATTAAGTGACTTGTCGTTGTTACCTACCTACTGTTACAGGCAGGGTAGGATTTGAATTCAGGTCTTCCTTATATAGTATTGAGTCTTAGAAACAAAAGGACTAATTTAGCCAATTGTCTTTCTGAGCTGCTAGAACCATGACCTTCAAAACTAGTATTGTCTCACAGCAGGGTCCTTATTTAGAGCTAATGAAATTAAAGGTATTCATATTAACTTACATTTGCTCTATTTCACAAAGCATAAGTCAAGGTTATAACTAGGAAAGCATAAATGGAAACTGATTCTTTGTCCCTTCCCTGATGTCTGATAGAAATCTATTTTGTGGTGTAATAGGAAGAACATTGAATTTTCCTGCAGAATTTGGAGCTGTGGGTCCTGAATTCAAATTCCACCTCTGCCATTTAATATCAGTGTGACCTTGACCAAGTTATTTAGTTTACCTGTGCCCTTATCTGTAAAATGAGGAGGTTGGATGAGAAGGTCTCTTGAAGGTATGGATCCATAGGCTTTCATTCTTCCTGTTCTCTAGCTCCTTATTCTCTCCTCTCCTAGTTTTGGGTGAAGGCTACTTAGGATTGATCTGCAGAGTTCGCTGCTTCTAATTCATCATGCTCCTAAGCTGGATTTGGGTAGAAAGCATCCTGTTGTGCGTTCACTGTTACGTATAGCTTGGTTGTGTGTGTGTTTCTCCCTTTTTCTATCATTTGTGTCATTGTTCCAAATATTACCCCCCATTGTCCAGATGGCAGAGAGCATGTTATATCATAATATGACATATATTATATTGGATATATAATATAATATATATGATATAATATGACATATGAAATTCCATCTTCTATAAAACTGCTACTATCACCTCATGATTAGAATCATTCTCATTAGTCTATTTTGTGATCACAGTGTTGGATCTGTGGGTGCTCCTCTCAGTGTCACAGAATGAAATCCATTCAGTCAAGCCTATCTCTCCTGCATAGCTCTCACCCACTGCTCCCATAGTCCTCTTGAGGGGGGTCTGCCCTATGTATGGGGTCCTTCCTCCAGAGCTCTTCCCACTGGGGATAGCAATGGGCTTTCCAGCGGTGATCCCTTACTCACACAACATTTCTCTTGCTCTCCCTACTCTTGCCTGCTTTTCCTCCAGTCATATATCTCAGTGATGAGGTACTCTATGACAATCCTTCAGTGAAATTCTTCATTAGTAATGCATTACAGCCTGTCCGTATGTACTGTGGGTTGCTCCATCGCCCTTTGGGTGACCCTCAATTTTAATTCCTCAGAGGCTGTGTTATTCTATGATTCATTGCCATACATCACAGGAAGGATATCATTTTTTGATAGTTCTTTTTTTAAGGAGAATTTTGGGGTCATTAAGAGCTTTATTTGGTTTCCTAAGTGCAGTTCAGACCACTCTCCTCCTTTTGTCCATATTTGCTGAATAATAAATGCAAATACCAATTCCTGGTACTCCACAGGACATAAAAATGCAAAACAGCCCTCCTAAGACAAGTGCCAAGCTTTGAATTTGGGGAATGAGACAGTACCAGTAAGACAGGTATCAATGGGAGAAGCAAATGAAGGTCAACAGGATAGCTTCCTTAATACCATGCTTCCCCTCATATTGGTGCAGGTCGGCCAGATCATCTTTCCTTTGAAATTTAAGTATTTCCTGAAGAAGAGACATTTGCTCTAATGGACAATCCTTTCCCCACATTACAATGAAAGAAGGGCTAGATTTTCAGTCAGAGGTCTTGGCTCTGGTGCTAGCTTGAACCCCATTTCTTCATTTGTTAAATGAGAAGGTTGGGGTAGACAGTCTCTGTGATCTCTTCCAGCTCTAAATATATAACCCTCTAAATGCAGTCAGGCTAAAAAGTGTTCTGACCCCATTCCCAGGTTAGAGAGCTTGTACCTTCCCTAACTTTTTCCATATACAATCTAAATGGGTCATCCACAAACAGGGAAATTCATATAATACACCCAGAGGTTTGTTTTATTCTGTCAACTGATAATAAAGTCCCTCTCAAGTCTAAATAATTCATTTAAATTTAACAAGTATTTACAAATCATTCTCTATGTGCCAGACTCAATGCTATGGGCTGGGAATTCAAGGACAGAAAGGAAAATGGTCCTGGCCTTAAATAGCATCATTCAGCTGGGGGCAAAGACAAGCAAATTTAAAAAAAAAAATGTGCGGACAACATAACGTTGTTAGGAAAGCACTGAGAATTAGAGGAATCAGAAAAGAGCTGATAACTGGGGTGAAAGCCAATGGATTTGGAGATTCTAGCCAAAGATAAGAAAGAGCATTTCCAAAGAGGAGTGAGGGTAAAGAAAGGAGGAGATAGGTGTGGTATTTTTAAATTCACACAATTCTATTTAACCCACAAGTTACTAATTTCTCTCATACATATTTATTTTATATAAATATATGCATATGTAGATATATATGTAAATATATATTTCCATTGTATTCCTTTTTTTGTATTCTTTTTTTTTCAAAGAACCTTAAAGAAATTATATCTGTAATCTAACTCGAAGGAACAATTACCATTCTTTTCAAAGAGGTTGAAAATGCCTTGATTTTGATGCAAAAAGATTTTGTCACGGCTTTCATTTCTGACAGTTTTATCAGACAGTGCTAGCTTCTAAAAGCGCTCTAGCTGTCTGAGGCACCTCAGTTCCCAGATCACGGTAATTCCTGAATTTGTCCTGGAGCCAATGATGTTCTAGTTTCATATATTATTTCGGGTTTCTGGATTGTAAGAAAAGTCCCATTCAGTATTTTTAGGGGTTTCAATTTTCCCCAGGGCAAAAAAAAAAAAAAAAGCAAAACTTAGTGAAGACTTGCCTTTTTTTTACCAGCCCATTAATGTCTGTGTTCTTTTTCCCTGTTGTTAGAGGTGACCCCAAAGCCAGCACTCTCTTAGTTTGGGTTCAATGTTGGGATGAAATGAGGTACTCCCGAGTACCTCAGTTAGTGAAGGGACTGCACCCTAAGATAGCCAGGATATGTAATCGGGACAGAGTGGCAATGAACTTGTTTGGATATAACTCTCTCCTTCACCTTGGCCCATATGGAAATGAGCCTGGTCATCAGGGAGGATGGTGATCGTGGTCTTTAGAAATCTACTGCGTCAAAGAGGCTCTGACGGCACATGCCTGGGACCTTAGGTGACCAGAAAGCTGGATCAGGGAAGCCAGAGATTAGTTGGGTTCTGGAACCACTTTCTCTCCTTTTAGGGAAAGCTGATCCACGTTGCTAGGCAGGAGTGTCAGGCCTGAAGTCAGGAAGACCCATCTTCCTTAGTTAAATTCTGACCTTAGATGCCTACCAGCTGAATGAACCTGGACAAATCACTTAATCCTGTTTGCCTCAATTCTTCATCTGTAAAATGATCTGGAGAAGGAAATGGTAAACCACTCTAGCATCTCTGCCAAGGAAATCCCAAATGGGGTTACAAAGACTCAGATATAACTGAAAAACAACTGTGTTGCAGGAGGAGAGAAGGAGGATGGGTGTGGGGAAGCCCTCATATCCCTATTGTTATTGGCAACATTGGCAATGATGGTGAAGCCACACCTGCCCTGGGTTCTCAGCAGCGTTCTCAGCCTGGAATCATTTCTGTGCACCCTCTTGAAGTTCCATTCTTCTCTGTCCTTCAATGGAACTCTTGCCTTTAGAATGTTTTAGCTCTTCTGGTCAAGGTAACAAGGAGATCCCTGTGCTAAAACTGTCACGAATTCACCTTTTATGAATTGCGGTTGTTTACTCTAAGTCCCCTGGTTAGAATGGCAGCTCCTTAGGAGATGTGCATCTTTGGGGCATAGCACAGTGCATGACACTTAACGAGTCCTTGGGGACCGATTGAGTACTGGCTACGTCATGCCTTTAATGAGACTCATCCCAGGCCAACCATCCAATCAATTCAACAGGCACCTACCATGTGCAAGGCAAAAAAAGGATCCAAGAAGACTTGGAGTCACAGAGTGGAATCAGGACTCGGAATGCTGTGTTGCATACTTATTAGCTGTGTGACCTCTCTGAGCTTCAGGCTCCTTCTCTAAATGAGGAGAGCAAGACCTATCATGCAAAGCTGTTGGAAGGCTCAAACGAGATAATGTACTTAAAGCACTTAACACGTGAAGAAATGTAATTTATTACTATTGATCAAATTGGCTGGCATCCTACCACCATGTCCTCCCTTTAAAGCTGTGAATAATGCGATTGGGGAATATTGGCCATGAGCATAGACTTACTTGGATATGTCAATGAATCTGAAATGTTATGGCTGTGCCAGTCTCTCCGCCGGTACAGATTGCAACCGATCCATCATCTTTTCATCCTGGGACATTATTATTTAACACACAAGAGGACTTGAGCAAGTACAACTCTTAGGCAGTCTTTCTGTTATCCTTGAACTAAAATCTTAGCCTAGTGTCTCATCCTAGTAGGTAAGCCATCCTGGCTTCCTGAAGACTCTACCTGCAGAACATACATATATTGATAATGGCTAATATTTATATCACACTTAGAGGTTTGCAAAATGCTTAAGGCAGATTTTCTCATTTGATCTTCACAGCAACCCATGAAGTAGGTGCTACTATTATTATTTCCATTTCACATATGAGGAAACTGAGGCTAAGTAAACTTACATGACTTACCCAAAGTCCCTCACACATATAGCTGGTAAGACTCTGATACAGGATTTCAACCCTGGTCTACCCGATTTACCTAGCTGCCTCCAATCTAGAAAGGCTTTGCGAATATGTGTGGTAATAGCCTAGCCTAGGTATGGAGAAGCAACAGCAGCAGGTCGGCCACTATGGGCAGAAAAAAAAAATCATGTGGTCAGAAGTTATACTGACCAGGAATATCTCAGACAAATGGCCAGTGCTGTTCATTTTTGACTAACATGTTAGGTACAGATATATATTATTTTTAAATTATATCTATGTTTGGTTGCACCTCTAATATGTAATCATGATCTGAAGATAAACCTTACTTCTCACAGATCAGCAGAGAGAAAACTTTGACACCTCAGTGCTAAATGTGGAGTAAGAAGATCTGGGATAAAAAAAAAAGACCTGGGTTCAAATCCTGCCCCAGGCACTTAATAGCTATTTGACATTGGGGAAGGCAGCTCCCCACCCAGACCTTCAGTTTCTTCATCCATAAAATAAAGGGGTTAGACTGGATATCCTTTAAAGTCCCTCCCAGATCTATATGATCCTACTGAACTGCAAAGGCATTGAATAAGGGTCTGGGGATTCGAGAGTGGTAGTTGGCCACCACCCGAATTAGAGGTGAATCAATAGAAACCTGGCCAGTGGGTATTTTCCAACCTATTTTTTTCTTTCTTTTTTTCCCCCAAAGAACCTAAAACCTACTCATATCTACATACTAAATTGGAGGAGCTGTTATTATTCCATCACAAGCAGCTGAAAATTCCTTGATTTTAACACAGAGATGTTTTACCTCATTCCTAATGATTTTATCGGGGAATACTGGTTTCAGAAAGCTCCCTCGCTGCCTGAGGCACCTCAAATCCCACATCATGGTCATTCATTTTTTTTTTAAACTACTGTCTACTAGGGCAAGACAGACTTACATTCTGTCAAGCTAGTTCTTTGGAAATGTTTGGTGTTATTCTTGCCATAGAAATACATGGACTGTATACTTTGAGGGAAATGAATAATAGGATCATAGAGTTATCTAATCCAACTTTCTTTCCTCCCTGTTTGAGAGATGGGGAAACTAAGGCCCAGAAAAGTTCGATACCTTTCCCAGGAACACATGGGTAGTACAGGAAGCCTTCCCCAAACCTTATTAATTTTAGTACTTTCCCTTTCTTAATTATTTCTTCTTTATCCTGTATATACCTTGTTTGTACGTGTTTGTTTGCTTGTTGTCCCCCCCCCCCAATTAGATTATGCGCTGCAGGAGGGCAGGGACTCTTTTAGCCTCTTTTTGTATCCTAAGCACTTAGCACAGTGCCTGGAACATTGAAAGGACTTAAATATTTTTTGACTGACAGACAGAATGGATTCATCAGCATTTGAACCCACATTCTCTGACTTCAAATGCAACATTCTCTCTACTGCAGCTTGCTGATTTCTAATGGAAACTGGCTAGCTGGGAGAAGGGTGGGAGAGATAGTGCAAAGACATCTATCCTCTTTAAAAGTGCTGAAATACCTAAATTCCAAAGTTATGACAATTCCTAAATGTATCCTGCAGCTAAGTATGTTCTAGTTTTATGGATTATATCAGTTACTGAGTAGTAGGAAGAATCTGATTCTAATTCTCAACAATCAGTTTTATTTTCCCTCCCAGGTAAAAAGGATCAACACTTCTTAATTACCTGTTTGTTTGTTTAGTTTGCTCCTTTAATGCCTGTTATCTCCCTCCCTCTCCTTATTTTTATTTGTTTCTTATACTCTCTATTCCCGTGAGCAAGTTCCTAATAAGGCCAAAGTTAGAGTTGTTTTTAAATGCTCAGTGAGAAGCATTATTTTGTGACGAGTAAGAGAGCTCTAGCCCTGACAAGCCACTAAGTATGCATGGACGTGAGGTAGTAGAGATGACTAAGTGTAATTGACTTCTTACCCCTTACTTCTAGTCATGGACTGGAGACACAGGCTGTACCCTGCTCTCTCTCCCCACTCCCACCTCACCCCTGGAATCCTTTTTGTTATTGTTCAGTCATTTTTACTCCCCGTGATCCCATTTGGGGTTTTGTTGGCAAAGATACTGGAGTGCGTTCCTTCTCCAGTTCATTTTACAGATGAGGAAACTGAGGCAAACAGGGTGAAGTGACTTGCCCAGGGTCACACAGCTAGTTAGTGTCTGCGGCTGGATTTGAACTCAGATCTTCCTGACTCGAAGCACTCTATCTCCTGTGCCACCCAGCTGTCCTTTAACCTCTGACTAGAGCTTTCTCCTTTCAGGTAGTTCATTCCTGATTGCTTCAATGGTTACTGTCCCCACCCCCTCAATCACGGTGTATTTATTATGCCCATAGCCTGTATTTATTCAGCTGTGAACATATTTTATCTCCCTAGCTGAATGCTGGCTCTTTAAGGTCAGGGACCATCTCATTTTTTAGATTTGGTCAATTCCAGACACATAGTAAGTCCCTGATAAATACTTCTTTCATTGATTGACTGATCAATGCTGCAAAACAAAAGAAAGGCAGTGATCTACTGTGGCCAGGCCAGTCATGGTATATTGAAATTCGGAGGACAAATTAGAACTCCTCAGCTTTAGGCAGCAAAATTAGCCCAGGAAAGCACTTTTTTCAAAAAGATAAAACTATAAACCAACACCCGCAAATCTTCCCTAGTTTGCATTTTCCTTTCCTTCCCTTTTCTCGCCCACCTTACTTCCATTTCTTCTGTCCCTCCTTTCTATAAACAAGTGCCTTTTGCCAATTAAGTGATACTGGATGCTGTAGTTCTGACTCAAGATATAGGTTTTTGGTCTTGTAATGATTTGGTCCTTAGATAGTCATAAGAGCAGTGCTATCATGGACCTTACTTTGTAGAGTCATTTATGTAGAAGTGTTTCCTAATCTGATAAAATGTAAGCTCTTGGAGGGCAGGAACTGTTTTTATGTTTATCTTTGTATCCCCAGTACCTAACACAAGAGCCTGACACATTGTAAGAGCTCAAAAAAAAATCTTAATTGATCATCTATCCCATGAAATCCCCTTTTTATTACTGAAAAGGAGATTTCAGCCTAAAGAGATTCAATAACTTGCTACAAAATGGCAGAGCCAAGTATAGTTAACAAGGGAAAAGTCAACAGTCTTGGAGTCGGAGGAACTGAGTTCAAATCCTACAGCTTCACAGGCTTAAGTAACCTATCATCTCATCTGTAAAATGAGAGGGGTAAGATCAGGAGGCACCTGAAAAGGGCAACTGGCGTACTTGCTGTTCCTCCTATGTCCCAGCTCCCACGTTTTGAGCACTCTCCCTCCTCATCTCTACCTTTTGGCTTCCCTGACTTCCTTCAAGTCCCAGCTAAAACCCCGCTTCCTGGAGGAGCCTTTCCTTCGTCCCCCTTAATGCTAGTGGATTCTCTCTGGTTTACCTTGTCCAGAGATTCTTTATCCTTAGTTGTTTGCATGCTCTTTTCCCATTCAACTGTAAGCCCCTTGAGGGCAGGGACTGTTTATGCCTTTCTCTGTAACCTTAGCATGGCGCCTACCCTATAGTGGGTACTTAATAAATGTTTGTTGATTGACTCACCATTCTACTGTCAAATCTGTAGCCCTATGATCCTATGAATCCAGGTCCTCTGCCTCTATAAGAGGCAGTGTGATAATTAAATTAGCACTGGCTCTAGAGTCGGAGGATCTGGGTTCAAACCGCTCTTCTGTTGCTCCCCACCTCAGGCATCACCTGGAGCATCTCTTTCTGCAGGAGGCTTTCCTTCATCCCGACTAGCTGCTGCTGCTGCCTTTCCAGCCAAGGTTACCTCCTGTCTGCCTTGCACGGTCTTATAAATGTATCTGTTGTCTCACTTACTAGAATGTAAGCCCCTTGAGGGCAGGGACATGTATGTTTCAGACCTGTGTCCCCAGCATGTAGCACAGTGCTTGGTAGGTGATAAACATTTAAGAAATGGTTGTTGATTGATTGATTACTGTGATGATTACTACTTGAATAGTCTATTTAACCTCGGTGATATAACATATGTAAAGTGCTATCATCATCATCATCATCATCATCATCATCGTCATCATCATTAGCCTTCCTGAGCCTCAGCTTCCTTATCTGTCAAATGAGGCGGGTAGATTAGTCTACATCTATGATCCCATGTCCCTCACCTGACACTCTTTATTCATGCTTATTTTAAAAGTTTATCTTTTTCTTGCTGCAATGAGTTAACCATCTCCATTAGGGGAGGAATTATGTCCTATGTGATTTCTGTGTCTTCTCCAGATCTTGGCATAGTCTTCTCCATGTAATAAGTGCTTGAAAAATGTTTGTTGAATTAAACTCGCTTCTACTGTGAATGTAAGACAGGCACCAGGCGCCTTTATCAGATTAAATTACTCCTCTCGCTCTGGGTGCCTGCCACCCAGATACAAACACATGGTAAGGCAGCTGTGCTGCCCATTTCAGGAGGGTAGCATTGTTCTGGTGATGTTGCATTTTGGCAAATCGGCTATCACTTTTTAATTATGCAAGATATAAGTCAGACCCCCCCAAAAATATTTACATGAATCTTTGGGGAAGAAACAAAAAATAAATAAAGACACTCAGAATAGGTTATTGCTCTAAAGTGTGGCCTTAGAACATTTGGAGAATATAAACAATGTTTATTTTAATCATATTTGTTTATTTCAATAGCCACTTACAGATGTTTCTTTCCTTACATTCTATAAACAGAGACACTTTGCAGCAATGTATATCACTTAATCAAATTTGTAGGCATGGGTTTTACTCTTTCCTGCACCAGCCTCCAAAGATATTATGAGAGCACAGCTGTTTTATTTTTCCATCTTGACAGATCACATATGTGCAATGTTAAAAAAAAATAAAGAATGTTTTGGATTGGTCTTAATTAGTCTGTGCACATCAATTATTGTATGTGTTGGTATGGGGGAGAGAAGAGTGTGGGGAGATACCTGTATGGCTATGAGTGATGTGACTGGATTCTCCCTGAGTTCATCTTAATTTTTTTATTTGAAAAGCATTTTCTTCCAAGGTAGTAACACAGTTGATTTCAGGAAGAATGCGAAGAAATATGGTGGAAAACTCAGGGATGTTGTAAATATTGTCCTTAAGACTTAGTCATTAAAGTGGGCTTCTTTCATAGGTTCTTCTACGATTGGTTTCCCTAGGCCCTAGCAGATCAGAAATAGGTGATGGATGCCTTGCTAGGCTGAGGTAACACTTAGAGAAGGTTGAAAGGTCTTGATGAAAGAATTAGGCACGATGGTGGGCTGTGAAGTCCAAGGGCCTGGGTTCAAATCCCACCTTTTCTACCACCTGTGTGACCTTGGGCATGTTAGTTAACTTTTCTGAATTTCACTTTTCTTATCTCAAAATAAGGAAACTGATTTAGATGGCCTCTAAATTCCCTTCTGGCTCAGTGATCCTATAAACCACTGTTTGTGGACTAGTCTGCTAAGCTCCAGAGTTTGAATCCAAGGGTTCTCTAAAGACCATATAAAAGTAGAATTAGTAACCACAGTAATCAGTAGCGGGGAGCCATTACCAAAGATTAAGATGCATGTCATCATAGAGTCATTAGAAAGTATCAGATACTAGTTTCAACTGGACTATCTTATACAGGATAGGTAAAGCTGATTGACTTGTCTTGGGTCATTATTGCATGATTTAGGTCTCTTAAGTTACCATTTTCTGCCAAATAAAATAAGCCTTGTTCCTGGCACAGAAGGGAAAGAGTCTCACTGAGAACTTTCTTTCTCATATGCTTCTGTTCACTATTTTATGTGGCAAGCGATTGAAATTAAGAAGGCGTCAGGGTGTATGAATGTATGTGTGTGAGAGAGTGCTTAAGTGTACTCATGTGTCAACCACTTTCTAGGTTCTTATTTCAGAAAAGCATTGCTTTTGCACCTCAATTAGCATTAAAGATGATTACAGAGTAATTAGCATTTATTCTTTTTTTCTCCTTTGGAACAGCAACAGAAGCGTGCAATGTAGTCAGCCAATAAGCATTTATTAAGCAGCTACTGTGTACCAGGCACTGGGCTAATCATTGAGGACTCAAAGAAAGATAAAAGACAGTGCCTGCCCTCAAGATGCTTATGAACTATTGAAGGACACAATGTGAAAACAAACACCGAAAACAAGCTATGTGTTGGATAAATTGGAAATAATCAGCAGAGGGAAGGCACTAAGCAGGATTAGATCTTTCTTTTGCAACTCCATCTTAGAGCATTTCAGAGTTTACATGCAGAGGGAGGCTCAGTCTTTCAGGTAACAGACTAGTGATAGCTCACCAGTGTATCTACCTTTGCATGATCGGACTTTTTTTGGAGGAGATTCGATGATGTGAAGAATCATCATCCCCTTTTGAGATGTTGCTGTTATTGTTGCTATGAGGCTATCCTTTAGTGCCCGACTGTGTAGAGAGTGGGTAGTGACAAATTTAAAGTTGGGAGGACCAGGGGTTTGAAGCCTGTTCCCTACTCTTACTAGCTATGGAGCACATATTACTTGACACATAGTAAGTACTTAATAAATATTTAATTTTGTATCCTTCCTAACCCCCAACACAATGCATTGTGTGGTGTAGGCACTCAGTAGTTTTGTTTGTTTGTTTTTTTCAAACAAATTAAGGTATCAAAGTAGTTGTCATTTGAGGGAGAGGTTTGGTGTTTTTTGTTTTGTTTTGTTTCTGCAATTTGGGGAAGCTTCTTTCTTCAAAAAAAAGTATGCAAGGGGCCATTGGCCTCTAGAGACCTTCATTGTTGTTGTTCAATCATTTTTCAGACACGTCCAGCTCTTTGTGACCTCGTTTGGGGTTTTCTTGGCAAAGATGCTGGAGTGGTTTGCCATTTCCTTCTCCAGCTCATTTTACAGATGAGGAACTGAGACAAACAGGGTTAAGTGACTTGACCGGAGTCACACAACAAATAAGTGTCTGTGCTGGATTTAAACTGGGGAAGATGAGTCTTCCTGACTCTATGCCCAGCCTTCTATGCACTATGGCACCACCTAGCCATCCAGCAGAGACCTAGGGCACCTCTAATGTATTCTACAAGTGGGGTTCTAAAGTTAATCTTATGTATTATATTCAACCTGTCAATAGGATCTCATATCTAAAGCTGTAGGAGAACTTACAGGACACCTGGCTAAGCTTCCTAATGCTACACATGAGGAAATTGAGACTGATAATGAGGGATGTGCCTAAAGTAACAGCACTAGGATTTGAACTCAGGTCTTGCAACTCCAAGGCCTATACTATTCATAGGAGATGGACCCCAAAGGTTTGTTGTGTTCAGAAGAGATGGCATTGTCTCATGGAGTCAATAGTTCTCCTTCTCATACAGAATCATTGCTATTGGCAGCTGAAAGCTTATCATTACAGGCAAGATTTAAAATTACCCTGTACTCAGGACTGTAATTTTCAATATTAAGTTTTGAATCAGCGCCATGATACTCATAGAGTGAGGTAGCTGTGACTCATTTAAAATTCATTTTCCCAGGAATCAGTCAGGCTAGAAATGCTATATGTCCAGTCAGGGGGATAAGCTGGGATTACTTTGGGCTTATTTTGATACCAAGCATCGTAAATAGACCTAGTGTACATCTCCCTTCACATCTAGTCTAGAGGAAAGCAATCGGGACGGTGACGTGCATCCCATATGGAACATCAGAAGGAAAAGAGGAAGTCTAGCTTGGGGAAGAGCAATCTCAGGGGGATGTGAAAGCTACCACAAAGGATGACTGTGAAGAAATTTAGCCTAATTCTTTTTGGCACCAGAGGGTAGAACATAGATCAATAGCCAGAAGTTTCAAAGAGGGGGAAAAAACAATGAAAACTGTTCAGAACTGTTGAGAAATGAAATGGATCTCCTGGCAAACGTATGTGCTGGCCTCCATATAGGTTGTCAAAGAAAAACTGCCTGCCCAGGAATGTAGAATATTGTAGGATGGATACTTTTCCAAATGTGGGTTGGGCTAGAAGGCCTCTGAGGTCCTGTCCAGTTCTGAAGTTCTTTGCTAGTATGATTTCGGGCCAGGCAGAACAGCCTTCCTTGGTGAAGAAAAGGCAACTCTTTCCTTCTGTCCACTCCCTCATCTTGCCCTTGGGTGCCCAGATGAAAGATACTGCTCTTCATTTTGTGCTGGTTTGAATACTAGTGAGCAGAGGAATGGTCTCTCCATCTCTCCCTTCCCCAAACTACCTGTGTTCTAGCAGGCCTGAATCCAGGAGGCGTTCACAAGGTGGTCCTATGCATTCTCGAGGCCACACGTGGCATCACAGAACAAATCCCCTTAATGAAAGGATTTGTTGGGTAAAACTTGGACTCAGTGAAAAGGCTGCACTCAAGGACCTAGAAGGCCACAAGTGGCCTCCAGGTGGCAGCTTCCCTGTCCCTGCTTCAGACCATTCCCCAACATGCCCTGAGCTACTTTCCAATCTCTATGAGATTTCACTTTCAGAATAAGGCACAACTGTTTGGCATGGCTGTCATGCTCTTATTCCATGGCCATGCATTGATTTCTTATGTTTAATGGCCACCCTGAGATTGTTCTTAATTTTTTCACTCACCATGCTAATTTTACGCTACAGATGTTCTGTGAACATCTTGTCATCTCCATTCAAAGGCCGCCTTAGGCTCCATACTTCTGTTGACTTTGCAAGGGGTGTGTCAATGTCTAGGGAAATCATTATTAAAATCCTTGATAAAGGAATAAGTATCATTGTCCTGGCATTGAGCAATCTTCTTGGCAAAGGAGGGGAAAAAATAAAAACTAATGAAACTTGTTTTACTCTTGATGAATATAGTTCAACAAGTGAGCAAAGCAAACAAATAGACCCAAACAGAGAAGGGAGAAAATGTCCAAGAATCCCAGGGCAGCCTTCCATTTCAAGTATGCGAGTAATGGAATTTACTCCATAGAGTATAATTGAAAGCATTTGCCCTCAGTCAGAACAACAGTCCAAGCTATTTTTGTATTTATTTAGATTTTAACCAGTGTTGTCCCAAGCAGGTTGGCACTCTCATCTCTCCTGCTATAGATCTAGACGTAAATAACAAATAGATTCCAGATTCATTCCTTTATAAATATTCTCACCAACTGCTACACTTTGGAGCCTGGAAGAAAAAATTCATTTAAGGGATTTTTTTTGGATAGAAGATGGGAGAACCTAGCTGATTTTTATCCCTTCCTTTGCTTTTTTTTTTTTTAGAAAAAACTTTCAAATTAAAGTTGAGAGGGAGAGAATTGTCTTTTGATATATGATGTGTTAGTTATCTAGCAAGGTTTTTAGGTCGTAGCTATACAGTTAAGGCGAAACAGTGATGTGTAAAATAGGCAGGTAGGTAATATAGGCAGATAGATCACTGGGTGTCGATTCAGGAAGACCTGAGTTCAAATTCTTTCTCAGATATTTACTAGTTGGATTCCTGTAGGGAAATCACTTAACCTCTTTCAACTTAATTTTCTGAAAAGAATCTGCAAAATGGGGCTAATAATAGCACCTACCTCATAGGGTTGTAGTGAAGATTAAATGATATCACATACGTATAGCATTACAAGAATGCTAATATTATTTTAATCAGGTAAATTTATGTACTTTCCATGAATGACCTCTGCTAAAGTCTTCTTTCAATGTATCACTGTGGTGTACAGCTAACAGTGGGCTCGTCAAGCCCCTTTGAAGAAACAGTAGCGTCTGGCTGTACCTGCTAAACTTGAAAGATTTCCAATGATATATCCGTTCTCTGCATCTGGCCTAGTTAAATTAAAGAAGTTTATTATGAGATTGGCCAGAGGAGAATAGATTTTTTTTGGCCATAGCAACTGGCAAAGACCTCGACAAAAGCATGTAGGGGTCACAATTGTTACAGTGGAAGAAGGACCCATCCTTATAGAATCAAGTTTGTACAGAAGAAAGAGTATTGACCCTGAAGTCAGAGTACCTGCATTCATGTTCTGACACTGGAACTTACTACCAATCCATGGAAAGAACTAGGAACAGAGTGGGGTTAGCTAAAAGGACATAAGGTGCTTCAAGCATTTAAAAAGCAATTATGTGGAAGAGATTTACTCTGCGTGACTCCAGAGGGCAGAAATAAGAGAAATGGGTATAATTTAAAGGGAAACAGATTGAGGCTTCAATTCTCCTGGAAATTCCCCTGACAAGGAAAGCTATCCCAAATTGTAATGGGCTGCTCTAGGAGGTAGTGAGCTCCTTAAATGTTACTTTCTGGATCACCCATCTAATTAAATCTATTAGCACTTATTAAACAACTAATCAGTCAATTATCATTTATTAAACCCATTCTATGTGGATGACAAGCCACTGGGTAGTACAGTGGATGGAGTACCAAGCCTGGAGTCAGGAAGACTCATCTTCCTGAGTTCAAATCTGGCCTCAGAGACTTGCTAGCTGTGTGAACTTATGCAAGTCACTTAACCCTGTTTGCCTCCTTTACCTCAACCATAAAATGAGCTGGAGAGGGAAACAGCAAACCACTCCAGTATCTTTGCCAAGAAACTAAGATCATGAAGAATCAGACATGACTGAAACAACTAACAACAAATGATTCCCTGAAGAAGATAGCTAGTAATGACCTAGTCTTTATACCAGAATTACAGGTGTCATTTTGGGGAGAGAATAAAAATACATAGAAGAAATTCTGGCCTCAACTGACCCTAGTAACTGAGAAGTGTACAACACTTTTCATTTTGCAAGTCTTTGGTTTTGAACTCAAGGCTGGGGGTCATTTCTCTTACATTTTTGTACCATCCAAATGCCTTAGAACACTTCAGAATCAGCTACATGTATACAAAAGGCTGGTTGAGTTCCACCCAGAGAATTTTCTTCCATCATCTAAAAGATGCCCACCCTTTTTAAGGCCAGTGCCTTGACTTCAAAGCTACCAAAGCTGAAGTTAGAGGGTGAAGGGATAAGTATTCCCCACTTGAACTGACTTGATCTTCATGAATATGTAGGAAGCTTTCCTATCCTCAGCTGGGGTAGGTGAACTAGCAGTTATTATATGGGTTATCAAGCACAGTCACAACTAGCAATGTGGATGCCTAGAGCAAGAGAACTAAATGTACCATCAAGTCAACTTTTTAAGATGAATGTTGGGAGGATGAGGCCTAGAGAACTACATCATAGAGAAAGATGTAGACCCTGAAATACCACAAGTACCTAAAATGGGGAGGGACCTCATTCAGGGGACAGTTGCCAGGGGGATGAAGTATACTAACCTGTAGTGCCCTGTTTTAATTAGTTATTTTTCCTGAATCAGCTCAGTTTTTTCTATGACACTAAAGAGTATAAATGCTATCAGTGCCCTATAAATTCAGTGCTATGGGACATAGCATCTGTTGCCCTGTCTTAGTTTCATCTCTCATCAAATAGTATGCAGAATATTTTGGGGAGGTTATTTAAAAAGCTGACAGACCTGTTCAGCTTCAAACATTTGTCTCCCCCTATTGAACATAAGCTCCTTGAAAGCAAGGATATTTCTGTCTCTTTTTTTTGTTATCTCCGGAATCTAGCATAGTATTTAGCATATGAGTGTATATGTCTGATCAATGGAGGAAAGTAATAATAAACCTTTTTTTCCACAAATCTATATTTTCCAACTTATAGCCTTCGAGAACGGCTTGTGTTCTTAAGGGTTAAATAACTTGCCCAAGCAAGATCACATAGTCAGTTTCTTGTAAGTCAGTACTAAAATTCTTTCTTTCTTTCTTTCTTTCTTTCTTTCTTTCTTTCTTTCTTTCTTTCTTTCTTTCTTTCTTTCTTTCTTTCTTTCTTTTTCTTCTTCTTCTTCTTCTTCTTCTTCTTCTTCTTCTTCTTCTTCCTCTTCTTCCTCCTCCTCCTCTTTCTTCTTTTCTCTCTCTCTTTCTCTCTCTCTTTTTCTCTCTCCTCCCTCACTTCTTCTCCCTCCCTCCCCCTCTCTCTTCCCCTTCTCCTCTTCTCCTTGTCCCCTTCCCCCTTTCTTTCTCTCTCTTCCTCCTCTCTCCCCCATCTCTCTGTCTATAATTAGACCTCCTTAAAAAATCCTAGTGGTTTGCATTATAGTATCCCTCTTCCTTTTTTTCCCCTTAGGATTTTAATATGAGTTGAATTTGAATCATACCTGGATTTTGAACAGATTTGGACATTTTTTAATCAAAAATAATCTCCCATGTAGGCTATTCCTATCTAAATATGGGTGATGGCTATAACAGGCTTCTTTAAAGAAAAATCTGCATGTGTATTTCTCTGTAAATAGAACTTTTGAGAATGGCCTGGAAAGTGACCTTGAGAAGGTGATTGTGTGTGTGTGTGTATGAGAGAGAGAGAGAGAGAGAGAGAGAGAGAGAGAGAGAGAGAGAGAGAGAGAGAGAGAGAGAGAGAGAGAGAGAGAGAGAGAGAGAAGAGGCAGGATCACACTTGAATTGTTTCCATCAGAAGCCCCCATGATTTCCCATCCATGGGGTATTGTTTCCTGTGTTCTATGTTCTCATCAGAAGGGAGGAACCAAAAGGCAAGCTGGGAAGTTAGATAAGTCGCTTGGTGTCTTCTGAGAAGGGCTCGTCCAATTTGCTAAGTGTCAAAACAAGCTTTTCATTCAGCTGAGAGGCTTGGGCTCTCTCATTTGATCCCACAAAATAAACTGAATTTTACCTTCATCGAATAACTTGGAAACATTACCTTTTCTGCCGATGCCCTTTCCCTCCTGAGATTTCATTTCCTCATCAAGCCATTTTTTTTCTTTTAGAATAATTATCATAGAAAAAAAGATTAAAAAATATAGCTTTCCACTTCTTAAGGCAGAGAGGTGAGCTCAAGATAATTACTTAGGCCATAATATAGTTTATCAAAAAGTAATTTTCCCTGTCTTGTTTCCAGGAAAAACTCCAGCTGTTCTCTTCTTTAATTGTTGCTTTGGGGTACTTTTCTGTTCAACAAAGCCGTTTCCCTATATTATAGAATTATCTATGTAGAGAGGTAAAGCTCGGAGGCCTAACACAGGCATTAACCCATTGCTAAGTTTCCCAAGTAGATGCATGAAGAATGAGACCCTTCATCTACTGAATTGCTCTCTTCTGCCATTCTTTCCCCATGATGCTTTCATCTTCCTTTACTTATTTTAATATTCATTGTTCTTATGGCCACTGGTTAAAGAGAAACAAAAAAATCACAAAACGTTGAGTCAGAAAGCAGCCTAGGCAGTCTAGTTTGACTCACGCATGGAGCACCAGGGAATGGTCATCTGGCTTTTGCTTCATGGAAACCCCACTCCCTCCCAAACAGCTCCACTGACGTCTTAACTAAATAAGCTTTTCTTTGTATCATCTCTACCTCTGCCTATGCAACTACTCTGACCCTTGGTCAGGTGTGTTATGGTGGAGATTCCTTTCACATACGGGTCAATCTAGATGGGCTTTATCATCTCTTTCCACTCTCCGCTTCTTTGATTCTACAATAATAATGAAAGAGTTAGTGATTTGACCCATACTTTCATTGCTCTCTCTACCAATACCAATCACCACTTTCTTTGCAGCTGACAGACTTGGAGAGTACCCTAGAATACTGAGAGGAAGTTAAATGAATTGCTAGGGTTATATATGTATGTACGTATATATGTGTTCATATCTGTATATGCATACATTTACATGCGTGTGTGTATGTGTGTGTGTGCGCTTTCACTTTCTGCACGTTAAAAAAAAAATCTAACTAGGTTGGTGAGTCCTTTGTGCATCCACAAAAGCTTCTTCAGAAAGATAATGTATTTCCATACCATAGGAATTGGTTCCTTTTTTGTCTTCAGAACATCATGAGACTATCCTCCCATCCTTCCAGGGATGACCTGCCATTAAATGGTTCAGTCTATGGGATCCTATCTTATTGTCCCCTGAACCCTTTGAGATGTCCTTTCCCAAAATCTCAGGAGTATGTAGGATTAAACCAAGATTTACTTTCCTCTGTGACAAAGTCTAGGATGGAGTAGTCACTTCCCTTCAGAATAGAATTTCCCCCTTGTTGGGCCCTCCAACTTTTGAAGGATGAAATTATCAGTATGCCAATATTGATATCAAGAGTATTCTGACAGATTTCTTGGTGATTGAAGCCTCCCAACCCCCACCACTAAAATAGCATGCTTTAACGTTGGGTTTAGGATTATTTTCCCAGACAAATCTCCTGTTTCCTTTATCTGTCTGGTTGATCTGTAGTATCATTCAATGACAAAATCACTTGTTTCTCCAACCAATGACCTTCACCTAAATACTCTCCATCATACTTCTTTCTTCTTGTTCTAGGATTTGCTCACTTTAGGATACCTTCTTAATATACAGTGCTTCCTTTCCCTGCTCCATTTTTTATCTCTTTTGAATATGGTATTCCCATCTAGAATCATAGTCCAATCACAGATTTTATCCCAACAAACCTCAATAATAATTATGGGGTCAAATTTTCCTCCTAGCATTAGAACTTCTAGAGTTCTAATTGTTTGGTGCCTAATTTATTTAAAGATACTTGAAGTCTGAGGCAGTTAGGTGGCACAGTGCATAGAGCCCACCAGTCCTGGAGTCAGAAGGACCCAAGTTCAAATCTGACCTCAGACATTTACTAGCTGTGTGACCCTGGGCAAGTCACTTAACTCTGCAAAGAAAGAAAGAAGGAAAGAAAGGAAGGAAGGAAGGAAGGAAGGAAGGAAGGAAGAAAGAAAGAAAGAAAGAAAGAAAGAAAGAAAGAAAGAAAGAAAGAAAGAAAGAAAGAAAGAAAGAAAGAAAGAAAGAAAGAAATTTCAGGTTATAAGTTTTACTGCAAGCCTCTTTACTATCTTTTGTCTCCTGTAGATTTCTACAATTCTTAGCTTTTCTTTATAATCTTCCTTCTTTGTGGCTATTCTCTACAGAAACTAACTTGGGAAGTACACATCAGCAGTCTTCCCCCCTCCCCCCCTACACCCTTTTCAATGTAATACCTTTGGGATTAGATTTTTAAAATATCTAGCAAATATAGTCTTTTTTAAATTAAATTAAATTTTTTATTTTTAGGCATTTGGGGTTAAGTGACTTGCCCAGGGGTCACACAGCTAGTAAGTGTCAAGTATTTGGTCTGAGGTCAGATTTGAACTCAGGTCCTCCTGACTCCAGGGCCAGTATTGTATCCACTGTGCCACCTAGCTGCCCCTAGCAAATATATTCTAAGAAACTTTTGCAAGATATATTCCATATCTGACCAGAAATCAATCATCTGTCAATCAGATATTTTAAGTCTTGATCCAAAAATCTAAATCCAGTCCCAAGATACCACTTTCTTAAGCAGATATCCTCTTCTAGTCTATCTTTTGCCTTCAATGGATGCCAGTGAAGAAAACAGAACTTGTATCTCTGTGGTCTTCAGTTTCTTCCCCAAGACTTCATAACAATTGGAAGTACATTTTAGGTTCCTCCTGGATGTGTCATTTCTGCAAATATAAGTCACAAGAAGTAGGTAGTGATCCATGTTGATATCCCTTAGGAATAGATCCCCTGGGGATGGTTACCCCAAGAAGATACCAGTCCTCTCTACTGTTGTTATCAAGTAAATAGCTGCTTCAGTACCTCTGAGAAGGGAATTTCTAACTGCTACTGCTCATATCTTCTTCCTTTGCCACTTAATGACCTCTCACTCAATAGGATTTTTGACCTTACTCTGTTCCTCCTGGAAGGATAATCAGCTCCTTCCTGAAGGGTCACCATTTGAAATCAAGTCCCCAATTCCAAAATGAACACCTTTTTTATTAGACAGTATACTCTCATTTTACTTTTATATACATATATATATATACATATGTATATATATATAATGTATGTATGTATATATTTCTATTATGAGGTCTATTCCTATTTTAGTATTGTGAGGCAGAGAAATCTGATCATTAAATTGTAAAACCATGATTTTATGTACAGAAATCAGTATAATGTAAGCTCTCCCAGTAGAATGTGGGCTGCCCAGGAAGAGAGACTCTGATTTTTGTCTTTGTATCTCTATTGTCAGAGAGGAAGTGTGGCACAGCAACTAGAAAGCCATCCTTAGAGCCAGGAAGACTGGGATGTAAGACTTATCTCTGACAAGCACTGGCTAGGTGACTCTAGGAAAGTTACTTAAATTCTCTGTCTTTGGTGACCACTTCTCCCATGTATTTGAGGAACCTCCAATGGAGGAAGTGCCTAAGTCATCCATGCTGATTTCTTCCCCAACTTTACATCTTCTCCCCATCTTTGCCATTCTGTTCCCTTTTATGTGCTGTCTTCCCACATTAGAATGTAAGCCCCCTGAGAGTAGGGACTATCTTTCCTTTGTTTGTTTTTGTATTCCCAGAGCCTGGTACACAAGAAATGCTTAATAAATGCTTTATCTAACCTAATCTCAGTGATCTCAGTCAAATCTCTAAGAATTAAAATTGCAGAGAAGGTGCCAACCTGCATTGGTAGAGAATGTTTCCTTCTTTGAGAATTTCCTAAACCAAATTCCCATCCTTGCCCCATCTCTAGTACCTGCATATTAAAAAAAAAAAGACTATACCCATAATTTCATTAATGTAAGGAGTTCCTAGGGGCAGACTTCTTCCACTAATGCAAATTGATGCTTTATCTGAAATTTAGAGTCTTACAGAACTGCCTAGAGCACTGAGAGATTAACTCATCTGGGGTCACACAGTGAGTAAATGTTAGCTCCACATTCACTACCCTAAACTGTCTCTTGCCTTCCATAGTATTCTAGTTGTTCAGTTATTTCAGTCGCGTCCAACTCTCCGTGACCCCCTTTGGGTTTTCTTGGCAGAGACATTGAAGTGGTTTGCCATTTCCTTCTCCAGCTCATTTTACAGTTGAGGACACTGAGGCACACAGGGTTAAATGACTTGCCCAGAGTCACTCAGCTGGTAAGTGTACAAGGATAGATTTGAGCTCATGAAAAGGGTTCTTTTTGATTCCAAGCCCGGTGTTCTACCTGCTGTGCTATCTAGCTGCCTCCACGTAGTCGATGCTTAATACATTTTTTTTAATTAATTAAAAGTGATCAAACACAACCTGGCACAAACATAGAAGGAGTTTATCCAAAAGAAAATATAAAAATCTATAGAGAACAGCATGGCACTGTAGAAAGGACCAGAGTTCATCCCATGGCTCTGCTCCTTTGCATTGTATGGCCTTAGACAGGTCACTTAACTTCAGTGGGACTCAGTTTCCTCAGCCATCAAAAGAAGGTGTTGGTCTAGACGGCCTCTGGGGTGCCTTCCAGCTCTGGGTCTCCAGTCTTCTGAGTTGATTTCTGCTGGTAAACCTCACAAAAAGAAGAACCTTTGGTAGTGACTCTGCTTGATTCAAAGGGATTATGAGCAAAGCTAGAGAACTCAGTGGTTCCTAAGCCTCCATTTGGAGCAGCTGGTAATGGCGGATGTCAGATCAAAATATTCACGCTCATTTCACTGCAGAAAATCTTGTCCATTAAAACCGATAATCACCAGTCGCCTCTTACCCCATCACATCACCTGGATCCTTTAAAATGTTCTTTGTTTAAAATAGTCCAAGTTTGGAGGGCTAGAAATAAGCCACCATGCAAGCACCCAGTAATTACTCCTTCATAATTACTGCACAGTTTTATTGCTGTGCATTGTTATAATTATATTTTAAATACTCCCCATTTGCATGATAGACCATAATGTCTCCGAGCACATTGTAATCTGTGGATTATAAGAGAGTCTCACTCCCACGAAGGACTCTTTTTCATTCATTTTCTGTTTTAACTACTGTTAAAAGAAACTAAACGAAATGAATTGATACCATAAAGCCACATTAAGGAAATATAGGGAACATAATATTTTCTGGGTAGAACAAAACCTTCTCATTCTGGAGTGGTTTCTGTCATCCCAAGGAAGGTGTCACACCCCATCAGTCGAGATGTCAGCCAGGCCCTGATGGGCCCTCTGTCGGCAGCCACAACAAGCAATGTTCCTTCCTGACCTCCGTCTTAATCGCTTTCTACCAACAAGCCTGAAAATTGATTACAGCTATTCAAGGACTTGATTTAAACAAACCCAAACAACAAAGTCCAGAGGGCAAAGAGGCTGCCAATTGTAAAGCATAACGAGGCATTCAGTGTCTTGGGGAGCAGCCTCCCCAGTGCCTTGGCTTCATCATAGAAAGAGGCTAGGCGCTTTGGGCTTCATGGAGCTCCTTTTTTCCCCTTGGCTCTCATTAGAACTTTTACTACTGGCTCAAAACACCCCAAGTCCCTAGTGCAGCACCCCCAACCCAAATTACCTTGCATTTATTCTGTTATTTTGCATATATGCTTTGACATTCTTCCATTTCTACACATTTGCTTGGTAATTGCCTGTTGATTGATTGAAAATGAACCAAGTTAGCATGCAGAGACCGAGCTACAAAGAGTATTTTCATTATTACATCCAACCATTCATGTCTTAAAGTACTTTAGAAAGTCCTTTTGGTGCTGAGGGTAGTTTTAGGCCTTCCTCAAAATGTTGCATGAATTTAGAGAGCTCTGTGAGTCTGCTGCCCTTGTGACATCATGACCGCTTTCAAAGTAAAGAAATAGAGGCAGGGATTTTATCTCAATAATGGCAAGGAATACAAGGGCCATTATCAACATCCTCAAAACTTGACTCTGAAACGATCAGAGTCAGAAAGACCTGTGTTCAAACTTGACCTCAGACACTTAGTAGATGTGTGACTTTGATAAAGTCACTGTACCCGTCTGCCTCAGTTTCTTCATCTGCAAAATGGGGATAATAACAGCATCTCTTTTACTGGATTGTTGTGACGATAAACAGATATTTATGAAGTGCTTAGCACAGTGCCTGGAGCATGGTAGGCACTTAATAAATTCTTATTCCCTTTCCCTTCCCCCCCATCCCCAATATGTCTTGGATTATTGGAGCTTGAGGCCTGGGAGATGTTTTTAAATATTAGAAAAATCATATCAGCGGAATGCAAGTAAATGTCTTTTGCCCCTGTGACTTTCTCCCATATCCCTTCATGTAAAAAATCATTTGAAAGCTCTCTTTTGAACAATGAAACTTAAAATGCTAAAGCCCGATGCTAGGGATGTCTTCAGGGTTTAAGGATTGTTAAGTAGCATGATATTGAATTATGTTGTGGACCATGAGTTCGTTTGGCTACCTTACGGGACATTTTCATTTTAATGGAGTCTTTGTTTCCTGAACAATCCCAAATGCCTCTGTGTCTTGGGCCACTGGTAAGACGAGGCTTAGGTTGCAGCATGTCTCCATTGTCTTCCCCTATCAGTCCAGGACTGTTATGAAATATGTGTTTATCTTTGTTCTATTGGTAGCATTTATTTTTACATCACATTTCCAAATATCCCCCTTCTCCCCTGACCCACTGAGCTTTCTCTTGTACTAGAAAACCTAAGAGAGTTCAGCCAAAATGAAATATCAACCACCTCTACCAACATGTGAAACATTCCACAGTCATAGTCCCCCCCTTTCCAGGAAACTAAGGGCAGTTCATCTGGCATTCCTCCTCTAAGTCTAAGCTTAGACGGTCAAATCGGATAACCTCTGGCTTCATTTCACTGGGCTTTTTGCATTATTTTAATCTTTGTGCACTGTTGTCTTGGATCTGTTTACTCCACTCATCACCAGTTCATACAAATCTTCCCATGCTTCTCTGAATCACTAATATTCATTGTGTCTTACACCATAACATTATCCAGTTACATTCACTTACCCTACATTGTTTAGCCGCTACCCCAGCAAAAAGCACCCACTTTGTTTCTAGTTGTTGGAAAGCACAAAAGTGATGCTATGAATATGGGGGTATATATGGTCAGTCCTGTACTCAGTCTTCCAGCTCCCATCTTGTAATTTATTAAGATTCTTAGAGAGTCTTTGGGAATGGTCTGTTCCTAAAGTTCTCTCAAATAATTAACCAGTCATGGGTTTGGGAGAATCATTTTGTCATGAATGGTGTGACCCTAGAGAAGCCACCTTTCCTTTCTGCAGCTGGACTGGACGGCCTCTGAGCTCCCTTCTACCCTTTCCATCTATCATTCTATTATCCCCATTTCACAGATGAGGAAACTGAAATTGAGAAGTGAAATGAATTCCTCAGGGTTATGCAACAAGTAAAACATAGCCTTAACTCTTGCAAGATACCAAATAAAGTGAATCCCTCCACATTGTGCCCATCCCCAAAATAACGGCTTCTGGACATACGCCGCTGATACACAGCACGGACTCAGTTTCAACTCACAGCCTTTAATGCTCTTCTGCCATCATATTCTGCAGCCAGAAGTAGATTTCACCCTATGACCTCTGAATGTAGGGCAGCCAACAAGCATTTACTGAAGAAACTATTCCTTCGTGCACAGAATTTCCATTTATTGCGGGGACCCCAGGGGCATCTGGATCCTATTCTCAAATATAATTTCTATCTTGCCTGTAAAAAGAGCCTGTGCCTGACTCGTGTGGGAAAGCCCGAAAGCTGAGGGCAAATCATAACTGTTGTTGTTGTTCAGTCATTTCCATATACTCTCCATGTCCCCACTTGGGGTTTTCTTGGCAGAGATGCTGGAGTGGTTTGCTGTTGCCTTCTCCAGCTCATTTTACAGATGAGGAAACTGAAGCAAACATGGCAGAGTGACTTGCCCAGAGTCATATGGTTAGTAAGTGTCTGAGGCCAGATTTGAACTCAGGAAGATGTCTTCCTGACTTCAGGCCCAACGTTCTATGCGCTATGGCTCCACCTATACCTCAGGTGCAAGCAATGATTATAAATTATTATTGAATATGATGTCACAAGACCCAGGTTCAAATCCCACCTCTGATACTACCTTAGTCTAACTTAGCACAGCGCCTGGCATGTAGTACACACTCAATAAATGTTTATGGACTAGCTCTTTGAGACTTGGCAAGGCATGTAATCATTAAGCTGCTAGAATGCAGTAGTTACTATCCTACGTATTGAGGATACAAAAATAGAACCATGGCAATTCCTCAACTCAATAGGTTTCTGTTCAATCTGGGGACCTTCCAAGAGCAGTACAGAACTATGGTATTTTATGATCACGAAGCTCCTGAAATATATTAATTCACCCAATTCTCTCAGCATCTCTATGAAATCAGCAGAGCGGGTCTTACCGGCACAGTGTTCTCTGCACAACACCGTGATGTCTTTCTTGTTATTTAAGTGACCATTTTCTGCATATTTCACCCTTGTTTGTGGAGGAACTAGCAACCAACTACATTTTACAAGAATTTCCAGTCTGAACCCAAGCTATTCCAGGACAAGTAGAAAATTGGTGACTGTGCTCTGTTCTCATGAGTTTGCTATTCCTCTTTTCTGATGCTCCACATCCTGACAAATGTTCATCTCATCCAAAAAAAACCTCCCATCCATTGTAATTTGTCCGTTCATTCTTTGTGTGGTAACTTTGTTACTCCCTGTGGAATATGAACCACTCTGTTGCTTAATAAGAGATCCTAGTGGGAGTGATAACTATAAGAACATCCAAATGGCAGTGGCCAAGTCTCAGAGGCCACCATTTTTGTAATACTGCTGCCTCAAAATATACTGACACCCCTGAAGGCCCCTACAAGTTCAGCATTGGGGAAATAACACAGAGATTCATTTATTTTGATCACTTCTAATTGGTAACCAACGTGATCTTTGGGGTGGGTAGCACCTAGGTCCATGTAGGGCCTTAAAATATAACTGGTACACACATCAAAATGAACCCTCAATTTAATTAGGACTCTAGAACACCACAAGAGCGCTTCTTGGAAGGGTTCCATTAGGGGAGAGAGTATAGGCTGGGAAAGGGACCATCTGAAGTATGGCCAAGTGGAGGAAGGAACTCTTCATCTGGTAGCTTCCTAAGCTAGCAAATTATTCTGGCTAAGTAGGCACTAAAACCTCTTCCTAGGATCACAGGATCATAACTTGAGAATGGAGAAAGACTTCAGAGTCCATTCAGTCTAAGCCCATCACTTTTTAGTTGAGGAAAGTGAAGCCCACGTTGGTTAAGTGACTGTTTTTGAGGGCACTGGTAAGCATTGTAAGTTGGACTTGATCTAACCAACTGAGTAATTAATAAGCATCAATTATACACACCTGTGTGGCAGACACTGGGATCACAAAGACAAAAAACCAAATAGTCATGGACCTCAAGGAACTTTTCTTCTTCTGAGGGAAATGATATGTTTATATATATATGATACACACATATGTATGTGTGTATGTATATGTATATGTGTGTATATATGTATATGTATATGTATATGTATATGTATATGTATATGTATATGTATATATGTATATGTATATGTATATGTATATGTATACATATGGCAAAATACAAAACGGCACGTTAGGGTCCCCTGACTTTCTTATTAACCCAAGGGTTCTCTCACACACACACACCCCCAAGCATTTTTTTTTTTCATTTCAACCATGCCGTGCTGGCTGATTCTATGATGCTAAAGAACTGAAAGTACTTTCAGTGACCCTGCTAAATGTCAGTAACTTGGGTCAGAGCCCTGGTTGCCCAGTTCTACTTACAGGTTGGGGAAGAGAGTGGGAAGCAACCAGCACGACCATCTTTTTTTTCCTCATCAAGACTAGGAATGAATGCCATACCCCATGGCTCTCTCCTCTCATTTTCAGTGGTTTCACACCCCAATTGTGTATTCTCTTGTAAATGTCTACATTGAGATTTTGATGACTATTGTCACTTCAGGGGACAGATCTCAGTGGGAGCCTGGAGCAGGGAGAGGCAAAGATGTCATCAGCCACTTGCCTTTTCGAAATGGCAGATAATTTATCGGGAAAACAACTAACTTGGCTGTGTTTGGCAAAAAGATTTCTTTTTTTCGGCTAGAAGTGCTGCAAGCATCTATTTCAAAAACTGGAACTGGCACAGTTTCTATAATAAAAACAGAGCTGCTGTGAGAAAGAAATGTTTATCCCCACAAGTGATTTGTTCAGTCATGTCTGACTCTTTGTGACCCCATTTGGGGTTTTCTTGGCAAAGATACTGAAGTGCTTCTCTATTTCCTTCTCCAGCTCATTTTACAGATGACAAACTGAGGCAAGCAGGGTTAAGTGACATGCCCAGGGTCACATAGCTAGTAAATATCTGAGGCCAGATTTGAACCCAGGAAGATGAGTCTTCCTGACTGCAGGACCAGCACTTTATCCACTGAACCACATAGCTGCCCTGCAAATTCTGGTAACGAATATGTACCTAAGCTAACTGGGAAGGATGTCATTCTCCTTAAATTGCTTCTATGACAATTTGATGTTTTCTCCTGGACTGGTAATTTTTTAAAACAACATCAGTTATGTTCTTTTATAATTTGCCAGTGATTTTTTTTTTTGGAAATTTGGATAGTTAGAACATCTGCCAACAGAGCCAGAACTAAAAAGAGACCAAATAGATGTACAGAGGCAGGGTTTGACTTCAAAAGATCCCCATTACAAAGCATCCCAGTCACCCCTTCCATTCCATAATCATAATCGTAATTTCAAGGGAGGATGTTGCTAATGCAGACTCTGGTTTCTTGTCTTTACAGCCCCCACTGAGCCCTTGCTGTGTAAATTCGCAGATGGAGGGCAGAAAAAGCGTCAGAATCAAGGGAAATACACACAGAACGGAAGGCCCTGGCCAAGGGAAGGAGAGGTGAGTGGAGATGGGGGATGGATCTCTGGGCAAGACTTTGGCAGGAGCCACCTTGCCGATCAGCATGGCAGACTCTGGGGACCATGATCAAATCAGGTATTATGGAAAATAAGGCTTCAAAGAGGGTGAAGGAGCCTGCGATGTTAATACATTCAGGATAAAATTACATTAGGAGAATTTTAGGGCCTTAGAATGAGGCTCAGTTCTGCCGCACAGTGAACCCTCTGTCTCCAACCAGACCTTGGTTCAGTGAGCATGGACCAAGAGTTAATCAGCAGGGGATTATCCTGAGATGGGGTAAGTTTGTGAAATAAGAGGATAGTGGTTGGCAGGAAGTATCTTCAGCTGAAGTCAGTAATGGGCTCACGCTTTCTTTCTAGTTTGGATTATTTATTTATATATGGAAATTATACCTAAGTTTATTTAGTGAGAGAATGATAACACTCATGTTTTCTGCATCTCCCTTTGATGGATGTTGAGAGGCATTCTGTATTTCCACCTTCGTATGTATGAAGATACATACACAGAGAGATAATATTGTGTCATGGAATAGAGGGTCTATCTCAAAATTAAGAAGGCTTGTGTTCAAGTCTGAGCTAAGATGCTTGCTCACTTTGTGACCCTAGGCAAGTCACTTAACTCCTCAGTGTGGTAGGTGATTGTCTAAAACTCTTGGGAGGGTACCGATTCATTACCCTCTGCCTCATGAGGGAATGCCCTCATTGTGACTTTCTGATACTAATAAAATCAAGGGTCTAGTTGAACACACATGCACATACACACTTACTCATATAATAAACACATACAAACATACATACATATAAATAGGTAAAGAGATGATAGGCATAAGGATACACAGATAGATCCATGCAAATTATTACATGTTTTGTTGATAGGCAAGGGAAATGATAGTACATATGTGTGTAAGTCTATATATATGGATCTATATTTGTATGTATTATCTATTTTTATATATACATATACAAATAGAATATATAATACATAGAAATACATATATGTGTGTTCATATATGTACATATCTGTATACATATGTATAGTTTAATATGCATGCATACATATATAGATAGAACATACATTATATAGATATACACAAATATGTTTATTTACCTATCTGTGTATATCTATATATGTGTGTATCTATATATAGGTAGATAAAATATATAACATATAGGTATATGCATGTATATGTGTTTGTATACTTCTATATCTAAACATATAGATATGTGTATGTGTATCTATATATTTATATATACGTGTGTGTATACATATATGAATAGAATACATAATATATAGATATACACACCTATATGTGTATTTATATACATATGTGTATATTTATAATTATGTATGTATGTGTCTATATCTGTATTTTATTTATTCAATCTATATGTACATATATATAGATGCAGACATATACAATATATACACATGTACAATACAGATATGTACATGTTTTATATCTATATGTTCATATATACATAGATAGACATATGCATGTATGTGTATATAGATAGATATAACACAATCCATCATGCTGCTCATGAATCTCTCTATTCCTCTTGAGGGGATAAAGGGATAAAAGCGTTTGCACCATTTTTATGTATAGTGAAAACAACAATAACAATAACTGATATTTAATAATAGCTAGCATTTGTTTAGCACTTTGAGGTTTGCAAAATACCTTACAATAGCTCCTTTCGTTTATATATTATTTTTATAGTATGTTAAAGCTTGCAAAACACCTTACCTCCATGGCCTCATTTGAACCTCTCAACAGCCCTGTGATTTAGGGACTTCAGGACCTGTTATGCACGCATTACAGGTGGTGTAAAGGTCTTGGAACCTTGCCATCGCCTTACTTCTCTTTCTGGAAACTAAGTACTCTCAGGCCTTTCCATCTGCCATGAACTAAACACAAATCCTTCTTTGCAAGCCCCTTCCCTTGTTCAGAACTAGGAAAGAGCTAAACTACCCACTTCCCTTGCCATGATCTTTTAGGCTTTGTTTCCCCCGTTTTGAACATTAGTTTTTTGGAAAGCAGAAATTATCCAGATTTTCTATTTGCTTTAAGCACAATTAGCATAGTGCCTTGTACAAAGTTGACATTTCTTTACCTGTTTTCCCACTCTATTCCATGGTGGATATGAAAAAAGATGAGCTGAAATGCCCACGATCACACCCCTAGTGGGTTTCAGAGGCAATATTCAAACCTGGGTCTCCTTGTGCCGAGACCATTGGGCCAAGTTCATTGAAGCAATGGTCCAAGACAATTTTGTAAAAGGTTCTCTGTTGTAATCATCCCTAAAATCAAGGTTTGTGCTATGCTTTTACTTTATTAACAACAACAGCACTCATTTGAAATCATTAATCATAGACAAGGAATACTGTTCTATGCCAATACTTGGCATTGCCATTTAATCCTAGATGAAGATTTCATAAAGAAAGGAAGAATTTCAGAATTTTTCTCAGTAAAACTATTCTTAACTCCCCATGAACAGTGCTGGTTTTAAAAGTGGTTTCATGCACGTCTCTATTCCCCTCATACAAGCACATAGCTGTGTTTAGTGAGCTGATATTCTGAGAGACATTACACTACATGTGGACAATAATGTAGCCACTGAGTGTCTAAAGCAAATTTAAAAAGCCTATTGGAAGCTTGCAATTTGTTCCCATTTTAGAATGGTGGTGTGTGCTAAGTTCCAAACAAAATGTCCTGTTTATTTAAAGCACCCAGGCCAAGCAGTGCAGCAGTGACATTCACGGGAGACGCTGCAGTTGCTAAAGAAGACTCGTTACCATGTGCTATGCCAATGACCCAAGCGTTAGAAGTTTTGTTTTGAAATATTACAGCTTAGTTGGGTCAAGAACCTACTGCCGGGAAGCATCTCAAGGAGGACTCAATATAAGAGTCCCTAAACATACATTCATGTAGCTAAGCAATAATGACATGGCCCTCTGACATACACAGAGAACCTTGGGATTTGGGTTCAGAGAATGATCAATTCCATATGTTCTTACTATCAAGAAAAATGGGAACAATAATATCTACAGAATGTACATCGTAAGATTATTCTAAGGATCAAATAGGATTGTGTATGAAAGTGTTTTGCAAATCTTAAAGTTCTGTGTAAATAGTTGTTATTATATTTTTATTATTATCGTGCACCGTCCTTATCATGCCCTTGGCCTGGGACAGGGGGAGGGGAAGACCAAGTCTCTGAGCAATTTCTGCCTTTTCACTTGACCTTTTAACAAGTTCAGTGTGGTGTTAATTAATTTCATCTTAAGCTACTATCCCTATACTTGCTGTGAGTATTTCAAACGTATTGACTCTATTGATCAGGTAATTGAAGAACACGATTATTCAATTTTAATTGATTTCCAATTACAGCCATGCCTTATTAACTTGTTCAGAACTAAGAAAGAGCTAACCTACCACTTACCTTGCCACTGTCTTTTAGACTTTGCTAAGCAAGTTGGATAAAGGAGAGATTAGAGAAAATGTCTAAACTCCTAATGAAAATATGTTCTTTTCAAGCATGCTCAAGCAATTTTGGCACATTCATTATTCTATAATTAATCGGCATACTTATCTGACACCATTCATTCTGAGTCATTAAACTGACTTTCAAGTATATGATTTTCATGATCATAGGGTTTGAGAATTGGAAAAAAACTTAGCAGTCTAGAGCTGGAAGGTGCCTCAGAGGCCATTTAGCACAATGCTCTCATTTTTCAGATGAACAAATTGAAGCCCAGGGAGGTTAAATAAATTGTCAAAGGAGTCACAGGTAGTAAATATGCAACTAGTACTATCTAGTTCTAGTTCTATCTAGTTCTTTGGAAGCCCTTCCCCAGCCTCCCTGACCTGTGGCCATCAAAACTCTCCTGGAACATATCTGGTGATGGAGAAATCTACATCCCTTTTCAAAGCAACCCATTCTATATTTCAAGAGTTCTATTTATTCAAGCATGACCTACACTCAACCAGAAGCTACGGGCCCATTGGCCCTGGTTCTTCCCTGTGGAGCCATACAGAATAAATCACATCTTTCTCTTACTTAAAAACCCTTAAAATACTTAGACAAGTGTCATTTATCCCATAATTCTTATTTTCTATCGGCTCAACATCCCCAATTTCTTTAACTGGTTCTTCTGACATGATTTTAATGATCCTTACCAACTCAACTGAATTACCTTTCTATGGACTAATTATGTACACACACATAAACATATTCATATATATATATATATATATATATGTATATACATGTGTTGTATATACACATACATATATTATTATATAATGATGTGTGTTCCTATATTATATATTCAGGTGTGTTCATTGGTTTGGTCACAAAAAATGTTACTTTTACAAAGGAACAGATGAGGAAACTGAGTCCAGAGAAGTGAAGTCACTTGCCCAAGGATCCACAATTAGTAATCATGTGATCTAGGACTTGACTTAGATGTCATGACTAAATGAATTTTTAATTCCATTATACCATATTTCCAAACATAAGCCATCTATGACTCAGAGGGTCTTCATGAGTTGCTATGGCATAAAAAGTCATGATGAGGGGAGGCAGCTTGGTGGGAGTGGATAGCAGGCTGCCATCATGGATTACAACACCTGCCTCTAATATGTGATGGCCATATGACCCTGGGCAAGTCATATATTGCTCCAGACAGTTCTCCAAGATTGTAATTGAGCAGGTGTTGATATGCATTGGTAGAGGGAAGTTTTATTTTTCCTTCCAGAGTTCCCTGTAACAATGGAAGAACTAGTCCAGCCCTAAAACAATAACACTCCTTACCTAGTGGACAAACTTCTGGAAAGAAACCTCTCCAAAACTTGGTAGGCTGGTCCTTGTCATACAGAACTGAAGTCTTTCCACCATGGTAAGCACCTGTACGCCAGTGGCTTAGCATAAGAATCCATTGTGGCAGCATGAAAAGGCCATTGAGTCTGAAGGCAGAGGACCCAAGTTCAAATACTGCCTGCTGCATTACTCCATGTGTGAACATTGGCAAATCTCTTGGCCCACAAAAGCCTCACTTCCCTCATCTGTAAAAGAAGGAGGATGAATTGGAGGCCTTTGAGGTCCTTTCTAGCTCTAGATATACGATTACACCGTCACAGTACTACATTAAAGGAGGGCTAGTCTCAGAGTCTTTTTTTTAAAAAATGAAAGAGTATACTTTGGCACATCCTGTTCTTGGTGAACCCAGGTTTGTTCCTAGTAAGTGCCAATAATTCCTTGTTAAGTCTACTAACTTTGAGTTGTCCCATTTCATTCAGTTCAATAGATATGCATTGAATGCCTAATGTATACAAGATTATATTCCACACATTAAAGTGCAAGATCAGTCAATCAGCAAACATTTTTAGATGTTTCCTGTGTGCCAGGCACTCTGTTAAGTACTAGTACTAGTACAAAGAGAAGCAAAGACATGTCCCCTGCCCTTAAGGAGATCACATTCTAACGGAAACAACATACAACTACATATTACACAAGATAAACACGAAGTAAATGGGAGTAGTCTCAGAGGAAAAGCAATGTCTATGGGGGGAATGGAGAGGAGAGAATAACTGGGAGAGGCATTTGGTAGAAGGTTGGATTAGAAATGAGTCTTGAAGGAAACCAGGAAGCCAGGAGGTGGGGGTGAGGAGGAGAGTATTCTTGGAATGGAAGACAGTCAGTGAGAAGTCAGGGAGGTGAGAGGTAGAGAGTCATGTGTAAGTCAACAGCAAGAAAACTGATTTCTGGATCATAGAGTATGTGGTACGGTGAGTAAGATGTAAAATGCCTGGAAAAGTAGAAAGGGACAAGGTTGTAAAGGGCTTTAAAAGCCTAAAAGAGGATTTTCTATTTAATCCTCAAATTAATAGAGAGTTACTAGAGCTTATTGAGTAGGGAAGTGACTGACCATATGTGCTTGAAGATCTCTTTGGCAGCAGAGTGAAGGATGGAGCAGAATGGAAAGCATCGAGGCAGAGAGTAATCAACAGGCTGTAGCAGTAGTCCAGGTGTAAAAGAAAAAAAGCCAAATAGTAAAGGGAAATGGTACCCAAATGACATGAAATGGAAATCCACAGTGTCATAGACAATATAAACATGAAGCGATTGAAGTCTGTACCAGGATGGCTGTTGGGTGAGTGAAGAGAAGGGGAGGGAAATGAGGATTCAGCAAAGAGAAACAGATAAGACTTGGTACTGGATTACATATTTTGGATGAGGGAAAGTGAAAAGACAAAGATGATGCTGATGTTTCGAGCCTGGGAGCCTGGGACGATGGTGGTACCCTCAACAGAAAAAAAAAAAAGGAACTTCAAAAAGTCAGAAAAAACCACTCACTAAACAAGCATTTATTAATGCTTGCTGTGTTCAAGGCACTGTGCAAAACATTGGACACACTTGCCCCTGAGACGTTCACAGGGTAATAGAAGGGATAAACATTTTTAAGATTGTTTTCATGGGAGACCTAATGCAAAAAAAAAGTGAAAAAGAAGTGTCCTAATTAAATGTAAGCAGAATTTTAAGAAAAGAGAAATAGTGTTACTGAGGCTTATATAAAGGATTACGTGTGTGTGTGTGTGTGTGTGTGTGTGTGTGTGTTGGTGTGTAATTGTGTATATGAATGAAGGATTCATGGAGAAAATTGGCCTGCAGGATATATATGTGTATGTGTATCTAAATGTATATATAGATATGCAGATACTCAATAATACATTATATGTGTACACACTGTGTATATGTGTGTGCACATGTGTTTATTATATGTATGCATGTGTATATAATAACATGCATGCATGTGTTGTGTATGTTTTATACAGTATGGTATGTAATATATGTGTGTATGTATGTGTGTATCAGGTAGATTTGGGGACAGGGCAGGACAATGAGGAAATCATTCCAGGAATGGGGGATGACCAAAGACATGGCAATAAATATGAACAGGATGAGAATTCAGCACAATGAGTAGTCCAGTTTGTCTGAATGACAGATGATGTAAATTACTGTGGGCTAGCTCTCAAATGGTAGCCGAAAACAGATTGGGGATTGCCATGAAGGCCAAGATAAGGGGTTTCACTTAGTTCACTAGGCAATGAGGAACTGAGGAAGATTCATGAGTAGAAAGTATAGCAATTAGAGTTCTGCTTTATGAAAATGACTCAGCCATAGTGTAAAGGATGCTTGGAGTAGAGAGAGATAAGAAGCAGAAAGCCTAGTTTTGAGTATATTTATCAGGGCACATGAGGGAAAATGAGGGTCTCAGCTAGGGTGACTGTTGTGAAAAGTAGAAAAGAGAGAAAGAATTTGAGATAGACTGTGAGCAAAGAATTCTTCAGATTTGGTTCCTGACTGAAGTCACTTAAGCTCCCCCCGTTTCAGTTTCCTTATCTGTACAATAAGGATATTAAACTAAATTACCTCTAATGGCTCTTCCATTTCTAAGTCTATAGTCCTATGTGAGGATGAAGGATAAGGTAGCATCAAATGTTTTGATGTTTTGATCTTTTGAATCTAGAAGACAGGTAAGGTGGTAGTGCCAGCAGCCTAAGAATAGAAGTTAAGGAAGGGATGGTGGAGGTTGGAGATGGAAAGCTGAATTTATTTGGGGACATGTTGAATTTTGTCAACAGGCTCCTCAGATATTGTATCTGTTAGAAAATTAGAAATATAAAATGGGGAGATATAAATTGTGTAGTGTTTTTGAGAATAATTGATAATTGAAACTATAGGAATGGATAAAATTGTCAAAGAATGAGTGGAGAAAAAAAAAATTCAAAGTGACTCCAAATGTTAAAGGGCAGGTCATGGGAGCATGGATTCTCCCAGAAGATCCCAGAGGTTATTGATTCCAACCTTCACATTCTGCACATAAGGAGCTAAAGCCCAGACAGCCAAAGTCTCTTGCCCAAGATCACACAGCTAATAAGTACCAAAGTTGACACTGGAAACTTAGGTTCTCTGACTGTAAACCATCATCCATTCCCCTGTACCATGCCCATGGTAGAAGATGAGAAGTTAGTAAAGATAGAGGAGGTGTGGATAGGAAGGTAGCAGAACAACACTAAAAATATGATGTCATAAAAGCAGAGGGAGGAGATAACAGCCAGAAGTGGGGGGTAGGGGGAAAGGAGGAATCATTAAGTTCAGATCCTAAAGAGAATTCAGGGAGAATAAAGTTGGAAAAATATGGAAAAATTGCCGTTGGATTTGGTGGGGGGAGTGTGATAAGGGAAGTAAAAGCCAAACTATAAGAGTTCCAGGAATGAATGGTTGGAGGGGATATGGAAGCCTGGAGGGGAGGAGTTTTTTCCTCTTGATGTTTGGCAGTTCAAGAAGCAGTAGTTTCCATGGAAATTGTTTTGGGAATGAAGAAGAGCAATGGGGGAGACTTGAGAATCTTTTAAGCAGAAGAGAAGGAACAGATGGAAGACAGAAGAGAAATAGGTGATTAATGACATTAAGAACTGGAGGACAGATGAAGATGGGCTTAAGAACACAGGCAGAGTCACTCGATAAAGGATTAGCCTAGATAACGAAGAGGATTTTATGTTCAGAGCCCAAAAGGAATGAAGACACACTGAGCATGAGGTCTGGAAGAGTAAAGTTCACCACTCATATAGGAAGACCTGATCTCAGTAAAAGAAGTGGCGCCTTTAGAGAGCAACAAGATGAGGATGAATCTGGGGGCTTGAAAAGATGTGAGATGTTTTTAAATAAAAATTCCCAATGTGATAGAGTTAATAAAAATCCTTAAAAGAATAACCTCACAACAAGGAGAGCCCATTGAAAACGAAAGAGCACAAATGTCAGTGAAGCCAGTCTAGTTTCTTGCTTTTTTCTCCCAGTTTTCATTCATTGTGTAGCTGAATGTAACACCACCACATCGGTATTCTCACACTTCACATAGTTCAGTCAAGCCCAGCTTTGTCACCCAGCAGTAGATCTAAATGAATGAGGATTCACTATTCAGAGACAAAGGTACAAGCAATAAAAAAAAAACCTCCTCTTAAGAAACTTACAAATTAGTCTACTGTAAGCAAATGACATATTATGTAGGGGAAGGGACTCTTGGATTCTTCATCCTGAATAATTAACACCCTTTGTCATAGAGGAAGTGTAATATAATGAACTTAGGCAAGAGATCTGGGTTCCAATCCCCAGCTCTGACACATAGTAACTGGTACTACCTAAGTCACTTTGTCTCTCGAAGCCTGAAATAGAGATAAAATTCAATTACTTGTCACCGCATTGTTGGAAGAGAAGTGCTTTATATACCTTAAAGCACTATTTAAATGTAAAATACACTTGCTGTCAAAAATGATGGTGTTAATGATGATGCTATTTTCTCTAAGGGATAGACTTCAGAGGCTACTATATGGTATTGCCGTAACTTCCACCACTATGTTACTGCAATAATTTGGCTGTCCCCCTGCTCTCCCCTTCCCCCCCAAAAAAGAAAAAACACATCCAAGGATGCATCCAGCCCTATCTCTAGACAGACTATACCACAGGCTGCCATTTCATCTGCATCTGCATCAAGCTACCCCACCTACCCACCCAACTCAAAACACCATCCTGGATGTAATGGTGGCAAAAGCATTCACTTTCATGTCCTTTGGGAAAATGGGGCTTCCATATTATATGTATTGTCAGACCCAGCCAATATATCTGGTTTTGCTGAATTGCTTTTTCACCTCATTTTTCCTTTTATTTTATTCTTTGTTAGAAGAGATGGCTCACTAGACAGGAGAGGAGGTCAGACATATTTGGAAATGGTAGTCATCGAAAAACAAAAGATACAGATAAGATTTTGTTCATTTATTTATTTATTTTGGCTAGGCAGTGAGGTTAAGTGACTTGCCCAGGGTCACACAGCTAGTTAAGTATCAAGTGTCTGAGGCTACATATGAACTCAGGTCCTCCTGACTCCAGGGCTGGTGCTCTAGCCGCTTCATCATCTTTTGTTGAAATGAGGATTTCATTCTTCCCCCCACCCCAATGTCTGAAATAGTCACTAAACCATTTTGGCTTATATCCCTAAAGAAGAAGGTGGTGCTGGTGGTTATTTTTTTGTTTTGCTTTTCCCTGAATAAGCACATACTTCCATATGGGCAGGGCTGGTTCAGGTAGATGCCAGGTAGATTGTTGACCGAATGGAGCTCACAATTTGAAAAAAAAAAAAAGCAGCCTCATGTCACATTTGCCAGCTTAAACTACAAAGTACACCCTGTTGTTATTATTGCTCAGTCATTTCATCCATGTCCAACTCTTTGTGACCTCATTTGCCAGAGAGTGGAGTGGTTTGCCATTTCCTTCTCTAGCTCATTTTACAGATGAGGAAGCTGAGGCAAACAGGGTGAAGTGACTTGCCCAGGGTCACACAACTGGAAAAGAGTCTGAGGCCAGACTTGAACTCAGATCTTCCTGACTCCAGGCATTCTAACAATTTTTTTTGCGTGTGTATGTGTGTGTGTGTGTGTGTGTGTGTGTGTGTGTGTGTTTTAATTTGTTTTTAGCTAGGCAATGGGGTTAAGTGACATGCCCAGGGTCACACAGGTAGTATGTGTTATGTGTCTGAGGTTGGATTTGAACTCAGGTCCTCCTGAATCCAGGGCCAGTGCTCTATTCACTGCATCACCTAGCAGCCCGTGTGTGTGTGTGTGTGTGAGGGGGGACTAATAGCACTTTTCTACTTTCTACTTTTGAATAGAGTAAAAAGTGCTGAAGTCAAGTGATAGAGGATCTGATTGTTGCTTTGAGCTTCTAGGAGGATGATTATCATGAAATGCTAGAAATCAGAGAAACGAATCAGGTGAGATTGGATTCCAAAATCTGCAGTGGTTTCTAGGAAGTTCTTCAGGTTACCATTGGAATCCACAAGCCTCACTGGTGTCTCAGGGGATGGGATCCTGAGTAATAACTCATTTCCAGTGCCAGATGATTAGCATGCAGGCAAAGATGGTGGGTGGAAGGAAGAGACACCAGAGCAAAATATTGGGACATGGACCAAAGGAATAGAGACATTTTGTTATGAAAAACAAATCAATGCATTTTGCCATTTTCATATTTGAAAGTTTGAGTTAGAATAAATTTTTAAGCAATGAATGATAAAATAGTATATGTGGATATATAAATATATATATGCATATATGTGTATTTTTTTTCCTCTGATGCTCCAATATTTGCCTCCCTTCCAAACGGAAACATTTAACAAGTTTATCTCCATAGTCTGGATATATAAAAAAGGACTGATGGAAATAAAGTAATAATATTTATAAACAAAATGAAAGATCCAAGTAGTCATTTATGGGTTCTGTCTGGGAGAAAATTGAATTTGTGATCTGAGCTGAAGTCCACATGTATTGAGGTGAAAAATCCTTTGTTCTTTCTGATAGAAGAGTTGATTTTTAAACAAGAAGGGATGACAGCATGTTTCCTGGAGACATTTTACAGAAATATATATTTTAATTGCCATAGAGGCATTTGGTTGAACAGCCCTGAGGGTGTTGCATTTAAGTAATGAACCTCAAATTTCCTGAAGATAGTAGGGGCCATTAATTCAGTCTCATCTCAGAGAAGTAAACTGAAAATGCTTTGAATAGCACCTGATGTTCTGGGGTCTCCCCTCAAACACTAATGCTTTGGTCTTAACACTAGCCCAAATCATTTATGACAACACCAAACTTAGTGGACGATGTAGCTGTAATTCAGGAAGATTGTTCACTAGGTCCATCTTTACCATTATAGAGTCTGGGTACCCAAGGAAACAGCTACAAGTGATCATCTAGCCTCTCTTGTAGTCCATTCTGGAAAGCAATCCTCAACCTTCTGAGGCAGCCCATTCCACTTCATGACAACTCTGGGTTTTCCTTACCCACAACCAAATTCTACTATCTCTGACTTTCACCCATAGTGTATGTGTGTGTGCGTGCGCACATGCGTGCGTGTGTGTGTGTGTGTGTGTGTGTGTGTGTGTGTGTGTGTATGCTTGTTAGTGTATCAATTACATCTTGGTGTGGTGGAAAGAATTTGCCTCAGGGCCAAGAAGAGGTGAGTCCAAGTCCCCTCTAGCTGGAATGCTGCCCCTTCTCATCTTGGACCCATTCCTCACTTCCCCAGCTGCCTTCAAGGCACATCCCAACTTCCACATCCTCCATGAGGTATTTCCTGATTTCCCCTAAGTCTTAGTATTCTGTTCTCCTCACTGAAATCATTGAATTTACTTTACTTTTTTTTTAATTAACAAGCATCCATTCTCTCTACCTCCACTCCATTCCTACTCCCCCCAACCTTCCCAAAAAGGGGAAAAAACACTGCTAGGAACAAGTATAGTCAAGCCAAACAAATTCCTTTCACATTTATTTTGCATTTTCTTCTCTGTGTACATGAGTCAGTGAAGTGTATATGATGAATAGATAACCAGCCTCAGAACCAGGAAGACCTGGGTATAAACTTAGGGGATGTCCTTTCACTACTACTGTCCTAGACAGTTCTCCAAGACTAGGTTTCAGAGAAGTTGTTGACACTGGCCTTCTTTGTGGAAATGTTTTCACCTTAGAGTTTCCTATACCACTGATACCACAGGTCCATTTTTAATGTTCACACACACACATGCACCCCCCCCAAAATATATACGCACACACACACACACACACACACACACACACACACAATCACACATAGGTCGCACAGTGTATTTGAATTAGAGTCAGGAAGACCTGTGCTTGAATCCTATCTCACACAGGTATAAATGAATAACCTTTGGCAAATGTTTAAGACTTTCTCAGCTTCGGTTTCCTCATCTGTAAAATGAAGGCAATGATAGTACCTACCTCCCAAGGTTATTGTACACATCAAATGAGATAATGTATAACTTTGTAAAATGCTGGCTATTATTATATATGTAGATATAAATATGCATATATAAATATATATAAATATTTGATGGAACAAGATTGCAACGAAATTGTGAAGAAAAACTCCAGATCTTTTTCAGTTGCATTACAATCTAGCTTCAACTAGTAATGAGCTTTCATCAAGTTCCTTCACTACTTTGAGGCTCACTTTCTTCATCTGTAAAACGAGGAATCTCACTTCGGTGACCTCTGAGTTTCCTTCCAAGCCTATAGCTTTTTGTTCCTATATATTCTTTCATCCTTGAAATCAACATGGTTTTTGGCAGTGGGTAAGAAATCTTTCTGAGTTGCGATAGTTTATAACTAGTCTCCCATTCCAGCCTCCTATTAATAAAAAAAAAATATGTTTGTTTTCAGCAAGAGATGTAAAGGGTATGCTGACAGGCAGAAGTCAGGTGGGAAAATGGGGTTTCCCAGTCTGTTACCAAGTCAATAAGGGTGTATGTGTGTGTGTGTGTGTGTGTGTGTGTGATCAGGCAAAGCTGCTGAAGCAAGTTAGAGGCCTCCAGCCTCCCTGTGCCCCTCACTGCAGATGGAGTCATTTGGCTAGTAATGATCATTAGGCCACCATAGAACTCATTTAAGATTCAGATGCTGATTTCCATTGAGGCTCCCAAGGCAGCAGGTAGCCTTTAGCCACATTCCACAACACAGCCTTCAGGACAAGCATCTTTTACATCCAAACAAGTCGTCATCTCCACTTGGGGGAGAATGTTCCAGATTCATCCGAAGATGTGCCTATGGGAGGCCATCTGGAGCACTATCATCACCTTCGCCATTAGCATAGGTGTAATGAGAAGCGCTGCATAAAACACTAGAGGCCAGAAAGTCTGGGTTCCCATCTTGTCTCCAATGCTTACTAGCTATGTAACTTTGGACAAATGACTTCACCGCTCTGGGCCTCAGTTTCCTTATCTGTAAAATGAGAGAGTTATGCTAGGAAGCCTCTGTGGCCCCTTCCAGCTCAATCATTATTATATCACCAATCCCACGATCGTTGTGGGCCCCAAACGTGTACTGCAGAAGAGCAAATGACACGTGTATAGCTCTTACTGTGTGCCAGGCACTGTGCTTATTAACTCACTTGATGCTCCCAACAACACTGGGAGGGATGTAACTATTATGGTCCCCATTTAGTTGAGGAAACTGAGGCAGATAGAGGTTAAATGGATTACCATGGGTTATTGTTTAGTTATTTCAGTCCTGTCCAACTCTTCATGACCCCATTTGGGGTTTTCTTGGCAAATATACTAGAGTGGTTCGCCATTTCCTTCTCCATCTCATTTTCCATATGAGGAAACTGAGGCAGACAGGGTTAAGTGGCTTGCCTAGGGTCACTCAGTATGTGTCTGAAACTGGATTTGAACTCAGATCTTCCTGACTCCAAGCCCAGTGCTCTATGTGCTATATATCCTAGCTGTGCAGTATGCCAGAGATATAAACAATCCAAAGAGACTGTCCCTGCCCTCCAGGAGCTTATAATCTAATGGGACATAGTCAAGATAAAAAGCTCCTTGGATTTCTTGTACCTCCTATTTGTCTCGGTTCTTTCTGGGATATGTATGATTCTGAGAGCTGTGAAAGGAAATCAAGGGAATTATTTTATTTTCTCTTCAATCCAATCCATGAAGCAATTCAAGCATCTGCCTTACATAAGGCACTATCCCAGGTGCTATGGATACTAAGACAAAATGAAGCAGCTCCTGAATTAAAGGCCACTGAGGCAAATGCAACATTTACAGAGATAATTACAGGATAAGGTGAGGAGAGAAGTAGCACTAATTAGGGATGTCAGGAAAGGCTCCCCATAGAAAGTGCCACCTAAATCAAGGCTTAAAGGAAGCTAAAGATCTAAGAGGCAGAAGTGAAGAAGGCATGCATTCCAGGCATAAGGCACTGCTAAGGCAAAGGACTGGAGGTGGGAGATGGAATTCTGAATTCAGGAAGCAGTAGGTATGTTGGATAAAAACAATCATGCTTGAGAAGAAAGTAGGTGGCGTACAGAAAAGTGAAGGGCTCTTAAAAGCAAAGTATTAGGATTGATCACCAAAATTGTCTAATACTTCCCTTCCCACACTCTACAGTTTAGCCCAACACACTGCACCTCACCCTCCATCTCTACTGGATGTTCCGCCTGGTGGGAATGTGCTTATTCCTCACCTCCATCTCTTAGAAGCCTTTTATCCCCTTCAAAATTCAGCTCAATAATTACCTTCTACATAAAACCTTTCCTAATTACCCCTCACACAACTTCACATCACCTGCTAGTACCTGCACCCCCAATTCACCTAGTATTATGTGTATACACACGTACACACACACAATTCCCCTTCCCCATGATAGAATGTAAGCTCCTTGAGGGCAGGGTTTGTTGATTTCCTTTAATCTTTGTGTCTTAGCACCTAGCAGATAGTAGGTACTTAATAAATGCTTTTTTTCTTTTTTTTCTTTTTGTGGCTAGGCAATGGGGTTAAGTGACTGGCCCAGGGTCATACAGCTAGTAAGTGTTATATGTCTGAGGCCAGATTTGAACTCAGATCCTCCTGAATCTGGAGCCAGTGCTCTATCCACTGCGCCACCTACCTGCCCCTTAAATGCTTGTTTCTTGACTAATTCCAATCTTAAGTTTCTGCGGCCAAAAAAGTATTCCTCTGTGGTTTACCTGACATGGAGATAGACCTTATGAACTTAGAAAGGCTGACAGAAAATACAAAGTCTATCTTCTCAGCTGGCATTTTACCTGTGAGCACAGTAGAAAGACCACAACATTTAGAGACAATGGACTTGGGTTCAAATCCCAGATGTGCTTCTGCTTATCTGTTACCTTGGGCAAGTCACTTCATTTCTCTTGTCCTCAGTTTCCTCATCTAGTAAAATGAAGGATTGGACAAAATGGCCTCTAAGGTCTTAGTTCAAAATCTACATCTTCCCATCATTTGTGCTCTGCTAGCATAGCTTTGACAGCCCAAGGTCTCTCTGTCTGTCTGTCTGTCTGTCTCCCTTTCTCTCTCTCTCTCTCTCTCTCTCTCTCTCACACACACACACACAAGGGCTCACCACAATGAGGCATCTGAAATGGACTTTGGAATCTTAAAGTGTACAACAGACGTTTCCCTATAAAGAAAGCTGAGCGCCATAGAATTGATGCTTTTGAGTTGTGGTGCGGGAGAAGGCTTTTGAGAGTCCCTTAGACAGAAGGGAGATCAAATCAGTCAATGCTTAAAGAAATTAATTCAGATTATTCAATGGAAGGTCAAATACTGAATCTGAAACTTAAATACGTTGGCTGCATAATGAGAAGATAGGACTTGACTGGAAAAGACCCTGATGTTGGGAAAGATGGAAGACAAAAGGAAAAGAGGAAGGCAGAAGATGAGATGGATAGATGTTGCCATGGGAACAATAAACAAGAACTTGGATAGACTTTGAGAGATAGTGGAGGATATCATGAGGTCATGAACTGTTTGACACAACTGAACCAATAAGCAAACAAAACATAGATGCTCAGAAATGGACAAAGGATGGAAAATCAGTAATCCATGCAGTCTGGATGAACAGAATTCTAAGAAAGTTGAGTGGGTTATGTGATCTGGTTTGGACTCACAAACTAAAAGGACAGTCTGCAGCAATCTGGGCCCCAAAGGCTATATTGTGGCTTAGAATAAATTGGTCAGGATCCTCCCCAATCCCATTTTCCTCCCTCAAAAACCAGAAAGACAGAAAAACACTTCACCCAACAATAGTTTTGATTTTATACCTTTTCCGTCTTGATTTATAACTGAGATCGGAAACACAACTGCTTAAGCATTGAGTAGCCTTACTCATCCTAAAAAGATGGAATAATTTCCAGCTAGTCCTGCTGCCAAAAGCATTGTTATGGTGAGACTCTTGCCTCCTCCTGCAAGGCTGAATAGCTCAGATGGCCTGAAATTCAGATAAGCATTCAGGCTGCTGGATACTACCATAAAATCAACCTCCACGTCTTCATAGCAACCGTTGTGACCTCCAGTCCTTTGGATTAGCCTAGATTTTTCCACAGACCTATGAATTGCCCATTTTTCTTTGTGTGCTTAGCTTTTCAGAAAACCCATTTTTTAAATTGAAAGCCAGGATTAGCCTGGGTTTCTCAGAGCCAAAATATCCTGGTTTCCTTGGCTCCTGCTCTTGCATTTCAGCCAAACCTTCCCCATTGTCTTGAAATTGCTTTTTAACAAAGTAATAAAAGTTAAGTTTTTAAGGAAAGCTTTTAGCTTAGCGTGCTTTCCTGCAGAATCAGTGACTTGTTTTTATAAATCATTTCTTTAATAGCCGTAAAGCCTTTAGGTGTTTTAATATAGTTTGACTCTGAAATGCAGTATTTTCACATCTTGAGTCAACTGCTTACCAACTCATAAAGGATTATTTGGCCTACACTGTTAGCTGACTGCCATCTTACTTGGTCTCTTCAAGTCACTTATGCTCTCTGGACTCAGTTTCCTCATTTGTAAAATGAGGGGGTTGAGCAATCACCTCTAAGTTTCTTCTAGCTCTACTTCAATGACTTCAGAATTTTCAGGCAGTATTATCTAGAGAATGCCCAAGAAAGACACAAAAAGATGAGACCCCAAGAAGAGGAAGGGTGCTTGAAAGACTTTTAGATGTCTTGGACAAGTTGATACTACTGCCAAAAGAATTAGGGTATCTAGTGTGTTGTTTTAGGGGAAAAAAGATAGACTTAATTATTGACCTATTTCTTTTGGCAATTAATTTATTTTCCTAAAATGTGTTAATGAGAACATTAAGTGTCATGTCACATGGTGTGTTAATGAGAAGTCCTTGTACAGAATTTCTTCATCCTCAAATCCTTTCCAGCCATCGGATAACCTTTAAATAGATTATTCCAAGTTGGAAACTCATCCTTGGCTTGTAGCAGAGTTTTGTAATGAAGAGCATAAAGGCAGAAGACCTGGAAATTTTCTATTCCTGGTCTGATATTTGACTGGCATTCCCCTTCCCCCCCCAACCTTGCACTGCTTTTCTGCCCACTTTAAGCTTTAGCTTACTATTCAACATACAAAGAGTGATATCATATGATACAGTAGATAACATTTATAGAGTACCTTAAAATATAAGAGAATCAAGAATCAGTTCTCCATGTGACTACAGCAAAATGGCCTGATGGCCAAAGGACTTAGAAGATTCTCATTCCCAAAACTTCTTATCTATAGCTTTTTCAGTTCCAGTGAGATTCCCAGTGTTGATTGAAAACAGGTCCTCTGAGTCAAATAATGGATATCTCAGTATCAATAAGGAAAGTGAAGAGGAAGGGACTAAGCATTTACATAGCATCCACTACATGCCAGGCATGTAAAATACTCTGCTAAATACTTTACAAGCATATCTCTCTTTTTAAAATTATTCTTTATTTTTAGCATTCTTTTTAAATTTTGAGTTCCAGATTCTCTCCTTCCTTCCCACTCCCCTCCCACCCCAAGAAGGCAAATAATATACCAATTATATGTGAAATCATGCAAAACATTTTTATATTAGCCATATCATGAAAGAAAGAGAAAGAAAGGAAGGAAGAAGGAAGGAAAAAAGGAAGAAAAGGAAGGAAGGAAGGAAGGAAGCAAGGAAGGAAGGAAGGAAGGAAGGAAAGAAGGAAGGAAGGAAGGAAGGAAGGAAGGAAGGAAGGAAGGAAGGAGGGAAGTTAGTCGATCATCATAGAATATTGCTATTACTGTGTATACTGTTCTGGTTCTGCTTGCTTTGCTTTGAGTCAGTTCATGTAAGTCTTTCCAGGTTTTTTTGAATGCATCCTGCTCATCATTTCTTATAGCACAATAGCATTCCATCACACTCATATACCACAATTTGTTTAGCCATTCCCCAATTGATGGGCATCCCCTTAAATTCCATTTCTTTGCCACCACAAAAAGAGGTGCCATAAATATTTCTATACAAATAGGTCCCTTTCCTTTTTTTTTTTTAGGCAGTTGGGGTTAAGTGATTTGCCCAGGGTCACACAGCTAGTAAGTGTCAAGTGTTTGGTCTGAGGCCGGATTTGAACTCAGGTACTCCTGATTTCAGGGCCGGTGCTCTATCCACTGTGCCATCTAGCTGCCCCGCTCCCTTTCCTTTTTTAATCTCTTTGGGATACAGACCAAGTAGTGGCATTGCTGGGTCAAAGGGTATGCACAGTTTTATAGTCCTTTGGGTATAGTTCAAAATTTCTCTCTAGAATTGTTGAACCAGTTCACAACTCTACCAACAGTGCATTAGTGTCTCAATTTTCCCACATCCCTTCCAACATTTGTCATTTTCCTTTTCTGTCATATCAGTCAATCTGATAGGTGTGAGTTCGAACCTCTGAGCTGTTTTAATGTGTATTTCTTCAATCAATAGTGATTTAAAGCATTTTTTCATATGACCATAGACACCTTTGTTTACTTCATCTGAAAACTGCTTGTTCATATTCTTTGACTATTTATCAGCTGGGGAATGCATTTGTCATTTTTGATAGGTGTATCTCAGTTCTGTTTCAACTTGCCTTTCTCTTAACAATAGTGATTTGGGGCATTTTTTTTTCATATAACTGTATATAGCTTTGATTCTTCTTCTGAAAACTGCCCAATCATATCTCTTGCTGCTGTTGTTCAGTAGTTTCAGTTGTGTCCAGCTCTTTGTGGCCCCATTTGGGGTTTTCTTGGCAAAGATACTGGAGTGGTTTGCTATTTCTTTTTTCTCCAGCTCATTTTACAAATGAGGAAGCCAAAGCAAATAGGATTAAGTGAGTTGCCCAAGGTCACATAGATAATAGGTATCTGAGGTCAATTTGAACTCAGGTCTTTCTGACTCCAGGTTGGGTGCTCTATCCACAGCACTGTATCTCTTGACAATTGGGGAATGGCTCCTATTTTTGTAAATTTGATTCAGTTCCCTAAATATCTGAGAAATTAGCTCTTTATTAGAGAAATTTAATGTAGTTTTTTTTATATTGTTTCATCATTTATGATACCTTTTAGCAAAATGTGGTTTCCCTGACTATCTCTTTTAATTAGGTCTATTTTTGCTTTTACTTTGTCTGGGAATCAAGATTGCTACCCCTGTTTGTTTGTTTGTTTCACTTCACCTGAAGCATAACAGATTCTTCTCCAACCCTTTATTTCAACTCTGTGTGTATCTTTCTGTTTTAAGTGTGTCTCTTGTAAACAACCTATTTAAACAACCTATTATTGGATTCCAATTTCTAATCCATTCTGCTATATACTTCCATTTTATCAGTAAGATCATCCCATTCACATTCACAGTCATGATTATTGTGTATTTCCTTCATCCCATTTTCTTCTGTTTATTCTTTTCCCTTCTTTTCTTCCTGTCCCTTCTTAAAAGATTATTTTGTTTCTAACCACTGCCTCCCTTAATCAGCCTTCCTTTTTATCATCCTCTCCCTTTCTCTTATCCCCTTCCCCTCCTATTTCCCTTTTGGGTAAGCTGGATTTCTATACCCAGCTTGTGTGTGTGTGTGTGTGTCTGTGTGTGTGTGTGTCTGTGTGTCTGTGTGTCTGTGTGCGAACTAATTTCTATGAGAGTGAGGTTCAAGCATTGCCTGCCACCACTGCTCATTTCCTCTTTCATTATAAAAGCTCTTCCTTGTGCACCTCTTTTATGTGAGATAATTTTCCTCATTCTCGTTCTCTTGCTCTCTCTATGCAGACTCCTTCTAGGTGCCTTAATAATGTTAAAGTTCTTAGGAGTTAGGAAGATGTATCATCTTCCCATATAGGAATGTAAACAGTTTAACTTTACTGAGTCCCTTATGATTATTCTTTCATATTTACCTTATTATGCTTCTCTTGAGTCTTCTGTTTGAATATCAAATTTTCTAATTAGCTCTGATCCTTTCATCAGAAATGCTTAGAAATTCTCTGTTTCATTAAATATCTATGTTTTCCCCTGAAGGATTATGCTCAGTTTTGCTGGATAGGTTATTCTTGGTTGTGATCCTAGCTCCTTTGCTTTCCAGATTATCATATTTCAAGACCTCCACTCCTTTAACATGGAAGCTCCTAAATCTTTTGTAGCTCTGTGGTATTTGAATTGTTTCTTTCTGGCTGTTTGAAATATTTTCTCCCTGACCTGAGAATTCTGGAATTTGCTTTTTTTTTTTGGGGGGGGGGTGGAGATCTCTTTCAAGAGGTGATCAGTGGATTTTTTTCAATCTAGATTTTACCCTCAGGATCTAAGATGTTGGGGCAGTTTTCCTTGATATTTCATGAAATGTGATGTCTAGGCTCTTTTTTATCAGAGCTTTCTGGTAATCCAATAAATCTTACATTATCTCTCCTCAATCTATTTTCCAGGACAGTTGTTTTTTCTAATGAAATATGTGACATTTTCGTCTTTTTTCAGTCTTTTGATTTTGTATTATTATTTCTTAATGTTTCATGGAGTCATTATTTCCCACTTGCTCAATTCTAATTTCTAAGGTGTTATTTTCTTCAGTATTTTTGTGCCCTTTTTTTAACCAAGCTGTTAATTCTCTTTCCATAATGTTCTTGCATCACTTTCATTTCTTTTCACAATTTTTCCTCTACCTCTATCTCATCTGTTTCTTTAACTCTTCCAGGAATTCTTGTTGAGCTTGGGTTCCAATTAGCACTTTTCTTGGAGGCTTTGCTTGTAGCTGTTTTCACACTGTTGTTTTTTTCTAAGTTTATGTCTCAGACCTCCCCGCCACCATAGTAACTTTTTATGGTCAAGTTCTATTTCTGTTGTTTACTCATTTTCTCAGCCTATTTCTTTACTTTGAACTTTATGTTGAAGTTGGGCTCTGCTTTCCTGGGCGTGGAGAGACCATTATTTTTGTGTGTGCTATTGTTTTCAGAGCTAGTTCTGGGGGTCTGCAAATTTTTGGTGCTTCTGAGGTATAATCCTGGGAGAGGTGTGGTCACTACTCTCCTGGTCTGTGCTCTGGTCATCACCAAGGAAGGGCTCTTGCTCTCCTACAGCCACAAGTATTAATGCTCCTCTTGACCCTGACACTGTGACCAGGGCCTCTACTCCCTTATAACCAACCACAAGTGCTCCAGAACTGTGTATGGACAGTAGAGTTTCTAATCAGCATCAGCTGCACCCAATGCCGACAGATATCTGTAATCTCTGACTGTTTGTCTGACCCCCTTACCATCTCTGGCCGGAGAGCTCCTGAAGCTACTGGTGTGGTTGCAGCTACCGCCAAGGCCCACCTTCTGGTTCACCTGCCATGCTCCAGGACTGCATCCACTCTGGTGTCATAGACCTTTCCTGCAGAACTCCTAAACTCTCTTAGGCTGGATAAAAGTCTCCATTTTTCCTTCTGTTGGCTCTGCCCTTCCAAAATTTGATTTGAGATGTTATATTTAAATTGTTTAGAGGGGAATTTGGAGGAGAGTTCAGCTGAGTCCCAGCCTGTACTCTGCCATCTTTGCTTCACTCCTACAGATATTATCTCATTTGATCCTCATAACAACTCTGGGAGGAAGGTGCTATTATTATCCCTACTTTACGAATGAAGAAACTGAGGTAGACAGAGGTTAGGTGACTCATGGAGAATCACTCATTTAGTAAGCATCTAAGGTTGAATTTGAACTCAGGTCTTTCTGACTCCAGGTCAAATGCTCTATATACTGGGCCACCTAGCTTTTTCAAATGTGTACATTAATGTATATTATTATATGGCTTTGAATCAATAGGGTTGAATATATGTACATAATAATCAAAGCTATTAATACCAACATATCAGTATCCATGTATGTGTGTATATATATATATATATATGTATGTGTGTGTGTCTATGTGTCTGTGTATAAACATGTATGTATTATATAAACATGTATATATGTTATACGAACATATATGAAGCATGTGTCTTATAGACATGTGTTTCATACAAACATATATAGTATGCATGTATTTTGTGTGCAATACACACATATATGTTTTATACACACATATAACTATCATATGCCAATGGGTAAACACCAAATTATATTTATCCAGGAATAGGTCTTATATTTGTATTGAGTCAGATAATTTTCCCAAACTATCTTTCAGTTTTGTTATTATGGCTTTGAAAGCCAGATGTTTTATGTCAATACTCACCCAACAACAGCAGAATGAAATACTTTCCATCTGACTTGACTGTCACTGCTCCTGTTCCCATTAATGAGTGAAATGAATAGACTGAGGCCAAGGTCCACCTGTCCATTGGCTGAACAAAGCTGGGAAATGCATTTGCTTGTATAGGCCTTCCTCAACAGAGGTTTTCTCTCAATGACAAGAACAAGCTTTGGTTGCCTCCAAGGCTCCTGGTGGTCTGGAAAAATGTCAGAGGTAGCCCTTAGGATGGTGCAGCATGCATAGCCCATTCCAACTGATTTTAAGAATTAGGAATATTAACCCCCTAGTATGGGGCATGGGGCATGGTGGGGGGGAAGGCAGGAAGGTCACAGTATGGCAGGCGTGATAGCCATCTAGAAGTATTTAATGGGCTTTCTTGTGGAAGAAAGATTAGACTTCTTTTGATCGTCTCACTACGGCAACAATGCCAGAAATGGGTGCAAATTACAAAGAGACAAACGTAGGCTTGACACTGAAACTTAAAATTCCAAAGTCAAATGGGCTTAGTGATTCCACTGGGGTGGCAGAACAGGTCAAGTTCCCCTTCCCTGGAGCTATTCAAGCAGAGATTTTACTTATTTGTCAGAGATGTTTGAGTGGGGACGACTTTCTGATAGTGTTGGCCTAGGTGGCCTCTGAGATGCCCTTCTGATTCTGAGATTCTGTTTAAAAGGAATAAGTTTAAAAACTGGTACTTCAAATGTAAACTGAGAACAACCATTTGTATTCACCAGCACTTTGCTCAGTGTCTAACACTTAGTAGGTACTTAATAAATACTTGTTGACTTGACCCTACATATCAGTATCCATGTATGTGTGTATATATATATATATATATGTATGTGTGTGTGTCTATGTGTCTGTGTATAAACATGTATGTATTATATAAACATGTATATATGTTATACGAACATATATGAAGCATGTGTCTTATAGACATGTGTTTCATACAAACATATATAGTATGCATGTATTTTGTGTGCAATACACACATATATGTTTTATACACACATATAACTATCATATGCCAATGGAAGCTATTCAAAAACAGAATGGGAGACTTCTCACTAATGGTATGGATAGAGTACTGGACTTGGAGTCCGGAAGATCTGGGTTCCAATACCATCTCAAGCAATGATTTCCAATGCGGCTTTGAATAAATCACTCAACTTTTCTGTGCCTCATTTTCCTCCTCTGTAAGATGAAGGATTTGACCTCAATGACCTCTTAGGTTCCTTCTAGCTCTGTCTCTGTGATCCTCTGCTCTTCAGGCCAAGGATGGCTAGCTGGATGACTTTTTGAATAGGTTGTGAAAGGGATTTTTTTTGGACAATGGTTGGATTAGATGGTCTCTGAGGTCCCTTCAAAGCCTGAAATTGTGCCATTCTGTGATACTGGGACAGCTGCCTTTCTAAGCAGCAGAGTGATCCTTTCCTTCATCATTTCCTGATGCCTTGACAGCTGAAACCTAAACCTTTGTCACCTTTCATCCATCTCCTAGTTAAGAAAAGGCAATACATACACACACACACACACTTTTACCTCATCTTAAAATCAATTGTAAATATCCTCTATACTTAGAAAAGTAAAGTTGAATTTATGGAAAACAATGCGCCTCGTACTCATTCGAGGAAAGAGGATTAGAAATCACTTTTCTGCATGTGCACTGTGACAGTTTCACTTTGTTCCAAATGATTTTCCTCTTTTTGAGACTCTAGAGTTTGTAAACAAGCTGTAATGCTTGGTAATTACATAGCAGTGATTTCATGGCACCAGCTCAAGGTAGAGAGGGATAAATAGGATACGAAAATCCGTTTCCTCCATACTTTCCCAAGAAGAAACAAAAGGAAATTGCAGACAAAATCTGCATTAAGATCATATGATGATTTAAATCAAAGCCATACTATACATGAAGCCAAGCCCAGCAGTTGCAGAATATCTCAACATGTAGAGCAGTGTCAAAAATTACACCCCCTAGCACATATTTGCTTTGATCCTGAACTGGCCACATAATCAGTCACCATCAACTCTGGCTATTTAAAGAAAACATTTAGAATGATTATCGTGTGACTTTGAATAAGTTGCTGAACTTGGCTTGAGGTGCAGGAGTGAGCCTTCTTAAGTAACATGCAAATACTTAGATCTTCTTGCCTCTGAAACTCACTGCCTGTGGGATGGTGGACAAGTGGCTGAACTTCCCTGGGCCTCAGTTTCTTCATCTGTAAAATGAGAGGCTTGGATTAGAAGAACCTTAAGGTCCCTTCAAGATCTACATCTAGGACCCTGTGACCCATTGTGAGCCATCATCATTAATGTGGGTACACATCCTTCAAAGATGCAGCTCATAGCTGATCATGGGCAGTTGGGTGGCACAGTGGATAGAGCACTGAACTTGAAACCAGGAAGACTCATCTTAATGAATTCAAATCTGGCCTCAGACACTAGCTGTGTGACCCTGGGGAGGTCACTTAATCCTGTTTCCCTCAGTTTCCTCATCTGTAAAATGAACCGGAGAAGGAAATGGCAAATCACTCTAGTATCTTTGCAAAGAAAATCCCAAATTGGGTCACAAAGGGTCAGATGTGACTGAAAATGACTGAATAACAACATAGCTGATCCTTGCCTACCTATCTTGGGCCACTTATATATTTACATAAATCCATAACATGAGGATCCACTCAATTTCCTGGGGTCCTTCTTCTAGCTCTTGACATTAAATTGAAATTGATGGATTGATGTTAGAGTTCTCCCAGATCATTTTTCTTCCCTCCTTATTCTTTTTAAAGTTAGTGTTTCTCTCTCTCTCTCTCTCTCTCTCTCTCTCTCTCTCTCTCTCTCTCTCTCTCTCTTTCTCTCTGTCTCTCTCACACACACACACACATTCATACATATACATGTGTGTGTATATATGTGTATATACATATATATACACACATACATACATACATATACAGATACTTGTCTCCCTCAGAATGCAAGCTTCTTGAGAGTAGAAACTGCTTTTGTTCTTTGTATATGCATAGCTAGCATAGTCCCTGGAGCATAATGGGCACTTCAAAAATGCTTGCTAATTAATTGATTATAAAGGTTTTTGTACATACAGAGTTTCCCAGAAGTCTTAGTGCAAAGCTGTACTAAGATGTTTGGGACATCTTGTATTACTCAGAATACTACTATTACTACTACCACTACTACTACTAGCATATGTGCTTTAAAGTTTGGAAAGTATTTGGTGAATATTACCTCATTTGATCCTCATAACAACTGTAGGAGAGAGGTGCTATTATTATCCCCAGGTTGAAGAACCTGTGGCAGAGAAAAGTTAAGTGACTTGCCCAGGGTCACGCAGCTAGTAGGTGTTTCTGAGGCTGGATTTGAATTCATGTTTTCCAGACTCCAGGTCTAGCCCTCTGCCCACTTTGACAACACGTAGCTGATGACACACATGTCACTTAACTCATGATCAGTTTCTTATTTTCTCATATCAACACAGGTACTCAGAGGCAAGGCTTGCTTTCCTTAGACAAAATAGTGAAGTGAAATTTGTCTTCATTTTGCTCATCTCACCATAGCTTTATCTCTCTCTCTCTCTCTCTCTCTCTCTCTCTCTCTCTCTCTTCTCTCTCTCTCTCTCTCTCTCTCTGTCTCTCTCTCTCTCTCTGTCTCTCTCTTATCCTCTTAGGCAGCTGCATGGCACAGGGGGTAAGAGTGCTGGACCTAGAGACAGGAAGACCTGAGTTCAATTCCAGCCCCAGACATACTTACCAGCTGTGTGACCTTGAGCAAGTCACTTAATCTCTGACTGCCTTAGTTTCCTCTTCTGCAAAACAAGAATAATAATAGCACCTAGGGTTCTGGGAAGGACAAAATGGGATAATATTTGTAAAGTACTCGGCAAATCTGAAAAGCTCTCTATAAATGTTTACCACTATTACCATTTATTAAGTTTGTACTATATACTTGGCACCATGCTAAGAACTTGGGATGGAAACACAGAATTAAACCATTTCTACTCTCAAGGAGGTCATATTCCAATGGGGAGATCACAAGTGCAAATAGAAGTATATACACAATAAATGTAAGCAAAATACCCTTCGATATATTCAGAGTAGTTAAATTTGAGGTAGCATAAGAAGGAAGGCTTTGGTACCTGGAGGAATCAAGGAAGGCTGCCTGTGGAGGGTGGCACCTGGGCTGCCTCTTAAAGGAAGACAGAGATTGTGTGAGGTGGAGGCGAGCTGGGACTGCCTTCCACAACTACTAAAGATAGGATATGGAATGCCATGTGCAGGGAATAGACAAAAGGCCACTTTGTAAATAAAACATGGCCCAATCGCTTTTGGAGGGTGGAACATTTTGGAAGGAATCTATCTTGATGGTGTTATGTGCTCCCGGTTCTCTTTCTATCTCTCTGGCTGCTGCTTCTCCATTTCCTTGGCTCTTTGTATTTCCTCTTGTTCCATACCCTAAACATGGGAGGGCCTCAAAATCAATCCCATCTCTGAACTTTTAGATTTTTTTTTTCTCTCTAGACTCTCTCAGGCAGAAATCTTATCCATTCTCACAAATGAGTACCAGATTGACATCTCTAGCCCTGAGCTCTGTCTCTCATCTCTCACTGCCTACTAGGCATCTCCTTTCTGATGTCCCCTTGACACCTTCCACTCACCATGTTGGAATCGAAGCTCATCGTCTCTCTCTCAGATCAGCTTCTTCTCCTCACCACCCTCTTTCTAGCAAGGTGTGAACGTTGTTCTTACAGTCTCCCTGGCTGAAAAACTGAGACATCTTTTGATTTCCCTTTTCTACCGCACTCTACATCCTGTCGGCCAAACAACAGGTCCTGTCCTGTCTTCCCTTTGTGATCTCCTTCATATTTACTCTTTTGTTTCTATTTCCTCTGCCACTATTCATGTACAGGCCCTCAACATTACAGGGCATTTCAGGCATGGCTACCATCTCCTCCCTGGTTTTTCTCCCTCCCTAATGTCACTCCCACAATTCTTCACACACACTGCTACCAATTAATCTTCCCAAAACACTGCTTTAAACCCAACTTGAAGTCTTTAAGGCTTCCACCTGATCTAACAGATGAAGTCTAGACCCCTCAACCTGGCATCCAAGACTTTCCATAGTGGCCCCTGTCCTACTTTCCAATCTGATCAATCTATCTTTCCCCTACACAAACCTTCTCTTCTGGCCAAGCCAATGTCCTCGCTATTCCTTACATCTTCTGTGCAGTTTTCTTTGTGATTTGGTTCCTTACTCACTTGGGCATGTTAATTAACGCCCCTAAGCCCCAGTTTTCTTCTCTGTAAAATGGGGATGGCATTTCCCTGACAAGGATATTGTGAGGCTCAAGTGAAATTGTGTATATAAAGGGCTTCCCCAAAGCTAGAATGCTGCACAAATGTTAGCTGTGAAAATGGAGAAGGAGGAATAATTGTGATGATAACATAGACTGGAAGAATATTATGATGGAACACTGGAATATAGACTCTGTAGCCCTGAAGAATATTTCTGGTCTCTGTGACAATCCATAGGGCCAAAGGAAGGCAGAGTAAATTCTAAGATCTTGGTATAAAAAAATGAAAACATTTACCCTCATTCTCCCCTCCCTCTGAAACTCCGATATTCCTTTATCTCATGATAATCTTCTATAATTCCATCTTTCCCTTAGTGTTATGACCCCTAAGCCAATTTTTCATCCCCACCTCGACCTCCATTCCCTCCCTACCCTCAGTTGTTTTACTGGCCATCACCCATTCAATGGTTGTACATTCATTCTTTCTCTACCTCGACACCTTTGTATACCATTTCAATGTTATGCCATTTTCTACTCCTGAATCCTTGTCAACCATCTTTCATTACCAAAGCTTTAGGCTACTCCCACTATTTGACCATTTCATTCCTTTTCATGTGCTGCTGTTTAAAGCAAGAAAAAACACCATGAAATTGTGCTGACTCAGCCCACTACAAATTTGTCTTACATCCTCTGTGACTTGGCCCCTCATTGCAGCTAGGCAATCCTTTTGCTGTTATTTGGTCATGTGACCCCATTTGGAGTTTTCTTAGCAAAGATACTGTGGTGATTTGCCATTTCCTTCTTCAGCTCATTTTACAGATGAGGAAACTGAGGCAAACAGGGTTAAATGACTTGCCCAGGGTCATGCAGCTAGTAAGTGTCTGAGGCTGAATTTAAACTCAAGTCTTCCTGACTCCAGGCCCAGCGCTCCATCCATTGCTCTGTTTAGATGCCCTGGCAATCCTTTTGTACCTCACTGATTGATTTGCTGTCTACTCACCCACAGGAGCTTTTCCCATCCTAGCATCAGACTTCATTATGAAACTGAAGCTGCTTTCTCCAAAGTTACCAATGATCTCTTAATGGTAAAATGCAATGGCCGTCTCTCAGTCCTTCTTCTTGACCTCTCAGAAGCTTTTGACACTGTTGAGCCCCCTCTTCTCTTGACAGTATCATCACTCCTGGTGTCCCTAGGACTGTTCTCATTCAGTCCTCTTCCGACTTGCTTTCCTTCTCAGTCTCCTTTGCTGGATCTTCATCCAGGGCAGGCCCCTAACTTTGGGTATCCCTCAAGACTCTGTCTAGGGACCCCTCTTCTTTTTGCTTCGTGTTATCTCCCTTGGTTGTCTTCTGAATTCCAATGGGTTCCATTATCATCTCAATGCAGATGATTCTCAAGTGTATACATCCAACCCTAGGCATTCTCCTGACTTCTAGTCTTGCATCTCTAACTGCCTTTTGGACATCTTGAATTGGATATTCCATAGATATTTCAAACTCAAAATAGTTCAGAATAGAACTTATTTTGTTTCCCCCCAAACTTCTCAGTTGCCCAACATTCTTGTTACTGAGGAAGGCATCACCATCCTCTCAGACACCGAGGCTTGAAAGCTCAGGGTCATCTTCAACTCTTTACTGATGCTAACCCCAAGTAGCCCATGTGTTTTCAAATCTGGCCTTTTTTTAAATCTTCATAACTCTCATACAACTGCCACTTTTGTATGTATCCCTAATTAATCTCCCAATGTCCGTTCTCTTTCTACTCCAGTCCTTCTTCCTGTCAGCTGCCACCACTTTCAGCCGAAGTTTCCTCATTTGTAAAGTGAAGAGGTTTGACTCAGTGGCCTCAAAGGCCCCTTCCAACTCTAAATCTGTGATCCTGATAATTATGTGGTTGAGTCAAAGAAGATATTAAAGGGAAACCCCCAACTCTGTACCCCATTTAGAGTAGGCCCACCTACATTATGTGAGTCATGTTGTAAGCTGGGCTGGCTTTGGGCCACATGTTTTGGAGCCAGACAATTTTCATTTTATCAATGCACAGAGCCCACCAAGCCCACCAGGAAGACTACCGTTAGCCATGCTGAAAAACAAACAAACAAACAAAGAAGGCTATTTTTTTTGCCAGTTTTTAATTTTTCCATTTGTCTTCTTGGAGAAAAAGAGTAGATTTCAGAAGTTCCTCCAAACAAAACAAAACAAAACTCCATTTCCTTAGAAAAGAATTTCAAATTCAATTAAGAAGAATTAAATAAATTTAAAAAAAAACAGGAATGACAACGTGTGCCTATTCTAAACCTAAAGAAAATTTGGACAGTTATAAAAAAGTTGTAATGTTCATTTTCAATTCATGAAAGTGGGCTGCACTGGCAGGGAGCAGGAGAGTTTCCCCAAGACAGCCCTGCCCTGGCAGAGGCACTTACTGGGAACCAGAATAGTGCAGTGGAAAGAGAGCTAGGTATGGAGTCAAGAGACTTGGGTCATACCCCAGCCTTGCCCTTTGTTAGCTGTGTGAACTTGTTCGAGTCTTACCCTGGCTGAGACTCAGTTTCCTCATTTATAAAATAAGGAAGTTTAACTAGACAGCCTCTGAGGTCCCATTTCACTTTGTCTATGAACCTAATAGTCACTGAGCTCATCTGGACCTCACTTTCCTCTTCTGTAAAATAAGGAAGTTTTACTCAATGAGCTCTAAGTCTAGGGCCCTAGTAGTCAGTCTCTCTAGGCCTCTGCTTCGTCATATGTAAAGTGAAGGGGCCCTCTTCACGCCACCTATGATCCAGATAGTAATTGAACATCTTCAGACCTCCATTTCCACATGTTCACAATGAAAGTGTTGGAGCAGATTGTCCGGGAGGCGCCTATCTCCAGACCTAAGAGCCCGATAGATACTTACCTCACCTCTCTAGGTCTCAGTTTCCTCATCTGTAAAATCGGAAGTCTTTCTGTCTCAAAGTTTTTGAGCCAAGTAGTCATTTCCTCATGTACAAAAGGAGGGGGTTGAAGAAAAGGATCTCTGAGGTCTCTTTAAACAGTAAATCCTTTAACCTAATAGTCGCTTAACCTTTCTGGGCCTGTTCAGTCATCTGAATAATGGCAGAGTTGGATTGGATGGCCTGTGAGGTCTCTCTTGCCTCTCGATCCATGACTATAATAATCCTTATCTTCTCTGGGCCTTGGTTTCCTCTTCTGTCAAAGAAAAGGTTGGGTGTGGTGTCCTCTGATATCCCCGCCAGCTCTAAATCTGGGATGTGTTATCTCTGAGGGTGCAATGTTAATTCAGGACCTTTGTTAAGTCTGTACCTTGTGACTCTCTGTGTGGTTACCCTGACCTTAGAAGCAGAACTCAGGTTTTGCCATGCTAATTAGACTAAAGTCCTTGAATCATCATCATCATCATCAATCATCGTCGTTGTTGTTGTTGTTGTTGTTATTATTATTATCTCAGGTGCAAAAGACCTTCCCCTCTAGCCACTAAGAGTGGAAGCTGGATCCTAGTAGAGAAGAGCTCTGTCATATTATTACCTTTTCCTAGGACTCTCCAATCCTTTTAAATTAATCATTTTCTTGGCACTTTTTCTTCATAAATGGTTCAATGTATGTTAAATAGATTTTAAAAGTTTTCTCCTGATCATACAGATTAAGGATTGCATTTTTTCAAAGTGATGAACATGGGCTAGGCCTCCCGAACAGAGATAAGAAGGGGTGAGAACACCAGTTGAAACAAGGGCTGGTTTATGAGGCAGAAAAGAACATCACTGAAGCTACATCTCTCTCTCTTGGCATGTCAATATAGATGTAATAAACTTCCCATAATCTCATTAGGGGTGGAGGTTATGAGGGTGTGTGAGCAAAAATTCTGACCTAAAAGCCCTGATGAGGAATTAATCATAGAAGGAAAATTATCTTAAATCAGAGGAAGGAGAGAGAAGGGGAGGTTGATGATTTGGGCATGATAATAAGATTTTTAAAAATCTGTTTTCTCTTCTTCCCAACTATATCCAGCCTGGCATGGCATTGACCTATGACCCCACAGCTGCTATACAGAATGGGTAAGTAGTGCCACATTTTCTGTTTTAAAATAATTTTTACTGATGTTTTCTATGATGTTTTAAAGCTCTCAAAATGTTATAAAGAAAAATATGTCAAAAACTTTTCTCTTCCATCTACCTCTGTTCACTCAAGGGTAGCAACAGGAAACCCTAGGCAAGACACTTCCCACTATTTTTGTTCTTTTCTTTCTTCCCTTAAAGTGTCCAAGATTCTAAATAATCTCTTATATCCCCTGATTTCATTATTTCCTAAGCCCATTAATCTTATACCATCTTTCTGAGTTGAAGCTGTGTGGGTAGGAATAGAGGATATGAAAAAGGGAATATCTAAGCTGAGAGGCATTTTCCATATAGATAACCAGTACTGACTGCTAATACCTTCATGGTCTTTCATGCAATCATTCTCAATTTATGTGCTAGACTTGGATTGAAGAAGACCTAAATTCAAATCCTTCCTTTGACACTTACTGGCTATAATATAGTTATATATAATATTATAACATATAATATAATATATGTAATATATACATATATACATATATATATATATATATATATATATATATATATATTATATATATAATTAACCCCTCTGTGCCTCAGTTTCTTCATCTATAAAATGGTGACAATAATAGCACCTCCTTCTCAGGGTTGTTATGGGGATCATATGAGCTAACATATTTAAAGTACTTTGCAAACTTAAAACACTATGCGAATGTTAACTATGTTTATTATTGTTATTGTTGTTGATATTATTATTATTAAATGCCCAGATTCCCCTAGTTGTTGTTGTTTTGAATGCTTCTTTTTCTTTATTCTGCCACTTTACTGAGAACCAAAGATTTATTTGTAATTTAGAGGGCTATGACAAATGAGTTAGCTTTATAATTACAGATGATATTATCGATACAATTAAACTTTCTCTGCTAGTCTTATCCTTCCTAGGGACTTATAATAGTCCTGTACTTTTCAGAAGCCAGAATGGAAGGAATGCCTTAAGAGGGCAAAGAGAAATGGTTCCTATGGATATTGAAACACCAGGAAGAGTGATAGGGAAAATAAAACCAGTCCCATTAAGGGAGACAGCAATAGTATGGTGGACAGAACACCAGAGTTGAAGTCACATGAGCTGGATTTGAGTATCAGCCAACTCTGTGACCAAAAGCAAGTCACCTTTCCTCTCTGAGACCCAGTTCAAATCTAAAATGAGAGGGCTGGCCTGGGAGGTGCCTTCTAGCTCTAGCACTTTTGAGATTGTGTGAGTGAAAGTGAATGATGCTTATTCATTCATTCACCAAGTACTCACCAAAGGCTTCTTCGGGTAAGGTACTGGGCTTGGAGTAATGGACATTTCAGAATATAGGATGCAGAAATATAGTTTTGTGGCCCCGGGGAGCTTCCAATTTACTTGTGGACACAAGCACACAAATAACCACCATGTAAGGTGGCAGGTGACAAGCGCTGGAGGAAGTAATGCTTTGGGAATTAATTTTGAGAAGTAGCTTAAGTTATAGCTAAAGTGACTTTGAGAGGTATGAGGGAAGGGAGGCTAGGGTTGGTCCTTGAAAGATGGATAAAAACGATAGGAGTTAAGACTCCAAGCAACAAACAATGGTGCCTGGAGAGGTATGATAGTCAGAATGCAACATTGTATATTTAGGATAATAGATAAAGAAATCTGGCTAGAGCACAAGATTTATAAACAGTAGGACTTAATGTAGTTGGAGTTAATATCAACTGCAGTTAATGCCAGTAGGATTAGTGTCAATTGACTAGCATTTATTAAGCACCTACTGTATGCCAGGCACTATGCTCAGTACTTTGCAACTATATCTCATTTGATCCCCACAACAATCCTGGCAGGAAGGTGCTATGATTATCCCCATTTAGTTGGGGGAAACTGAGGTTAGGGTCACACAGTCTTTAAGTATCTGAGGCCAGATTTGAATCCAGGTTTTCCTGACTCCAGGCCTAGCACTCTATTCACCAAAGCCACCTAGCTGACCAAATGTACTAAAAGTAAGGAGGATTAGAAAAGGCTTCCATTAGAAAGTGGGATGTCAGGTGAAGAAGGTAAAGAAAGCCAGGGAGGGCAAAAAATGGAGATAAGGAGAGAGAGCCTCATAGACATGGGGGATAGCCATCAAACACACCCAAAGTCAGGAGATAGAGGGTTTGTGTGAGAAACAGCAAGGAGCCCTGTGTTGCTGAATTATGAAGTAGGAGATAGGGATAGGTAAGATTTAAGAAGAATGGAAAGGTGTGGGGGGAGAGGGAGGGGAAAGTAAGGAAGGACTTTGAACACTAACCAGAGGATTTGATGCTGGAGGTGATAGGGAGCCCGGGGGTTGATTGTTTGGCGGTGGGGGGAATGACTTGGTCTCCTCTGAAGGGAGATCACTGTGACAGCTGATTGAAGGATTATAATGAGAAGAGAGGCCAACTTACCAACAGGCCATTACAATAGTCCAGGTGTGAGGTGATAAGGGCCTGAACCAGGGTGGGGGCAGGGTCAGAAGAGAGAAGGGCACATACGTGAGAGATGTTATAAAGGTGAAATCTATGGGACTCAGCTGTAAGTGGATCCTTTGCCATGTTAGTTATTTACAATGGGCTTATTCTTGAGCAAGAACCCAAGACTGAGCAGCCTCCCTGTGTACACAGTGTCTCTACCATCTGAGGTGTTTTATATGGGCGTTTGATGTTAGGCAACAGAGAAAGCTTTCTCTTAGAATGCTAGCTCTAAGTCCCATGTTAAGGATACTTTGGAATTACAGTAAAAGTGACGGATGCGTCATTAATACTGGGCTGTTGTGTTACCCTGAGGTTAGTATTCATGAGGCTGATTTTTACAATATTGCCTGTGGACATGAGACAGGAACCCAGGATGTTTATTTCCATGTGTAACTACCATTTAGTACAGTTTCTTTGCCAGAGGAGACATTCTACCCTGGGGTTATTGACATATTCATGTTATTTTTATTGTCAGTGCAATAAGATTTTACCATATTGCTACCGACTGCCAAATCCCCCAAAGATAACATTTCTGTCCACAAAGTAATGTTCTATTAGGGACCTCAGCTTGGAGTCTGTGGATTTCTGGAGGGCAGCCTTCCTAAATTCCAGGGAACCAAGGCACTTTTTGTATTTCCTTGACATTCAGAGTTCCCCAAAGAAGCCCTTACAATCTTCGGAGCTACATGTTCTAGTTACGTCTGATACCTTAGCATTAAGCATTCTATGTAACAGATGGGTAGGTGCTAGGTGGGTAGGGAACGGTGCAGATGGCTAGTATGCAGGACTAAGTTCTGGATTTGTAGTGAGGAAGACCTGAATACATATCCTGCCTCAGGCACCTCCTAGCTGTGTGACACTGGGCAACAGACATGAGCTCTCTTTGCCCAAATTTCTTCATCTTTGAAATGGAAATAGTAAGAGCACCTACCCACCAGGTTGTTAAGAAGATCAAATGAGATCCCATGTGTAAAGTGATATATAAATGTTAGCTATAGATAGAGCTATCTACTGCTATGGCGAGGCATCATAGCGGAAAGATAGAGAGCTGGTCCAAGAATCAATTATTCCATGGTTCAAAACCTATGAAACAATTGATTCTGTGACCCTGGCCGAGTCATTCAACATCTATGTCCCTCAGACTCAATTCAGTGAAAAGATCACTAGCTCTGGAATCAGAGTTACTCGGTTCTAATCCTGGTGCTTACTACCAAGGTGATGTTGGACAAATCACTTAACCTTGTTCAGACTCAGTTTCCTCACCTGTAAAATGGGGGGATGGTACAAAATGGCCTGTGAGATTCCTTGCTGCTCACGATCTTTGACCTTCTGGATTTTCCTAGTGGCATGGGTTCCCATCTGCTTTGGGGAGGAGTCGCTACACCAGGAAGCTGACAAAAAGCATAAAAAACTCTGTGCATTTGTGGATGTCAGGGGAGAAAAACGTCTTCCTGGAGAACCCAGCCATTGAGTGCCAAGTAGGATTCAGCCTCAGCTCCCAGTAATAGTATCTGCAAGGCACATTAAGTACTTCCCCATCCAAAAAGATAGCATCCTGCATTCCCACTTACACTGGCTTGGTTGTTTGAGGTAAAGAGTTTCGTCAGTCTTCTCTCTATCCCATCCCATGAAGCAAGGGGCCATGTGCTTTCAGAGTTTTATCAGTGTTGGTGGATAATTTTTCATTTGATACCTGTGTGAAAGTGCTTTCAAAAGCGTGACGGATAAATGGTGTGGGCACAGGGGAATGGAGAGAGATTGAGGAACCCATTTTTTCCACAGCCTCACAGAAGTCTGCTTCTGTTTATTTTCTTCAGATAACTCGCCTACTAAGCTGCTGATGAAATAGCTGTCCTTCATGCCTTGGCTTAAGCAAGCATTTCCTGAAAATTTGGCTAGTGTATGTTTGGACTTAGGAAGGGCTTATTTCCAAGACCTGGAATTAGAGGATCAAGATAGTGCAGTGAGTTGCTTCACCCCACTATGTTTTTCCATCTAAATGACTCTTTTGCCTCGGAGTGGCAATGTTTGAACTTTCCAGAGAGTGTGGAATGCCATTACTTGTCTGATGGATAGGATTAGAGCAAAGAGAACAAAAATGCATTAACGTTTCTCTCCAGGGTTCCCTTTCCTAGTATCATTTTACTGCTATGCTTTATTTATGTTTCTGTTATCGAGTTTCCCCACAGAATTTCCTGTAAACTCTGCCTGTCAATCTGTTCCTGACGGCTTTCATTTCTGAGACACCAATTGGTGCATTTTACAAAATAGACCATCCAAGGTGAAATATGATTAGTGATTGGCTTAGCAATGAATGACCTTATCTCAGGAGCAGCAGGGGATTTGACCCAGACAAAAGCCTCTGGGCCCAGCTTGAGGCAAGCGGGAAGTGTTTGGTATATGGACAAGGTCATCCCTGGGAGCAAGTCACCTGCCATGAAACAAAGCACATTGTAACATTCCTTGCCTCCTAAGTAATATGTCAAGTACATTACCAAAGAGGATGGTATAAATTCAAGTTTTGTTTTGTTTTGTTTTCTGAAGCAAAGGGTTGTGTTTCTTGAACCGTTTTAACACATGATATGCAAGGAATTTACCCCTAACAAGCCATGGGAGGCCCCATGATATAAGGCAAAGTGAGATGAATTTACAAAATGAGGCGTTTAGACTAGCTGACTACTTATATCACTGTTGGCACTAAATCTACGATACTATAATTCTTGCATTAGTCAATAAGTGTATGTGAGCTCCTCTGTGCCTAGCACTGTGCTACAAGAGCTGCCTAAAGACCACCAAGTAGTACAGTAGATAGAGTGGTGGACATGGAGTTAGGAAGATCTGAATTTGAATCCTGACCGGATATTTACTACCTGTTTGGCCTTGGGCAAGTCAGTTAACCTCTGTACCTCAGTTTCTTCATTTGCAAAATGGCCTGTAAGGTCCCTTCTAGCAATAAATCCATGGTTCTGTGGCCTTTGTTCCCTTTACTGGGTGCCTCCTTGTGCTGCTTACCCTCTCTCATTTCCGATAGGGCAGGGTAGGGAAAAGAGAGCCTCTGCCTTTAGGGAATGATTCTATCTCCTTTTCCCAAGTTCCCTGTTCTCCTTCTTTATCCTCCTCCTCTACATAAGCCCCTTCCTTTCCAGCCCTCAGGTTGTTTTGACTGACCTACTTTGGGCTCTCACTGAAACAGAGGCATTAAAGAAGACTCATTTTAAATTCCACCAGTTTGAGAGCTTCCTAAAGGCTCAGACCACTCACTAAGGGAAAACGAAGGCAGAAAGCCCTTGCTGAGTGGCTGTTTTCTCTGACTATAGCTAATTTCCTTTTCCCAGGGCTATTGCTTAATGTGGGATGGAGTGGACCCTCTCTACCAGGTAGTCAGAAGCATCAACACCCCTGCTATTTATTAAGGCATGATCTAGCTCTGCTTTTGGCCACTCCCCTTCCACATTCTTCCTTAGAAAAATTCAAAGACTTTTCTAGACACCAAAGCTCAATTTTTCAGTGACTAGAGAGACTTGTAAGTATAATGGCTATTTATAAGAGAGGTATAAGGCCTGGACTTGTGATTTCATTAATATAGGGCACTCCCAAGTGAGGGAATTTTCTCTGTCAACACAGTTTGGCCACCTCTCTGTTACTTATAAGCTTTGATAACTGCCTGGGGTATTGGGAAGTTAAGTGACTTGGCCAGAGCAACACAGTCGTAGGAATGACTTGAAATGAATTATGCCTATTACTGAAGCCAGGTCTTTAACCAGGCCATACTGTTTTTTTGTATCATTAAAATCTGATATTTCCATAACATTTAAAGGTTGCAAACCACTTAAAACCCATTGATGAGGACTGAGATCTAGACCCCAAAAAGGAAAAACCCTGGACTTTCCTATATGGCCAAATCTCTGGCATTCCCCTGAGGCTATAATCCCATCAACTGGCCTTTCATTGTGGCTATGCCCAATCTGTTACTCTTAACCTAGCCTAGACCTCCCTATGGCACCCCCCACACACTTCCCACCTTTAATCCTATCTAGGCTCCATTCTCCCTTGTCCACCCCTGGAGTTCTATTACCCCATAGATTACTTGGCCACTCCTAGATCCCTCCCGTAGTCTTTCTGTATATAAGGTCCATCTCATCTCCATTAAGATGCTGGGATTCTTCTAATCTAGCCACTACTCAGATTTTCACAATCTAGCTAACAGCCTGTAGATGCTTGGATATCTTAAGAGTCTAACTAATATGGCAAATCTTTAATAAACCTTGTTTTTGTCTGAAGGAAGGGTTGGGTCAAATTCTTTCAGGCAGGACCCGTGTTTCCTAATTTTGGGATTCCAGGACCCCTAATCTCTAGACCTCGTCACCATCATCTTGTCTGCACCTTACAACAGCCCTGTTGGGAAGGTGTTATTATTATTCCCATTCTGCATCTAGGAAAACTGAGGCTCACAATGTTAGGTGACTTGCCTGTAATCACATGCGAATGTTAAAGGCAGGATTTAAATTTGGATGTTCTTGGCTCAAGGGTCAGCCAACTATCCACTATATAAGTGATGCCCCCCCTTTATAAAACAGAAATGCATTCATTCAACACTCAGTGCCCCACATGGCATGCCCACATCAAAGAAGGTACTGTGCTCTATGAGCAAAGCAGAATTGCAGTAGCTCAAAAGAAAAGTGAGATATACAAATTTAGGGATACCTTCACTCCAAATGTCCACATGGACTATTTGTGCCTGACTTGTGGTAGAGCCTTCTGAGTTCACATTAGTCTGATCAGCCACATTGGACACATCGTACCTTGGCCCCAGTGTAGTGATGTCATTTTGGTCTTCTTCGAGAACGAAGGACAACAACCACTGAATGCCTGCTATGTATGGAAATCTGTGGTGGGGAGTGAGGAGAGGATTAGAAAGTGCAGCTAAGACATCGTCCCTGTCTTGATGGAGGTTACCATCTAATAGGGGGGAAGCTCTAATAGTGAAGAATTGTAAGGCGAATGGTAGACAAGTATCATAGGAGGTTTCCTAAGTTTAAGATAAGATTTTTAAGAAGAGAAAAGTATACCACCTCCCAGGGTAGCTGTGAGGTTCAGATGAGATCTTAATTATAAAGTATTTAGCACCATGCCTGGCACAGAGTCGGCACCATATAAGTGGTGTTGTTATTATTACAAAGCAAAGTGCTATGAGAAGTCCAGGGAAGCAAGTTGTTATTGGCCAAGAAAGCAGGAAGGTTTCATAGGAGAGATGATATTTCATTGGAGCTTTGAAGGTTGGGTAGGGATTTGAGAGACAGAGATAGAAACACAGAGACAAAACCAGAGAAGGGGGAAGGAGGAGATAGAGAATGGGTACATTTATTCAACTTTTACCTATGCCAGGCACTGTGCTAAGCAAACAAGTCAGACAGTTCTTGCCCTTGAGGGGCTTCCATTTTAATGGAGGAAAATAAGGCATAGGGAGTGTTAGAAAGCAAGAGAAGGCACACACACACACCCTTCCTAGTGCGCGCACACGCACATACACACACACACACACACACACACACACACACACACAGGCATGATGAGAAGACTGCCTCAAAGAGATGGCATGGCCCCAGCAAAATCAGGTAAAAGCTGCCCCATGACCGCTGGGAGACCTAGGGGCAGAGCTCAAGATTCCACTTGGAGGGAGATAAGGATGATGACCAGAGTGTGGTGGTTACCAGGAAGGAAAAGATGAAGAAAGTTATTCCATAGGGAACAGTATGAACTAAAATAGGATGTGAGACAGTGTAGTGCACCTCTATTTTGACTATAGCACTGAGCATGTGGAGGGGGATTCATAGATAATAATAATAAAACTGGAAAGGTAGGATGGTGGCAAGTTACCATACTGGAGTCCCATTGTTGCGAAAATAGTTTGGAGAGGAGTCACAGAGAAAGGTGCAGAAGTGACCTTAGTGGCAGCACCTGACAACATCAACAGGGATTGGGCAGATGGGGGGGAGGGCAGCAGAGCTTAGGTTTATATGGCACTTCAAGATTTACAGAGTGCTTTATGTGTTATCCCATTTGATTTAATACAGGAAGAGTTGACTTTTTTCTCCTCTCCACCTTCTGGTGGGAGAGCACAATAAACTAATCCAATCCAATACTGAGCCATAGGGATACAAAAAGAAAGAGTCCCTGCCCTCAAGGAGTTTACAATCTAAAGGGAGACATTACACAGAAGGAATCTGGAAAGGGGTGGGAGGAATACAGGCAGGCAGAGCAGCAGATACAGAGTGGAGCAACCCAGGCAGAGCCTAGGTTCTGCCCCCCTCTAAAGGAAAGCATTGGGAGGACTCTATCCTCCAATCTTCTGATCAGAGGGGAGAGGAGACTAAAGCAGGTGGTGTCAGGGCTTCAGTCAGCAGCATGGTGATGAGATTAGATCTGATGAGTTTCTTCTGGGAGGGGCATCTTCTTCCACGGAGTGGGAAACAGGCTGAGCAACTTTCTCTTGCTTTGGGGGGCCTGTTGTCATTGATTTCTGCTTAAAAAATCAATTCCCAGAGTCCCTTGGCTTTTTTTAAAAATTAATTAAAGACGACGTTATTCTCTGATTCTGGTGAGATTTTTGAAGATCAAGGTTTCCAAAGGACCCAAGTATTCTCTTCCTGCAGCTAATGGCTCCACACCTTTCCACACTCAGTACCTGGTACCTGGTACCTGAGGTTTGCGACGAGGAAGCCAGGGCAGGGGATGGGGCCCAGCAGTGCAGGTGGCTCAGGAATCTTCCTCTGTTCTTTCTGTTCGCAGATTTTATTCTCCACCGTACAGTATTGCAACAAACCGCATGATTCCCCAGACATCTCTCACGCCATTCATTGCTGCTTCCCCCGTGTCCACATATCAGGTATGTCAGCCTCACTTGCATCTCCAGGGGGGTCTCACTGGATAAGAAGAAGAGGTTTCCAAATGGACAGAGACAGAATAAATAGAATAAGGAAACAAAACATGCAAGCATCCTTGTACACTTCAGTTACACCTTATCTCCCAAGCATGTATAGCAGTCCTCAACTACCAGCAGCCACAAATTCCTCCTTGGGCAAGGACTTCAAGTATAATTCCCATCTTTTTCATTTAGTTCTCCAAGTCTTCCTGTTTTTGCTTGTGTTCCATTTACACCCTCTAAAGATTCTCTTGTTTTAGATAGCATTTATTCCTTGTCTGTTATTATTTTATCATTCCTTTTATGTTTTTTCCAGCTGTGCCTTCACTGAATGTATCATCACAACAGTGCTTCCCCCATCCATAAAAACATTTTTGTCCATATTCTAATAAAAAATTACCAATTTTAGTATATGTTAAATGCCCTCGTGAGCTGAGGCGACAAAGAAGGGTGAATTTGCAGATGTGATCATAGATAGTATCTGGTATGGGATAAAACGTGAAACTGAACTTTACTTCCAACTCCCAGGTCCCAAAGATCACCAAATGTGAGACAATAACAGATTTTCCAACTTTCTCCCTACCAAAAGGAATTTGTGGCAGTGGATAAGAGGAGACATTTTGTAACAAGGTTGAGAGAAGGGACATGCATGTCTGAACCTGTTAAGTGATACATTCTTTCTGACTTCATGTTCAATGTTAACTTCAAGGTCAGAACATGCATGTACGTGACTTTTACAAGTTTTCTAGTACTCATACATATTTACAGGTGTGCATATTACCATTCATCAGCTGGTGGGGATGGGTGGGATGGGACATAAAGAGATTGTTTCTAGCCATTTTCCCCTTCACTCTATAACATGTCATCTCAACCTTCTCTTTGCCGTGGTTGCTCTGGTAAAAAGTATCGAATGGCTACTACCCCATTTCTTCAGAGTATGACTCAGTGTCCAATTGGTAGAAGGTCATTGCCAAACTCTCTTCTAACCTCCTACACTATTCTAAAATAGTAAACCAAGACCTCAGAGGTTCTAGGCATGGAAAGGTAAGGACATCTCACCACCTCTATACCCTGGACCAGGTGGTCCACCTGTTTAATTCTCAATATGTAGGTAAAATGAATTGCAAGTGGAAAACATTCCCCCTCAAGATTAAAAAAAAAAGTCCTTATTATCTTTTTCTTCCATGGTCCTAGATATCTGACTTATCTGTGCTTATCCTGTCCTCCTAACCTATGCTTATTTTCTAAACAGTCCTACCTGTCCTCCTAAGAACATCCATAGAATTCTAGGCTGGATGTCTGTGTTCTTTTTTACTGTGTGCCTGCACATGGGCATGTGTGTTCTGAAGACATGGAAGGGTGTTCACCCTGCACCCTCATTGATCTGTCCATGTGGTATAGCGAATTGCTCCCTAATTCAGTCAAGTCACCCTCCATCCTGACCTTCCTCCATCACATTCCAGCTTGTCTCGACTGTTAGACCATCAAATGCACAACCATTTTTTTTCCTATGACCCCACGCCCACTCTCCAGATCCAGTCTTGTTCATTATTTACAGAGCTTATATTCTCCATAAATTTTTGTGAGTGAATAGAGGAGCCTTTTACTGTCATTGCATGATCGTGGGGTGACTGTGCTTCTAATTGCCTTTCCTTGGGACCAAAGAGAATATATACAGGTGTAATGCAACTTTATTCTCTGTGAGCTGGACAACATTTAGTATTTTCGTTCTGAGGCTGGCCAAGACCATCCATGATGTACCCCAAGGGCTATGAGAAAATGGCTACAAAGAACTGGTCCCACCTGGGACCTTCCCTAAGTGGAATATAATCCCAGCTTCCTAGTCTCCAAAGAGAAAAGTAGCAATGTGTAATGTAGCACCAGTTGCTTCTACTGGTAGCTTTTTGTATCTACAGCACATTGAGCGCCTCTCCAGCATCAGTTCAATGTCAAAATGTCTTCTGTGCTTTTCTACATGACAATTTGCTCCTATAAACTGACTTACTTCACTGGTGCTACCCTCAGGGGTCCAAAAGGAAAAAAAGAATTTATACAGTGCATGTCGTCTCTATTGTTGGTGCTTCCTATTCTCATTATCATAAGAGAGAAATGAATATTTTGCCTAAATTCAGATTATGCCCAAGACTCTGTCACCCTGTGAAAAGCTAGCTGGTTCCTAACAACTAAATCTCCAGTTTCTGTGTGATTTCATCACATCAACCAAGTGCTAAAGAGGCTTTAAAAAAACAACAACACAGGAAGAAGATTCCTAATAGAGCCTGGATTGATAGATCAAGAAAAGAGAACCTGCCTCCCTTCTTTGGAGAGGTGGGGGATTATGGGTGTGGAGCATTGCACATCCTATCAGACTTAACTCTTTCCTGTCAGAAAGCCCATGGGAGAGCAGGCATTGGCCATGTCCCCCGAATGGGGCCGCCTTGAAAAAGCGATGGGAAATTGTGTCTCTCTGAGCTTTATGTTCCACAATGTGGCAGTTTTTCCTGACTCAGTTGCCAATCCAATTTGACATAGCCCTCCATCTGCCCGCCCATTCCCACCATGGAGAACAAGGGACCAACCAGTAGCCCTGATCATTTATGGCCTTTAGCAAAGGGCCAGGGCACATATGCCATCCCTTCTGGAGCCAAACAGTGTGTGCTTGCCCAGCTTCATGGGGAATATGCCACATGCCATTCTCCTCCTCCACAGGGTATCATTTAAACTCTCAGTGGCTCAGTTTCTATAAAATGAGGGGATTAAGCTAGATGACCCTGAAGGCCCCATCTAGCTCTGTGCCTTTGCTCCTATCATCAGGTCACCATCTGTAACTATAATCTTCTCCTCGACCTACAACATTTCTTCCCAACTGCTTTATAACATTTATCTAAGACCAGTGTCCTATAAGACCATAGCTATGCATTGAAATCGCCAAGTTCTCTCTGTGGTTTTCTTGTCCTAACAAATGCCATTTGCCACATAGGTCCAGAGCACTTCATGGATGCCTCACCCACCCTACGTTATGCAGCCAACAGTAAGTGGAGACTCAGTCACCTGAGGCTAAATATTTGTGTTATCCATGCGGCGGGTGTGTGTTTGGGATGCTTTGAGATTTTGAGGAGACCTTGTTTCTTCTTCCTCAGAAATGGGAGCCTCTGCCCCTGAAAGGCTCCCCAAAGCATTGACAATAATTATCATAATGAAGAAAAGTGTATTGGGTGAAAGCAGCTAGGGCCTCCTCACTTAAAGACTCCCACCTTCGAGGCATGGGCAGCTCCTGCTTGGTGCAGGAGCTCAGCCCAGCCCAGGGCTGATTCTCTTGGCTCAGAATCAGAAGAAAAAGAGGCATTTTTGGGTTGCTATTGCGGTTTTCACTTTCTCCCCTTGAGTGCCTTTGCTTCCGCAAACTTGATTTGAGGAGAAGAGGGGAGAATGGGAGGGACAGATTGTAAGCACCATGGGCCAAAGACGGTCTTTTCAAAGCAATGCCTTAGGCATGTACAGGAAGTGGGCACTCTTTTTGGATAGCCTAGCAGTGTCTCATCTGAGCTTTTATTGGTGTGTTTCTTTGAGAAAAGTAAATCAGCATTTCACACAAAATACACACACACATACACACATTCACATGATATCCAACTTCTCTGTCACTTTATCTCATCATTCCACTACTAAGAGACATTAAAAAAAAATCCCCAAAGAATCTAGATTGATGTTGTTTTATGATATCAACTCCTCCTCCAGGTCCTTCAAGCTGAGGATACAGAGATACAGGACAGGCAGATTTAGATAACAGCACACTCGTGAGAGGCAATGAATGGGATGTAGGGAAAAGGTCTGAGGGCCAGGAATCAAGAAACCAATCTCAGTTGGGCAAGTCATGTAAACTCCTTGCGCCTTGGTTGTCTCAGTAAAGGTTCTGTATGTATTTTTATGTTTGTAGAATGTCTCACCTGACAGAATGTAAGCTTCTTGAGGGCAAGATCTGTTTCATCATGTTTTTTTTTTTGGCTATGCAATCAGGGTTAAGTGATTTGCCCAGGGTCACACAGCTAATGAGTATAATGTGTCTGAGGCTAGATTTGAACTCAGGTCCTCGTGACTCCGGGGCTGGTGCTCTGTTCACTATGCAACCTAACTGCCCCTGTTTCATCATTTTCTTTGGATTCCTCAGGGCCTCACAAAGCGCGTGGTTCCATTATAGACACTTCCTAGTAAGGTATTAAGTGGTTGATTAAAGGAGAAAATACCTATCCTTTTCTACACCTCCTTGCCGTGAAGATGAAATAAGAAGTCTGTGAGCCCTTGGCAAAGTACAAGGTGCTACCCAGATGAAAAGTTTTTAGGGTTATTGTAAATAATGAAAAAGGGTAGCTAGATGGTACAGTGGATAGCATGTTGGGCCTGGAGTCAGGAAGATGCATCTTCCTAAGTTCAAATCTGGCCTCGGGCACTTATTAGCTGTATGATGCTGGGCAAGTCACTTCACTCTGTCTGCCTCAGTTTCCCCATCTGTAAAATGAGCTGGAGAAGGAAATGGCAAAGCACTCCATTAGCTCTGCCAAGAAAACCCCAAATGGGGGTCATGAAAAGTCAGACATGACTGAAATGACTGAACAATTAATAGTAAAAGGCTCGTGAAAGAAATAGATGATAAATGTGATGGTTGTTGTTGCTTGTTTCGTTTTTCAGACAAAGTGGGTTCAAATCCTGTCTCTGTCACTTGGTACGTATGTCAGCTCAAACAAGTCCAGCCTCTCCAGGCCCCAGTTTTTTCCTCTATGAAATAAAGAGGTCAAACTAGGTTCCATTAGTGTTCGAAATCTGTGATCCTAAATCAAAACAAGATGGCCCCAGCAGACACACATACACCCTTACATAGGAACCGTACGCTAAACACATTTGTAAATATCCTCTGAACTCCAAGTGTTTCAAGTCTCGTTGTCATATCTCAGCTTTTCCCAAGAGTGTAGAATCCATGATTAACTGCTACTTATGATGTTTTGTTATTATTGTTTGAGGGAGGTGGGGCCTCTCTGCTTTCACCAGTATGCAGTCCCAATTTGGAAGCTTCCCTGCACTAATGCATAGGAGCAAAACTTCTGTAAATGATAATCCTGGAGAATTTACTGGACACACCGAGAGGTGACTTACTCTTTCTTAAGCACTGGTTTCACCATGTCACTCCACCATTCAATGACCTCCATCTTTCTGGGCATTTTCCTTGGCTGCCCCCAGCCTGAATGCTCTCCCTCCTCATTTCTGCCTCTGGGCTTCCCTAGCTTCTTTCAGATCTCAGCTAAAACCTCACCTCCTACAGGAAGTCTTTCTCAATCCTTCTTAAGCCTAGTGTCTTCCCTCTGTTGATTAGCTCCAATTTATCCTGTATAAAATGTATATGTAGTCTCCCCCATTAGATTGTGATTTCCTCAAGAGCAGGGGATTATCTTTCACCTTTCTTTGTATCTCCAGCACTTCTTACGGTGCCTGGCACATAATAGGTGCTTATTAAATGTTTATTGACTGATTGACTTATGGTCACTCAGCTGGGATCTGTCAGAAGCAGAATTTTAACTCAGTCTGACTAACTCCCTACTTTCTAACTCCCAACCTTCAAATACTGTTTCATAAGGAAAAGCCTGCTCTCCTCACGATGGTTATGATCACTTGGTTTGACTTTTTAAAGGGATGAGATGTGCATAGCTTAAGCATGTGAAAATCTGGAATTGTATTATACTAACATCCCTGGGCTCCCTCTTCCTTGCATATTTTGGGGGCTCACTAGGTCTGTCTGGTTTGTGTCCTGGAAAAGCTTACCCATAAGCTACAAATTCCATTGACGAATCTCCATCCAAGTCCTGAGCTCCTTCCTCTCTGGTGTGCGCAGCCAGACCAATGTATAGCACCAAGTGGGCCCACACAGGAAAGAGGGCAAAAGTCCCGCCAACTCAGAAAAAGGAGACAGGCTTGGAGGAAAAAGATCCCTCCTGAGAAAATAACGTACCTCTCTCCAGAATCCTAATGAAAACGCCGTCCTTGGACTCATGTTAAATATCTTTTACTCACTGCCAACGGGAACACGCACTTTGGGCAAAATCTGAGTATTTTGCCAGATGTCAAAGTATATAAGCTTCACATGTGCTCTGGAGCTGTTGTGGGGTGGAGGGACTGAGTCATGTGCACATTTATTTCGACCCTCAGGACCTTGGAAATGTTTCCCAAGTCTATCCCCCTACAGATGCAGCTGCAGGTGTACCGGTGTTTTTCTTCACAAGCTCCCCCAACACCAGCCTCCATTTGTGTGTGGTTCCGTTTGTTCAGTCTTCCCCAAGGATCCTTCTAGCCAGGAGTCCAGGCCCTTTCTATCCTGAGATTGGATGGTGTGTCAGGTTGGAGCTGAGGCAGCTTAATTCGGAATCAAATTTTTGTGGTTGGGGTAGTTTTACTGCAAGGAGGAGCAGCTGGCCCACCCACCATTTGCTTATCTTTAAAGCAAGAATCCTGGGAAACTCAGTGGCTCAGTGGGCTAAACAGTAGAGTTGAATTCAGAGGCTGTTACCATGGGTGGACCGTGAACTTGGGTGCTGCCACTGCCCGATGGGTACATTGCTCCATTAACCTCATCTGACTGTTTTGAGTTTCCTCATCCATTAAGTGGGAGAGGCAAACGTTTGTGGAAGGACAAAATTCAGAAGATTACTCCTCTAACCTCAATAAAAACAGGAAGGCCAGAGAGGCCCCACCCCAAACCTCAAATACCAACTCCACAACAAGCCCCCATGAGCATACCATGCCATGAATTATTCAGAAAATTGAGCTCGTGTTCTAATGAAGAATGTGGAAAGTTTCCACATTCTTCCAAGGCGTCGTGGGGCACGAAGGGTGAGAATGAACCAGAGTTACAGCTGTTTGGTCCAATCCGTGTGCTTACATTCTCCCCCCAAATATGAACATGGTGAAGGCACAGATTCACTGGCTGTGCTCCCTAATTGTACCTTCCAACCTTGCTCATCCTCTAGTGTTAGGGTAATGACAAGGCTTCTAAGTCCCTCTTGCTTTCCCTGGAGAATCATTTAGCGTCAGCAAACTTAGGTGGCTCAGCAGCAAAGCTAGTGCCTAAAGAAACATTTCAGGGGTCTGTCGGATACCTCTACACTCCGATGATCCTGTACTGAACAGCCATGATTCTTCTCCCAGTGAAGCGGTTACAAAACTTACCTCTTCCTCACACTACCTCTGTGAGGGATTGGAATAGATGGGATCCACGTGACATATTTCTTTTATATGATTTTTCCCCTCTTATGTTTCTCCATCCTCCCATTTTCAGAATATACTTAAGAGTTTATATGTAGGGAGTGAGAGAGGCAGGGAGGACTCCACCCTTGGGCATGGAACCAGCAGTTCTGGTGTTAACCAAAGCTATTCCTGGGCTCTGCAGACATCAGGTGCCCTCAAAGCAGGAGGGAGAGCACGCTCCTTAATATACACTTTTCACATAAAAGAGGCCGTGGTTTGTCTTCTGATGAGCCAAGCAAAGGGTTAAGAAGGAGGAAGAAGCAGCAGCTCTGATGCCACTGACTTAGACTGACCAAAAGGGGACTAAATCAGTTTTAGTTCCATCCAGCTGGGAGGCGATGGGAATAAAAGGGAGATCCGAATGCCACTACCCAATGCTCATTCCGCTTCTCAATGAGCCACACATATTGCTAACCCTGTTTAAAAAGTGGTGAATAAAGGGTTATCTTTAAAACAACAACAGCAAGAGATAACACCTGTTGTTCTCCTCCAATGCTTCCCATCTCCTACTTCCCAGTCTAGGCAGCAAGGCGGTGCAATAGGTAGAACTCTGTGACGGGAGACAGGAAGACCTAAGTTCATATCTGAACTCAGACACTCACTAGCTAGCTGTATGACCTTGGGCAAGTCATTTATCCTCTGTATGCCTTAGTTTCCTCATCTGTAAATGTAAAACATTGTGCAAGGCACTGGGCTAAGCCCTGGAGATACAAAGAGGAAAAAGACAGTCCCTGACCTAATGAGGAAAATAATAACACTACACCATCTAAATACAAGTTATCATCATCGTCATCATCGTTACCTTTCTGTACAGTTGGTATTAAGCAGACTTTGTTGTTGTTTAGACCTGTCCAGCTTTTTGGTTGGCCATTTCCTTCCCTATCTGCCTCATTTTACAAAGTAGGAAACCGAAGCAAGCAAACAGGGTAAAATGACTTGTACAGGGCCATACAGCTAGTAAGGGTCTGAGGTCAGATTGGAACTCAGTACAACGAGTCTTCCTGACTCGAGGCCTGGCTCTCTCCACTGCACCACCTAACTACGTATTAAGCAGCCTTAATTACGGAATAGGTTCCTCCCAACTTCCTGGGAGACACGGAAGTGTGAGCTGGGGTTATAGCAGCTACCTGGTCATTTTTCCCTGGACCAAAGACTGAAAGAAAAGGAGATTATAAAAGTAAACATTCCCTTTCATTCACTCACAAATCATCTTTCTCACCATCTCTCCCTAAGAAGGCAGGTTTAATGAATAGCTTATATAGAGTATCTGTTTAATTGTTCACTTAAAGAAAAGTTCGCCCCCTGCCTAAGGGAGGGAGCTTCTCATTCTTCCCTCACAACTTATTTCAAAGTAAAAAAATATATGAGGGTGAAGGAAGGGTGAACAGCAAGGCTAGAATCCTGAAAGATAAGTACTTGGCTCTGGGGAAGCAATATTGCCTAGTGAATACCAGGTTGGTTTAGGAGGTGGGAGATGCAGGTTTTAATTTATAGTTCATTTGAGCTGTGGTGCTGGACAAGTGACATCCTTGTGCCTGAAACTGAGCTTCTCTATCTGTGAAGAAGAAAAAGAGATAACTCTTTAGTTCCTACTTTGTAAGTGGTGGATAAGCTTCACTTAGAGCATTGTCTGTAGAACATTTTTTAATTCATTGAAAAGTGGTGCGAGGATACAGTGGGCAACAGGCATTTTTGCCCCTGTAGCCTCATACTCCTGTCTTAGCATGGGCTATATGAGGCATTATGCCAGAAGGATAAAAGCCTGGTATTTGCCTTGGATGAGCTCATGGTCTAATGAAGCGCTTTCTTATTTTAATTCCTGTATTGACCCCCATCATGGTTGGCCTTACATATTGCTGACCCCAACTTTTCCATAGGAAAAGAGGTTCTTCAAAAAACCCTGCCTGCATTAAAGCAGAACTGCCTCCTTAGTGTCCATGGGTGAAGGTTATACTTGACCCTAAACATGTTGCTAGTTTCTGAACTGCCAAGAAGGGATAAATGGATAAGTGAGAAAAGTAAAAGAAGACAAAGGGACAAAGACTTTCATGCTCCTATTTGGAGAAAGATGGAGAGATGTGGGCTAAATGATAGCTCGGGTGTGTGAATTCTGAACCACTGGCAACTGTGGACCCGCAGAGAAGGATTATAGTATAGGTGGAAGGATTCCACAGACCTCTGCCTCAATCCATCAGCAGATATAATTAGATTTTAAACTGTGCAAACAAGATTTTATACATCGTGTGATGCTTCATCAGATATAAACTCTTCAAGTGGGAGAAGACAGAGCCATGATTCACTAGCCAAATAAGCCCCCCATGCCCCTAATATCTTTAAATGGTGGAGGGAATTTGAGCAGTTGTTTAGAAAAGTTATGAACCAAGGTAGTGGTCATAGACCTTTGGTTTGGAAGATTTCAGTTCCTGAGGAGGAATTACCCTTGGGATGGTGGGGAAAGCAAGAAGGAGAGGGTTTATTACTCTCTTCTTCCTTCCATCCCCTCCACTGATCATTTGACTGGGGAAAAAGATCAACAGGAGGCAAGGCATTTGGGTGAAAGCAGAGAAATATACTAAAGGCAAAGAGAAAGTCACCCAAGAAAGGAGAGGTTATACCTGGGAACAGAAAGAAAAACAACAAATATATACACACTTACAGAAAGATATAGAAGGTAGCCTCCCAAGAGAGCAAGCAGATTCAAGGAGCACAAGTCCTTGCAGTAGATAAGAATGATAGCCATGTGGACCCAACCAAGATACTGATCATTGGAGCCAAACAGAAATCTCCACCCAAGGGGGACTTCGTGAAGTCTCTAGAAAGAGAAAAAAAAAGACTCCCAATGACCAGGAATTGTGAGGTACCCCTTTGCCAAATATGTTCTCAATATCTGCACTTCACTATTATCGTTTTCTAAATTTACGCTCACCCTTCCCCTAAATTCTGTGTGTTTGTGAGAGAGTGTGACCCAGGTTTGGGGTGGGGGGATGATTTGTTTCAACTGTTCTTATAATAACATCGTAACAAAAACTTAATGCTAAAAATTAACTGAAGCTACTGGCTGATAATCAGTGGGATGAACACCAATGGGGGCTTGTGAGCCTCAGTATTAGAAACCTACCTCCCAATATTATCCCTAGAAATTGGAGGATGCACTGGCAGCCAGATTCTTTGCATCTGACTCAGATGTAAGTAGAAATTCGGGGAAGTAGCATCAAAGGGGTGTTAAAATAGGATTAAAAGATCACCGATCTAGAGCCGAAAGGGATTGTAGAGGCCAAGCCTGCTCAGTTCAGATGAGGTTATTGTATAGGTTGCCCAAGGCCACAAAGGCATAGGAAGCATGAGAGGTGTGGTGAGAACTTGGGTTTTCTGACTCTTGAGGCTGTGTTCCTTGAGCAATTGCCGATGGTTTGATATCCACGTGGAAGAAGAGCTCTAGGAGAATATTCTAGGGTTGTTATTTGCCATTTTTTATCAATGACGTTGTTAGTGAGAGGCTTAGACTAGGAAGACCTGAATTCACCTCCTAGCTAGGAGACGACAAAGAAGTCACTTAACCTCTCCATGACATGGGCTGCTCTCTAACACTGTGATTGAGACGACTTGGAAATCTGCCTCATTGGAGGGAATTTCCATGCCAAAAATCCCCTATGCTGATGAAATCACAAATCCAAATAAAGCAGTTAAATAACCAGCCCTTCAGATTACAGGGTCAGGATCCGAAGATATATTGGCAAGCTAGAATGTTGGGCTCAATCTAATAAGGCGAAAGGGGCACAGCCACTCATCTGGGACAGGGGATTTCATCAGTGCATGGAAGTTCCAGGGAGGAAGCTCCTAACAGCTCAGATTCACAATTCTGCCCTATACCATTTTAGATACTTGCCCAGCGTCGCTCAACCAGCATGCGTCAGAGATAGAACTTGAACCCGGGGCCTTCTGGCGCTATTCTCTATCAGCTATGCCATGCTGTCTCTTATGAATATATTTTTAGACTCTTTCTCTAATTTTTGGATGAATGGACTTATTTTTTAGACAGAATTTTCAAATTTGGTTGTGGATGTTTGGTGGACATTATGTAGATGACGCATGAGAATCTCTTTATATGAGGTAAAACCATTACTATCTGTGTAACTTATCCATTGTTGTGGGATACTTAGCACAGTGCCTGATATGCAGTAGGTGCTTAATAAATATTTATTCATTGACTAGCCTTATCTTCTCTGTGCCCTCACTGGGTCCCCTGGAAAATCTCTACCCTCCCTCACCCCACCCTCCACCTCAGCATGCTATTACCTCTTATATTATTCTTCTGTTCTTCTGAACAGACACAGGGGAAGGAGCCCTGTCATCCTGAGTGAGGACTCCATGTTTTGCTAGGTCATGGGGGTGAGGGGAGGCAAGGGGAGGAAGGGAGTATAAACTGCTGACTTGGCAGCACAGACACTTATTTGTTTCTCCTTCTCAGGACAGTGTGTGACACTAGCATCTGCAATTCCACCATGCCTCTGACACTATTTTAATGGATGATTGATTGCAATGTGTATTTGTTCTGCGTAGCAGCATAATGCCATATCTCAGTCTCACAGAGAAGCAAAATTGCAGCCCATCGGGCTGCTTTGTTATGTCATTTCCAATGACAGGGAGTCAAGATGATAACATTGTACGACAGGAGATGAAACAATAAAAGAAGGAATGTAGCATCAGAAGCGTGTGCATTGTGTTCACTCCTTTGGTCTTCATTAGATTTTAAATATTCTCTTTTTGTGAGGGTGGGGACATGTTGAGCTTTTTGCTGGCCAGAATACAGTGGAAAAGTCCAGCCGTTTGTTGAGCTTCCTTACCTATGTGGCAGATAGATAAGATGAAGGCAGCAATGTGGACCATGGAGGGAGATAACTTGCCTTCTGTACTTACTTTGACTTCTGCTCAACTTTATGTTAATGCCACTCAAGACCTGGAGCAAAGTGATTTTAGTAGCCTCAACTTCTACACAGCTTCTGAATTGTTTACTGATTTTGTTTTATTTTTGGCAGAGTTCCTGAATTGACTCATAAACACAGGAATTTCTTTCTTTTCTTTCTTTCTTTCTTTCCTTTCCTTTTTTTTAAAGAGGCAATGGAGGTTAAGTGACTTGCCCAGGGTCACAGAGCTAACTTGTAAGTGTCTGAGGCCAGATTTGAACTCAGGTCTTCCTGACTCCAGGTCTGGTGTTCTATCCACTGCACCACCTATCTGCCCCTAGGAATTTCTAACTCAAAATGAAATAGTTGTCTTAAAAAATATGACTAATAAAATAAATGAACTTAATCTTATCTTCGGGCACTCTGGCTAGTTTATATTGATTGTTCCTAAGAAGGTGTTAGCGCTTATAGCCTGCTCTGTGGATGAAAGAACTGTTACCCCTTCCTGGTTAATCAGTCATTGCCACCATCATCATGTTTCTAAGACCTTGTCCATCTCTAATTCCTATTATCCTATTCAATTGATTTCCCAGAGAAAGCTATTGATCTATTAATGAAGAGGAAAGAATGTGGATTTACAGTCAAAGGGTGAGACTCAAAGCCTCAGTTTGCTATTTATTTGACATTAGGCAAGTCACTGTTCTTCTCTAACACTCAGCTTTCTCAACTATAGAATACACATGTTGGACTATGAAATTTCTAGAGAAGCAGTTCTCAAAGTATAGTCCAGGGAATTCCGAGGATCCTCACAACTTTTTCATGAGATCTGCAAAGGCAAAACTCTTTTCATATTACTAAGACCTTTTCATTTCTAGTATAGTAAATTTAAAAAAACCCTCATATAAAAGCCTTTGGGGAGATCCTCAATTTTAAGAGCCTAAAGGAGTTCTCATTTGCTAAAAAAAGATAATTTATAAAATTATAAAAATATCTTATAAATATTCTAAAATAATATTTCAGGACAGTGTTTTAAAATAATGAAAGAAGCCTTGTATTTCTAGGTTCTGAAATTTACTAGCATTGGAATTAATTGATTAATTCCATTGATAGCATTGGAATCTGGGTGGTACATGGGAAAGGGGAAAGGAGAAACTATCCTGCTCTTCGTGTCCCTAGGAAGCGTTATAATATACCCCAAAGGTTTATGGATTTTGATAGTGCCTGCAGCAAAGGTTGATGCTATGGGAAGGTCCCCTGGCTTTAGCCATGTGGGCCAACAAACTAGGCTTTTCAGAGGTGTGGATGACAAGAATCAGGAATGTAATCCATGATCTAGTCATAAATTCAGAGTGCAGAATCCCAGGATGACATAGAAATAGAAATGGCAATATTTGTCTACAAATTGGCTATGTGGGGTAAGGAACAGTGAGGAGTTGAAAATAATGCCAAGGTTTCAAACATGAAAAACTGGAAAGATAGTGATGCCTTCAATAGTAATAAGAAAATTGGGAAGAGGGGTTTTTGAGAAAGAAAGATAATGAATTCTGTTTTAGATATATTAAGTTTGAGATTTATCTGGGACATCCACTTTGAAATGCCTAATAGGCAATTTTTGATATGGGCCTGAATCTCGGAAAGGGAGACTATAGCTGGAGATGTAGATCTGGGACATATAGTGGCAAAGAGATGATAATTAAGTCCATGAGAGTTGAGGAGGTTGCAAGGTGAACAAGTTAGAGAAGAGAAAGGAGCTTAAGATTGAACCTTGGGAAATACCCGTAGTTAGGGATGTGATATGGACAGTGAGCCAGCAAAGACAGAACACTCAGACAGATAGGAGGAGAGCCTGGCTTGAGAAGTGTCATGAAAACTCAGAGAGCAAAGAGTATCTAAGAGGAAAGGGTGGTTAACAGTCGCAAATGCAACCGATAGCCCAAGAACAGGGGTTCTTAACCTGAAGTGCATAAATATTTTTATTATTTTGATGACTATTTCAATGTAACAAGTTTCTTTTGTAATCCTGTGCATTTTATGTTATTTTATTTAAAAATTTTCTGACAAAGGATCCATAGGTCAGTTTCACCAGACGACCAAAGAGGTCTACAAAAGAGAAAGAGTTAAGAACCCTGGTATAGAAAGATGTAGGCTAAAAAAAAAAAAGACCCTTTGGCAGTGAAGAGGTCATCGATAACTTTGGAGAGAGTAATTTCAGTTGAGCAATATACATGAAGCTGCAAATTCAGGACAAATAATAATAAAACCGTCTTTTGTGATGCCAAAGAACTTATGGACATTGCCAAAAAGACAGGGGGCATCGGACGTGATTAGAATGGGGATATTTTTTGCACTAGCTCTAGAGTTGTAACCTAGTTTATTTCCTAGGATGACAGATTTTGAAAAGTAAGGTATGATAGAGGGCACCTAATGTGTTCTTTTTAGCTTTGTTATTGCTAAGTCATATTAGTTGAGTCCAACTCTTCTTGACCCCACTTGGGGTTTTCTTAGCAAAGATACTGTAGTGATTTGCCATTTTCTCCTCCAGCTCATTTTACAGATGAGGAAACTGAGGCAAGCAGGGTTAAGTGACTTGCCCAGGGTCACACAGCTAGGAAGTGTCTGAGGCCAGATTTGAACCCAAGAAGATGAGTCTTCCTGACTTCAAGCCCAGCACTCTATCACACTCTATCCACTGCACCACCTAGATGCCCCTGTCTTTATGTTACAGATGAGGTAACTAAGGTAATTGACATGCCAAATGTCACACAGGTAGCAAATAACAGGCAGGAATTTAAGTCTTCTGACCCCCCAAATCCAGTGACCCAATGCTCTTGACCTTGAAGAAGAAAACCAATTTAGTGTTTCCTCTCTTTTATTCCTCATTGGTCCTCTCCATCATGTACACCCCTCCCCAAATTCCTGTTAGGTGTTTTCTTCCCCCGTTGGAATGTAAGCTCCTCAAGGGCAAGCCTATCTTTCTCTTGCTTCTGTTCCTATCCCCAGCACAGAACACAGTGCCTGACATATAATGATTGGCTGTTGACTTGCCTTGATTTTACAACTCTGGAGTTAGTACATAAGACTCACAGTGAAAATATCTGAAGTTCTAATCACATACGATGCTCTCCGTGTCCTTGCACGACACAGATAACTTCTTTGTCTCCCTGTCATCAATAAAGCAGGATCTATTATTTATTGCTCATCCAGACTTCCCCAATTCACAGAGTCACTGACAGCGTTAGTTTCCAAAGAGTTGTCCTGGGCATTAAATTACCAAGTAGTTACATAAGGCAAGTATTGAGTCTAATGAACCCTTGTTTCCTACAGATTATCCCCAGGGAAGGGAAATAGGCAGCTAAAATACAATTCATGTCAGATTGTCTAGAAAACAGCAAGTTGCCAAGGCAACACTCCCTGCTTTTGCCATCATATAGAGATAGGGTAAGTCATTTATTTTATAAACGTTACCACGGCAACACAAACTGCTTGGGAAGTCACTGGAGGATTGAGAGTGAGGGTAATGACAGCCTATAGAATTATTCTTTCCCTCCACAGGACATCAGAATAAAATGACCACTTCTAAACAAAACTATATACAGCCAAGTTTATATACAATCTGGGTACTCACTGAAACTGGATTGCATAAGGGATAGAGTATTGAAAGTATGGTTATCAACAAAGAGAAGATAGTGTCCTCGGTTCTACGACCCAAATGGGAACTGCTCATTTCTTACATTCGCTTTTGCTAGGACAGCCCTAGCGATACTTGTTTTTTTCACCTAGATTTTGTACCTCTGGAAAAGGCAGCTGCCGCAAAGAAATGCCTGCTCCCAGACAGATGGCCTAACCCACTAGGCTTTCTCCAAGTGTGGATGACAGAGAGAAAGAATTATGAATATGTGAAAGAAAGAATATGTGAATTAGTCACGGGTGATAAGCACACCAATGTATATGTCTGTTGGTCCTCTTCAGGAATGAAGGACACACAACAATCTATAAATACTTTGTGCTTTGTACACAGTAAGTAATCAATACTTGATTAATTGAATGAATATGTATAAGCATACACTACTAACATTTGCACACACACAAGAGTTAAGGAGCTATACAATTCAGAACAAAAAGTAAAGAAATACAAACATTTAGGTAGGTTTTTAGAACCCTTGAATAAAACAACTCTGTTTATGCTTAATTTAACCCTGATTTTCTCTAGCTTATATTTTTAGTGTACCCTTTAGTCTATGGTAGACTATTTTCTTTAGTTTACTTTTAACTATAAACATCTTCCTAATTCGCTGATGCTTATAGATTTGTCATCTTCTCCCAGTAGCAGCATTAATTGTCTTGCTTCAAGGCATAATAGTACGGATGGGCAGCGGGCTAAAGAGCTGAAGAGATCTTGCAGGTCAGCTAGCCCAGTTCCCTCATTTTTTTCTTGTATGGGAGAAAACTGAGCTTAGACATTTTACCATTGGCTTCTCTGTGATCCAGGGGAATTAACTGCCCTGTAAGAGTGCTTAGATATATGTCAGGGAACATGCAGCACCCCAAACCATTTCTCAACATCTCACAAGTAGTATACCTTTTACCAAAACATTATGAAAAAATATGGCCATTGGACATCAACAGGATTGTGTCCTACAGAGAATGGGGTCAGCAGCACCCCCTTTTATGTTAAAGACAGAAGGCTACTTAATTATCTAGACAACTCAGAGAATCATAGATTTATAGCTGGGTTAGAACTTAGAAAAGCCCACATTTCATAAATGAGGAAACCAAGTTTTAGAGACATTAAATGACTCGTCCAGGATCATTGAGCTGATAAATGGAAGAGGCGAGTTTTGATCCCAAGTTTTTTATTCTAAAGAAATGGAGGAAAAGTTGTGCCTGACTTTTTCTACTCCTAGTTGCAGAAGATGCTTTGTGGGTAGGAAACAACAATTCACTAATAAACTTAAAAAGAAAATTGTTCAGGTCTTTTGGGTTATGATCTTTCATTCAAGACTTTCTGTCAGAGTTTCATCGAATTTTAATCAGTAACTGTTGTTTTCAAGCCTTAGCCTGGCCTTAAGCTAGAAGTAAGACCGAAGACACAGGCAAGACTCTCAGTGCTTCCAAAGACTTAGATAATATAAATTAACTTAAGGGAAATGGTAGTCAAGAACCATTTACCCAACTGACCTGCAATAAAAGAGCACCAAGTCATTATTAGAAGTTTTCCAAAAAGCTCAACTTACCCTCAATCTGATTTGTTTCAGACTTTGTCTAATGTCTTTCTGGTCCTGCATTTATGGGTGTGTACTAATGGGCTTTTGTATTCCATCAACCTGAAAGTGCATTAATGATTGACCCAAAGCTTATTCACCATTGCCTTCATTTTGAAAATTGTATGGCCTCAGAAGTCTCCCAGAAAGTTGTATGCCTTATTTATGCTTCATACATTATTTTACTTTGTTGCCACCTTGTTTTGCTCTTCTGTTTCTTTTCAAAGCAAAAGAAGATTCTTCAATAGTAACCTGGGATGGGTGGGAGGTAAAGCCACGGTCAGGAGCAGCTAGGAGGCATAGTTGGAGTAAGGAAGACCTGAGTTTGAATTCTACATCTGACACTTACTAGCTGTGTTACTCAAGGTGAGTCAGTGAACCACACTCAGCCTCAGTTTCCTCATCCCTAAAATGGAGATAATAATAGCACTTAACTCCTAGAGTTGTTGTGAAGATTAAGTAAGATGATACAGTGAGTCCCATATGTCTCTGTTTAGTTTTAAGTTCCCTTAAAGGCACTCCTTAAAGCCTAAAACAACACCTGAAAACTTTTGGGACACCCTAAGTATATTAAGCACTTTGCAAATAAAACTTAAAGCATTATAAATGTCCTTTATTGTGTTATTTATCTATTAGCATCTTTTTTTTTTTACCATAACCCATTCATCCAAAGATGATATTTCAACTGAACTAAATTCAATATATTAATATCTATAGGAACTCTCATTCCCAGCTCTTAATTGAGATATGTAAAGGAACATTTAATAGTTCTTTTGAAAGTAAACTTACATGGATGCATTAAGCCAAGTTTCCTCATTTGTAAGACAAAGTGCTGGGGATGGAGATGCAGTTCTCCAAGGTCCCTTCAACTCCAACTTTCTGAGATTCTTCGTTCTTAACAAATGTCGGGTTTGGAATAAGAACCAGAATTCTAGTGTCAATGCGCTGCTGAACACTTTTCTTTTTAACATTCCCTAAGGCAGAAATACAGAGAGTGCCAATCCTCCCTTTCTCATAGGCAAAATGGGAATTGGTGACAATATGCATGAAGTTAGCACTCTCTAGTCTCTGCACGAGGTTCCCTGTTCCCACATCTACTGAGCCTTCTGTGATCACTGGAGTTGAAAGTGCCTCCTTTTGCTCCTCTGAATCGTTACTCTACTGGACTTACCATTCTTTCAGTTCTCAGATGCCTTCTCAAGTCTTTGCCATGTCTTTCCCAACTAGAGCTGTCTCCTTTAGTAAAGTCTCCTGGAGAAAGGTTAGGTATTTGAATGTTACTGTTCCTGAACTATTTTTTTCAATGGCTCTTTTGGTATTTCCATGCGGTTCAGGTGAAAAGACACTGACATAAATCAGACATACTTTGTATGCATTATTTTTGTACCTGATAGAAAGGAGCTCCCTGAAGAGTAAAGGAGTGACATGGCCAGATGGGAATTTAGGAGTATATATTTGGCAGCTGTGGGGAGGATGAACTGACATGATAGAGGTTGGGGACAGGAAGGTTGTCACAATAGTGCAGGTGAAAATAAACCAACCTGAACTGGGGTGATTGAGTCATGAGTGGCCAGAAGGATGCAGATGCAAAGATGTCATTAGAGGTAGAACCAACAAGACTAAATTTGGCAATGGGAGTTGACTGGAAAGCTGAAAACTCAATGTGACTCTGAGGCTGATGGCGTCTTCAATAAAACATGGAAGTTAAGTGGAGATTCTCTCATAGAATTCTTCTTTGCATTATTCAGAACACTAAGTTTGCTTTTAATAGTGTTTGGTCTGACTATATAATATAAGATAGATATTAGGAGTACAAAAAAATTGACAGAGAGCTGGGACCCAACTTTAGTCTTTGTTGGAATCTGTTTAAATATAAATAATGTTCTCAGTTTCTTGAGTCCCATTTAACAAAGTTGAAAGTTGCCTTAATTATCAATCTTTAGGTCCTGAATAATGATCTTAAGATAGCTTTTAAAAAGGAATAGAAGATCAAAGAGTCATGTTTAAAGAGATATTAATCAGTTGACATGAAAGTACCTTCAAAAGAATGCATTTTTCAGAATAGAGAAGCTCCAAGTAGGAGTAAGTGGAAGGGGATAGGTTAATGAGATAAAGGAAAAGGAAAAGGATTCATGAATGGAGTGATCTCCTAGGATGATTGGGAAGGCATGGGAGCAAGGGTCCAAGTAGAGAGGTAATCTTGGCAAGGAAGAGGATTGACTCTGCTCAAAAAGGAAGACAGGAGGAGAGGTAAGGACAAAAATCTCTTTGGAGGTATAGAGGAGTGGAGATGAAGATGCTCATGACAGATAGCCCTCATCCAAGGAGCAGAAGACAGAGTCATCGGTTGGAAGAGAAAGGGCTGAGAGTAGATTTGGGGGCTTAAAAAGAGAGGGGAACATCTGGAATAGTCATTATTCCAGCCCTGAGGGCAGAGTGGAGGTTATAGATTATGTGGAACTGTAGTAGACTCATCTTTTTTTTTTTCACTATAATATCTGGTCACTCAAACTGGTGCTGGAGTAAGATATAGCAAGGTCAATGGTGGGAGGGCTCCAGGGTTGGAAATTTTCAGGAGGGAACTACAAAAAAGTAGGAGGAAAAACTACAGAAAACAGGAAGAAAAGTGATTCCAGGAGAGGAGACAAATGCCTTGTTGGCATGGCTAATTTTAAGGCAAAATTGTGGCATGGCTAAGTGAATCCAGAACAGGGTAGATGAAATAAAAGAAAAAAGAGAGAATGGAAGAAACTCAAGATCATGATAAGGATAGAGTAGGTTCGAAAAGAATGGGGCAGTGGGAAAGGAGGAATAGGAGGGGGGAAAGCATTTATGATGTGCCTACTATTTGCTAGTTACTGTGTAATGTGCCTTACAGATGTCTCATTTGATCCAACGACCTTATGAAGTAGATGATACTATTATCCTCATTTTCCAGTTGTGGAAACTGAGGTATACAGAGTTTAAATGACTTCTTCAGTGTCACACAACCAGTAAGCCTCTGAGGCTGGAGTTGAACTCAGATCTTTGTGATTCAGGATCCAGTGCTCTATGCCACCTTAACTGGAAGGTGAGAGAAGGACTGGGGTTGGGAAATGAGATCTAGAAAACAGCCTGGAAAAAGTGATGGAATTGATGATGTGAACTCCAAAGGAGGAAGGGTTTTTGAAGTGATTGAGGAGAAAGTCACTACTGTCATCAGCTTCTCCCATGAGTTTGGGGGCATGAGGGAAGACATAGCTGAATTGGAGAGCATGGTGAGAAATTTCATGTCCAGGAGGAAGCCAGGTTTCAGTGAGTGCCATTAGGTAGGAGGGCAAGAAGAAGAGGTCAAGGATGAAGGAGAGTTAGTAGAAGGGTTAGGAGGTAAAGGCTAGGAATGAGGCAGAGAAAGAATGGAAATGGATAGGATTGAAACTAATCAACATTTGATTAGTTCTGAATGACAAAAATTAAGGGATCAGAAGGTTGGAATTTGTCAGCTATGAGTCAAGATGATATCAAGTAAGCAAATGGTACTGGAAGTGATTGACTAATTAATTGGCATGATTCTAATCACAATGTTGTCATGACAACAACTTCATACATCCCACCTACCAAGTACTTTCTGGTTTCTAATAGACCAAAATATAGAAATGCCATCATTGGTGATTTATTTCTCCCCCTTCGGTTGTGGCCAGTGTGATTGAGGAAATCATTGGCACAAGATACAGTACTAGAAATTGAAAGTTCAGTCATACCTCAATGAAATATCTTTTCTTCTAATTTTAGTTTATATTGAGCATTATGCATATATAGATTAATATGAAATGATTTTTATTATCATTATAACTCTAAATAAGCAACCAGGTGGTATAGTAGTTAATAGTTCTGGATCTGGAAAACCAGAGTTCAAATCCTGTATCAGATAGTGACTGTGTGATGCTGGGCAAATCATTTAACCTTTCTCTATCTTGATTTACTCATCCATAAAATGGGTATAATAATAGCATCTACCTCACTGAGTTGTTGTGAGAATGAAATGAGATAACCTATATATAGACCTTTGTAAACCTTAAAATGCTACGTAAATGCTAGCTATACTTATAATAATCATATAATTATATTATTATTATTAATATTATTAAATTTGCATTGATATATATTTTATACAGATAATGCTCATACTACAGAACAATATTTACTGAATTGTGTGTTTTCAAGTCTAATACCAAAGGCATTTCTTATTTTCTAAAGCAAGAATTTCCACCTTGATTATGATTATTTGTATATAAAAGTGATATATAAGAAGGGGCTGCTAGGTGGCCCAGTAGATAGAGCACTGGGCTTGGAATTGGGAAGATTCGTTTCCCTGAATTCAAATCCAGCCTTAGATATTTACTAGCTGTGTTTGCCTCAGTTTCCTCATCCTTAAAATGAGCTGGAGAAGGAAGTGGCAAACCACTCCAGTATCTTTGCCAAGAAAACCCCAAATGGGGTCATGAAGAGTCAGATACAACTGAAATAGCAGAACAACAACACTGTAAAAGTGATTTTGTATTTTCTCGTACCAGAAAAACAGAAACTCTTTGTAGACAGGGGATGCTTCATACTTTTTTTTGCCATTCTTTCCCTCACACCTACTCCAGTGCCTGGCATATGCTGAGCATCCACTAAAGGTTTGTTTAATTTTTTTTGTATCTTGATTTTTATAAAAAGGGAGCTAGGTTTAGGAAATATTTTTACATGCAAATACCTCTGATAAAGTTAGACATATTATTTAAAAATAAACATATTTTAAATGGCCTTAAAATCAGTTATATAAGTAGAAGCACAATTTAGTTGCTAATTATTTTCTTTTTATTTCCTGTGGCTCTAATCCAGTTTTCTATCCTGAGTCAATAAGTATAGTGTGTTTTTACAACTATTGTGTATTGCAAGGATCAAGTGAAATCATATATGTGAAATCGTTTTGAAAATGTACAATATAATATATGATTATTAAGTCTTATGTTATACTAATACAATAATGTATTATAACATTACTATAATTATAATAACATAGCATAATTACATAGTTGTATTAATGTACAATTATATATTACCATAATGATAGTTAATGAATTATGTATAAATATAATATAATTTTATTAAGTATATTATTAGATTATAACTAAGGTAGAAATTGGCATCAGTGTCTCCTACTGTTTCAGCAATGTTTCTTTCATAAGAGCGTCACCACTAATAAGAGGCCAATCTCACTTCTGTTCTGTCTTCTTTCTACACCCTTCATTTCTCATTCTTTCAACTTTAGTCCCTATAAGCTCATAGAATCTCAAGCTAAACAGTACCTTAAAGATCACCTAGTCCAACCCACTCCTTTTTTCCCTTCCTTCTCTCTCCCCTACCTCCTGTTTCTCCCATTAATATAGGTGGATCCTTTTCAGAAAGAAAAGTGTCACTATCTCAAAATCTGAACTTACCAGGTAGATAAATTAGGGGGTGATGATTTGTAACATAAATGGAGGCTTCCTATTACAAAGATATTCGTGTGTGTGTGTGTGTGTGTGTGTGTGTGTATGCACACATGCGTGTATTTTAAGTAACAAGCTTTGTAGTGCATTTTAATCTGTGTGGATCATTGATTCTCAGGGACACCTTCCAATGGATCTGTGATTTGGATGTTTCCTCTGATGATTCAGATCACAGCCCATTCCTGCTTGTCTATCCTAAAGGGCTCTTGTCCATACATTTTCATAGATTCTACAGTCTGTGCAATTTCTGGAGATCTTCCCCTTTTTCTCTTTACCATCATCCCAGATGCATCTTGGGGAGCAGACATGGTGTTGTCCATTGGCTGTCCCTTACTTTTATTGCATGCTTAGGTCATCTTCCTTAATCACACATTTTTGATAATGTCCATTATCCTGCAGCTCCTTATTTGGTTTAATACAGACTCCTCACACCTACCATGCGCTTTGCCGTTGACCTCTGAGTGACAATTCTTCAGAGGCTATTGTGCTTTAATGGACTCACAGCCATACAATACTGTTGAAATATCAATATTTTAAAAAGACCATTAGGATTAGAGATTGAGAGAAGGAACAACCTTACAGGTCATCCACTCCACCCTCTATGCCTCCCAACTTTACAAATTAACCTTAATTTCAGGGAGAAATGACTACCACCCGGTGCTACTTCACAGAAAGGCTGAGGGTTAAAGAAACTTGAAAAAAGATTGGGGGGAACTAGCAATTAAGGACAAGTTAAAAATGCACCTTTGAATCCAGAGTATCCTTAGAAGTCATTGAATCCAGTCTCTTCTATGATAAAAAGTCATTAGAATAACAATTCACATTTCAATAGTACATGAAGGTTTCAAAGACGCTTTTCCCTAGAAAGGACAAGTATCTAAGGTAGGTACTGACAAATGCAGTTTGAGATCTGAGGTTGAGGGGTTAAGTGACTGTTAGACTGTGGACCCACAGTCTAATAAGTGTCACAGTCAGGATTTGAACCCAGTTCTCCTGATTCAATCCCAGCATTCTTTCCAAATGAGTCAGGGGTAATAAGGTTAAGATTTGAAAGGAACCTTGGAGATCACTGTCCAATTCCCTCATTTTATCTACTACAATATTATGAATAATAGCAAATCTCTGGGAAATAATAACATAAGAAATTATTTTTTTTAATTTTTGCAATGTATTTGTTTGTTGTACCTCATACCACCATCTTGTAGCTCTTCTGTCAAATATTTCAGAACTACATGACTCCAGAAACACCATTCATACTATTTTTTTTTTCTGTATGGTGAATTTTATTCATGTGTATATCCCATGGCACCTTCTTAAATCCTTATTTGAGAATTAAATAAATCAGAGATTTTGATGGGAAGCTGTTTTTAATTCTCCCCATATACTATTTCTAAACTATGTTTGTTATGAAGCATACATGTATATACACATATGTGTATGTATGCGTGTGATGTATGCATATACATTTTTTCTCTAGGGTCATTTTCTAGAGCCGATACTCAAATGAGATTGGGAAGGACCTTAATGGGAGCATTGATGTTCAGTCAGTAGAGCTTGAATAGTTCTCAAAGGAACCAAATCAATCCTTTGAAATGAAAGATTTATTTGTACCACCTAGGTGTCTTGTCATCTGAGTCAATAGCACTAGGGATTCAATCCTAGGCTGATGCTCTATCAGACTTTTCATAGGAAATTCATAGCAGTAGAATTTGTTTAAAGTAGAGAAAATTAGAGCCTGCAGTGCAGGTCAAATACATATGATTTTAGAGGTGTTCTATAGCTAATATTCCTAGAGCGGTGATGGGGTCTGGGGGGATGAGTAGTACAACTCCTATTTAGGTCCAGCCCTATATGCACTCCAGGCCACGGCTTGCCTAGTGGGCTGCAGTATAGTGTTGTAAAAAGTGATCAGATCGGAATCAGAAGACCCTGGCCCCAAACCCAGCTCCCCTCTTTGCTTCCTGTGTATCCCTAAGCAAGTGACTTAAAACACTATGAGCCTCACTTTCCACATCTGTAAAATGAGAGGGCTGGAAACTCAGTGATATCTACATTCTTTCAGTTCTCAGCTTTGTGACAAATTTCATGTGTGAAGTCCAAGAAATTCTAAAATTGATGACAACAAAAGAGATTTTCCCAAATGATGATGTTTCTTGTCTTGGATCTACTTCTTCCACCTCACCCGTGCCTTCACTGGTATGATGGAATAAGGCTCTCCCAGAAGCTTCTGCCGTATGAATGGCCAGCCTCATAAATGGTGGGCTTTCATTTTGGCTGAGTCTTCGAGGCCACTCGCAGCACATCAGAAGGACAGAAATGTTTCTCCTCGTAAATATTCTCAGGTCAGGGGTAAAAAGCAGCTGTTAGATCATTTACTGATGGTGTGGTCAAAATTAAGCAAAGAGCTAAATTGATCCTCTTTCAGTTTATCTACATCTCTGCGGCATGAATTTCCTCTCCCCTTCTCTCCTCTCCCTTCTTCTCCCTTCCCTCCCCTCCCTTCCCCATCTCTTCACCTTTCCTCCCCTCTCCTCATTCTTCTCCTCTCCCCTCCCTCCCCTTCCCTCTTGTCCTCTCCATACATATCGCCCTCCCCTCTCATTGTTTTCCTGTCCCCTCCCTCCCCTTCCCTTCTTCTCCTCTATTCTCATCTCGTTCCCTCCCTTCCCTTCTCTCTTCTCCCTTCCTAACTTCCTCCCCTCTCCTCTCATTCTTCTCCTCTCCCCTCCTTCCACTTCCTTCCTCCCTTTCCCCACTTATCCCCCTCCCCTCTCCTGTCCTCATTGTTCTCCTCTCCCCTCCCTCCCCTTCCCTTCTCCTCTCTTCTCATCTCCTTCCTTCCCCTCCCCCTCTCTTCACCTCTCCTCCCCTCTCCTTTCCTCTCCTTCTCTTTTCTCCTCCTTTTCCCCCATGCCCATTTTCTTCTCTTCTGCTCTCACTTCTGTCCTCTTCTTTATCAGAGTTGCCCTAATTCATGTGGGCCAGAAGCACAGGGACCACTAGCAGACTCAATCCCACTGCTGGGCAGCCTAGAAGCTTTCACCTGCTCCATTTCTGACCTGAACCAGTTGACCCTTCCTGAGGCAGCCTGATGGCCTCTGCTTCTGGAAAACTCACCATATTTTGGAAGGGGGGGGGGAAGGGAATGAGCATTTATTGCCTGAGTTGGGCATTGTGTTAAGCACTCTACAAATCTATCGCATTTGATCCTCACAACTCTGGCAGGAAGGTGTAATTATTACACCCGTTTAGTTGAGGAAACCAAAGCACGCAGATGCTGACTTTCCCAGGGTCACACAGCTAGTAAGTGTCTGACGTTACATTTGAGCTCAGGGTTCCATGACTCCAGGCCAGTCCCTCTACCTGGCTGCCTTGTGGTGTGGATCTCAGTAATGACCCCCAATTGGTTTCAACTGGACTATAGCTCAGGACTCCTGAGCTCCAGTAGCCCCCCAGCCTCAGCTTCCTCAGAAGCAGTGACGATAGGCTTTCACCATCATGTCCAGCCACCATTTGACTTTCTCCGTGATTTTGTGGACATCGTATGTTTCATTATCTGGTTTGGTTGTCTGCACCAGGGTCTCCAAAGTAAGGACTGACTCCAGACTCATCCAGGCATGCCTTCTCACCTAGGTCATTGCAATGGCCTTCTGATTGGTCTTCTGCCTCAAGTCTCTCCCCCCTCCAATCCAACCTCCACATAACTACTCTTATTGTCCTCAGGTCCCAGGTATGTTACTCCTCTACTCAATCACCTCCAGTGACTCCCTACTGACTCTGGGACCAAATAGCATTTCGTCTTTATCTTCTCAAGTTTAATTGATACCTTTATGTAGGTTTTATAATGTAAATAATTATTAATGGAGTAACATCCCCAGCATATATGAATTAGTAAGTACATATAGTTGGAGATCAATTCTCATTTTTTTTCATAGTGTCAAGCAATCAAAACAGTTTAAAGGCCAGTAGTCTTACCCGTTTTATTTTTGTGATGTGTTTGCTCAATCTTATCTTTCACAGTTTTCAGCCCATTATTTATCCATTTGAAATATTCAATGATGATATTATGTTTTCACTTTGGAAAAGATCTTGGTTTCATTAGGTCAATGTTAATTCATCTCTACCAAGTGTGGATTCCCCCATTGAATTGCCTTGGCTTCTTTTTCCCATTTTAATCATTCAACTTCCTCTGAATACAAAATTTTGAACCCAGATGAAAATTTTTGGATAATTTGTCCTTATGTGTTTAATAAAAAAAATAACTTTTTGTTAGTAAGGAAAAAAAATGTTTGTTTTAAACTAGACTTTTTGAATATCAAATACCACTCATCAAAATCCTGATTGAATGTTGCAAGTGTAGATGAATCAGAGTCATATGGATTCAATTTCCTCTAAAATATTTGTGGGTTTGAAAATGAGGGAGAAGAGCTTTCAGAAAAATCTGTGTTGGATCTTATCAATCTCAAGGGGTATTGACAATAGTTAAAAGAAGCTCAAGAATCCCCAAGTCTAGTTTCAATGACTTCTAATGAAGATTTCTGTCCTATTAATTGCCTTCTGGAAAGCTTGCAAAGGAGGGAGAATTTCCATTGCCTGCACCCTTGAAAAGCAAGATTGAGCTGCAGAATGGTCACAGCACTTTACTGTTGGAAGGGTTTTCCTTGGCTATTCCGTCCAACCTCAACAAATGTCTCATCCACTAGAAAAGTAGATGCCTAGCCTTTGCTTGAAGTAAACCTCCAATGAACTGAAACCCCTTTCCTCCTAAGGCAGACCATCCCACTTTCGCATAGATCTAATGATTAGGAAATGTCCCCTTATATCAAGCCCACATCTCTGCCTTTTTACTACTTCTACTCACTGTTTCTGCTTCTCCAATCTGGGTCCCATCAGTCAAACCTCTTGCCCACTGATAGCCCTTCAAGTGACTTGATGACAGTGATCATGCCTGCCAAGGCGTCTTCTTTCGGCTGGCTACCCCCACTACCTCCAATGTGCACTTACCAAAATATTTGTTTTGTTCTGCTTTGCTCTGAGCTCTGTTCCTGGAGTCAAATGTGGATTCATTATGGCTTCCTAGTTTTGTGACCCTGGGCAAGTCCTTAGCTTGTGTCTGCCTCACTTTCCTCAAAGGTAAAAGGAAAATCAGAAAGGCACCTAGATCCCAGAGTTGTGAAGTTCAAAGGAGATCCAATTTTTAAAGAGTTATCATAGTTCCTGGCACATCTGTTGTTCAGTTGTGTCTCTTTATGACCCCATTTTTTTTTGGTGGGGCGAGGGGAGGTTCTTGGCAAAGATCCTGAAGTGCCCTGCCATTTCCTTCTCCAGTGGATCAAGGCAAACATACGTTAAGTGACTTGCCCAGGGTCACATAGCTAGTGAGTGTTTAAGGCTGGATTTGAACTCAGGTCTTCCTGACTTCAGGACCATTGCTCTATCAACTGAGCCACCTAGCTGCCTCCTCCACAGTAGGTGCTTAATAAATGTTTGTTCTCCTAGCCTTCATAGAGCTAGCATTAAATAGAGTTGGTAGAGCAAAGTAGGTAGAGTTTTCCTTAGTTTGCCTTTGATATCCTGACACTTTCTGTACCCTGCCCCCTGCCATGTTTTCCCACGACCCCTCAGATACCCAGTGACTTGATTGCTGTCACCATGGCCAAAAGCTACACTGAAAACAAAGGATATAAGTAATGGATATCTTCATATAAATGATGTTTTGTGGACCTGTTGTCTTTCCCAGGGGTATTTGTATTTAAAGTCTCATTTCTAATTCTCCAAGTTTTAAAAAAAAGTTTAGGAATCCATGAATGGATGAAAGTGATGGGGGTGTTATCGCCGTTGCTGTTGTTGTTGCTATGTTTTGTTTTCTTGCAGAGGAGAGGCAGGGGTAGGGGTCAGGTTGATTCTTCTGAAATTACTCGGGTGATCTGAAACCAGCTTTCTCACATAAAGTCAGTCTTACATTTCATACTACTGTCTTTTCAAAATCCCGGTTAAATCTCATGACAACATTTTGGGTCATTTCACAAGGAACATTGAAATATTTTGAAATAATATTTGCTCAGGCTTTGATACTTTAAAACAACATAACTTAAAACTATGTAATATGCAAGAGATAATTTGGGAATTAAACATGATGGATTACTCTACTTCATATGCATTGCTCTTCTTGCCAAAGTCCTAGTAAGAATTTATTAAGCATTTACGTATTTATTAATTTTGAAATGATGTATTAGGTGCTTACTATGTGCCAGGCACTATGTTAAGCCTGAGGATAAAAACACAAAACAGGTATTTTAATGAGGGAGACAATACATATAGGGGAATGATGTCATATTTGTCTGGGAAGTTACATGGATAATGAGTAGCATGGTCTACCATAATTTTCCAGAAGTAATGGTAGAGTGGACTTCACTATTGATCCCAGAGCAAGAGGAAGAAAGGAATGGGGTGTTTTATACAGGCTGGAGGGGAAATAAGAAGAACATGAGAGGTGGAGCAGGGCTATCATGGATTCTCACCAATCAGGATAACATGGCACCAAGTTGGGAGTTCCTTCCAATAACAGATTGGGGAGGAAAGATATCCCCCACTTCTTGCTTTATTGTCTAATAATATTGATAAGACTTTTGCAATAGATATGTTTTTGAAGGAGGATTGGGCTTGATTTGACTGAGAATGTGTGATATTCACTTAATAAAACATCTATTATGAGAAGGATTGACTGTGCTTAGAAAAAATCTTCAATCTTTATGTTAGGATGCTATTCTGTAATAAATATTACTTTAACAGCTCCCTTATTTTAAGAATGCTAGAGACTTGAGCCTTTCAATAATTCCCTCTATTCCCATTCTTTTTATTGAAAAGGAGATTATAATGAGTCACTTAATGAATCAGTTATTGGCATTTACATTACTCCAAATAATATCATATTTCAAATTCTTTTCATCTGAAAAATTCCACTAAATCAAACTGTAGCAGGCCAATACATGCTTCAGGGGAGGCAGGTGAACATGAGAAGTAACCTACTTTGGGGTGATGGATGACATAGAGAAATTGTGTGGTTTCTAGTGAGCAGCAAGTTTCACATTTTTAAAAAAATCACAGAGGTTAAATTTAGCAAATAACACACAACTACAATCAATATCCACTTTTATTAGGTTACTGAGGCCTCCCATAATAGAAGGAGGTGCTGTGCTATCCTTTTTTTAATTTAAATTATTATTGGTTAACGGATGGCTTGGAAACTTCAAACAACAGAAAGGCCAAAAACTAAAACCCCTTTCAAATCATCTATGGTTTCTTTTCTTTTGTTTTTCATTAATTTAATCTTAAGCCACTGGTAAACTACTATTGATTTTTTTTCTTTAGAAAACATCCTTCTTTTCTTTTTATCCCCCCAAACGACACATAGGATGATGTCAAATGGAATTCTAGCACAAAGAACTGGGAAATAGACTAGGTGAAGAGATGGGCCTAGATGGGTGATAAATAAAAGGGAAATAGTTCCTTTGCCCCACATCTGTGACTGACTTGTGGAAAAAAAAAAAAGGTCACATAAAAAAAAATTCGACTCAAGAAAGCAAACTTTTGTTTCTTTTCAGTCTTAGCTGATTAATAATTAATTTTAACATATAAAAATTAATTTTTCATGTATCGATAATTTTTTAAAAATAGTTTTTTTCCTTCTGGGGACTCTTCCCTGACATTCTTTGCTAATGTTGACAAACTTTCAATGACCAGAAAGGAATTTCTAAAGAACCTTTACTCATCAGAGGACCAGCGTGTGACTTTTCAATTGTAAAAGTTTTTATTTTTAATTATATCGAATTGGAGATTCTGGCTCTTTTGTTCTTTTTGGTGGAGAGTGAACATAAATGAGAATTAGCAATAGACTTTGTTAGAACACTCCCTGTTCCTCATAGGGACATCCTTACTTCTTCCCTCAGCTATTTTGTATAGGCTTAAGCATCATCAGGCAACCTTTGTTTTTCTTTCTCCCATCTTGGTGTTCTAACAGCTCACTAGTTCTGAAATCAGGTGTTTTCAAATTAAAAAAAGGAAGTTAAAGTCAGTGTAATCATGTGCAGCCTTGAAAGTCACACTTTCCTCTGCCTTGGGAGGCAAGAATATTGTACCTAACAGACTACCTTTTTGAAATGACTTAACCTAGTGTGACTTGATTGACCAGCAACTGGTCATTTTAGTTTTATCATCATGACAGCAAATTGTAAATCAAATATTTTAATAATCAGTTCAATCCAAAGCCTTACAGAAAATTATTTGACTGATCTTCATGATCAAATTCAGTTGGCTTTCTGGATGACTGAAGGTCTTTCTTGCCAACAATAGTCCATTCATTGTTTGCCAATTCCAATTCAGTTCAATTAATTTTATTCAACAAGTATTTAATATCTATGTACAGGATGTGAGGCAGGGCTTACATATGGAGAGTATGAGGACAACAATGAAGTAATTATTACCCCTTAAGGAACTTATACTCTCTGAACAACAGATATAGATAGATAGATAGATAGATAGATAGATAGATAGATAGATAGATATCTGTCATATAAATATATATATATATATATATAACCAAGTGAATAGAAAAAATACACAAAATCAAATAAAGTAATGGGGGAGGAGTACTAAAAATTGAAAGGGCAAAGAAAGGAATCATTTAAGAGTTGCTACTTGAACTCATTTCAGGAAGAGAGGTGAGTGAGGAAAACACACCACGTGTGGCAATCAGAAAAATAAATGTCATTTTTTTGTTTGTTTATTTGTTTGTTTGTTTGTTTGTTTTGGTTAGGCAATGGGATTAAGTGATTTGCCCAGGGTCACACAGCTAGTAAGTGTTATTTGTCTGAGGGCGGATTTGAACTTAGGTACTCCTGAACCCAGAGCCGGTGCTTTATCCATTGCACCATTTAAAAAAAATAGTTATTTATTTTTGGCTAGGCAATTGGGGTTAAGTGATTTGCCTGGGGTCACACAGCTAGTAAGTGTCTGGTATTTGGTCTGAGACTGAATTTGAACTCAGATCCTCCTGACTCCAGGGCCAGTGCTCTATCCACTGTGCCACCTAGCTGCCCTGCAGAGGTCCTCTTTTCCAATAACCTCATTTTACTGATGACTGAGGAACCATGTCCATAAGAGTTAAGTGACTGGCTCAAGGTCCCACAAGTAGTAAGAAGTAGAACATGATTTGAACTCAGTGCACATACTATCTTTGGATTGCTTTACTGAGGATTAGCTCAAAGAAGTCTTTCTGTGCCTACTGACACATTGGCCACACCTCACTCCCTCCTCTGCTCAGCTAGAGATAATGCAACAAGAGTCTTGGACACCACAATTTTAGGGGTGTTAGCAATGCTGCTTTATAAGTATGTCTTTCCTCCATTTATGTCTACAATTCTACCATTAGATATTCACTTATTTTGTCTTTGTATATTGCATTAAATTAAACTGAATTAGTAAAAGCTTCCCCCTCCCCCCCCAAAGTAAAAATGTGTATATTCCTGACAATTAAGTCTATCAGTTAGCCAGCATTTTTGGTGTCTTAAAAAAAGGAGTGAATGGAGGACTAGTCACTGCCCTCAAGAAGCTTACATTCTAATGGAATTGACAACTTGCTAAGAAGATTTATAGTTGAAATTGGGGATAAGTAGCAAGCAGAGAAAGGAAAGGTAGAGAATAGGGTCCAGGTGGCAAACTAAGTATACTGAACATCGGGTAGAAAGAGGGCCAGGCCATTAAAAGAGGAAAGGACTCTGAATTGTGACTTGCAGAAGTTCTCAAGGACATGTTCCATCCATCCATTAATGGACCCACAGTGAAGCAAGCAATAGCTAGAATCCCCTTGTCTCTTTTGTGAGTCTGGCCCTGGAGTGTTAACAGGATTACTATCCATCATGGAGCATCAATAACAAGGACAGAGATATTAGTTCCCCCTGTCGACCACGAAGCAGCGTTCTAGCACATTAAATACTTAGGAGTGACTTTGGGAGCTTGAATGATAGATATCAACAAGCCCACATTTCAGATTCAGTGAAGTTACATTACAAATTACTGTCGCAGTAAGAGTGATGTCAACTTCCCCTACTGAAGATATTTGCCAATCAACTCAGTCCTCAGATCTGGAAGGCCATGTGTCACTTGCCTTTGTTTCACCTAAGGGAATGCCAATGGTTCTTGTGCCCCATTTCGGCACAAGTGGTATAGTTGGAGGAGGTTCCCAAGCAGCTTGCTTAGAGATAGACTTATGGAATGGATAGAGCACTGAACCTAGAGCCCTGAAGACCTGAGTTCAAATCCTATTTCTTTGGCTTTGGGTGAGTCACTCTTCCTGTGTGTGCTTCAGTCAATATCCTAGGATTTTTAGAATTCAGGATTTCTGTAAATCTGTTCTACCATTGTTTGTAGTCAACAAGGTGGGAGGCAGCCACTAATTTCTTCTAGGTTAGCCTTATTTTTGTCCACAAAAAAGGCATGTTAATCTGAAGATGTGGTAATTAAGGAGAATGATAGCTCTATAAAATAATTCAAGTTGATTTTGTATTCAGTTTCAAAATTCACAAGAACCTATCCATAATGTATTGAGGAATTGGTGATCTGCATGGCTTCTGATGGAAACTGGCTCTGTTCAGAAGACCAGAAGTGATTGATGGATGAGTACTCTGGTTAATTGATGGATACAGGACTGAGTGCTCTAGATGTTCTCAGTCTTATCAGATGTTGCTGGTCCTGTGATCCTTTATCCAAGCATTACCCTAATTGGCTGCCCTTACTGACCAAGTCAATATCATCTGAACAAGCATTTTCATCACTGTTTACAAGAAACCCACTTTTCCTCTACAAAAAAAAAAATTGTTATCTAAAGTACCCAAGTCCTCTCCTAAAAATTTCCTTAGAGGATGCTCTCAGGTCTCTTCATGGTATGTTCTGTTTTTTAACCGACTTGGATGTGGTCTCTGAAATGCTGTGAGATCAGAAGAATGGAATGGAAGTGGACACAGATGACATTAGAGCTGTTTCCACAGCTGGACCCACATCAGCCAGAGGAGGCGGTCCCTCACAGATAAATTAGCTGGCTGAAGTACATGATGCAAAACATCTGCTACGATGGGAACAAACAAAAACAACCAGCCTTTGAAGATTGCCTCCTGAGGGGGGTGAGGAGAGGGGGAGGAGGGGGAAAGGGACAGCGTTCTCTGGAATAGGGCTAAACATTGCAGTTGTTGGCAGGCCAACATTTTCATGCTTGCTGTTGCATGAACTAAAGCAAAAAATATATGTGGAAAACCTCTGGAGTTAGTGTTTTTGTTGAATGTCCTCCCCCCTCTCAGCCCCATCCTGCCCTGATTTTTGTTTTCAAAAGCAGTCTACAAGAGAAGAAAGGGGAAGACTAAGAGAGGGAGGTGTGGAAATTTCTATTCAGAATTTTTTTTTTCCTTGTGGGCTACTTCACACCGACAGTATAATTTCATCACAGAAACTATGAGAGGTCAGAAAAGGCATTTCTACAATGAGATTTACTTTATCGTTATTTCCAACATTGCATTATTACATGCAAGTTTAAATGGGTAATAGATATTTTTCATTGTCAAGGTGATGATAAAACTTAAGGTCTTTTTTTTCCTGGTAGATTATTAGCCAATAGAATTGAAGCCACAACCAAGCTTTCCTCTGCCCCCTCCTCAAAGAGTAATAGAAGTTGATCAAAATATCTCAAATATCTGCCTATTTGGACCTTTTTTTTAACCTGGATGTCCCAAAGGTGGCTTGGACTCAACATGTCAAAAATGGAACTCATCATCTTTCCTCTTAAACCTGTTCTGTCAAGGGTATTATTTACCAGCTTTTCAACCTGGCAGTTAGGTGGCACAGTGGATAGAGTTCTGTACTCGGAGTCAGGAAGACCTGAAGGTTCAAATGCAGCCTCAGCCATTTTCTGTGTGACCCTGAGCAAGGGTTAATTTCTGCCTGCCTCAGTTTTCTCATCTTAAAAGTGGAGATAATATAACAGGGTCTAGCTCCCAGGGTTGTTATGAGGATTAAATGAGATGTTTGCAAGAAGAGTCAATGACCCCAATTGCCTCTGGGATAAAACATAAACTCTATCATTGGGCATTTAAATTCCTTCATAATCTGGCCCCAACCCATCTTACTAGAATGATTTCACATTATTCTCTTTCATATATTATATGTTTCAGTTAAGCGGGCTTACTTCTTATTCCACATACACTATACTACATTGTATCAGCTGTCTCTATATTTATTTGTACACAATCTGTCCTTCACCCACCTCCACCCCCAAACTCCATTCTTAAAATGTGCTCCCTCCTTATCCCCCCACCCTCTTGGAATGCTAATTTCTGTCAAGATGCAGCTCTTGTTTCACCTTCTGCTTCTCCCCTCCCCCAGGGTAACAATGAGCAATCCACCTGAAAATAGTTATATTTTATATAGTCTGTAATTATTTAACCATTTCCGTAATTTATATCACTCTCCAATCAAATGGATGCTCTTGAAAGACTGGGATCATCCTAGTCTAATTGTCTCTCCCCAGCACTTAGGAAAGAGGATTATTTATATGATAGGACTAGGGACTGGACCTATGATTTCCCCTGGTGAGGAGATTCCCTCTACCAATATAGGTACCTTCTCTACAACTTACCATCCCAGAGAGCTACCCAGAGTTAGGAGGTTACTAGACTTGTGAAGGGTCACAAAGTCAGTATTCATCAGCAGTGAGACTTGAACATTTCTGGCTCTGAGACCAATTCTACCTATACCTATACCACACTACCTCTAATCTTGTACGTAGTATGTACTAAATAAACGAATGTTAAGTGAATTACTATTAGTGGATTGATGGGATACATTATTTTGGGCTTGTGGTTAGAACCAATATGCTATACTGTGAGGTGAGTTTTTAAAGATGTAATTTGGGAAATATACAACAGGAAGATAAGATAGGCTGCTCATGTAATGAGGATGGGGGATAGATGAAGGCCAGAGTGATCCATAGGCATCCAGATGACTTCAGGAGAAAATGAGGAATGTATTGGATAGGAGCCCTATGGTGAATTTAGAGAAGCATCTAGACAAGTGTCTCATTAGATGGCCAGATGTGGGTAGGTGTGATCTGTATGGATGAAGGGCACAACCAAACCAGTCAGGCTGCATGTCCCTTGGTATCATTAGAGAATATTAAAGTACACCTGTGTTTTTTTCTCTTTTTCTTTTTTAATATTCTCATGGAGGAAAGAAAAGGGGTTCCAAGCCTGTGATTCTTTCACTTATGAAAACCCTTCCACGGATACAGATTGGTAATTTATCATCACCGTCATCATCAGAAATCACAGCTAGCCCTTAGATTGAGCTGTGAGGTTTGCAAAGCGCTTTATAAATATGAACTCATCTTGATCTTCACAATGGCCCTGTGAGATTGATGCTATTGTTATCTCTGGCTTACAGATAAGGAAACTGAGGCAGATAGCGCTTTTACACAGGGTCACAGAGCTATTAAGTGTCTGAGATCAGATGTGAACTCAGATCTTCCTGACTTGAGGTTTAGAACTCTATCCCCTGGGTCAGCTAGCTACCTAGACTACATCCTTGAAGTGCTGGCACACACCTACCCATAAGGGAAGTGAATAAATCTTCAGAAAGCCAGGAATTACTTCTGTGTAGATTGAAGCCTTAGAAACTTAAAGAAGACAAGACATAGTCTGCTTTAAAGACTTTCATTTTGGCTGTGCCATGGATATCCCAGGACTATTGGCCCAATCTCATCTGTCTCCTGGGATAATGTTGTTCTGGTCACTGTCACTTCCCCCCAGGAATAATCTCCTCCCAAACCTAACTATGGACTTCTGTGGTTTAAGGTTCAAAAATAGTTGACTTGTTCTTCTGGGGTTAATCGACTAATCAACATTTCAAAGGCACTAGTAATACTTTGAAACCCACAGCCAACTCAAGAGTCTTTGTGCTAAAAGCAAGCTACCTGGGAATAAATAACCTTCATCTCAGGAAAAGGTCACATATGTATAAACATTTTTATAGCTCTTTTTGTAGTGGCAAAGAACTGAACTCTAAGGGAGTACCTGTCAATTAGGGAACGACTGAATAAATTGTAGTATATGAATGGAAAGAAATGATGAAAGGCTGAGTTTCAGAAAAACTCGGGAAGACTTGGGTGAACTGATGCAAGGTGAAGTGAAGAGAATCAGGAGAAACATTTATGTAATAACAACATTAAAAAAACAAAAAAATTGAAAGATTTAAACGCTTGGATCAAAGCAATGATCAATTATGATTCCAGAGGATAGATGATGAAGTGAGCTACCCAAGTTCCTAAAGCAGAGTGGTAGAGTCTAGGTACAGAAAGAGGACACAATAAATTAGGACACATTCAACATGTGTACTTGTTTTGCTTGATTATATATATATTTGTTATACAGATTTTGTTTTTCTTTCATTTGCAGTGGAACAGAAAGGAAGGCAAGGAAGGGAGGGTAGCAGGGAGGGAGGGGAGGCAGGCAGGAAAGAAGGAAGAAATGGAGGGAGGAAGGAAAGGATGCAGGAAGGAAGGGAGAGAAATGAGGGAGGAAGGGAGGGAGGAAATGAAGAGATGGAAAGAGGAAGGAAGGAAGAAAATTCATTTTAAACCTTTTTTGTACATTTTGAATTTTTCTTCTTTTTTAAAAACATTTTTATTTAAAGTTTTGAGTTCCGAATTCTATCCCTCCCTTCTCCCTGAAACGGTAAGCAATCAGATATAAATTATATATATATATATATATATATATATATATATATATATACAGTTAGGTATAACATTTGCACGATAGTCATATTGTATGAAAAGACACAAATAAAAGAAAGAAAGTGAAAAATATCATGCCTCAGTTTGTATTCAAACAATATCAGTTCTTTCTCTGGAGGCAGATAGTATGCTTCATTAGTCATTGGAATTGTCAGATCATTGTATTACTGAGAATAGCTAAGTCATTCACAATTTTTTGCAAAAAAAAATTGCTATTATCACATACAATATTCACCTGGTTCTGTTCACTTCACTATGCATCCCCATGTAAGTTTCTCCAGGTTTTTCTGAAGTCATCCTGCTTGTCATTTTTTTTCTTTTTTTTCTTTTTTTTTTTTGTGAGGCAATTGGGGTTAAGGGACTTGCCCAGGGCCACACAACTAGTACGTATCAAGGATCTGAGGCTGAGTATAAACTCACGTCCTCCTGACTTCAGGGCCAGTGCTCTATCCATTGTGCCACCTAGCTGCCCCCTGCTTGTTATTTCTTGTAGTACAATAATATTCCATTACAATCATATACCATAACTCATTTAGCCATTCCCCAATTTATGGGCATCTCTTTGATTTCCAATCCTTAGTCAACATAAAAGAGCTGACATAAATATTTTTGTACAAATAGATCCTTTTCCCCAATTTTTGGATGTCTTTGGGGTATAGACCTAGTAGCAGTATTGCTGGATCAAAGGGTATGTACATGGTTTTATAGTCCTTTAGGCATAGTTCCAAATTGCTCTCAGGATGGTTGGATCGTTTCACAACTCTACCAACAGCACTCCAGTTTTTCCATATCTCCTCCAATATCCAACATTTTCCTTTTTTGTCATATTAGACAATCTGATAGGTGGGAGGTGTTATCTCAGAGTTGTTTTAACTTGCATTTCTCTTATCAAAATTGATTTTAAGCATTTTTCATATGACTTTAGATAGCTTTGATTTCTTTGTCTGAAAACTTCCTGTTCATATCCTTTGACCTTTTATCAATTTGGGAATGGCTCAAATTCTTATAAATTTGACTCAGTTTTCTATATATTTGAGAAACAAGGCCTTTATCAGAGGTACTTGTTGCAATTTTTTCTCCAGTTTTCTGCTTTCCTTATAATTTTGGTTGCATTTGTTTTGTTTGTACAAAAGATTTTTAATTTTATATTACCAAAATAATCTATTTTAGCTTTTGTGATGCTCTCTTATCTTCTTTGGTCCAAAATTCTTCTCTTATCCATAAATCTGACAGATAAACTATTCCATGCTCTCTTAATTTGCATAATATATCACCCTTTATGTGTAAATCATGTACCCATTTTGACTTTATCTTGGTATACAGTGTGAGATGTTGGTCTATACCTAGTTTCTGCCATACTGTTTTTCAGCTTTCCTGGCAGTTTTTGTCAAGTGATGAGTTTTTGTTCCAAAAGCTTACATCTTTGGGTTTATTAGATACTAGATTAGTATGATCATTTACTATAAGGTAACTTGTACCTAATTTATTCAACTGATTTACCATTCTATGTCTTAGCTAGTCCCAGATTGTTTGATAATTAGTGCTTTATAATACAATTTGAGATCTGGTATGGCTAGCCTACCTTCTTTCACTTTTTTTTCATTGAGTCCCTTGATATCCTTGAGCTTTTGTTCTTCCAGATGAATTTTTTAATTATTTTTTCTAGCTCTATAAAATATATAATTTTTTATCATTTGATTGGTATGGCACTGAATACATCAATTTAGGTAGAATTGTTATTTTTATTATATTGGCTCAGCCTACCCATGAGCAATTAATATCTATCTTCCAGTTGTTTATTTATGTGAAAAGTGTTTTATAATTGTGTTCATATAGTTCCTGGGGTTGTCTTGACAGGTAGACTCCCATGTATTTTATATTTTCTACAGGGATTTTAAATGGAATTTGTTTTTCTATGTCTTGCTGCTGCACCTTGCTAGTAATATATAGAAATGCTGATCATTTATGTGGTTTTATTTTGCATCCTGCAACTTTGCTAAATTTGTTAATAATTTCAAGTAGTTTCTTAATTGATTCTCTAAAATTTTCTAAGTATAACATCATACCATCTGCAAGGAGTGATAGTTTTGTTTCCTCATTGCTTATTTTAATTCCTTTCTTTTCCTTCTCTTATTGCTAAAGCTGACATTCTTAGTATAATATTAAGTAATAGAGGTGATAATGGGCATCCTTGCTTCATCCTCATTGTATTGGGAAGGTTTTATCTTATCACTATTACAGATAATGCTTGATGATGCTTTTAGATGAATATTACTTATCATTTTAAGGAAAGCTCCATTTATTCCTATGCTTTCTAGTGTTTTTAATAGGAATGGGAGCTGTATTTTGTCAGAGGTTTTTCTGCATCTATTGAGATAATCTATATGACTTCTGTTAGTTTTGTTATTGATGTCGTCAATTATGCTGGTAGTTTTCCTAATAGTGAACCAGCCCTGCATTCCTACTATAAATCACACCTAGTCATAGTGTATGATCCCTGTGATATATTGCTGTAATCTCTTTGCCTAGTAGTCTATTTAAATTTTTTTCATCAAGAACATTTCCTCTTCTTAATTTTAAAATTAGATGAAATGAAATATTTATAAAGGAGGGGGAGAAGGAAGGAAGAAATATAGAAAAAAGGAGGAAAGAAGAATCAAAGGAAGGCAAACCAGATAATGATCAATTGCTTTTCACTTAAGTTCATTAACCTCTTTGTGTGGGTCAGTGGCCCTTAGTAGAACAAAATGCTTCCACCATCATTCTTGGCACCATGCTGGAAGCACATGCTGTGATCCCACATTCCATTGACAGTTCTCTTATGGACCATTATCCCCAACTAGATACTTCCTAAGCAATAATTTCAATATAGCCAGTGACACCATATAGAGCATACTATTCATGAGAGGCCTTGTTACATTTAAATCCTGGAATAAGCATCTGAGCTCTGGAATCATCAACACACAAAATGAGGATGAGGATGTTACTGAGCAGTGACAGTAATTCCCAGAATGCCTTTAGCCTCCCTACTGTGTGCCATGCCATATAAATGGTATCCTTGTAAATGATGCATTACAAGCACATTATTTAATACTGTGTTTATGCTTACCCTCCAACTGTTATTACAAAGGGAATTTAAAGGAGGTGAGAGGAGAGGGGAGGGAATAAGCATTTATTAAATACTCACTATGTGTTCTAGACACTGTGATAAACTCTTTATAAATGTTATCTTATTTGATCCTCAAAACAACCTTGGAAGGTAGGTGCTAATATAATATAATATAATATAATATAATATAATATAATATAATATAATATAATATAATGTAATGTAATATAATGTAATATAATGTAACATAACATAATTTTATATTATATTATCATCCCCATTTTACAGTTGAGGAAACTGAGGCTGATAGAAGTTAAGTGACTTGCTCAGGGTCACATAGCTATTAAGTCTCTGAGCTGGATTGGAACTCAGGTCTTCCTGACTCCAGACCTAGCACTATATCCACTATGCCTGTGTGCTGCCATTTACTTGGCTGAATAGTGATTCTGTTGTTATAATGATAATGAACACACCTTGTCCAGATCAATTTACTGAAGAGCTAATGCCCATGAGGCATTACTGCTTTTCAGAATGATTTATTGCATAACAAATTAATGAAAAGTTTATTGTGACATAAGCTTTATATCTGGAGAAAATATTTTGTCAGTTGTCTAGATTGGTGACAAAATCAAAGCAATAAGAGCATTATGGGATAGCAGGATGAAATGCCTCAGGTGCCATAGTGGTGGTTTCATTTGGGTAGTTGACAGCAGCCAGTTTTAGCATATACATTTTATTTTCATCAAATGGATTGCATGGATCTATAAAAGCACAGAACAGAAATTTAATTCAGTTAAAGAAAAATGTTTAAGCATATATAAGGTGCCAAAACACTGTATTAGATGCTGAAGATACAAAGATTAAATAGAGAAGGTAAGTTCCTTGGGAATAGGAATTATTTTATGTAGGGCTTTGCATCTCCAGCAGCTAGCCCTGTGCCTCAAATCTAGTAAGTGCTTCTTAGAGTCAATGCTTCTTGAATTGAAGTAAAGTGTTGCTTTATGTTTATAGATGCTCAATAAATATTTCTTTTTTTTTAAATGACATAATCCTCAACTATCCTACTGAGAACACAAGTCATGTAAATGGATAAAGACAATACAAAAAGAAAATATGATAGGAACGAAAAAATTAAGAGTGGTCTAGGAAAATTGAAGGCATAAGAAAATACATCCTGGAGGGACAATCAGGAAGATTTCATTGAAGAGTTGGCACTGGAGCTGGGCATTAAAGGCAGAAAATGATTCTAAATAGTAGAGATAGAGAGGGAGGGCATTCTAGGCATGAAGGCGTGACTTCACAAATCCCCAGAACTTATAGACAGAATGATGACTTTAAGGCAGAGATAGCAGTTTCATTTGGTGGAAAAGTAGAGTGGGTAGAAAAGAATAAGATGGATTAAGTCAGGGAAGGTGAGTTGGAAACAGATTCTAGAAGCCCTTAAATTCCAAGATAAATATTTGCATTTTAATCTGTAGGCAATAGAGACTCACTGAGGGAGGAACCACTGTGGGCTGGGAGAAGGAGACCAAGAAAAAAGTAGGACTTAACTTGGCCTTGAACAGCTTGAAGAATCTAAATACAATTTAGTATAGACGAAGAAAGAGCTTTCTAGGCAGGGCCAATTGCCAGAGGAAAAGCAAAGAGTGGAGAATATACAAAGCATTCAATCCCAGTCAGCAAGCATTCAAAGTGCTTACTATGCGCTAGGCACTGGTGATTTAAAAAAAAAAAAAGAGAAACAAGGAAACAACCCCTCTCCACAAGGACCTAAAATTATACCAAGAAGACACAGCATATACACAAATATGTAAATATATGGCCTATAGAAAAGTAGTTTCAGAAGTGGTGTATCACCAGAAACTAGGAGTGGAGGAAAGGGGTCACAAAAGACTTAGAGAAGATCAAGTCTGAGTTGAGCTTTAAAAAAAAAAAAAAGCATCCAATGTGTCTTTATTTTTAAAATATTTCTTACATGCTTATGCTGATTAGTTTGTGCAGGTTGATATACTCTCCATTTTGCACTCTAGAAGTTACGTTTTCTTTTGTAATCAAAGAATACCTAAAATTGCATTAATTTCTTATCTATCATGTCTTTTCTCTTTCTCTTTATTGGAGAATTTAATCCATTCACAATTAAGGTTATCCTTGTCAAGTGTATGTTTTTATAATACTCATCTGTATTTATTACACACCCTCTTTAAGTCAGTAGTAGCCCCACATTTGTGTACAGTAACTTGAATTCTGTCTCCTGCACTCCCCTCTGAACCACCATCCCCCTCTCTCCCTACCACCCACCAAGCTATAGAGTCTAAGAAGAGGGGAGGAGAGAGTGAGTTCCAGGAAGAGGCGATAATAGCATGAGTAAAAGCACAGATACAGGAGGTGGAATGCGCAGCATAGGCAACAGCATGTAGACAAGTTTGGACAGAACATGGAGGAAAAATAAAGCAGAATGAGTCTGGAAAGATTCTGCTGGAGCCAGAATGTGAAAGGGTGTAAATGCCAAAGGGACACCTTTGTACTTGTTCCTAGAGACACTGAAGAGGTCGTTTTGCCTGGAGTGGGGAGAGACTTCATTTGGGGAAATGGCGGAAGATTATTTTGGCCAAACAGCAGAGGGCCTTAAACATCCATCTGTCCATGCACACGTCATCCCCTTGGCAATGGGAAACCACTGACAATGACGAGCAGCAGGGGGACACCCTGATAGAGGGCTTTTGGAGAAATAAATCTGGTGGTAACAGCTCATCCAAGTTGGCTTTTTTTAGCTGCAGTAACTCACAGAGGTCATCTGTAACAGTGTGGAGAGGTTGTGATTCATGCCTGGGGTCCTCGAATTCAGAATCTGTTGGGAAGATGGATTCATAGGGGAAGCTCTATGAGGGAGAAAGGAAAACAATTAACATACGTCAGAAACTTTCTGAATTTAACAAGCAAACGTGAAATATAACATCTGGATTTGAAAATTTGTAGACTATTAATCTGTATAAATCATTTGGTATAAATAACTATAGCTTTAGACCATTTAGACCAAGTGTGGAGAGAAGGGAAAGTCAATTTAAAAAACGTTATGGAAAAAGTTTGTACTGAAATAAAAACTTTGCCACCCAGTTGTGCAATGGACAGTGTTGGACTTGGGGTTAAAGAACTTGGATTATTATTAAAAAAAAAAAAAACAACAATCTCTTTCCCTTACAACCTGTGTCATCTTGGTCAAATCACCCTTCATAGTGCCTGGAACATAGTAAATCCTTAATAAATGCTTACTACCTGATAACTTTCTCAGTCTCAGCCTTATTTATTTATAAAATGAGGATCCTGGTTTAGGTGCCTTCTATGGTCCCTTATAGGGTCCTCAAAAAAGAAATCTTGACTACATGTAACAATTTAGCCAAGGACATGGCTTTGGCTAGAATTGAGAAAAGGGCTGAATGACAGAAAAAACATTTTTTTAAGAATGTCCATGCATTAGGGTCCAAGATACTTAGACTTCAATGTAAGAGTTTCTACTGCCTTTATTTCTTCTATGGGGGCCTTTGAAGCAAGTCTCTTTGTATTTGATAAACATATTTGATTTTCACTCATTTTGAATCTCATGGTAGGGAACCAGGCTCTGTTAGTGCTTTCTGATTATGGCCTTTGTGATCAAGCTCATCACTGAAGTCCACCATTAACCTTTGCAGTTTGGAGATTGGTTACTGTCCTTTCTGTAAACAATATCCTCCCTTCTTTTTGTATATTCAGAACGGCCTTGGGCTTGAAGCAAAGTAAGCTGTTTGGTGGGAGAGGTGGAAAGTTTTGCTCACATGATTGACAGAAAGGTGATAATATTTAGTGACAAGCCATGGTAGAAATAAGAGAGGAAAATGAGGTGAGTTTCATATGCAGAAGATCAGGAACCTAAGGAAACATTTCAATAAGAAAAAAGCAGCAGGGATAGGTTTGTCAGACTAATGAGCAAGTGAACATTTATGTAGAGGAAACATTACCTTGGCTTCCAGGGAGTAGACAACAACTTAATCTTGTTGCTAAGGCAAGAAGCCAATAATTAGCTGGGAGTGTGGGGGTGAGAGCCAGGAGGTAAAGGGATACATAGAAAAATATAAGGAAAAAGCTGAGGATGTTTTTAGAGATTAACTAACTACTCCAAGGCACAGTAGGATAGAGACAATGATAGACCAGCTGACAAAACCATGATACAGTTTGATACACAAGTACCACTGAGGAGAAACTTCATAGAAAAAGAGAAGGGCAAATATGTGTCTTTAACAAGCCAACCTAAGGAGCATTTATTAAGCACCTGCTGTATGTATGTCATGGTGTTTTGTGCTTCAATCCAAAGACAAAGCAAAAAACAAACAATAAAACAATAACTGTTCCTGCCCACAAAGAGCTTATAATCTACTGGAGTGATACAATATATAAGGAGTTGAGTAATGACTGAGAATTTGAAAAGGGAGAGGATGTTAACCCCTACAGGAATCAGGCAAGGCTTCCTGCAACAGGAGGCAAATGAGATGAGCCTTGGAGAAAATTTTAAGGATGCCAGGAGGCAGATATGAGAAGAGAGGAAATTCCAGGCATGGGAGAAGGGAGAACCTGTGAGAAAGAGTGGAGGCGAGAGAAGAAATACTGAGTATAGGGAAAAGCAAAGACGTGGAGACTGAGGGACATCAAAGTCAATCCAATTATCATCTCAGCAAGTAGAGAGACTTCACACATTCTAATTAGCCATCTTATTTCTCTGTGGAGCTGTCATTTTTTGGGCAACAATGCACAAGGGGGTTTTTCAAGGTGCTTTTCATAACCACCAGATTTCTAGCCTAAAGAAAAATAACTACAAAATACATATCCATTGGGTATAGCATGAGTTATGCAATTGAAATCATTGTAATACTAGTAGTGAAGGTAATGATTATAATGAGGTAATTTCTGTCAGAAACAATAATAATTTAATTTCCAGCCCTTCTCCCTATAAATTGCTTTGAACTAATGGAGGACAGCAAACATTTATTAAGTGCCTACTATGTGCCAGGCACCACGCTAAACACTTTTCAAATATTATCTCATTTGATCCCCACAACAACCGTTGGAGGCAGGGGCTTTTATTAGCCCTATTTTATAGTTAAGGAAACTGAGGCAGACAGAAATTAAGTGATTTAAGGATCACATGTAGTGCCTGAGCCTGGATTTGAGCTCAGCTCCTTCAAACTCCAAACCATGTGTTTTATCTACTACATTACCTAGCTGCCATGAATGAATGAATGAAAAAATTTTATTAAGTGTTTGCTCTGTGTCAAGCATTGTGCAAAGCTCTGAGAATACAAAATTTGAAAGCAAACAAATCAGCAGCATAGAACCAGAGATTATGGGAGACTGGCGACTAGATTTGGAGTAGTCAAAAGTTCTGAGTTCTAATTGATCCTTCTTTTAGGAACTAGCTGTTACCTTGGATGCATTTTTCAACATTTTGATCTTCAGTTTCCTCACCTGTAAAATGAGAATGAAGGGGTTGTTTCTGGAGGTGATCTCTTATCTCCAAATCCCATGGGGGCCTTGAAGATCAACTATTAAGAGTTATTCCCTATCACCTCCAGGATCAAGTATAAAATCCTGTCTGGCATTCAAAGCCCTTCTTAATCTGCCTCCCTACCTTTCCAGTCTCCTTCTACCATATTCCTCCCCACATATTCTTTGATCCAGTGACACTGAGTTCCTGGCTGTCCCATAAACAAAACACTCAATCTCCTGACTTGGGGAATTTACATAGACTATCTCCTATGCATGGAATTCTCTCTCTCTCTCTCTCTCTCTCTCTCTCTCTCTCTCTCTCTCTCTCTCTCTCTCTCTCTCTCTCTCTCTCTCTCTCTCTCTCTCTCTCTCCCTCTCTCCTCCAAGTTTCCTGGCTTCTGTTAAACCCCAGCTTACATCCCACCTTGTCCAGGAAAACTTTCCCAAACCCTCTTAATTCTAGGACCATCCCTCAGAGATTGGCTCCAATTTGGCAAGTCTTTATCTGATTTGTCCACAGCTATTTGCATGGTGAGCTCCTCCATTAACCTGTGAACTCCTGGAAAGCAGGAGCTGAGGTTTTTGCCTTTCTTTGTATCCCCAGAACTTAGCACAATGCCTGGCACATAATAAACACTTAGTAGATGATTATTGACTTGTTTACTTGACTACTAATTCACATTTAAATAGGCGATTCTCTGAGCTAGAGGAACATTACTAGAGGGACATCTCTTTATCTAGAGTTCCCACAATATGGAAATCACAGACTTACCACATGCCATGCCTCTTTTGTTATTTTTTCCTTTGTTTATTTCTTTTAAAAAATATATAAAATTATTTCTTTTCAGTTTTCAATATTTACTTCCACAAGACTTTGAGTTCCAAATTTTCACCCCATGTCACCCCTCCCCCACCCCAAGATGGCATGCAATCTGAATATCCCTTCCCCTAGTCTGTCCTTTCTTCTATCTCTCCCCCCCCATCCCCTTCCCCTTCTATTTTCCTGTAGGGCAGGATTGACTTCTGTACCCCATTTCCTGTATTTTTTATTTCCCAGTAGCATGTGAAAACATTTTTTCAAACGTATGTTTTTAAAACTTTAGGTTTCAAATTTTCTACCTTCCTCCCTCCCCACCCACCCTCATTGAAAAGGCAAGCAACTCAATATAGGTTATACATGTGCAGTTATGCAAAACACTTCCATAGTAGACATGTTGTGAAAAATTAACTCTATTTCCCTTAATCCTATCCTGACCTCCCATTTATTCTATTCTTTCTTTTGACCCTGTCCCTCCTCAGAAATGTTGACTTCTGATTACCCCCTTTCCCAATCTGCCCTCCTCTCTATCATCCCCCTGCTCTCTTGTCCCCTTCTCCCCCTATTTTCCTATAGGGTAAGACTGATTTCCATACCCAATTGAATGTGTATGTTATTCTCTCCTTAAGCCAAATCCTATGAGAATAAGATTCACTCATTCCCTCTCACCTTCCCCCTTTTCCCCTCCATTGTAAGTGACTTTTCTTTTCTGTTTTTTTGTGAGATAATTTACTCCATTCTAACTCTCCCTTTCTTCTTCTCCGAGTATAATCCTCTCTCATCCCTTAATTTTATTCTCCAGATATGACCCCTTAATCTTCAACTCACCCTATGCCTTCTATCTATCTATGTATCTATCTATCTATCTATCTATCTATCTATCTATCTATCTATCTATCTATACATACATATATATATTTTTTTTCTTCCAACTACCCTAATACTGACAAAGGTCTCATGAGTTATAAATATCATCTTTCCATGCAGGAATATAAACAGTTCAACCTTAATAAGTGTCTTATGATTTCTCTTTCCTGTTTACCTCTTCCTGTTCCACTTGAGTCCTGTATTTGAAAGTCAAATTTTCTATTCAGCTCTGGTCTTTTCATCAAGAATGCTTGAAAGTCCTCTATTTCACTGAATGACCATTTTTCCCCCTGAAGGATTATACTCAGTTTTGCTGGGTAGATGATTCTTGGTTGCAATCCTATCTCCTTTGCCCTCCAGAATATTATATTCCATGCCCTGAGGTCCTTTAATGTAGAAGCTGCTAAATCTTGTGTTATCCTGATTGTGTTTCCACAGTACTTGAATTGTTTCCTTCTGGCAGCTTGTAATATTTTCTCCTTGACCTGGGAACTCTGGAATTTGGCTAAATTTCCTAGGAGTTTTCTTTGGGGATCTCTTTCAGGAGGAGATCTGTGGATTCTTTCATTTCTATTTTGCCCTCTGGTTCTAAAATCAGGGCAGTTTTCCTTGATACTTTCTTGAAAGATGATGTCTAGGCTCTTTTTTTGATCATGGCTTTCAGATAGTCCCATAATTTTTAAATTCTCTCTCCTGGATCTATTTTCCAGGTCAGTTGTTTTTCCAATGAGATATTTCACATTGTCTTCTATTTTTTCATTCTTTTGGATTTGTTTTATAATGTCTTGAATTCTCATAAAGTCACTAGTTTCCAGCTGCGCTATTCTAATTTTTAAGGAAGTATTTTCTTCAGTAACCTTTTGGACTTCCTTTTCCATTTGGCCAATTTTGCTTTTTTTTAAAGAGAGGGTGGAACCAAGATGGCGGAGTGAAAGCAGTGACTTGCTTGCACTCTCCCCCAAACCCCTCAAAATACCCATAAAAAATGCCTCTAAACAAATTCTAAAGCAACAGAACCCACAAAAAAACAAAGTGAAACAAATTTTCAGCCCAAGACAACCTGGGTGATTGATCAGAAAGGCATATTACGACAGGCTGGGGGAGGAGCACAGTTTGGCATGGGTGTACAGGCCACAGCGAAACTGGAGCAGGCCTCAGAGGACTGAATTGCGGGCAGCTGTGGTGGTTTCCCAACTCTTCAATCCACAAATGCCAAAGACAACTTAGAAGGTCAGTGGGAAAGGTCTGTTTCTGAGGTGCTGAGAGAGGAGACAGGGGTCTCAGCTCTAGTTCCCCGAGACCATGGCCCTGGAGGAGCAGCTGCCTCCTGAACTTCCTGCCCACAGATTGCAGGGGAATCCAGTGGCTGATCAGAGAGAGATTGCAGGGATCTCTTGCTTTGCCTGTGCTTGGATCTGGGTCACAGTTCTGGGCGGCGGTCCTGGGGTGAGGAGAAGCGCTGGCATGGTGGAGCTTGTAGTGTTTGTGGATAGGAAACCCTCCCCACAGTTGCAGGAGAGAAAGGAGTACTTGTGCTCACTAATAGACCAGAGCACGGGCCAGGAAAGGAGTTAACACCTCGCTCCTTATCATACCACCTTGAAAGAACTTAAAAGTTATAGGTCCCTACAAGTATCTCTGAAAACAGCTGTAAAACTCCCGAAGCTTGGGACAGTACATTCTCCACATTGGAAGCAGACTCTTAACAAAGAGTTTAAAACTCAAGTAATTGGCCAGGATCATGGGCAAGCAGAGCAAAAAGAGTCAGACTATATTATCTTACTTTGGTGACAAAGAAGATCAAAATATACAACCGAAAGAAGACAACAAAGTCAAAGCTCCTGCATCCAAAGCCTCCAAGAAAAATATGAATCAGTCCCAGGCCTTGGAAGAGCTCAAAAAGGATTTTGAGAAGCAAGTAAGAGAAGCAGAAGGAAAACTGGGAAGAGAAATGAGAGTGATGCAAGAAAATCATGAAAAACAAGTGAACAGCTTGCTAAAGGAGACCCAAAAAATACTGAAGAAAATAACACCTTAAAAAATAGCCTAACCCAAATGGCAAAAGAGGTCCAAAAAGCCAATGAGGAGAAGAATGCCCTAAAAAGCCATGCCTCTTTTGTGTGGACATAATACAAAGAGTTCCATAAGTCCTAGGGCCATTTCAAGCTCTTAAAACTCAAGCTATTGAAGTTTAAAATCGCACTAAGATTTTTGGGACATCCTGTATATGTTTGTTTATATGCATGTGTATATTAATACGTACACGTGTGTGTATGCATATACATATGCATATATACACACATGTTGTGCTTTCCTCACAACAACCCTTTGAGGCAGGTACTATCCCTATTATTAAAATTCCTATTATAAACATTACTATTCCTATTATACAGCTGAAAATATTTTGAGAAATAAAAGTAAAATGACTTATGGACTTGAACCCAAGTCTTTTGACTCACATTCCAGTATTCTTTATCTTTTTTTAATCTTTTTTTCCCATTTACTGTGAACTTAATCCCCAACAACAACATAAACATTTCAGTGTACAAAAAAGAACACAAAAGAGGATTGTACAAGAAACTTGGCTTTTTTAAATGTGCAGTTTATTTAGAGATACATATATATGTGCATATGTACACACATGTACATACCGCTGTATGTAACTATACACACGTATGTATACATGTACATATACATACAAATATATGCACACGTATATCCATAAATTAACAAATTCATGACATAATTGTTCTATTTATGTTGCCTTCACTCCATTAGGCAGTTTCTGCTTTTGTTCTCATAGTCTGAGAAATTGCTTTCCATACCTGCAAGTTCCTGAGTCTTAAAAAAAAAAAGATGACCTTGAAAACCAAATGCAGTAGAGTTTGGGGGGTCTTTTGAAGGTAAAGTTGATAACGAGTTGCTGTGTGCTCCCTATATGTGCCTCAGTGCCAGTGAAAACCAGACGAACATTTCCACAGACAAGACCCAGCACCCATAAATATTCAGACCTCTGCTGGGAAATCTGCCTGCCTTATCATTCAGAAGAAGGCTGGCCTGAAATATTGCTCCTGACATACATTTTTGAATTCCTTTAAGTCAAATGTCTACTTAGACATACACAAAGTGATTGCCAGAGATGAGGATAAAGTACGTCTTCCCTCATGCATGAGCCAGCAGTGACAGAGATTTGAGAAGGATAGATAGATGGCTGTCCAGACAGTGCTTGGCACCTACAACAGTTAATGAAAGGGCCAGTTTGGTATTTGTGGCAGTGGGCTCTGATGCATGAGGGAAATTTGTAGCCCTTAATCTAGCATATGGGGTCATTGCACAGGGTAAACTGATGGACTCGACTCAAGCATGGGCACTTTCCATAATAGCGTGAGGCTCACAGAAGCCAGAGAAAGGAACGTCAGGTGTCAAGAAAGCAGAGCTGCTAGTGAACAGGACTTGGAAACATCAAAGGGAATCAAATTAAAAAAATTAAAAGATGGCAGGCATACCTTTTCTCTATGCATTCACCAAGGCAAGGTGATCTTTTCCAACTTATCCATACTGAGCCTGTATCTCTGTGGGAATTTGGGTACTCTCTCATTAATCCTTTTTCCAGGGAGGTCACTGAAGGGCTGACACCCACCTGGTGCAGGCAGAAGGACGAGAGTTGCCCAAGTGAGAGAACACCCTGTTAGCAGGGCAGATGGACTTTTTTTTTTTTATTGATTTTTGTTTGTTTTGCTAGGCAATCAGGTTAAGCGACTTGCCCAGAGTCACACAGCTAGTAAGTGTCAAGTGTCTGAGGCTGAATTTGAGCTCAGATTCTCTATCCACTGTGCCACCTAGCTGCCCCATGCAGGTGGACTTCTGAGCTGGACAAGCAGGCACTGCCACTCATGGAGTCAGTTCACCAGTTATGACCTCTGAACCACTGCAAACCAGTGAAGGCTTTTCTTCATGGTTGGACCAGTCCCCAGTGAAAGCAGTGACCTGGAGTTAAAAGTCACTAACCCCATTACTGATCCCCTGCATAATCTCCTTCCCCAAATTACTTCCAATGTAGTTAACCTACAACAGCTGTTTTCCTCAACTATATAATAGTTCTAGGACTGCCAGCATTTCTACTCTGAAGTCATATTTTTCAGGCTAATAGCTCAGCTGTAAAAATGTCCTCTGAACTGAAACTTGGTAGAGAAGGCAATTTCCCAGTGCTCTTTTGGATTGCCTCTGGATATGTAAAATCAGAAAATCAGCTCTCGTCCGTTTTTTTTTCTATAAATGTCACATGTACTTTTAAGAAATGCCATGAGTGACATGATTAGTCCAGTTTGCTGGAAGTATTTCTTCCCTCTTCTTCCTAACTTGCTATAAGATTAACTATTTGGTGGGCAGATGCTTGAGTTTTCCTCTGAGTCTCTTTAAAAGTTTGAAAGGCAGTGAAATGTTATAGTGTAATTAGTCTGGTCATATGGTAAACATCATTTCAACCTTCCTTTCCATTGCAATCTCTTCCAACCTGATTTTGGAACTGTACAATACAGCTGCGTCAGAAAGCCATATGTCACTGGGTCAAGGCATGAGGGAGTTGTCCTTGGGTTGGAACAGAGTTTTCTTCCACGCAGATGGCCAGAGTCCCTCACCCTGCACCACATCAACGTTTATGGAGCACATGGCTGTGGGTGGCAAGTACCCGGGCCGAGAACTGCTCAATGGTTAAGTAGTTAGAAGAGGAGGCTGATGAATATAAGTTCCCCAGATGTCCCTGGCTTTCCCCATAAGAATTGGCTTCCTTCAGTGCAGAGGTGCCATTTCCATTGGCTCATTCTTGGGGGGAGGGGGAGGAGGTGTCGAGGGGAAAGTTATATCATAAACTAATGTATTCAATGAAAATGTATTTAATAATTTTAATATTGATCGTCCCCCCAAAAAAAATATAATCAAGAAATTCATTAACTTATTAACAAATTTGACTAAATTTAACCAAACTTTGGGGTACCAGATCTACACATTCCAAATTACTCCCAATAGTTACATATTGTGATTCTGAAAAAGCTTGTTTTAACATCAAAAGTTTCAACTTTGTATACATTTCTGTAGTCATGTATCTCTTAACATCTGTTTCTCTCTGGCTCTCTTTATCTCTCTTTCTGTCCGTATCTGTTTCTGCATCTCTGTTTTTCTCTCTGTCTCTGTATCTGTCTGTCTACCTCTCTCTCCTTCCATCCCTTCTTTTGTCTCTCCCTCTCTGACTCTCCCTCCCTGGAATTCAGCAATCCATGTGTCCTCATGTCAAATAAGCCCAACCCGGCCCAAGATGTCATCATTCTCTCCCAAAAGCAAGTATAATACATCAAAAATGTGTACCTGCATTTTTACCTAATCTAGGGGGAGAATTTCAATGTAGCGCACACACATTAGAGTCTAGGCCATCAGAGGTAACCAGAGATCCTTGACCAATAACCAAAGCCCTTATTCACAGCTGGATAAACAATCTGTAATTAGGGATCTTTTTAAGGTTCCACAATGTTCTTTCAAAAGTTAGTTTAGTTTCCATTTCTTTTTCTAAAACTCCAAATCCCCTCAGTTAATGGTAACCAAATAAAAAAAAAACAGCCTACAGCTAAGGATACATTTAATTTTAGATGCTGAAGAAAAGGATTAATATGATTCTAACTTTTATTATAGTTGTAATAGCTAATTATTCCAGGAGATGAAACACTTTCTATAACTTCTAAATCCAGCCCAAGGTCATGTAGACATCAGTGCACACTGACACTGAAACTCTATCACCCAATGGTCAAGGATTGTACCAACTCAGATGCTTAAAATTAACTCATCCACTGTCTCAATTCTACCTAAACTCATCTATCCCCAAAAAGTATGAGGGAGAAAATGCAGGAGAATGAGCAATATTTCTACTAACAAGGTTCACGTTTGTTTTCAAAACAAGACGGAAATTGGAACTTCTGAAGTCTTTTCATGCACTTTGAGACTCACAGGACAAATCTGCCTTATTTGCCAGCTTTGGACAATGACTTTGGCTGCTATGCTTTAAAATATTTGGCTTAGGTTTTGAAGGAAATTGCAGCAGAGAAGGTAAGACAGCTGGCTTTCATTCTAGAAAGGGAGCATAAGGTGGTCTTCTACTTTGTGTAATATTTTTCTTTGTATGGATTTGATTTCTCGTTTTGCATAAATTCACGTTATATGTGTCCATCGACTTAGTGATTTGCATAGAACTTCTCTACTAACATTTTTAGAGTATGTTTGATGCCAAATGAATTCCACCAGCTTTTGGTAAAGAATTTCTATGTTTGGGTTTTTATTGGAGTACATCAGAGCCAATGGAGCATCTGTGGTTTTAAAATTGAACTGGAACTCAGAAGATTAGACATTCCCCCAAATTTTATGTGATGTTATTTCAATTTTGCTTCAAAATCCCAAAATAACTTTCTTTAGGCTACTATACTTTCCTTTGGGATCCAAAGAAAGTCCAAGGAAGTCAGGATCATGGGAAAATGTTAACTGTGCAAGGAGGAGGCACCCCAAAACTATTCTTTTCAACATGTAATATATTTTCTGTACCTCTCTATAGTTAACCCCTTCCTTCGGTGGTATGCACATTGAGGACAGGAACTGTGCTTTATTTAAATTCCTATTGTATCTCCCCCTCACTACCACTAGCCCCTAGCTCTGGGTTCTCTGCACAGTAGACTTCATTCACTTCTATGTGAATGTAAGGTTCTATGTAAAGTACAAGTAATAAGAGTTAGGTCCATGTTCAGTTTCATTTGTTGTTGTCATTGTTGTTTACTTGTTTTTGATTTTTTTAGGTTTGTTTTTTCATTGTTGTTTTTTTGAGCAAGTCACTTTATGTCAGGAACTCCCTAGAATTTATCTACTAAGCTTTGTTGAGGAAGATATTCCCCAACCTAATCCATCATAGCCTGGGGAAACAAAGGCGAAATTGGAATAGTCCTTATCCTCAAATTGATTACATTCCATTGGGGGAATAGGGAGGAGAAAATGTGTACATAATAAAGAAATGCAGAACAATTGGAGAACGGAGAAAGTGCTGAATCCTGGGGGGAATCAGGAAAGATTCCTCTTTGGGCAAGGTAATTGAGTTGAGGTTTGAAGGAAAGGAAGGATTGCAAGAGGCAGAAATCAGAGGAAAAGTGTGTACCAAGTATGAAAGACAGGCTCTGCAAAGGCGTGGAGAGTGAAGATGGTTTGGGGATCAGCTGATTTGCTTAGAAAATCAGACAATTCACCAAGTTAATGATGATTGAAAGTTGCCATTCAGAATTTTTGTGGCATGCCAATTGCTACTGAAATGTTTTCAGTATTGCCTGGGTTGCCCTGTTCTTGGCCAATGGAGGGCCACCATCAGAGCATTCACAGTTTCCCTGTCTTATTGACTGCCAATGTGGAAAAATCTTCCGGGTTATTTCCAGAAAGACTTGATAATACTTATGGAAGGGCCCCGCTGCTAGATTTGGAGCACGTAGAGACGTTCTGCTGGCCAAGCCGTGCTAACCAAGTGGGGAAGAAATTGATTTTTGATTGGCTGCTGAGCCAGAACTGGGGTACATTTGAAATTCACTGATCAGCCAAAGTAAATCTCTTTTTCTCTTTCTTTGGTTCTCCTTTCAATCCCTCCCCAATCTCAAACCATATGATCTTTCCTAACCCTTGGAGTTAAGGAAGGAAAAAAAAACTCTCCAAATCCCAGAAGTCTATGCAGGTCTAGGCCATTCTTACTCCCTATAGGGCAGATGGTCCATTTGGATTTAAACTGAATTCTGAAAGTGTTAAACATATAGGAGTATCCTCTCACAATGGGGATCATTGATATTCCCTAACAATATAGGAACTGGTGGAGGAGCAGAAGTTTTTTTTGTTGGCACTAGTACCAAAAAATTCCAAGGTTTTGAAATCCTCTTTCCTCATATTCCTCTTGTTGCTTTTTCAGTCAAGATGAAATATTGCTCATCAGAGTTCTGGCAGTTTTATAAAAAAGTTGTTCCAGTTAATGATCTAGAAAATTCAGACCATTAAATATTTTGACCTGAGATATCCAAATGAAGTAAAAGTTTCCTGTGTATTTCCTCTTTAATTATATAACTAATTGCCTAACTTCTGTCTTTCGGATACAGCCAAAACCACAATCTCAGATACACATTTCACCAGACTGCTAATAACAGGAGAATTACAAATATAAAGTCCTGTGATTGATTGCAGATCTATGTTCCATGGATACTAGCCTCACCCCACTCTGAGAAAGGCTCACATCCACATTAGCTAGTAGTGAAAATGATTTTTTTTTTGCCTTTGCACCTCTCAAAGACTACATACCATGATGTAGTTCCAAGGTGGGGTACCCATACTAAGGAAATTGTGACAATTAAAAAATTACAAGAGACATAGTTTTGGGTAATTTAATCATTTTATTAATAAGGCCAGCACATTTATTTAAAAAAAGGATGGTCATTTGACTATTGCTCTTAGACCAAAGACCTCTCACAGCAGTAGGCTCACAGTTTATATGCCCTTTGAAGAGTAGGTATTCCTAAGGGGTATCAATCAACTCTGCTTGGTTAACACAATGGAAGGTGATCGATATTAAAATGAGGGTCTTGGGTTATATGAGTCAGATCACCCAAATCTGGTCAAAGAGACATCAATTTCCATATTGAACTGTCTGACAAAAGGGAGAATCAGCACTTTCCAGGCATCTCTGAGCAAACACAATGAGCAGGAATATACCCATTAGCCCAAACTTAGAATTTCTTTTACTGTCTTATTAGGCCTTGGCCTGGATAAATCTTTAAGAGAGAGTTCCCATGCTGGTTGGTTTCTGGATGAGGAAGTAGATAAGGGGAAAAATCATGGTCCCAATACAATGATTAGTTACTAAATACAAGAGAGAAATAAACATTTCTCACAAAATCTTAGATTTTTAGAAATACTAAAATGCAGATCAGTTATATAAGGCAGTTTCTCTATCAGGATTAGACAGGTATGAACTTTTGGTTATTTCTATTAACAAATAAAGGCAGGACCTCTCAACAATAGTTTTTTTAAAAAAGTAATAGTGAGATTCTTTCTCAAAAGTCACAGTCTGCTCAAGAGATTACAGTCCCTTGAGCACAAATTAAGACCTAGAGGAGATATTAGAGATAATCTAGTCAATCCCTTCCCCCCTCCATTTTATAGATGAGGAAATGAAGGCTCTTGAGTGTTCAAATGGTTTGACCAAAGTCATTGTCACCTCAGTATAAGCAGGAAACCAGGATTTTGAATCTACATTCTCTTACTCTGAATCCAGCTTTTTCCACCCAATTAGTTACCTCTAATATTTATTACATGGGTAGATGTAATCACACTCTTCCGCAATAAAAATCATTTAGTCAATAAGTATTTTTTTTAAGTCCAGGTAGTATATTAAGGGTACAAAGACATAAGTTACAATTGTCTTGCTCTCAAAAAGCTTATACTCCAGAACAATATATTAATGCAAGAGATCCCTTTTTATTGTAGTCTGTATTGAGGAACTAACATTGTATTTCATTATGATAGGATGCAGTCCTGGTAAGAAAGGAGCTATGATAATATTGCCAGGATATCATTGACTTTGATTTTTCATTCTAGTTTCTTTTGAGAAAATATACTACAGATCAAGTCTCTGAATTGAAAATGTGTTCCAAGTATTGGCAGAAGCCTAATAACTCTGGGGTCTTCTGGCCATGAATCAAAGAAGTCTGCTCTCTCTATATAATGATCTTTGGAGATTTTGCCCAAAGTAGGTTAAAATTGTTTTCATCAAAAGTGGGGCAGCCCTCTCTGCAGTCTATCTTTGGGGCTTCCCTAATTCAGTTCTACAGAGATGGTGATGACCAGACGTCCTTCATCCTTCAGTAAGCCCCTGGGCTCGTTTGCACAGTTACGGCATGTTAGGCTGTGAGTCTTTGCAGTTTCAAACTAAGCAAACCCAGACATCTGGAGATGCTAAACTTAAAAATCTATTTCTTTTTGACTTGCCATTTACCAAGTAAGCTCTGTCAGGGATCACATTCTATATTTTTCAAATAAACCCAATCACCCTTAATGTGATGGCAACATCTGAAACTAAATGTCCTGTTTTCGGCAAGTCCAACTCTTTGGGCAGGAATGGCTTTGACAGCATGCCTTTAGAAATATAATTATGGTTGGGGGACCTGGTATTGCCCTAACCACCAGATGGCATTTCCTTAATTAAGTTTATTTTTCTCCCTTTGAGATTTCTACAAAGATTGTGTAAACTTTGGTGAATTAAAGAATAGGCAAATATTAGGACGATTTTCCTCATTACTCTAGTTATTAGCATTTTTCCCTCCTCAAATTGTGTCAGGTTTTTAAATCCATTTAAATTTTGTAGATACACATGCATGCACAGTAGAATATAAACTCCTTTTAGGCAAGGACTTCCTGATTTCCTTTCATTTTTGTCTTTTTGCCCCCAACACCTGGCAGGTAGTAGGTACTAAGTAAGTTTTTGCTGAACTGAGATGAATTGAATCATTTTTGTCCTAGGTGATTGTACCCTTCAGTCCCTCTGGGGTAGGAGGAGGGTCGGCTCTAACAACTTATGGCCAAGAAGGCGTATTTATTTCCCCAGGGTTTCATTTCCAAAATACTTAAGATTCTACAAATCCCTTATTCCTTGAGACTATTGAGGGAATTTAAGTTCTCACTAATCTATGGGTACTCCCTAACCTCATTCCCTGAACCAGTCTATGAAATGTGAGTAGCTGAATATGTTTTCCCCAAAGATCTCTTATTTTATTATTCATTATTTGCGATAAATGGTTCTGCTGGCAGAGGGAGTGTGTTTTCCAAATTGTTTCTACTCTGGGCCTGGTGTTGTTATTTACAATACCAAATTATGACAAATCCCTTCCCACTCTTCTCCTTTGATTGTCAGGTTTCTGGTATGTGCACAGAAGCAGCCATCAGCCTGTCGCATCTGTAATCAAACCAAGTCCCCAACTGTCACTTTTGCAGTATATTCTCTGAGAACCAAATCAACTCATCCTGTCCTTGGGAGCCTCCCAAATTAATTTTGATTTCAGGCAGTTGGTCCTTTCTTTTTAGCCAGCTGGGCTTTGATTGATTAGCCCTATAGACGTACTGGGTGACATTGACATGCATGTGTGGTTTTTGTGTATGGTATCTCACCAGCAAATGCTAAGCTCGTCTATCAGTGATTTCAATATGGAATGAGGTGACCTCTGAAGCAAAGGAGGAAATGGGGATGTCTTTGATAAAAACAAAAGAGAGAGTAAGAGGAAGGGAAGAAAGAAGGAGGGAAGAGGAAAGGGAGTGGGAAAAAGGGGTGGGGGAGTTAGTGTTCTTACCCAACACAGTTTTTGGCTTTCTCTCTGAATAGTGTCCTTTTCTGCTGCCAGATCAGCCTGATTAGATTTGTGTATCTTCGTGGGTTTTATAACTGAAATGTATTTGAGAGTCTCCAGAGGCATGTATTCCAAGAATAACGCCCAAGTCCCAAGTTCAAGAACAAGCCTGAAATCTCAGGCCAACTGGGGATTAGAATGTTGCAAAAATGCCTTCTTTGATGGGGAGGCGGCGTTTAAGGGGAGGACTGATTACCGGCAGGTTTCCTAACGTGAGGTTGCACTGCATCTGGTGCCCAATCAAGATGATGCTGAATTCTTCCCATAACAGTCACTTTGCAAAATGTTTACTTCTAGCTTAAGGAGGACAGAGGCTTGGGGGGAAAGCCAGTGGCTGTACACATTTTATGCAGTACTTTGCAAAAGGATGGAAACTGAGTAAGAAATGGGTCCCTTTAGAATGGGAACCAAAATTGTGCCACAAGACCCTCATGTCTTAGTTTCCAAATCATCATGGAAAAGGATGCTTAAAGAATTCCTCACTTCATCCTGTTTTTGATCATCGTGCTTGAGGCTGGAGATGCAGCACGGTCCAGTGTAAATCAGACTAGATGACCTGGGCTCAAAAATCAGGCTCTACCATTTCCTAGCTGTGTCATCTCTGTGATTCC